>NC_139217.1:85070152-85670152 GCF_055691185.1 Crinia signifera
TGTAAGTGCGAAATTTCATAGCTAAAATACTCACATTCAGCAATTTCGCCCCTTATTTGTGTGAGCAGCTGGGGCTGGCGCCTGCGGAGGTCCGACCACCGCCTCTCCAGCTGCCCGAGGGACCTCCGCACCCGAGTGCGGGCGTAAATTCGGCGCCCTGCCGCTCTGTACGCCCTCCGCTTATGGCGGTTTGTTATGAAGGGCCCCGCACGGCCCAGCCTTGTCTCCATGACGGAGACAAGAACCTTGAGCTCCTCATGCGTGAAGGGTTCTGCCCTTCGTGTCTCCGCCATGTTGACAATGGCATCTATCAACCAATCAGGTGGTGGCATTGGTTGATCACAGTTATTTGTGATAATAACTTTATTGTTCATTTTTACATTAACAGCGTCTCTGCGCCAACACAAATGGTGAAAAATTCGCATGCCTTCAAAACCGTAGTGTTGATGTATGCCAATGAACAAATCGGATATATATAAAACACAGTGTGTATGCCCTTAGCAAATCCAATAAGGCCGCGCTCCGCCAAGCAACGCGTGCTATAGCTTAGCAAGGCATAGCTGTAGTTAGCATTACTTACTCTATGCATATATGTGTATGCGTACATTTATGTGTAAAAGACACATACACACACTTGCAGGTATCCTGAAACCAGCATTATACACCAGCCCTGCCTGCCTGCCTGCCTGCCTGCCTGCTCCTTGAAATGTTGAAACATGTGAATAAATTCCAACATCATATATAGATATATATCTATATATGCAAACAAATCATACATCAACACAGGAAATAATCCCCAACACATGATAGAATAAATCAATGTACTCACCAGTCATCAGGGATAGTATCAACTACAATAATGAAGATATAACAAACACATAAGATCCCTTGTCCAAGGTATAATAATTAGCACCTATATTGAACTTCCCCCAAAACTAAGCACATATGATAAATATCTCCTATTTCTTTGCCATTAGGAGGGCAGGCTGGCTAATTTTCGTGTTGTAACACTGACAACTAACACACTGTACTTATTTGAAGGGGTGATTTGTACAATAATTGGTGTGTTCTGTCAACTCAATAACATGTACCTGAAGTATCTTTGCGCCACAGAGTCCCGCAGCTGGTATCCCCTCCGGCATTCAGGGGCGCGGGATGGGCGCATGGGCGGATCTTGCGGCTCAGATGGTACCTCCCACTCATCAAAGGGTATCTCACGCCGCACAGCAATGTTGTGGAAAAATATACACAGGCCCACGATCCTCGACACCATTTCAGGCGCATATTGTAAGTCACCACCAGTGCGGTGGAGCACTCTAAATCGACCTTTTAAAAGCCCAATTGAGCGCTCCACCACTTGCCTGGTGGCAACATGCGCCCGATTGAATGCCTCCTGTGGGCCCGGTGCTGGGTAGCTGTACGGCGTAAGTAGCCAGGGCGTACATGGGTAACCGGAGTCACCCAGAACCCACGCATCACGGCCTTCCAGCTCTTGGAGTCTATGCCATATCCCGGTTTGTCGGATGACATGAGAGTCATGGGCACTTCCGGGAAACTTCGAGTTGAAGGCGAGAATCTCCATGGATGGGCCACATACCACCATCACGTTCAGTGAGTGGAACAATTTGCGGTTCCTATATATCTTCTCACTTCGAGATGGAGGCACAAATGGTACATGGGTGCCATCCACAGCCCCTATCACATTAGGGAAGCCAGCAATTTGATGGAAGGCCTGCTGGCTTCTGCGCAGGGTCTCGGTGGCAAATGTCATGGCCATGAAGTGCCCCTTGCGCCTGAACATGGCCGACGTCACACGCCTCAGGATTCGGCAGAAGGCCGGCTGAGATATTCCAGCAAGTACTGCCACTACTTGTTGGAATGATCCTGAGGCGCAGAAATGCAACACCGCCAGCAGCTGTGTGTGAGGCGGAATTGCTGTCGTGATCCCGTGTAGAGGTTCCAGATCGCTCTGAATTAAGGTGAGCAGATCCAGAATGACATGTGGCGGTAACCGGTACCTAGTAAGTACCTCATCATCGGGCATAGCAAACAGAGTCACCCGTGTGCGATAGATTCTAGCACGTCCTGGCCTCCTTGGCCGACGAGTGGGGAGAGCCGCAAGTGCCCTTAGCCTCCTCTCCATGTAGCGCATAATAGCTTCTGCAACCTATAAAGAAATGAACATAAATACTGATGCACCTATGCACATAATGGCCATATCCCACTACAAATAGATTTGTAGCCTTCAATACGTACAATAGATGGCCGCCCCATGAAATCCCGCAGATCCATTTGACTCTCTAATGATGACACAATAATATGAACTCAATACACACCGTCCAAAACACACAGATAAAGGTGTCAGCATTTTTTGCCGACATCATGTACTATGACACATTTCATCTATTGCTGGGACATGTTGTCCTGCAATAGATGAACCCACACAGGTTTAAGCCCTGTGAGTGAAATAGTGAACATGTGACATGTTGCAATAATAATACACCACTTTGCTGGCCCAACAATCTGTAGTCAGTGAGGCAATAGTGCATACATTCATACACTTACATTGTTAATGGATATCATATCTACAAGGAGCATGGAAGAGCTTACCTTAGACCCTGACAAGTCCAGATCTGAAGACAAATGATTCTAGCAGGAAGACATTATTTATAGGGCTCTCACATGTGTGGTCTATAACAGTAGAGATGAGTATTGCATGACTTGTGGCCTGGATTCTCTAAGGGAATGGGCTACTTTTAGCTTGCACTAAAACGCCACAATACCACAGTAGTCATGAATGAAATGTCATGTCATGCTAGCAAATAGCATGTGTATTGAGCAATAGTCACAGGTGTATCAGAAGATTCGATGCAATGTTAGCATTGGTGACCAGTATTTCATGTCGAACTTTCGCCAGGTTTTACACAATGGAATTTCCGCCACCGTATGCGGCGCGAAAAACCAGCGACGTACGCTCACGCACGGAACGCAGCTGCCGCTGATGTCCGCCAAACAGATTACACAAACAGTATATAAAGGTGTATTAGAAGGTGACAATGTTGTTGCTAACATGTCTGGAACCCAACCAGAGGTGGACCCAGTGCTGCAGCAACTATTTGACCAGATGGACTCCAGCACCACCTATGTGCCACTGCACATGCGGACAGTGGGTAATGAGGAGGCTGCTGGCCCTTCTCCAGCAGGGCAACCTGCACCTGACCATTCTACAGCAGGGCAACCTACACCTGGCCCTTCTGCAGCAGGCCAACCTGCAGCTGGCTCATATCCACCATCAGCAGAATTGTTTGGAACACAACAGGGGACTTCACAAGGTAGTACCATGGCCAGCACTTCAAGTGCAGCGACTGGTGCCAGGGGGCGTGGCCAGGGACGTGGCAAGGGGCGAGCCAGTGCAACAGCGGAACCACCCAAAAAAAATAAGGCATATGAAGCACAGGAGCTGGCCATCCTGGTTCCCCGAGCACGTGATTGGATAGAGTGTCCATCCGAGAGGCTGACACACACACGCAGATGGAAGATTTGGGAACAGATAACGGCAGAGATTAATGAAGTAGCGCCACAAGTTCGTGAGACGGACCATGTGAAGAAGAGGCAAGTTGTTTTGTGATACATGTGGCCAGTAATAGCCAAGTAATGATTGAATTGATGCTTAGATGCATTTAGCAAATGGCCCGTGAGGTTGTTACAATACACATACATTATTGCCATGTAATTTCATTGTGAGTTAGAGTACGGTGATTGTGAATGTGTATTGTAACGGTTGATATCATAGTTGCATGTAAAATTATATATGGGACAATAATCACATGTTGTAATATGTAGCACAGAGCAATGGCTGCAACAGCTAACATTGGGAGTGACATGTATTAATATGTCAACTTACATTGCAGGTGGCAGGACTTCAAAACCAACCTGAAGAGGAAGCTGACCAAGCGGTGGGACCACAGCCAGACATCTGGGGCCGGCCCCATGCCATCAGGGCTAGAGCTCACCCCCCTGGAGGTGATGGCCGAGAGCTGCATATCAGTTGAGGAGATCCGGGGGGTAAGCACTATGGATAGCGAGGCCCCAGCTGAAGTGTTTGCGTCTTTTCTGGAAGGTAAATATTGGTCATGCCATAAACTTGTGCAAGTAATTATCGTAGAATGTCTCCTAATTGTGTTTATCTTTGCCCACAGACACCCCACCGCTTGGTGACGACTCTGTTCAGGAGGTGGAGGAGTCCGTGCCACCTGGCCCCAGAGGTAGGCCTGTGCAGCAGCAGGCATCGGGCCAAGCCGATTTGGCCGCCTTGGCCGAGGTGCTTGGGGACATCAACCAGCAGGGAGACTTGGCATCAGAACGGGTGCGTAGGACCGAGGAGATCCTGGCGAGCTTGGTCAGCACCCAGCAGTCCATGGCTGCGAGCATGCAGGCCATGGCTGCAAGTGCTCAGGTGCTGGCCGAGCAAGCCACCCGCCAAAATGATCTCCTCCTCCACCATAATGAGCTTATGGTGGAGCTGGTTACCAGCAACAGGGTCCTAATGGCATCCGTTTCTGGTGCATTACCAGCGGCAACACTCCCTGCTGGCAGGAGGGGTAGACCAGCCAACCCCTCCACATCATCTGCTCCACCTGCCCCAGCATCTGGCCGTCCCCGAAGAGCTGCTGCACAGGCCAAGGAGCCTACCAAGGCCAAACGTGGTCGGAAATGAACTTGTGGCTGCATTAATCTCTGCCGTTATGTGTTCCCAAATCTTCCATTGTGCTGTGTGTGTCAGCTTCTTGTGTCCAATCACGTGCTGAGGGGAACCAGCTGAGGCCTTGCTTCATATGTCCTTTGTGGTTCCCCTGTTGCCCTCTTTTGCCTGGCATTACTGTCAGCTGTACTTGAAGTGATGGCCATGGTACTATCTTGTGAAGTCCCCGGTTGTGTTCCAAATGATTCTGCTGATGGTGCATATGAGCCAGCTGCAGGTTGGCCTGCTGCAGAAGGGCCAGGTGTAGGGTGCCCTGCTGTTGAATGGTCAGGTGCAGCTTGCCCTGCTGTAGAAGGGCCAGCAGCCTCATCATTTCCCACTGGCTGCATGTGCAGTGGCACATAGGAGGTGCTGGAGTCCATCTGTGTGCAATTATATTTGTTTTGTATTATTATTTATTTTGCGGCATTCCTGCCATGTTGTTTATTGTTTGTATGTATTATTTTATGGTCATTGCATCACACTGCCATTGAGTGTGACATGAATATAAATAAATGTGTTTACTTTACCCAAAATGTGTGGTTTCATGAGTACATGTCAAATACACATGTGTATTGCTAGTATTAATATTCTGTCATGTCCATTGTTAGCAGTTTGAAAGTGTCTGACAAGTACAGCATATGTGGGTGTTTAGTACGGGTTCCTTGAAGCAGCAATGGTTTCAATTAAAGCACTGACAAGCGTCCTATTAGTGAGTAATGAGTAAAGGAGTAGATTCTATTGGGTTCAGGTGTTAATGGTTGTAGTCATTAGGCGTACGTTCGCCTACCGCATGAACGAGTGGTGTCCGCAAAGCAATAGTACACTTGTGGACACCGCACATTTCTGCCCTTTTTTCATCGCGTGCATTCGGAGTGGTTTCCGAATGTACGCCCCCCAACATAAGTGTACTCCCCCGTGTCCGCCCATGTTTCCGCCCCGTTTTGCCCACTTTGAAACTACGCCCATGTGTCATTCCGCATGACGCCCATAATACGCCCCTATTTCCCGACTGATAGCGGTGAACAGTTTTGGACGGGATTTGGCCGAACTGGTACCGAGTCAAGGCGTGGCACATGCGCGTAGCGTTCTCCACGCATGCGCAGACGCCATAAAGACGCGATCCGTAAGTACGCGGTAAAGTCCGCATCAATCAGAATAAGGGCCAGAATTTGGAAGCTCTAGTGGTAGGGATACCAGTAATGAGAGAAAGAGGTTGACAACAGGGGTGCAGTGTCTGTTTTTTTGTATTTTTACAGCCAAAAAGGCTGGAGCTGGGTAAGCTTGGAAGGAGGGATCACACAATATATGTTATGTTATAACATTGTGCAAAAAAATGCACATTTCCGTTACTAAAAAAAATTGCATCTTTCTCTTACAAAAAAATCACCAGAAATGGCAATTCTGTTCTACCCTTAAAAATCGCACATTATTATATTTTGCATGAAATAATCACGTGTCGCAAATGCGATTTGTGCACTTTTTTAAACACCTACAGTAACAAAACCACAGACAAAGTCAGTGAGTTTTTTAAGGTCGACATGAATTTTTCAAGATATTTTTGGTAAAAAAGCAACTTGTTCATACTTTACCATCCGTGTGTGCATAGAGGCAGATTATAATAGCATAATAGCATAGCGAGCCAGACGAGGGTATGGGTTACAAAAGAAAAAACCTCATGTCAACATTTGTCGACATTTCCCAGGTCGACATTTTGACCATGTCGACCTTTTAACCGACGGCCTTTTGACCCTGTCGATCATTAGTTGTTGAACTTTTGATTGTAGACCTAGACCGCACTAAAGTGAAGTAAGGAAGATCCAAGCAACTACAGACCAGTGAGCCTGACATGAATTTACTCTGGGGAGATTATGTCAAACCTTTCTGACTTTCTTTTACTGGGTGATTAATGTAATAGCTAAAGGAGGAGACTCCTGATTTGAAAAATCCACCCATAAGACGTGTTTTTAGAGGAGCCCTGCAGACATCTTATCAGGCTTACCGTGCCCGTATCTCCAATTGAGAACTGACGATCCATAGCGGCTAATTCCATCACATCTCCGCTCCTGTTTCTAGGTACTCTGAACACCCCCCCTGCATGCGCGTGTGAGAATAGCTGCATGCCTCATCAGCTCCAGTGATCTCCTGCAGTGCCTACCTAGGCATTTCCATCCTGCTGCACAGTCTGGCTCATACCAGTGTTGCTGGTTAACCCATTCAGTTCCAGCTGATTCCAAGTTCTTCTGATACCTGTGTGATGTCTTCAGTATAGTTGTGTGTCTCCACAGCTCCTGAGATTTCCTGCTGTCTCTGAACTTCCTCCATTCTCCCTGGAGGTTACACTCAGTTCCTTCTGAGCCCTATTGGTATCTCCTGATACCATTCCTGCATAGTCATCTGTCCACTTTTCGCCATTGATCTCCGACATCAATTGTCAAACATCAATTGTTACCATCGGTATAACAAATCACTATCATCGATCACTAATTCCAATTTCATCGATCTCTAGCATCGATCCCCAACATCGATTGTCAAACATGGATTGTTACCATTGATGTCATTGGTTGCTACCATCAATCACTAGCTCTAGTTTTATCAATCTCCATCATAATGGATTATTCAACATTTAAACATCGAATGTCAAACACCGATTGCTGAACATCGGTCCTTTCCATCAACCACTAGCTTCAATTTCATCGCTCCCTAGCACTGCACTCCAACATCATTCACCAGCATCGATTCTATCGATTGTCTTCTAATGATTCTGAACTTCATTGCTGTACTTTTACTCTACTACCCTC
The DNA here is from genome assembly GCF_055691185.1 of Crinia signifera. NCBI lineage: Eukaryota > Metazoa > Chordata > Amphibia > Anura > Myobatrachidae > Crinia > Crinia signifera. Next base: position 85,077,695 of record NC_139217.1, read on the forward strand.
TCAAGAACATTTCCTTTCCCAGTCACCTTCATTGAGTCCACACCGATACCAATCACCATTGGTATCCAACATCATCAGGTGTTCTCCACTCTGTGCCTTCAGAATTGGTACTCCAAGTCTCCTGTAGATCTAGCATATTACCTGCCAGTGTCTTCCAAGATACTCATCTCTTCTTCATCCATCAATAGTCATCAATGGACATCAGTGATGACATCCAGTCAGCTCTCTCTAATTCCTGTCATGCCTATGAGTTATTGAACCCGGCGTGTGTGTGTGAAGTCTGTGCAAGAGGGTGGAAACAGGCAAAGAGGCAGAGAACAATCCCTGACCGGGAATCGAACCCAGGCTTTAGCAGAGAGGGCCGTATCCTGACCACTGGATCACCAGGGAGTTGGTATTGGAAGCAGGATGATGAATGTATAGTTGCACCCATCTTCCTGTACTTGTTTTTTCTTAATTGGGAGTGACTATCCCTTTTTTTTCAACTGCTGCTCACAGCAAAGCACACTCATACCAAAGCGCCCTACCCCTTGATATCTTGATATCAATCCAACAATGTATAGTTGAATGACTGAATAGTATGAGTTATTAGTGTTCTATGGATGAGACAAGATATTGATAGGACTGTACCGGATTGGATACTGGAAACAACTGAACTGGCTGGATACAGGATACGACTGGAGGCCGGACTGGTTGACCAGGAATACTGGACCGGACGTCAGGAGGTGCACTGGTGCTGGAAGCAGGTGGTGCACAGGTGCCGGAAGCACAGAGCACCCAGGTGCAGGATGCAGGTGGGGCACAGGTGCAGGATGCAGGTGGGGAACAGGTGCAGGATGCAGGTGGGGCACAGGTGCAGGATGCAGGTAACTGCCACAGGATACTGGTAACTATGAACGAGGGAGGTCAGTAATTCCACACTGGAGGCTCAGATACCAAACTCACACTGAGCGGCGTGACTTGAGGAACTGACACCCTTGGAGTCCCAGGTCTCTGTATTTATACCCAGATGATGGATGACTGGAGACAGGTGATACAGAGGGAGTCAGGCTGACACAGGATTGGAGAGTTCATGGTCAGGTGATCAGATCCTGTGATGTCAGTACTCCAGGTAGGCTTGAATTGGAGAGAGGCCTAGTAGGCTGCAAAACACTGAAGCCTAACTCCTAACATACACAGGGAACAGTGACTTTCTGATCCAGATACTAAGTGCTGATTTGCAGGGGTTTATCAAGGGCTGCACCTAGGCTGTAATAATTACTAATAGAGGAATCCAATTAGAGTTCAGATGGAGAGATGCTAACTACTGCTAGCAGGGAGCTAAGGGGTTACAGCTGTCAGAACCTGGGCTAGAGAAGTCTCACAGGTGTGTCATTAAGGAGAGCTACACACACACACACACACACACACACACACACACACAGTGATTGCAGCCTATGTGCAGGCTGAAGATCATGTAGAGACTGGGAATCAGAAGAACAAACATCCAGGTTCGTGACATTTCCATTCCCTACTGGTACCATTCTGGCCATAGACTTTACTCGGATAATATCTGAGCTACTCCTTCAGCTCTCACTGAGTCCATTCCCTACCGGTTCCACTCCAGTCAGAGACTATACTTGGGCGACCCCAAGTCCAAAGACTATCCAGTTCCTACTGTTTCTTGCATTCTCTAAGTTACTGTTCACTAAATAACAACTTGATTTTATTCATGTTTCCTCTATCATTGGTCACGCCTTTGGGCACTGGACTCTGGTCCTTCACCTGAGGTTTCTCACACAAGTGTTCTAAGTTCCTAAGGGAACCCAGCTTCAACTACATTCTACCTGACAAAGCAAACACAAACCTCAGGCATGAGACTATCGCAGAAAGAAAAAACTAATAATGCCACTGTATAGGTCATTGGAATGACCCTTCTAGAAAACTGTGTCCAGTGCTGGAGGCCATATCTCCAGAAGTTTATAAATACATTGGAGACAGTACAAAGAAGGGCAACTATAATGGTGCAGGGCCTATATCACAAAACTTACCCAGAAAGACTAATAAATCTCAATATGTATAGTTTGGAGCAGAGAAGAAAAAGAGAGGACATGGTAAAAACTTTTAAATATATCAAGAGTTCAACCAAGGTCCAGGTGGAGAAGTATTAGAACACGAGGACATGCACTGACACTGGAGGGAGGGAGGTTTAGGGGAAATCTTAGTAATAATTACTTCACGGAAAGGGCAGTTTACAAGTGGAATATCCTCCCATCAGAGGTGGTAGAAGCTAAGACAGTACAGCCAATTTAAACGAGAGATGAGCGGGTTCGGATCCTAGAGATCCGAACCCCCACGAACTTACCTGATCCGAGGCCGGATCCAGGGAGTTCGATGGCCGCCGCCATTTTTCTGAGTTCAAATCGAGGCCGGACGTCATCTTCCCGCTGTCGGATTCTCGCGAGACCTGGGGATATATAGTTCCCGGCGGTCGGCGCCATTTTCAAACAGGCTGGTGATTTCAGACAGCACGGATGTGTCCGTGCTGTCTGCTGAGCGGAGTGGGGGGATGACATGCTGGGGGGGGATGACATTCTGGGGGGGGGGGGGGGATTTATGCATAGGGGGCTGCTGCTAGTGCTACAGAGGGGGCTACATTATTTTAATTCAGCAAAAAAAATTTTTTTAAATGACTGCTGCCAGTGCAAAGTATGCCAGGTCCAGGGTGCCCACATGTGTGCTGCATCAGTCCAGGGTGCCCGCATGTGTGCTGCATCAGTCCAGGGTACACACATTAGTACTGTATCCATCCAGGGGTGCCCACATGTGTGCTGTATTTGTCCAGGGGTGCCCACATTTGTACTGTATCCATCCAGGGGTGCCCACATGTGTGCTGTATTTGTCCAGGGGTGCCCACATTTGTGCTGTATCAGTCCAGGGGTGCTCGCATGTGTACTGTATCCATCCAGGGGTGCCCACATGTGTGCTGTATTTGTCCAGGGGTGCCCACATGTGTGCTGTATCAGTCCAGGGGTGCCCGCATGTGTGCCATATAATTCCATGGGTGCCCCCATGTGTCCTGTACCAGTCCTGGGGTGCCCGCATGTGTGCCGTATAATTCCAGGGGTGCCCCATGTGTCCCATATCAGACCAGGGGATCTGCCCTTTTTTGTAATGAAAATAAAAATAAGGTGTTTTTTTTTTACTGCAAGGGCTGTTAAATGCGCTGTAGTCCAGGGGTGATCCAAGAGTGCTGTATAATTCATGGGGTGTTGCTAAGTAAGGTGTGCTGCTCTTTTTTATAATTAAAAGAATACAAATTTTTATCTTTACTGCAGGAATTTGTCTGCCGTATAATTCCATGCCTGCCGCCATGTGTGCCGTATCAGTCCAGGGGTGCTGCCATCTGTGCCGTATAAGTCCATGTGTGCTGTATCAGGTCAGGGGTGCCACCATCTGTGCCATATAATTCCTGGGGTAAGCCAAGTCTGCCAATTCATGGGGTGCTGTATTAGTCCAGGGGTGATGCTAAGTGTGCCGTATCAGTCCAGGGGTGATGCTAAGTGTGCCATATCAGTCCAGGGGTGAGCCAAGTCTGCCAAATAATTCCTGGGGTGAGCCAAGTCTGCTGTATAATTCATGGGGTGCTGCCAAGTGTGCTGTATTAGTCCAGGGGTGATGCTAAGCGTGCCATATCAGTCCAGGGGTGATGCTAGGTGTGCCGTATCAGACTAGGGGGGATGCTAAGTGTGCCATATCAGTCCAGGGGTGATGCTAAATGTGCCGTATCAGTCCAGGGGTGATGCTACCTGTGCCATATCAGTCCAGGGCAATGTTCCCTCTAATTTTATGAAGTCTGTGTGCGGAGAAAAATTTTGGCTGTGCAACTTTGGAAGGAAATTTACATTTATGTGCGTCACTTATATATAACTGGAAAATGACGTTCAGCATTTGTGTTAAATTTACTTAAAAATGATTTAAACATTCAAAACACAGCAAACAATGTAGTTAATGGGTGAAAGACACATTAATTTAGTCCACAACTGCAAAATGGGACCACTGCTGCTTTGTGCGCTCTGTTGTAATGTCGGTGCGCACGCTCGTCGAGTTGTGTGCGCGCGCACGCGCGCACAGCTTAGAGGGAACACTGGTCCAGGGGCAATTCTAGGTGTGCAGTATCAGCCTAGAGGGGATGCTAAGTGTGCCATATCAGTCTAGTGTTTGTGCCGCACACTTGTGTGGCTTATCATAGTTATCCAGCTACCTCGGTGCAACCTTTTGCCCTAAAAACAATATTGTAAGGTGTGAGCTGTTCAGAATAGACTGTAAATGAGTAGAAATGAATGTTATTGAGGTTAATATAGCGTAGGAGCAAAAAATAAAAACCAAAATTCTGCGATTTTAGCAGTTTTTATGCTTTTTTAACAAAAAATCAGAACCCAAAACCCCAAAAATCCAAACACAAAACACTCAGGAGGTGTTTTGCCAAAACCCATTAGAACCCAAAACCTCAAGGTAATCAGAAGCCAAAACCCGAAAAGTGGCCGGTGCACATCCCTGATTTAAACATGTATAGGATAGACATAAGGACATTCTTACAAAGAAATAAGGATCAAATAGGTTTTGATTTAACAATATGATTAAAAAGTGGCAGACTATATGGGCTAAATGGTTCTTATCTGCAGTCTAATTGTAATTGGAACTCCTAGATTATGCATTGCATCAATATACACCATTATGTCCTCTCACCCAAGGATCTTACTATGGTAAATATAATGTAGCTTATATTACCACCTTCCCAGACTGTTGCAGCGAGACAGTGAGTCAACACTGGGCCAGTTGTATCATTCCCAAGCTGTAGCTGAGCTGTCCCTGTATTACATTAATAGTAAAAACCAGACTGTTGCATCAAAAATAAGGTTGTTATTCTTTTTCTAATAAATATGTTCTCATGTTCTCATATTACTCTACCGTAGCAATTACTGTCTAGCTTGAAATGGGATGTCATCCAGGACAGAGTTTTGGATTGAGTGACCTGCAGCCTACAGGAAGGCGTTGGATGTATGATTTCTGTTAATGGGCAGACAGAGAAATGTTTTGTTCGCTTATTAGTTAAACAGTTCTGGCAATTTTGTTCTTCCCCTCTGTAAACCAAGGGCTGCTTACTCCAGGGACGTGTAATCATTACCTCCTGTACACTGTGAATGCACACAGCAGCAGCGAGGGGAGAAGATAACAATAATGCAGAAGGGAGCCATAGCAGAAACAATTGCAACATTTGTTCAAAACCTACTTGGAAGAGGGGATAATAGTTATTTGTTTGGAGGTCTATTATGACTCCATGTAATTAAAATATAAAGGTGGTTATTATTGTTGGGTGAGCCAGAAAACTGTTTCTTCTAGTATTCCCAAAGACTAATAGGGCCTATACACACATAGCGGTTTTTAGCCATTTTCTAAGCGATCTGGTTACGTTTAGAAAATGACCCTACATCGCTGTGTGTGTGTGTGTGTAGAGGCCATTGAAAGCAGTGCACAGCCTCGCACATCACTATCGCTGCTAGAATGAAGAATGAATAGTGTCCATCAATATCGGCATCGCCAGTGTTCTCTCACCGGAGAACACCGGCGCTGTCAGCTCGCTCCGCACACAGCGCTGACAGCTCGCTCTGTGTGTGGGCTGTCAGCTCTGTGTGCTGAGCGACAGCAGCACAGCACTGCCCGACCTAGCATTGCTAGGTCACCCTACACATGTTGGCATGTGTGTAGGGCCTATGACAGTACAGGAAAAGATTAATGTATTGTGCCATGTACACACGCGTGTGGAGCAAGCATAGAAATTAAATGTGAGAACACCTAAAACCTTCCCCAAGCAAGTACAAGGACAGACAGGAACAGTCCCATTAGAGGGCATTAAGGGTCCCCAGAGGAATGCACAGCCAGTGTGTATGACATTCTGTAGATTGTAAGCTTGCAGCAGGGCCCTCCAACCTCTATGTCCAGTGGTGGTTTTTACGATAGGTAAAATCCGCCACTCTCTCTGCCTAAAGTGAGGCCAGATGCAGTCTGTGAGACTGCATTGGCTTCACTGTGACTGGCAGTGACTTCCTATTGGAAGTCCGACCTGCCAGTCACTCAAGGCAGTCCCATTAGGAGGTGTTCCCTCCCTCCTGGATGCCTCTCTCTGCGCAAATGCGCAGCAGCCCCCCAAACGGGTTCTGCGCATGCGCAGTACCGCAGACCATACTGCGCATGCGCCGGAACCCGGGGACCCGATCAAGCCTCTGGGGGCTGCTGCAAAGACTGCCCACAGAGGCTTGGGCCAGCACATGAACAGTATGTATGAAGTTACTGCGCACAGCTGGCCCCGTGCAGGGTACTCGGGAGCGCGCGAGGCCGGGGAGCACGGCGGTGGACGGGAGGAGCCGGAGAGCACATGGACAGCAGCGGCAGCAGAGGGGGGGGGGGGCACATCACGGCAGCCCCCTCCTCTATATTGGTAAGAACCGCCACTGTCTATGTCTGTTTGTTTTACCCATTTTGTTCTTTCAGTGTTGTCAACATTTGTAAATCGCAATGAAATCTGCTGCGCTATATAAGAAACTGTAAATAAATAAATGGTTGTTACCCAGGGGTTAAAGTGAGGGGGAACGGGGTGGAACTGAGTTGGTAGGGGGAATAAAGTTCTACCTCTACCACAGCCCTCAACAGTTTCATCAGAAAATAATGTCCCAGCGGCTTCTTCTTCTGGCATGGCCTATTTATTTACTATTTATTAACAGTTTCTTATATAGCGCAGCATAATCCGTTGCACTTTACAAAGGAGACAGTGATACAACAAACAGGGTATTTACAGACAGTCAAAAGGTATGAGGGCCCTGCTTGCAAGCTTACAATCTATAGGGAAACCTATGTGATGTCATGCCATCACCGCCGCTGAAGTAAAAAAGAGCCACTAAGAGGAGCAGGCTCTGTACATCCTGAAGACAGGGTGAGAGGGGGCTGGAGGGACTCAGAGGTGGGGAAGCTGCTGGAGGGACACAAGGCATGAAGCTGCTGAGGGACATGGAAAGTGAGCTGCTGGAGTGACAGAGACAGATGTGCATTAGCAGCACTACTGTGTACATTATGTGTATGAGGGCACTACATACGGTGTAATGTGTTTATGATTGTGCTACTGTGTGTTGTAATTTTAATTGGAATTACTATTGTGTGACCACACTCCTTCCTTGTGGGACCATTATCCATTTATGGGATATAGGGCACATTTTCCCTGGCACTGGTCTAGAATAAGTAAAATAAAGTGAGGTATACACTAGATCCGGCCTGGCAAACCTGTGGCTCTCCAGCGGTTGTGAAACTACAATTACCAGCATGCCTTGCCACATTTTTTTTACTAGGAAATGCTAAAACTGTGGCAAGACATGCCGGGATGTGTAGTTTTACAAGAGCTGGAGAGCCACAGATTGACCAGGCCTGTATTAGATGATTCATTAACTAGATCGTTGAGTGACGTCATCACATCCCTGCTCTGTACATGCAATCGATATAGTCAAATTGAGCTGAATATAATAGAAAAAAAGGAACCATGCTGCGGTCTGTCTGTCTGCCTCTATAATTTCTTTGTGTGGACAATTGGTGTTAGAACATTGGTGGTGATTCAACAATGTAAATGAAAGAATTCTAATTGCGATGTTGGTCTTAACACAATTTACTAAGATTTTAGGCAAAATTTACTATGGGCAACCAATCAGATACTGTCTATTATGTTCTAGAAGCTGTTGAATGAACAAAAAGTAGATTCTGATTGGTAGCCCATAGCAACATCCCATGTGAAATAGAACTCCCATCTTAGTAAATTTCCCCCTAAGAGACTATAGTGTTGATCAAATATTGTTAATTTTACTTCAAATCAGCAACATATAATTAAAGAAAAAATGAAAGGAAAGCGGTTAATATCAGAATCACATATATAGGAAAAGAAAAAAAAAAGAAAATATGCATAAGCACCACAAGTGAAAACCAGAAAATGTCAAATTATGGTGTCAATAAATAGAAAAAATGGGGCTCTTAATTAGAGTGCCCAAATTTGGCCCAACTTCAGTATTTGAGAGTATATTTGAATAGTCTGAGTGCGGCGTCCCGCTTCTCAGTTCAAAATGCAGACTTTTAATGATGGTGTTTGTCAAAACTTCATAATGCGCTGGGTTTTCGGTGGAGGGGAGGGACTGTTGTGAGTCAGTGGAGTCCTGTGCCCTGTGGCTGGCTGGTGGTAACTGGGCACATGCACGCTTGCGGACACACTCCTGCTGTGTCTCCGATCTCCGTCTTTGCTGCCTCAAGAGATTTTAGGTGGGAAGCCGCACTACTTAGGTTGATGACAGCTTGCTGCAGCGTGTCCCCTGTCCTGACAAGACCTCTCCCATATGCAATAGGTTGACAGGGTCACAAGTTCAACTGGGTCAAAAGGTCAACATGCAATAGGTTAACAGGGTCAAAAGATTGATAGGGTCAATAGGTCGATGTAAAAAAGTAGACACATGGCAAGGTCAACATGAGTTTAGAGGGAGAATATAATAGTATAGTGGGACACGAGCAACTCGAGCCATGTGAAGGTACACACTGCACTAATGGAGGGTTCATGTTGACAGTTGTTGACATTGACAACAAAAAAATAGAAAATGTATGTCTACCTTTCCATGTGTCTACCTTACTCATGTTAACCTTTCTGACCCTGTCAACAGTTCCCATGTTGACCGTATGACAATATCCACCATTGCATGTCAACCTTTTGGGCTCAACCTACTGACTGTCTATCTAGACACTACCTAATAATACACGCCGATGAGGTCTGTGGCCAGCCATCACAGACACATGACTAACAATTAGAGCGCACATGGTCTGGGCCCCTTGATAAATATACATATGGCAAATAATGCATATAATGCTAGTCCATTCATGAATGTCCCATTTTGATAACAGCAATGCACTCTAGAAAATACACAATAGTCCTGTATAATTCAAGTGCACAGTCTGATCCTGATCCCCAAAGGAAGGGGTGGTTCCTCAGGCGATGGGGCCATCCTGGGGTTTCTCCTGTGTCCCTGTTGACCAGTCCAACCAGGGACTGATTAAGGGTTTCATTCATTTTTTTGCTCATATTCAAATAAAAAATTGATTATAGTCTTGGGCCTCAGCTCCATTCATATTGCCGCTTACCACCCCATCAGTGCTGGCAATGGTGGCAGTGACATCTATCAGCCGTAGCTCTCTCAGGATCTTTTCTTTCCTGCGTCCCAGGTTAGGTGACGTGGCAATCCCAGCAGGCACCACTGCTCCCGCAGTTCCCGGGGGAGATATCAGGAGACCTTGCTCAGCCCCACTCCAGCGGCACCAGGAAGTGCTCCCATCCCAGCGCAATCTATTTTGCCTGCCAGGACCCAGCGCTTCAGGCTGCAGTCAAATCAGCCTATTGGTTAATCAGGCCATGAGTCCGAACCTGGTCCCTCCCCCAGTGAAGCTCACATTCTATATTCCGTATGTTATGACACACACACTTGGAAGCCAATTATCCTGCCAGTATATTTTGGACTGTGGGAGTAAAATGATAAAGCTTTAAGGCCAAATGTACTAAACTTAAAAACTGGTAAAATGGAGAGTGATAAACAACCAGCCAATCAGCTCTTAACTGCCATGTATCAGGCTGTGTTTGAAAAATGACAGGTAGTAGCTGATTGGCTGGTGGTATATCACTCTCTATTTTATCACTTTTCAACGCTTAGTGCATCTCCCAGAGAGAGAGAGAGAGAAAGAGAGAGAGAGAGAGGAGAAGTTGCCCAAAGTAAACAATCAATGCCTGTCATTTATTGTATCTAGCACAGTCTGAACCCATTCTGTGAAGTTGGATGTTTGTGAAAACCTTTAGGCAGCCATAACGTTTGTCTCAGGGACCACGGACCTCTAGTTAAAATTGGAGAAATTTAATCATTCTCTGTCAAATATTCAATACCCCAGATGTTTAATGGAGCTGTAGTTCCCTATTTCACATAACTGAACATGTCAATGGCAGTAAACTAAATTTATGAATTTGCGGGTAATGGGCCGCTTCTGCAGAAGTGGCAGGATGCAAGAGTCAGCATCCTGCACAGGGCCGTTGTCAGACTTCTCAGCAACCAGTCAAAACTTCATCATACTGCCCCCCCCCCCATCCCCCCAGCCCCACTCTGCCACCAATGCCCACTTTCCAGCCGCTTATATGAAATTGTGGCGGTTGGGTCTCAGAAGTTCTACAGCCACCACAAGGATGTCTTCCTCATAGATATCCTTAATGTTGTCATAGGCAAACTTGGTAGCACCCCCAGAACCTGGCCCCCAGCTGACGGCATTTTGTGAGTACATTCTGAGAGAGTAGGTAAATGTGACTGGTAGAAGCGGAGCTCGGCCTATTGCTAAACAAAAAGGATTTGCTTCCAAAGCTCTCTTGGTTATACCTCAATAGGCACCATATGCTGTAACATAAGGCTTCGCCTGTAATGCACGTACTCCCAAGAGCTGTCAGATTACATAATCATTTCTTTTATATGTTAGTCACAGAAATCCAAAGTTTCCCTGAAAAAAGTAAATGTTGTGATGTGCTATAAAGATAAATACGCATTCTTTCATTACCTTCATGGTAAGAGGAACAAGCAGCTGGGAAAATAAGGTGCTACTCCTGAAACTCAAAATTATGTCTGATTATCCTTGAAACCAAAAGAAAAGGAATAATATAGGCGGTGGTGAATGTACTCTTTTTTTATTATACACTTTCTTTGAGCATATAATAGATCACAGTCAGGGTACAATGTGCATATGCTGAACACAGGGAGTTCAACCACTAGCTGCACACACAATGACAGAACGCTATAAGAAAAGTAATGTGTAGGATGTGCGGGGGAGAAAATGCATGTTAGCTAGAGGAGAGGAGAGAGATGAACAAGAACAACAAACCGAGAAATGTGAAGGAGAGAAAAACATTTTTTATTGCTTGAAGAAGTGATATAAATATATACAGGTCTGTAACTAGGGATTCTCCAGCGGTTCGGTGAACAAGGCACTGGGTGTGGGACCTCCACTATTCCATGGCACCTGCTTATGGCTAACAAGGTGCCAGTAACCCAGAGCCGGCCTTAGGCATAGGCCAACTAGGCAATTGCCTAGGGCATTTGGAATGCCTAGGGGCATCAGCAGCTTCTGCTGATTAAAATGATATGCAGCATGCCTATATTCTGTGTGTGAGTGAGGCTGTATCTGCATATGAAATAGTGTATTCATGGAAATCACTGTAACATAGCATTCCGTATGCAGGTACAGCCACAGTCGCTCACAGAATATAGGCATGCCGCATATAATTTTAATCATTGGAAACTCCTTGTGTGTGCTGGTCATAACAATGCAAATAAGACGAATTTTCAGCAAAAAAGACACCCAACGTTAGCAGAACTGGCCAGGAGCTGCATGGCCTATTGAGTCAAGATGTATGAGGAAACATCTGTATACAAGCAGAGGCAGAGGTCACAGTGTTAGCGGCTGTGCGAGTGCTATCTGCAGATGGGTTGGCTGTGCAATAGTGTTCGGCATATGTGTAAGGGGCATTATTTGTGTCATGTATAAACGCATTATTAATGTGCAATATATGTGTAACAGGCATTATGTGTGTCATGTGTATAAGGGCATTAATAATGTGCAACATATGTGTAAGGGGCATTATGTGTGTCATTATGTGTATGAAGGGCATTAATAAAGGTTGGCATAATGTGTAAGGGGCATTATGGTTATAAGGACATTAATAATGTGTGTCATGTGTAAGGGGCATTACTGTGTGGTATTATCAGGGATGCTGAGAGAAAGGGGTAGGGTGTACAAATTACCCAGGCCAACGACTGGTGGAAGGGCCCAGTGGGGGCCCCGGGCCCCCTCCCCTTAAGTCAGCAGCAGCTGAAGCTCTTCTCCTCTGCCCAGCACACACTGCTTTGTGCTGGGTTGCAGTGTGGCCATGGAGGTGCTTAAAATACAATATTTTCTCAGGATTTTTAACTAAGGGTATAATGTGAATAATGTGAGGAAAAATATATATAAGGTAAAGTGGTACTACTGTGTGATGTAACGTGAATAAGGGACACCATCGCATGATATAATGTGAATAAAGTTGCACTACTTTGTGACATAATGTGAATTGGGGGTACTATTGTGTGGCCATGCCCCTTCCCAGCAAAAACACACCCCTGTTTGGGCTGCGCACCAAATGTGTGCACTGTTTCTATTTAAAATATTGCGGGTAGGAGCACCAAAATGATGACTGCTATGATGACTGTTGATGGTACTGGGAAAGGGAAGCAGGGTCAGAGGCGGAACTAGTGGCGGTGGTAGGGGGCACCAACCAAAATCTTGCCTAGGGCATCATTTAGGCTAGGGCCGGCTCTGCAGTAACCCTACTGCAGAGCTGCCTGGTCCATTCATGGCATGTTCCATGCAGACAGCCTGCAGAGCTGTCCATAGTGTTCTTAGGATTCTCTTGGAAGAACTCTACGTCCCAGAGCCATCAGCCCGATATGCAGTGGCGTATTTATAATGAGTGCAGTGTGTGTGGTGCACAAGGCCCCCTTGAGTCCATGCTGTACCATTTTTTGTAATACTTACCTCATGATGATGATGGCAGCAGCGCTGTGGAAACTGCCTGAGAATGGCAGCGGCACCATTTTTCTCGTAGTTTGGGAGCGGTGTCAATCTGCATCCACCACAGCCCAGCACAAAGGGCCTAATTCTTACCTGATAGCAAAGCACCTTTTTTCTCAAATGGACAAAGCCATACTGCACTGCAGGTGGGGCAGATATAACAAGTGCAAAGAGATTTAGCTCTGGATCAGGTGTGGTCAAACTGAAAACGAAATTGCAGTGTAAGAATAATGCAGTCAGTATTTACCCTGCACAGAAACAAAATAACACCCAAATCTAACTCACATGTCTACTCCACCTGCAGTACAGCATTGTTTTGTCCAATTTCGATCAGGTCTGAATTAGGCCCTAAATTATTATCCATACGTACTCTGCATCCTCTACTAATTTTATGTTTATTTGCTTTTTTTGGGCCTGTATTTCTCCACAAAGAAAAATGGCGCAATTGATCTTTGAAAGTATGGACACAGTCATAGTCCCTCATTTTAGTGTAAATTTCCAGGTATATTCCAGGATTTTGTTTTGTTATCAACTGCACAGTCAATGTTTTATATTATATGCAAGAGCTGCCATGCATCTGATGCTGCATCTAATTCTGATTCATTTCATCTATTTTTATGTTTCCTGCGTGTGAGTGAAGGGTTGGCTGTCTATTGGGGAGAGTAAATGACGAGGAGGTCAGTGTGCTGAGCAGAGTGAGTGAAGTGAGTGAAGAGTGGGCAGTGTATTGGGGAGGGTAAATGACGAGGAGGTCAGCGTGCTGAGCAGAGTGAAGGCCCCCTAAAGTCCCCCTTACACATGTGAGTTTTTGTCAGATTTGACCCAATTCAGATGGATTGGGCCAATTTATCTGACAAAATCTGATGTGCCTGATGTGTAGGACCGGTACTTGTTTCCTAGCACGGCACCCATCGCATCGTATACCATAACACTAAATATGGTATACGATGCGACGCGATATTGTACAATAAAATATCACATCGCATCGTATGCCATACAATGGACCCTGATCATTGTCCACGCCACCCCCAGGATCAACGCCAACCCGAAGCTTGGCTAGGGGCGGCGGTACGCGTCCTCCGACCTTATCATACTGCCACTATCCACGTCGGCGTGGAGTTGATTTTAGATAGTGTGGCGAGTTCAGCGAGCCACCGAGCCCGAAGCATGGCGAGCACAGCGAGCCCTGCGAGGGGACGCGGAATACATGTAAAGTAATATGCGTCCCCTCGCAGGGCTCGCTGCGCTCGCCATGCTTCGGGCGCGAAGGCTCGCTGCGCTCGCCACACTATCTAAAGTCAACTCTACTCCGACGTGTATAGTGGGAGTATGAAAAGGTCAGAGGACACTTCAGGTTTGCAGTTCGGGTTTGCGTTGATAGTGGGGGTGGTGTGGCGGTGCATTTGACATTTGACATTGTAAGCACCCATCAGGGTGCTTGTACAATTAAAAAACGATGCGATCAGATGCCCTACGATGGACACCGGGGGCGCCGTGCTAGGAAACAAGTACCGTAGGACCTAATGCACGTTCCAGTGCGCATTGGGTCTAACCAAGATATTGATCCTCCTGCACATAGGATAAATCTCAAGTCAATCAGGTACAGCTTGTCCCTCAGATTTAGTGAAGAGGAGGACAGTGTATTAGGGAGATTGAATGGCAAGGAGGGCAGCATGCTGGGCAGAGTGACTGAGGAGAAGGGCAGTGTATTGAGAGAGTGAGTGGAGGGCAGTGTATTGGGGAGAGTTAGTGAAGAGGAGGGCAGTGCATTGGAGAGAGTGAGTGAAGAGAGGGGCGGTGTATTGAGAAGAGTGAGTGAAGAGAATAGCGGTGTTTTGGGGAGAATGAGTGAATAGAGGGGAGGTGTATTGGGGAGAGTGAGTGAATAGAGGGATGGTGTATTGGGGAGAGTGAGTGAAGAGAGGGGCGGTGTATTGGGGAGAGTGAGTGAAGAGAGGAATGGTGTATTGGGGAGAGTGAGTGAAGAGAGGGGCTATGTATTGGGGAGAGTGAGTGAAGAGAGGGATGGTTTATTGGGGAGAGTGAGTGAAGAGAGGGGCGGTGTATTGGGGAGAATGAGTGAAGAGAGGGGTGGTGTATTGGGGAGAGTGAGTGAAGAGAGGGGCGGTGTATTGGGGAGAGTGAGTGAAGAGAGGGGCGGTGTATTGGGGAGAGTGAGTGAAGAGAGGGGCGGTGTATTGGGGAGAGTGAGTGAAGAGAGGGGCGATGTATTGGGGAGAGTGAGTGAAGAGAGGGATGGTGTATTGGGGAGAGTGAGTGAAGAGAGGGGCGATGTATTGGGGAGAGTGAGTGAAGAGAGGGATGGTGTATTGGGGAGAGTGAGTGAAGAGAGGGGCAGTGTATTGGGGAGAGTGAGCGAAGAGAGGGGCGGTGTATTGGGGAGAGTAAGTGAAGAGAGGGCGGTGTATTGGGGAGAGTGAGTGAAGAGAGGGGCGGTGTATTGGGGAGAGTAAAAATGTAATAAAATTATTTGTAGCAATGTAAGATTAATATCGACAATATTCTTAGAACCACATAACAAACTTCTCTGAAATCAATCAAAATATAAGAAAAAAATATAGATTGTAACTGCTGGTTAAAAAGCACCTATATTTATTTCCTTGATTGTTTTATAAACTTGTGAATTACTCACAAAGTACGTGTGCAAAAGCTATCCAAATGTACAATAATTAGAGCTCTCCAATGAGCACTGTAGCAAAGCAGGTGTGGCCGCTCACTGACTCTGAAGAAAATGAAATGCCACTCTCCCACTCCTGTGTGGGACCAGCAACTTTAGAAGCACTGCTTGCCGTCACTGTCCAGTCAGATGACCACCCTACAGTATTTGATGTATTAGCTCAGCTGTATGTAACAGGCTTGGTGTCTGTGTAAGCTGTTCCCAATGGGTGATTTGCTGATATCCGGATGATAAATGTGATACAGCGCAGCTGGCACAATGCTTGCTTCACTTGATCACAGGCTAAGCTGGTATGTGAAGATGGACTTGATGTTAAAATAAACTGCAGGTACAATCTCTAACCGGTTTCACTCCTGTAATGGGAGCTTTTTCTAAAACAATTAGTTTTTCTCAGATTGGATATGTTAAAATTGGAAGAGAGTGATTTAGGAAGACATTTTGACAATATTTATTGTAGATTCTAGTTTACATTTTGATTGTCTGCCTTATGCTGGGTACACACTGGCTATAATGGCTGTTTAGTTGAATGGCTGATACTGTATATAGTGGATGTGAACCAGTGGTATGTTTGGGATCAGACACACAGCATTGGTCTGTAGTACCTGTACTGGCAGTCTGTCACTTGCTGCAGATGCTGCCATTGACTGACTTAAGGCACAAAACATTGGGCAAGTTATTTTAAGTGTGTATGCACTTACCAGTTGTCATATAGGCAGATCAGTCGTTCCAGCGTCTACCCAGCTTTAAACATGTAACCAAAATATATCTTACAAAAACAAAATGGCCAGCGTTAAGTTTTCCACATACTGTACTTAGTTAAGAGATGTGAGAAATGGGACAGATTACATATATTACAAAAATACAGTAAAAAAAAGTAAAATAACTATAACAAAAACAAACTAAAGTACCGTATGGTGGAATAAAACATTTACGGAAAATTATCTAGTAAAATATGATGACCAGTGTTCTCTGACTTAATCCCTACCCTTTGTATGATCTGGTAACATAAAAATGGATAGGAGCTGGCTCTCCGTAAAAACTCAAAGAGCTGTTGGAAATTGGAATCGTACCTGATGCTCTAGTATCTGAGTAGTAATAGAAAGAAAAGGACACGATTAGTATGAAGATCTAGACTACTTTTAAAGCACGCATGAACTAAATCAGAAGGACATTTTCAATTATATTTATAGAATATAAGAAGGTGACATTTTCCTGCAACAAATATGATTATTTTCTGGGACATAAAATGGAACGCAATAGCAAATAAAAAGGTCAACAAAGAGATGTTAGAGCAATATATAATTTTCAGTATTAGACACATTTTGGAAAATAATGTTATTCTAGAAAAGATCTGCACTGCCCACATGAAAGAAAGCTAGAACATCAGGTTAGAAGATATTTTAGTAGATTTATACCAAACATACAGGCCTCTGATAACACCAGGTGGGCAACTGATCCTATCCAACTGGATAATAAATGGAAGTTTCTGACTCTCATAGTCACCATGGATGCTGAAAAAAAGGATTTGGCTTCTCACTCTGAAGATTGTGGGCGTGGAAGCCTCAGTCCTTTGAGCTGTTTGTGCCCTTTAATTCAGTGCTTCAGCTGCAGTCCTTGCCAGTAGACTAAAGCCTTCTTGCTTTGTGATTCATGGTGGATATGAGCCAGTCCTCTTTCACCTTTACTCTTATGATTATAATTAATTAATTATAATTAATTATAATTATAATTACATTGTGACATCACAGCTTTGTTATTCACGGGGGACTGCTCCTCTGGGTAGCTACAGGGTTGGGGGTGCTGCCGGTTTGTCCAGATCAGAAGTGATCAGCTGCATGGCAGGCACCAGAAGAGGAAACAAGGAAGCAATGAATGAGATTTATTAGTTTATAGAAAAAGGTCTTAACAATTTCACTTCTGTCTTTATTGGTCAATGGGTTATTATTTCCCCACAATGAGATTTGTCCAAGATTTATATCTGTTCATAAGTAAAATGACTCCTAGTAATCTTAGAGTCCACTTTCCCACATAGCCTTCATAAACCTTTCCTATCCCATCACATGCGCACTCTACAGTCCAAACATGCAGTATCCTCACTTATTTTCTCTTTCACTTTCCCATCCTCCTGACTGTAGGCCAACATTGCTGGTTCACTGTAGCATACAACCCATCAAGGACCATTATGCAATAGATAATACCTATGCTTGTTTATCCTACTATATGTTTTGACTGACTGTAACTAAAACTTGGTTTTATTACTGTTTCCAATTATAAATTACAATGGAATTTTCTGCACTATATAAGAACCTGTTAAGAAATTAATAAATATTACTTGTCACTAGAACAAATTGGAACATTGAAGCCCTTGTTGGCCCAGATGTAATAGAGTCAGAGTTCTAAGGCTGTGATTTTTTTTAAAGGGGCAATGGTTTACAAGACATAATCATACTATGGCCACCAAAAATCGGACTCTATTACATCTAGCCCTTTATATGAAATTTGTGGTAAAAACCCATGAGCTTACATACCCTCAAACTTAAGTATTGGACTACTTAAACTCTCTGTTTACTATAGAAACAGCTACTAAAAGTTACAGGGAACACCAATTACAAATATTTAGAAGACAAAAGGCATTTCTGTAGCCATTTCCTTGCCAGTATAAGGATGTTATTGTGTGATACTCAGTAGCAGCCCAAAGTGATATTTTGTGGTCTGCAATCCAATGTATATTATTTTAATATTAACACACCACATTTCTTGACAGAATTCCCTTAAACAAATGAATGAGATAGCAGTGATAATCTTGCCAGCATTAGGCAAATTAAATAAGCAGAAATAATTTTTTAACTCTCTTAGAACTGTCTTCATAGAAAAGGGTTCTTTGTGCAATGCGTGACTATATTTCAGTTATTTAGTCCTTGACATGAGCTGAAGCCTTAACACATGTCCCATACAGTGAGCATACTTTTGAATCAACATTTCATTTCTATGCTGTGGAATAAGGTCAACTTATACACACGACAAGTAGGAAAATGACAGCTCTACTGCCAACAACACCCACAGATAGAAACGGATGAGTCATCAAGGTTCAGGTATGTGGGAGTTTGAGCAATATGATAGACAGGTAGTCTGTGATGTTCTGCTTTTTATAATGCATGTACTGCATACAATAAATCCAACTACAATGTTTTTGGGGATCTCCAAATTTTTCTAGCACTAGAGTTTACTAGCTAGGGCTACCAGCACTATTGTAAAGGAAAGCATGCGGGGTACCCTGCTGCAGTGCCAATCAACCCTAGGCTGCATGATGGAAGCAGCGCTATTCCCAACACCCTGTTACCTTGATTAGAAATCATGGAATAACTGATCCCAAATAAAAATTGTCTGGGAGCTACAGGTACATGCGTTTGAGAAAAGCCATGTGACCATACCAGGTTGTTATGCTACGCTCGGCACACTATTTTATTCTCCCTCTATGGGTGTTGTGGACACCCATAGAGGGACAAAGTGCCGGCATTGCGGCGGTCGGGATTCCAACGTCAGTATTTCGACCGTCGGGTTTCCGACCGCCGGCATATTGACCGCATGCCATTATAACAGATGTTTGCAATTTGCTCCACTTTGCAGCCAACCTACCACAGGCGACTGGAGAGCCTGATATGCTCAAACAGCGGGTTTAGCCAAACGGTTGGCGGAGTCTTCTTGTAAGTTCGGCTACTTATTGCCACATTTTGATTAAATATAAGAATTAAAATTTTGTGGTGCACAAAATGGGGCGAAGGGGGAATACATGAATCACAAGGAATCACTCTTCACATATCAAACATAATTGATTAAGTATTACAACAAAATATTGAAATATGTACATTCAGCCCATCTGCAAGAGGTCCTAATTAAGACATTATATAGAGCAAGTGTGGTTCAATAGATCTAAAGTAAATGACTAGACAGCCAATAGGTCAACCCCATATGGTTCACATGCAAAATTTTGATAGGATCAAAAAGTCAATATTGAAAAAATTGACTGTCTATCTTTCTACTGTAGATTTGTTAACTGGATCCCGAGAAAGAATGCCTCCATCCAAATGATATTTTAGGGTTGTAGAAAGTTACATTTTGGAATAAGTCACAATCTCCAGTTACAAAATGATCCAAAGTTGCGCTGTAAGTTTGATCTCCGTGTCCCTTTTTTTTGCAACCTAACACCTAGCCCAAGATTAAGGTACTTCCCATGTCCCTTCTCCCACCATTCCACCACTAGAAAGTTGAGGTGCTGCATACAAATATACAGTAGGGGGTTTTCAGACCTGATCACACAGCTGTGAATTCACAGTCCGGGCGATAATCAATAAACTGTGCATGCGTATGGATCATAGCGAGCATGCGTGAGGCCGTCCTGCAATAAAATCCTGCTACTTTTTGATCGCTGGCCATACACAATTTTATTGACTGGAAACCAGCATTTGTGGGTGTCAACGAGCCATTTTCTGGGAGTGTCAGGCAAAATGCAGATATGCCCAGGTGTTTTAGGGGAACTCGTGTGACGTCAGCTATGGCCCCAATCTGACTGCTTCTAGTGCAGGCACCTAGTAAGTCCTGGGCTACGCATAGACTGCACACACTGGAAAAATGCTTGTGCATCCACAGAGGAGAATGGGGCGTGCGAGCATGTGAGTTGCGTGCACGTCCCATCTCCTGGCTGGCGGCATCACATCATTGCTAATTTGAACTGAAAGAGTACAGATGGAGCCACTCTCATCAGAGCGGCTCCATCTGTACTCTCTCAGTTCAAATTAGCCACAAATAGTGGTACTCAATACTGTACACCCCTTCTTATGTCTAAAGTCACGGGAAATCCCAGGGGCCATATCCAAATAATGCATGTTATCACACTGATCGAGCTCCTCATGGTTAGGTTTAGCCATGTAAAGCGGCTAAAACCCACTAAACTAATGATCATAACTCACATAAGTCCCCATTAAACACTGAAACTAGTATTTTTTTGCTAACAATTGAATTACTCCAAAAGACAAGTTCTTAATGCAGCTAGGTTTCCTGTAGCATTTACAGTAGGTAGAAGAAGCTAAAGCTAGAAAACATATTGATTATCTGTGATGCTTAAATACTTTTATTGGCACAAGGCCTGCATTAAGCTCTAGTTTAACTCTCTTTCCCCATATGATACACCAAGCTGTTGACCTCTGAAACACCTTTTGACTTTTCATTCCCTAACTTTCTCTTACATTTGCACAATTACATCTGAGACTATTGAGTTGTCCCCCTAGAATGGCGTAATCAGTAGAAGTGGTGGCAACTATTCTTTTGGGAATATTTTGGTTTAGAGAAAGTTGGATCTAAATTTACCCTCATCTTCAAAAATGGTAATGTTCAGGAAGTCTACAGAGGATTTATTGATGTTATAGGTAAATTCAATGTTCCAAAGGTTGTTATTAAGGTACAGAGGGAGCCGCTGTCATCTATCCCTATAATAGGATTAAGTGAGTAATTGAATTACTCAGCTAATCCCCTACTGTATTGTTTTATGTATTGTTTTGCAGCTGAGAACAATAAGATAGCCATGGCCTAAGTAAAATAGATGAGATGGGCTCCTACTGTATACACAGAATTCTTGATGTTCTTCTTCGCTACCTTTCCAGAAAAAGAGGACATCATCAATGTACCTCGTCCAGGACACCAGATTCTTTTAGAAAGGATTGTTATTCCAAATATGGTACAGTTACCATTGGTCAATAAAAATATTGTCGTAACTCAGAGCGAATCTGGTGCCCATGGATGTGTCCACTTTTTGGGTGTATAATTCCACTTCAAATGGGAAGATATTATTTGTTATAATAAAAATTAACCTCTTCAATTAGAAATGTATGAAGTCCCTTATTTCCCTTATATTCCCTTATATTCACTTTAATCTAGATATTTATTTACAACAGATGTTCCTATTTGATGGTCTAGGAAAAAAATATTTAAAATCTGCCCTAAACATTTAGTGCCCCTTCTCCCATGGGATCATTGATAAGAGGTTGAGAGGTTGAGAAGATATTTAGTGCCTTTAAGGTGTGATTTGTTGGTCGGGGGGGGGGGGGGGTGTACTTTTATGGCTCTTTGGTAAGAGATAAATTACTGGTATTGCTGGTTCTACCATACAGAGTAATTGGTGTTCCTTTCCTCTAATACTCCTTGTTGTTTGAATTTGTTTAAGAAAGCAGATATAATCGAAAATAAGCTATCAGTGGGGTCCATATATAATTTGTGGTACAGTAGGTATTTTTTTGGTACTTATATGTTAGTTGGGTGCCCACTATAGTTAGTACGCTCATACCCCCACTATCCATGTCGGCATGGAGTTGACTTTATACAGTGTGGGGAGCGCAGCGAGCCGCCGAGACCGAAGCGTGGCGAGCGTTGCGAGCCTCACGAGGGGACGTGGAAAACTAAGCAAATACCTTAGTGGGCACCCAACTAACCTATAAGTACCTTTTTTTTCCTCAACCCTTTTTAAAACTTCAATGATGTACCAATCTTTGATCATTAGAACTACTTCCCCCTTTTGTCCGCTGGTTTAACAACTATTTCTTTGATAAGCCTAAGGCTTATTAGGGCTGTATACACCTAATGTCATCTTGCACTATAGAACAGAAGGTATTCAGAAAATTGTCCTTAACATGTGTGGGGAAATAAATTGATTTTGGTTCAAAAGGGGTATGTTTTGGGACATTCCTGTCCCCACAGTCTTTTTTATAATTTTTAAGCAAAAATATATATTTAGTTATTTACATAGTTTGCATATAAATGTATACATTTATATACATGTACAAAAGTACCAAATTTTGTTTATCGTCGCTATTGGAGCATATTCCAAGCCTTTTTTTCAAGACTGAAATCTCTGTCTTAGATAGGATATGTAAGCTCATATTGAAGATATCCACCATTTCTGTGTCAACCAAATGACTCATTCCTAAATCTAAGTGTGTATCTTTGACCCCTATGGTACATGTTTGTTGAGTGTTATCCACCTTTTTTTGGCATTGTTTTTGGGTTTGAATTTACTGTAAGTTACATCCCCTCTAGTTTTCCTATTTGTTCTATGTGGAGGATACTAATGAGAAAGCTGCAGCAGACCAGATCAGGCCACAATGTGCAGTTTTCATATGAAAAACACTGCATCCTAACCCATGCCTTGGTGCAGGTTTACCCATGCCTGGTGGGAACCAATGCATACAGGATTCCGGTTTCCCAGAAGCAGGCCATGTGAAGGAGGGTCCTGGACACAGTCACTATGAGAAGCTCCTGGCATCGGGACCTCAAAAACGTGTAGAAGAGATACAGTGACATCAAACGAGTCCTAAAGGCCAAGAAGGCTGAGGAGCAAAGTGATTATTGCAAGACAGAAGGACAGCTACACAATGCGAGTCGCTCATAGGGTGTGTGAAGCCTCACACACCCTATATAAACCCCTATATAAACCCCAGTCTACAATTTATCCTTTGAAAGTTAGTAGGCATTTTTTTTTAGCAGGAAGTGGTGGTTTGTTATATAGAGTGAGCTTGGGATGTAATTTGGTGAGGCATTGCAGAAATTTGCAGCAGGCATGGCATCCAGCAGCAATGGCAGAGAGGAGGAGGCTGGTGGAGGAGAAGGAGGAGGCAGGAAAAAATGAGGAAGCCATGTTTCAGCAGCTGTCTGTGTCTGACAGAGACAGAAGTAGGCCTACCTTCATATTCTTCTGATCCAATTACACCCCCACTGTGCAGTCCAACCATGTCCTCACATATTTTCTCTTTTTCTTCAATTATTGGTCGATGGGAGGCCCCATGACCTAACGCTTCCCATAGGCCACTGAGTTTGCAGAACATTGAAGGAGAATGGAGAACCCCTCTAAGTAACAAATTGTGTTCCATACCTGAGCCAGGATTAGGTATGGGTGCGTGATAGCTTAATATTTCTGTAAAAATACTTTATATATTTCTGAGACACAATACTGTAACTGCAATAAATAACTGTCAGACATGTACCGGTGCTAAATAGGTTCTCATTTAATTGTTATACATAAACTCATGGATAAAATAAAGAAACAATAGTTACTATTAACTTTTGGGAAGGTGTGAACAATGTATCTTTTTTTAATATTTCCAAGAAAATGCAATGGGTTATAAATATTCTGCCACACAAGCAGAGAGTCCAGGTCATTCCTAGCGTAGTTTCCATCCTATTATATTTATTTGTCACCCTGAGATAAGGAAAGGAATGTGCTCTACAGCTCTTGTGTTGAAGTTAATTTTACCTCCTATATCAATAAACATTTGCTTTGTAAAACATTACACTATAGTTATCAGCCTGGCAAGAATGAATCATTATTCTCGTTAGCCTATTAAAAGATCTTATGTCATTTTGTTGAGGTTAACCATGGTCCAGCTAGTCAACTCTTACTGTAATGAAATAAATCCTGCGGTTATTTCAGTAGGACACTCGTAACACCAGCTCCTGCAATTATATATCCTAACTGTGCTTTTTGGAGCCTCAAAAATACACACCAATGTTCACCCTTGTAATTTCTCTTAGGGTCCCAGTTACAATGGTGCAAATATTGTGGTATGGGCTGATATGGCAGAACATTAAGAAATGAGTAGCCGGTATGCCGCCATAGCCCTTACCTCCAGCACTGCTGCTGAGCAAGTCAAAGCACTTGACAGTGTGACAGACCCTGTACTGTGAGTGGATCATTTTGAAAAAGAGCATTTCCTGAAAATGGATCTTTCAAAAAGACAACAATCCCAAACACTTCTAAAATGTTTCAGGCCTACTTCCATAAACAAAAAGCCAAAAAACAATATAAAGCAGTATGGGAGTAGTCAAGTCAAAGGCCAGTATTCAATACTCCCAATTCACCATTTTTTTTTCTGGCAATCGGGCTATTTTCACTCCTTGCAGCGAATCTTTTTCACTGAAAATGTGAATCACCCTATTCAATGTTCACTGTTCGCGAAAGCGAACAGGGAATGCTGGCAAGTTCTCCGTTTCTTGCTCGCTGGGATTCGTTTCATGTTTCACTGGGATTCGCCGATAGTGTATTCAATGCTAGGATGGCGAATTGCTTTCTCCCTGATTTTTGCCATGATTCACCATTTTGCATTCGACATCTTTTTAAGGTGAACTGGAAAGTGATCTTTTAAAATAAAGGTGTTTTTTTTCTGGTGTCAAAAAATCTGATTTTTTTTTCTGTGAAGGGGCATGTTATTTTTATTCATGTGCTTGAAGCACATAAATATATATATATATATATATATATATATATATATATATATAAAAAATATTTACTTTTTTTTTTTTTACACATTCCCCAGCAGCGGGCCGGGAGCCGCTCATTAGATATTCATATATTCACTGCACACTGGTCCTGGCTTCTTACGAGCGGGACCAGTGAAGCTGCTCCCTACCCCTGCCAGCTCTCCGTGGGGAGGGGGCGGGCAGCTTCTGGGGCAGGCAGGGAGGCTTACATCTCCCTGCCTGCCTCCATCCCCCGGCTCCCTGCGGCATATGCCGCAGGGGTTAAAATTTGCCGCCAGGGGCAGCGAGCCCCTGCGGCATTCAATAGGGTGACAGGGAGGTCTGGCAGCAGATGCTGCAGCCCTCCTGAACCCTGCGAATGTGCAGCGCAGGGGCGGGCTGGGCCGGGGGGCAGGGTGCCATGTGCCCCCCGGGCCGCTTTACCAGTTAGTGCTGCGGGCCGTGATGCTGTGTGATGATCCAGCGCATTGCATTCCTGCATTTAACACTCCTCCTGTGTAAACTGCTCCGCGGCTACAGGAAAATGGCCGCCGGCCCCCTGCACTGAGGACATGTCCTTGGTGCTGAATAAGGGAATTGACTGCCTCCAGCAACAGCCAGGTATGTGTCACTCACAGTCTCACACACATATGTCCGAGAACGGAGGGAGGAAGAGAGAAGGCGGCAGGTCAGAGTCGGACACATGCTGCTTTATCAAACTATGCAGTTTGTTACTGTAAGCAGC
Source organism: Crinia signifera (assembly GCF_055691185.1). Lineage (NCBI taxonomy): Eukaryota > Metazoa > Chordata > Amphibia > Anura > Myobatrachidae > Crinia > Crinia signifera. The sequence goes on from NC_139217.1 coordinate 85,103,110, forward strand.
ATAAGGATAGGTGCAGGGCCGGGGAGGTCAAGTGTCTGTGCCTAGGATGGGGTGTATATGTAATATATATAGATATATATCTATATATAGATATATATATCTATAGATATATATCTATAGATATATATAGATATATCACTGATATCGTGCTTGCATCACCTGTTTTGGTTAGGGTTATTGAATTACCAGCTTATTTAAGTAATCGCTTAACACGGGGTCTCAGCATTCCTGTGTTTATCATGGGTGTAGCTCTGTACATTGCTATCACCCATAGTTGAGATATTTAATCCCAGATTTACTTGTAATACTTTATGCATCTGTCCGAATGCGTATCATTTCATTGATTTTTAAATGTCTTTTCACAGTATTTTGGTTGCCTCCATTGATCCGACTTCTGTCCTGTACTATGAAGTCTGGCCGTCTTAGCGATCTGCTGATGGCTCAAGTGACAGACAGTGTGGACAGGCGTAGTTAGACGCCTCCATTTCCATGGCAACCAAAGACGCTGTTGTGAGCACACCCCACCTGTGATGCCGGGCCGTCAGCAATGACGTCACCTAACTCCAGGTCGGAGCGTGGTTGGTGAGGGGTGCATATTGGTATATATATATTGGTATATATATATATATATATATATATATATATATATATATATATATATATATATATTATGCTTTGTGTGTGAGCCTGTGGTGTTCTGTTGTTTTTATACATGGGAGCAGCCTGTATTGTCATTTTATTATGCAGAGGGAGCAGCCTGTGGAGTCCTTGTATTATGCAGGGGGAGCAGCCTATGTTGTCCTGGTATTATACAGGGGAAGCAGCCTGTGGTGTCCTGTTGTTGTTGCTACTATTATTATTATGAAGGGGGAGCATGGGTTTTTCCCAGCCCCAGTCCAGAGCACAGGCCCATAAGAACACCCCACCCACCCCCTTCACCTCTGATGGAGCAAATGTTTAATTTTTTGGTACTTGTGTAATAACTGGGTGCCCAATTTTGAGATTGGGTCGGAAAAATCGCATTGCATCCCATGCATTCAATAGGATTCAATGTTAAAATTGTCCTGTACATTTTGCCCACTATCCAAGTGGGCATAGAGTTGATTTTATATAGCGTGGCAAGCGCAGCGAGCCACCGAGCCCGAAGCGTGGCGAGGGGACGCGGATTACTTAAAATGTATTCCGCGTCCGCTCGCCACGCTTCAGACTCGGTGGCTCGCTGCGCTCGCCACGCTATATAAAATCAACTCTGTGCCCACTTGGATAGTGGGGAAATGAACAGGACCATTTTAACATTGAATCCTATGGAAAATCGCGGCGATCGCATCGCATGCGATTTGGTCGCGATGCGATTTTGCAGAAAATCGCATCGCATCTGATTGTATGCCTTCAGTTAAGGCATACAATCAAATAATCGGGCGCCCAGATATTACACAAGTACCAAATTTTTTTTGTCCGATCATGCATTGCGATCATAACATCGGGGGGGTCTTATGGGCCTGTGCTCTGGACTTGCCCCCTAGGCTAAAAGTTGCCAGCCAGCCCCTGGTGCAGCGAATAGTAAACAGGAGAAAAAAAACATTGAATACTCCCCAGAGTGACGAATTGAACCCCACTGAGCACTTTTGCAAAGAGCTAAACAGGCATGTAGTGACCAAAGAGTTTGCAAACCACAATAATATTTTTATGTGCTTTACAAATAAAATAGACATCTAGAGAATTTATTCCAACTTGTTGAGTCTATGCCCTGACGATGCCATGCATAAAATTCAACTACTGTAATTATTAGTTCTGTTGTATTGAAATATCCCGTTTTGTGTTGAAATTTTGTGGCAGGATATGAATTTAAATGAAAAGTTTAGTATTGTATAAACACTTATGCGCATCAGGAGGATATTGTATTATCTTTATTATAATAAAGCAGTCACCAGATTTTACCATTGTCATTTTTATTTGTACTGCAGTTAGAAAATGATTTGCAGCATTTGTTGACCGTGGCGAGAAATGAAAACAATTATCGAAAACTATTTGTCACTATTTAACACAGGCTACAATGCAACTGATTTACGAAGCCTTAAGACAACCAAAAATACTTCAAGATCAAGATATTTAACAGCCCTTTGGAAAGCTGCCCTATCTTCTGTGTGTTCAGCTGCTGAGTTTTGAGGGACAATCATTTTAAATACATCACATCAAATAACATGCCAGGTTCCCTTCAGAGAGAATCACATCCACTGTGAAGTGGGTTATCCGTTACACATTCTAGTTTGCAGTGATGTGTTGTAAGGCCAGTGACTGGTGAGGCACTGGCCAGTACATTCACTACCTCCCAACATCCAGGATTGGTAAGTCATGACCCCTTCTCTGTGCCTACCAGAAAAGGGGGCATGGCCTATGTAGAAGGGATTATGGCCTCGCTGGAATAACGTGGTCATGACCCGTGCCTCACATTTTCTTCACTGTGCCTCTGAGGTAAATTTACTAACATAAGCGTTCTATTGAAGAAGGGATGTTGCCCGTAGCAACCAATCAGGATCTATCTATTATCTTTTAGAAGGTACTAAATAAATAAGAATCTGATTGGTTGCTATGGGCAACATCTCATCTTCAATAGAACTCCCATCCTATAAAATGTACCCCTATGCACATGCACTGTGACAGGGAGCCACCACACTGCCGTCTTCCCGACTGCAAGACACTGGTGCCCATAGGTGGCACAGAGGGACAGTCCCCAAAAAAGGGACTGTCCTACAAAATCAGGACAATTGGGAGGTATGCTGTTATCAGAGCCAGATTTACACATTCATATATGATTTGGTGGTGAGTTTTGACTATAAAAATTTGGTACTTGTTTTGTTTCACGGTGGCCGATATATCGGGTGCGATCCGTTGCGATTTTTTACATGTTCATAACCCCACTATCCACTACGCATGTAGTTGTGTGGTGAGCGCAGGGAGCCACCGAGCCCGAAGCGTGGGGAGCGTAGTGAGCCCTGCAGGTGGACGCCGATTACTGCGCTCGCCACACTATATAAAATCAACTCCATGTGTAGTGGATAGTGGGGTTATGAACAGTATATCGGCTGATATCGCATCCGATATATCGGCCGCCATGAAACTAAACAAATACCAAAAATTCAGCAGTGGGTCTGGGGCAGGTTCTTAAAATATGGGGGACCCCTATTAATTTTGTCTCCCGTATTTTGGGAACCAGACCCGGCCCTGGAGCCTGGGGCTGTTTTTAAAAGATCAGCGGATCTTCCCTTCGTTTTTAAAACCAGCCCCGGTTCTTTGAGCCTGGTGCTGGTTACAGCTGGGGGGGGGGGGGAGGGGGGGAGGGGGGGGACCCCACTCCGTTTATTTAGTTATTTATTTCTTCTTTTATTCACACACTGCAGACTGCCTATACGAATTTGTATTGGCCGCTAATTTGAATTAATACAAATGAATACGCCATCGGGGATTACAAAGCAGTCGTATTGTAAATTCCCCTCCGGAATACGAATTTGCATCCGGCTAAAATAGCCATATTCATTCGTATTAATAATACAAATACGAAAAATCGTATCCGTATTCTTAATACATTTTCCCCCATTGTCTCTTTCCACTTTATATTTCTCAATTATTTGAAAAATCTTCCCCTAAATTAAGAGCACCAGCCTTGGTGCTATATCATATCTTAAGCCAGGGGCGGATCCAGGATAAAATGACAGGGGGGGCACCATGATAAAAGAGGGTTTAGATGGGGGAGGGCCAGTGTTAGTGGTGCCAGTGTACATGCTAAGAGAGCGGCAGAGAGAGGGTGGGAATGGGATTAAAAATAGGCCCTGGCATTTAAAGTACGCAGGCCCACCATGGCAACAAAAGTGAAGGATGTAGTTGTGCACACGCCAAAGGCGCGCTCTGGAGAAGGGGGTGTGGCCACTTAACAGGGGGCATGTCCTTGAGTGTAGTGTACAACACCATATACAACTTCTACACATTATGCAACAAAATACTAGACCCCATTATACTTGCCCCTTACACATGATGCCAAATGGAATGAGCCAAAATTCACATAATGCCACACGGATTGTGTCAAAATTCACATAATGCCACACGGATTGAGCCAAAATTTACATAATAACACACGGATTGAGCCAAAATTCACATAATGCCAAATGGATTGAGCCAAAATTCACATAATGCCACATGGATTGTGTCACAATTCACATAATGCCACATAGATTGTGTCAAAATTCACATAATGCCACACGGATTGAGCCAAAATTCACATAATGCCAAACGGATTGAGCCAAAATTCACATAATGCCACATGGATTGTGTCAAAATTCACATCTTGCCACATGGATTGTGTCAAAATTCACATAATGCCACACGGATTGAGCCAAAATTCACATAATGATAAATGGATTGAGCCAAAATTCACATAATGCCAAATGGATTGTGTCAAAATTCACATACTGCCACATGGATTGTGTCAAAATTCACATAATGCCAAATGGATTGAGCCAAAATTCACATAATGCCTCACGGATTGAGCCAAATTCATAAGATGCCATATGGATTGAGCCAAAATTCACATACTGCCACACGGATTGAGCCAAATTCATAAAATGCCATATGGATTGAGCCAAAATTCACATAATGCCACATGGATTGAGCCAAAATTCACATAATGCCACACAGATTGAGTCAAAATTCACATAATGCCACACGGATTGAGACAAAATTCACATAATGCCACACGGATTGAGCCAGAATTCACATAATGCCACACAGATTAAGACAAAATTCACAATAAACTTCATAAACAGGGACATTGTCCACCAAAGGCGCGCATTAAACATTTACACCATAATGTCCATTGCACGTTAAGTTACACGGCATGATGTCCATTATGTATTATGCCAAACACCATAATGCCTATTAAAAATTATGCTACATACAGTAAGTGCTACTTATCTACATGCTCATTGCCAAGGGTTCCATGCTCATTGCCAGAGGTTCCATGCTCGTTGCCATGTGGGATTACATGCTCATTGCCAACGGGGAATACATGCTCGTGGTAAATGGGGGACAGCCACCGCCAGGCAGAAGTGATAGCCACTGACAGTGGCAGAGCCTGGCTGTATTCCGAGCACTGCAGGTCCCAGCTATTTGAAATAATACCCATTTCACACCAGAAAATGCATTCCCAGGTTGGCCCCTTTTACACCAGCCTAGTCCCTGCATTTTCTGGTGTGAGGGGGAGAGAAAACCACCCCCCCCCCCCCCTTAACCAGTTATCTCATTTAACCGGCTATATCTTCAGAACTAACTGACCCATTTACATGAGACAAGTATCATATTGAAGAACTTTTGAGTTGGCTTTGAATGATTTTGGTCCAGTAAAACTGGAACGTTTGGTTCCAGAGTAATCTGCCCTCAAAGAACATGAACAGCCATGAAATTACATTTCAAAAATAAAAAAAAATCGATTTACACGCTATATCTCTGGAACTGATTGACCGATATGGACCATCCTGGTATCCTATTGAAGGCCCAGCGATTTGGAATTGAATAACATCAATCACAAGCTCCTGTGATGCCAGGGGGGGAACTGGAAGCTGTTGGAACCAGGTGGGGGTCGGAATTGACAGGTCCCATATTATCCTATGGGGAAAAAATGTTACAGCTTTGCCAGGCGATATCTCCGGTTCCCGGGGGGCTAGAGACATGGGGCTGGGCTTGTTGGAAAGCTCTGGTCCTCATCTACAAAATTAATGACAGGGGGGGCACGTGCCCGGGTGCCCCCCCCCTGAATCCGCCACTGTCTTAAGCTAGTATTGGCAACGCAATGACTAGCCTGTATCTACAGAATGGGTTAATCTGGTATAAGTACTTCCTTTTTATATGGATAAAATTATTTTGATTTTTACAGTATGTAGCTTTTGTCACTCTTTGAATTAAAAGGATATTCATTAAAGAGATATACACCACGTCTCTATAACAAATTGATTTATGGAACTCAATAAAAATAATTGCTCATTTAATTTAAATGTAACCAAAGTCAGCAGCAAAAACATTTCAAACCACAAATCCACTTACAGTACACAGTAATTTACTGTAGCTCTTTGCTTCTCTCCTGCTACAGGGTTCAGTTATAGATGACGTACTACACAAATTATACACATGGGGTTATTCCTGAAAGAGCTGAAAATGAAAACATTCAGTAACCTGTTCTACAGTAATCCTGATTATTACCTTTTTGTGCTACTTTGTATTTACTGGTAAAAAATTGCTCGGTTTATATAACGAATTAGTCATGAATCTGTATGAGGCCATTCTGTAATTTTGGGTATATCATGTTCACACACAACAGTTTAAATAGTGTGTAACTTATACAGTATACAGTGTTTACCAGTGACATTCTGTACCACACAATTCTCAATTTAGCTTTGTATGTTAGGGCCTTATTCTGGTTCACTCTCAGAGGCAAATTCCTTCACAAATGGACAAAACCATGTGCACTGCAGGGGGGGGGGGGGGGCAGATGTAACATGTGCAAAGAGAATTAGATTTGGGTGAGTTATTTTGTTTCTGTGCAGGGAAAATACTGGCTGCTTCATTTCTACACTGCAATATAGATCTCACTTTGAGGAAAAAACCCCACCCAAATCTAATTCTATCTGCACATGTTATATCTGCCCCACCTGCAGTGCACATGGTTTTGTCAGTTTGAGAAGGAATTTGCCTCTGAGCATGAACCAGAATAAGGCCCTTAAGTCTTAAGGATTCTGTACCCAATTCAGAGCAACAATGAGTACAATCTGTTACCATACTCATAAAGCGGGAGCTGTCTGCATACAGAGCCTTCTGACCTGCTGTTCACTGCTGTGTATTAACTGGCAGTCATTTGCAGATGTGCAGAAAAGGCAAATACATTTCTATGAGCACAGACTGTTCTGTCTCCTTGCCTATACGGATGTACACCCACATTCCATATGGCACTTCTTTAGCAACTATGAAAAGATAACAAATCTCTGTATGGGAAGAGAGATCACCAAGGCCAGATTACCAAATAGGTAAACTAGGCACCAGCCTATGGTCCTGTGCCTTTTAGGGGCTCCACAACTATGGATCAAAATAATACTGAATTGATCTTTGATATCAATGTAATGTACCCATTAACGACTTAAAGTACATAAAGCATAGACCTCAGGCACCAATGACACAAGGACAAAGAAAGTCATTGCTATGGGTATGGATCATTGGATAGACAGTAACTAGGACAACAAGCATTAGGCCGACACATTTAAGCAGCGCTAATTTTTTTGCTTACAATTAACAAAATTGCATGGGATTGCCTGTAAAGATATCAGATTTATTAAAACATAATTATTGCATCCTCCATCACGGCAAACAACTCAATTGGCAACCAGCGCTTCGTCAAACTGCAGTGAAAGACTCTACTACCACCTGGGAAGCCCATCAAGATCCTTGATATTCCTCCAACAGCCACTTACCACCATTGCACAACCGCACCCTTGTGAGGACCATCGGACCCAAGCCGGAAAAATCCCATAACATCAAGTGGTGAGACTTCATAAACTTTATCAAGCCATTGCCATATACATTCAGCTGATTTCCCAAGAGGATTAATTTAAGCCAGCAATTTCTTTTGACCAAACTTAAGGATTCTCTTCTTAAAAATGTATACATTTGTTTCTATATATAATTATTTTATCAATTGTTTTAAAAAAATATGTTTCAATAAATCTGATATCTTTACAGGCAATCCCATGCTAATCCCGTGTTAATTGTAAGCAAAAAATTAGCGCTGCTTAAATTTTTGTTTTCTATCTGTATTGTTTTATAGAGGTTCAGAGGTTACCTTGGTAAAAAACTCTCTTGCATCTGAAATGCATGAAGGTCGACATGACTGAATGTGGACATGCAGGAAGGTCGACGTGACTGAAGGTCGACAAGGTCATTAGGTCGACAAGCATTAAGTCATCATGGGGAAGGTCGATAGTCGAAAGGTAGACATGGGGTTTTTGACTTTTCTTGTCCCGATTGTCGACATAGTCGACATGGACACTGAAACGTAGCACCGCGTCCCTGCGCATGGCTCACTGCACTCACCATGCTTTGGGCATGGTGCCGAGCACACTATTTAATTCTCCCACCACGGCCTAGTGGATGAAATACCGCCTGTCGCACATGTCGGCTCATAATTTTTATTTTTTTAAAAACCCATGTTGACCTTTTGACTGTTAACCTTCCCCATGTCGACCTTCCTGCCTGTCGGTCTTCAGTCATGTCGACATTCATGCATGTCGACCTAGTGGTGTCGACCTAGTGACCGTATCCCCTATATCAGTGGTAGCCAACCCTAGCCCTCGAGAGCTACCAACAGTTCACATTTTCCAGACAACCTAGCTGCTGCACAGCTGCACTCATTAATCACTGACACATTTTAAAAGATACACAGATGGAGCTAATTAGCTCATTCTGTGAGGAGACCTGCAAAACATGCACTGTTGGTAGCTCTCAAAGACTAGGGTTGGCTACCCCAGCCCTATATTATGGCCACTGAATATGGTGTCTTGTAAAAGGAGACTAAAAAGGAATCCTGAAAGATTTCATCACCATAAAATTGAAGAAAATTATTGTTTACAGTTGTTTTGGTGTAGAAAAACATATTTTTGTGAAATATTTAATAATATTGTGTATTATTTTAACAATATTGAATTATTTTTGTTTAATAACATTTTTTAGTTTATTTAATAACATTTTCTATTATTCTATTCATTGCAGCATCCGATTAGGCTGCAGAGTTACTGTGAGATCTGTTTTTCCAAAAAGTGTTATTTTAAATAACATAGCGTCCATCCTGGTTTCAAAGCAGAGAGCAGAGGCTAATTCTAAATTATTTTGAGAAAGATCCTGCTGTGTAGGAGAAGCAACATTTATTTATACAAATTTATCATGTTTCTATTTTCTGTCATGTTGCCATGGACTTTACCTCACGGCCGTATCAGTTATGTTTCCTTTGGCTTCATGTAGAAAGATCTATGGAATGACGTCATGTGCATGCGGCAGTCTCCCGTACTTATTGGCAAGTTTGAGGTTCAAAAAAGTTGACACATGGCTAAATTTATAATCCAGATGCTAAACAGGAACCTTGTGCTCTGAGCTGATTGGCAGGGAGTGAAAATTCCAAAAGATAAAGGGCCAGATTCTCTAATACCCTTTTCACATTGCAGCTATAACACGGCATATTGCCGTTTTTTTAGTGCTTTAAAACGTTTCCAGCAGCAATGTGAAAGCTACATTGTCAATTTACCGGTTACAGAAAACCGGCATTTTGACACGTGTTAAAAGGAGGATCCTACACGGTTCGGAGCCGTTTCACCTGCAGTGTGAACAGCTCAGAAACAGTATTTGCTATAAATGATAACCACACTTGATCCCCGCCCACAAGCAGGAAAAAAAACATTTAAAATGACATTGTATGGCTTTCTATGGGTTGAATCTGAAAGGTACAAAACGGTATTTAAACTGCAATATACCTTTACATCATGCAATATGAAAGGGGTTTAACTGGCTTTTGACCAGTTTTAAGACACGTTTAGAAAAACGGGTTGAAAGCAGGTTTTTGCAATGTGAAAAGGGTATAAGCTTCAAAAGTGATAAAATGGAGAGTGATAAACAGCCAGCCAATCAGCTCCTACCTGCCATGTCACAGACTGTGTTTGAAAAATGTCAGGCAGGAGCTGATTGGCTGGCTGTTTATCACTCTCCATTTTATCACTTTTGAAGCTTAGAGAATCTGGCCCAAAGCATTAAATAGAGACAATAATGTAGCGGGAGGGATATTGCGGCATCATGTAGGCAACAAATAACTCATATTTATCAATTATTATTATTATTATTATATTCATCCTTTTCTAGGGTTATTAATTATGACACAATATAGAATAATGTAGTAGATTTTTAAGCTGTTATGAATTCAGCACAAATGTAGTTGTTAAAAACAGTTGGGCATGGTTGTGGTCTTAATTGAAATGACTGTAAATAATGGAATGTGTTACTATTACTATACCAGGGTTGCCGACCCTCCCAGAATTTCCGGGAGGATCCCGAAAATCGGTGTTAAAGTCGAGTTGCAGACACGCCATTTTAGGATAGTATGGCCGCCCTTTTGGTTCGCAGAGTTGCGCAAATAAAGTATACATACCCGAGTCTGTGTGACAAAGTGGACCAGAAGCGCAGCCATACTATTACACATAAATTCATAATACCATACTTACACCAAATAAAATATAGTTAATTAAAGGTTTAGAGCACTACACATAGTTTAGTCAGCATTACATACTTCTGTCTGTATAATGTTTGGTACCGTTACGTTCCGTTTCCCATGCGCAGTATTCCGGTCATTGCGAATAATTCGCAATTCATACGGTCCGATAATTACGGACAAAAATCCATATTCCAAGGACTATTTCTGTTTAAATGTGTGTGACAAAAGAATCTAGTTATAACCGGTTCTTGCTACTATTTACGACCCCTGACGACGATGCCAACAGACAAAGGACTCCAAAGTTCACTCCCCCTGCACCTATCCAAACCAGGTGTAATACTTTGCCCCAATCACTGAGGACTGGACATCCGAACCCTGACCAATAGGAACGGCCTTTGACCTCCCCCTTCTGACCCTATAAGTTAGGTGACCCTGGGCGGCCTCGGTCACTTCGGCACTGCTTCTTTTCCCTTACCATTGACCGGGCTATAGTTCAATCTGAATATAGCGAGCTCCGACCGGACTGCGCTGCGCATATTTGAGACGGTAAACGGTTGCATTCCCTGTACTTACTTTATTGTATTGTTGGCTGATTGTATTCTGTGCCTGTTTTCTTTCCCTAGTAGAGTTTGATTTGTATATTCATTGTTAGACAATTGCATCACGTGTTACCCTGTGTTTTTCCTATTTCTGTAATCCCCTTTTGTCCTTTAGGGACTAAATACACTCTTTACGGAGTTTCTATCTCCTCACCTTTATACTGTGGTCTCGTCTATTATTCGCATCTAGCGATAAGGTGTATTACGGACATTGTCCTTAAAAGTATATTCGCAGATTAGAGACAAAGTACTGCGAAGGGATCTCCTATTAATGCATTGGTTCTTCCGTGTATAATACACGATAAAGGTACACTACGCTGCGCTACGTTTTGTTCGCACGTAGCTAGGAATAAAGGGTACACAGGTTACGGACATAATACGTAACCTACGCTTTTCACTTATTGTTCTTTGATCACATAAATATCGACATTGATAATTGGGGGCTGGTGTCCGGGCGTTTCATACTCTGGAGCATTGTACCAAAAGCGCGGCTTGACCTATACCAGCAAAAGGGTGGAAGTGATTATTTAACCATTGCTGGATAGGCCAGGTCCGCGGCGGTGCACGGTTCGAGGGGTGCTAGCGTTTGAACCCGAAGTACAATAAGTGAAATCCAAGGAAATATTAAGCCACGTGTTTTAAAGTATATTAAGTGTTTAGTAATCTGTACTTCTGCCTGCCACAAGTAGTTTAACGGGGTATAGTGTCTTGAGTTGCTTGTTCATTACAGTATATGTGCCACGTGCGATAATGTTCGCACACGTGGAGACAAAGGCCTGTGTTTATTATAGTACATAGAGGATCCCTTCTGTGCAAAACTATAACTTTTATTGTTAGTTACTGCAGGGCCAGGGACTCCGCCACGTGGCGATAAGTTCTGGGCCTTTTACAGTAACGTGAAGCGTCTATTGTGTATTACGCAAGGTGCGCGCGCACGTGCTTACATTGGGAAATTTTCACATCTTTGTACGTAATTTACGGATTAAGTGCGGGATTTATTTCGCATCTTTATACGTAACTTTCGGACGGAGTTAAGGGATTTATTCCATATTTATGCGCAATTACTGCGTATAGCGAAACCCGAGCGCGACCTTGCAAATACACTATAGAACACGTGGGTGGCCGATTCATCGGTGGCCTGTGAACAGGATTAATTAACGCACGTACATACTTGGCTGTTCACTGGCACTGCACATGCAGCACACATAGGAACCCAAAGGTGAACAGTATTAAATCACTAGCTTTATTCAAAACAGTATAGTAGCATACTGTGGATAAAGCGGTGATTAATAATAGAAAATAAGTTTTTCTTTTATTGTTCATTTTTTCCCAAAACAAGCAACTCAAGCATTATTTTAATAGATTCCTATAGCCATTAAAAGGGATTTATACCTGCATAAGTATCTGGTGAGAAACTATCAATCTAGGAAGATTTTCTGTACAGAAATATTTCAAGTTTAAGCGTAAGACCAAGGTGTAACTAGCACCCAGTGTGAAACAATCACTGAGGTGAACGGGTGTGTGACGACACGACTCAGCGCAGTTAGCGCAGTCCGGTGTAGGACAGTTAGCGTAGTCCGGTGTAGGACAAGGTATAGAGGTGCACGTGACGACGTGCCCATAGGAACTGCCCCTTCCGTGGACCTACCTATTTTGATCCACCGGGAGGGTACAAGAAGCTAAATCGGAACCCAGTGATCTGATCAGCTGCTTTAGAAATATACCGGTTTTTGAGGATACAGGAAAAACAAGTTTTGTTGTGTTCTGGAAAATCTGGCCGCACCTTGCAAGTTGACTAGCAGTTCGCTACTAGCCGAAATACTTGGTGATTGAGTATTACAACCTCGTACCCTGCGCGCCTCGCTTAAGTGTGGGACCGTTGCAGGTCGCTGAGGAGGAGTGTTTTGGGTGTTACTCACTGATAAATTACCCACCGGCCCTTTGAAGTGAACTTATCATTCCCTTAATGGGGAACCGTACCTCGCACCAAGGGGCCGTGCTACCTAGGGAGGAATTACGCCGACCACAAGGATCGGCGGCATTCATAATGTGCAGAAAGCACGGTGAACAGGCAGTTGTTTACTTAAATAAATGGAAGGAAATGACACAGGGCAGCAAGTTAGAATTTCCCAGTGTTGGTAGTTTTGATCCAGAAATCTTATCCGCAGTAAAAGATGAGATATGTCTACTCTCCTGTCGTAAGAAGAGAGTGAAGCACATTGAAATTCTTAAGTTGTGGCAGAAGGAAGGGCAGAAGCAATGGGGAATTGGATGTCTAGAAATAACAGATACAATCAGCCGCAGCAGGAATGCAACCGCAACCGCTCCCCCACCTCCATATGTGCCGGAGGGGTTAATAACTGCTAAACAAAACATAAGTAAAGATTTAACCATTACTAACTTGTACCCTGTTTTATCCCCTTACAAGGAAACCAGAGAGGAAAACGATCTGCTGTTGACATCGTCCGTCTCCCATGCAATTAACATGCTTGAAGGAAAGGCTGAACCAGCAAAACCTGCTGCTGGGGCTCCAGCACAGGAAGAGGAGATGGCTGATGCCAACAGCGTAGTTGTGGACTCAGGTAAGAAAGCACTACACAGCACAGACACAGACAACCCCATACCAGGACCCAGTAATGCGGATGTGGTGCAAGCATACCCAGTACGTACACTGGAGGTTCCTTATGGTAAGGCAGACAGAGAGGGTGTGATACCTACCAGAAAGATGACCATGTTAAATCCATGGACACGGTTAGAACTGCAGTCCATCATTTCAGATTTCCCTGATCCTAGGAAAGATCTGGCATTGAGCCAGAAATTTGTAAGGGATCTGGGAAACTCTGATGAACCCACCAACAAGGATTGGAGAATCATGTTGAGGGCCTGTCTCCCTACTCACATCGATATCTTGAAATTTATTCAGGATAGCGGGTTGAGAGGAGACAAGGAAATAAATGATGAGGTCAACCAGGAAAATATACGCCTAATAAACTTGCAGTTGGGGGTATATTTTCCTGCGGCAGTGGAATATAGCAAGATATTCACCATCAAACAAAAGAATGGTGAATCCACTGGTGATTATTTCTCCAGGGAGGGGGGGTGGTGGAGTGAATTGCGCTGCTGGTATAACAATTGGATGAAACGATAGACACACTTATTGGCTGTACAAGATAAATGAGTGATGGACACACTGTAATTTATATTATTTTATATGAAAAAATAGAAAAATGGCATTACAATTTACGAAAAACAGATTAAAACATTTAAAAAATAAGTACAGTTAAATTCTAAACGATACACTTAATTATAAAGTTGATATCCGATTAAATGGAGAAAATTTTAGACCGGTAGCAGCAGACTTTCAGTAATTCAATACGCTACAGTCAATTTGTAGAAAGGTCACTTTTTATGAATAAAGTGAGAAACAAAATGTCCAGAACTTATGGACTTGGTTTTGTGTTCTGAGTCACTGGAGTCATCAGTGGATGACACTCGACAGCTGCTGATGCATCTCTCAGAGACAGGACATAAAGTATCAAAGGATAAGCTACAATTATGCCAGACCAGGGTTAAATAACTGGGCCACTGCCTTACCCATGGGCTGAGACACCTCACTGATGACCGAATCCAAGCGATTCAAAACATGGTACTGCCACAGACCCAGCACCAGATCCGTACGTTCCTAGGCCTGTGTGGATACTGTCGTAATTGGATCCCAGGATTCTCTATTCTGGCATTACCACTACAAGAAATGGTTTCCTCAACTAAGCCAGACCGGGTCTCTCATACTGAGGAATCTGAGCTGGCTTTCGAGGAACTAAAGGTGAGCCTAACAAAGGCCCAAGCACTGGGAATGCCAGATTACGGGAAACCCTTTGAACTGTACGGAACAGAATCAGCTGGGTGTGCGGCAGGAGTACTTGTCCAAAAACATGGTGATGCCAACCGACCAGTAGCGTACTACAGTGGCCAGCTGGACACAGTAGCACGCTCACTCCCAACTTGCTTACGAAGTGTAGCTGCGATAGCACAACTAGTAAGCAAGAGTGAGGATGTGGTGTTAGGACACGATTTAACTGTTCATGCTCCCCATGCTGTCTCTGCCCTCCTAAATTCTGCCCAAACACGACATGTGTCCTCAGCACGGTTCACCAAGTGGGAACTGGCGCTGATGGCCCCAGTAAATATTACCATAAAAAGATGCAACACACTAAACCCAGCCACATTCCTACCTCATGTGCCCTCCAAGGCACAAAGGGTGGAGGGTGATGGGAATGTTGCTGAATATGGTAAGGCAGAGTTTAGTGAAGGTGAGGACAAACATGATTGCATGACCTACCTGAATCAGACCTTTACAGCACGTCCTGACATAAGCGACAGCCCATTAAGTGAGGTAGACATAACCTTATTCACTGATGGTAGCTGTCATAGACAAACGGAGACGGGAGAGCTGTGCACAGGCTACGCGGTAGTAGATGGAGAAGGTATTGTGGAAGCTGAACCCTTAGGACCACCTCACTCAGCACAAGTAGCGGAACTGGTGGCACTGACCAGAGCATGTGAACTGGCCAAAGGAAAATCAGTTAACATATATACCAACTCCATATATGCTTTCGGAGTAGTACATGATTTTGGAGCCCTATGGCGCCTCAGAAATTTCATGACGGCGGCTGGCACACCAGTGGCGCATGCGACATATATTAGAAAACTTCTGGGAGCTATCCAGCTTCCAGACAGAGTGGCTGTTATTAAGTGCAAAGCTCACACATCAGAGAAGGACCCGGTGTCCCTTGGTAACAGCCGCGCTGATGAGGCAGCGAAAAGGGCAGCATGCCCTGTAAATATTTCTACCCATCCTACAAACCTCTGTACACTTATCATGGTATCCACATCAAAACTGATATACATGCAGAATTTGTGTTCCCCACAGGAGAGAGCAGTATGGAAGTCGAAGGGATGTGGCCAAGAGTCCACCGGACATTGGAGGGATGGACACGGGAAACCAGTGGCCCCCAGGGCATACCTTCCTAGTCTAGCCGAGGCGGCCCATGGGCTAACACATCTTGGGAAGGAAGGTATGTGCAAGCTGGTAAAGGTCTACTGGTGTGCACCAGGGTTCGCTTCTCAAGCAGGTAGAGTGGCAATGTCATGCCTCACCTGTTTGAGGAAGAACATTGGAAAAGCCATCCCAACAGAGCCATCCCACATCCCTCCTACAGAAGGCCCTTTCCAGGTAATACAAATCGACTTCATACAGTTACCACCCTGTAGAAATTTGAAGTATGTGTTAGTATGTGTTGATATGTTTTCCAGCTGGGTGGAGGCTTTCCCCGCTGCCTCCAACACTGCTACTTTTACAGCTAAGAAAATATGTCAAGAGTTTGTCTGTAGATATGGTATCCCAAAGGTCATCGAGAGTGACAGAGGCACTCATTTCACAGGAGAGGTCTTCCAAATCATGTGTAAACTCCTGGGAATTAATAGTAAACTTCATACTCCATATCGACCCCAATCGAGCGCCAAAGTTAAGAGAATGAATGGTACTATTAAGAACAAATTGGGTAAAGTTATGGCTGAAACAGGGTTGTTATGGCCAGAGGCACTGCCTATTGTGCTGTATAACATTAGGACCACTCCCAGAGCTCCGCTCAACTTGTCCCCCTTCGAGATATTGTTTGGTCGGCAGCCACACGTCATGATAGACCCACAGGATGATCTCAAGTGTAACAATGAGCTAACTGTACAATATATCCTAAAGCTAAACAAACAGCTGAGGAAACAACAAAAGGAACTGAATTTATTGACACCTGACGTGCCTATTGAGAACTGTCATAATCTTAAACCAGGAGACTTTGTTATGATCCGAAATTTCTCACGCTCAGGTTGTTTGATAGACCGTTGGGAAGGACCGTACCAAGTTTTGTTGACCAGCACTACATCAATTAAAGTCGCAGAGAGAGAGACTTGGATACATTCGTCCCACTGCAAGAAAGCCAGTAACCCAGAGCTCCCTTGTGCAGAGAGCGAAAGAGAAGAAATATCGCTAGAAGCATTGTTCCGGGAAGACTGAAAGGCAGCTAAGGTCAAGCAACCTGTACGAGCAAAAGTTAAAGAGCAGAGCAATAAAAGATCCCTGGTAGAGATGATGGAAGGACTCCAAGCAACAGGTTCATGGTTATATTTCTATTTCTTTGTTTTCTTCCTGTTTCCTCTTCTTCACTCAAGGATACTCGGTGGCTGCCACACTCTAGAGCAATCGGAGCGGAGTTCTGACAGTGTACTAATGGACCCAGATCAGGGTGAAGTAGAATCCCTAAACAAGCTTGATACTTTACCCATAACAGGAGAGAGTAAGGGGTATGAGGAAAACGTAGTTCAAGGGCAATGTGATGAGTTATTGTTTGGTGAGTACTGTGTTTGTAGATATTGTCAGCCAAAAATGGAAGAAGAATGCACCCAGCGATGTCAGTCGATGGGTAAGGCAACTACGAGCCGACATCCCTTGAGTGATTACCACTCATTAGTGGGTAAGGTCTTAAACCAAACAGAATGCTGGGTGTGTTCACAAGTATTACATAAAAGAAGTAGTGTAGGCCTAGTCCCATACCCGCTAAATATCTCTGAGATAAGCGTCTTAAATAAAGGGAGGCCACTGGATAAGAGATACCTGTATACCAGGTCCCCTAGTCTTAGATTACACCCATACCAAGTGGATAACTCCCTGGTATGTATGAACTTCTCTAGTTCCAGAACGATTGGTACTTGGGAAGTGACATGGCACAACCAGACGATAACTTACTCCCAGCGTACAGATGGAGAGCCTATTGATAAGGAATTGTTATTAAAGATCCGCACCAGTGGAAGACACTTTAAATATGTTTACACTGTGAAGAAAAATAAAATGATGGCCGGCAGAGTATCCGCCGGTTATTGTAATAGGACCTTACAACCAGAAACCTGTGAGGAACAGGTCAGGGAGCAGGGGACGGGAATGTTCTTATGGATAGTGTGTGATAAAATCATGAAATATTCTGTCCCTTATTTTCTCCCTGACGATGTTTATTATATTTGTGGTAGAAGGGCGTACAAATGGCTCTCCATGAACTACGTTGGAATTTGTTATTTAGGTAGAGTGTTACCCGAAGTAATGACCCTTACACATGATGAAATGGTAAGCATACACAAAGGTATACCTCCTCCTTACACTCATACTCATTATGACCAAATCCACAAAAGGGATTTAACAATCAAGAAGGAACCCCTAGCTTCTGAATTGATACACGAATCATTCGGTATCCAACTCCTCATTGCGTTAGACATTACCCATACCGCCAGGGGAGTCATAAATTTTAAGTATATTCAAGCATTAGCAAGCTTGGTAGATAACATCACTGAGATTTATGTGACACCTTTAGATACACTGGGAGAGAGTTACAAGCATATAAAAGAGAGCTAGTTCAACATCGGATGGTGTTGAACTATCTGACAGCCATGACAGGAGGATATTGTGTCACCCTCTCCACACAGTTTGGGGTGAATGTTGTACCTACATCACCAACAATACTGAAGACCCAGAAGAAATCATCGATCATCGGATGGATGAGATTCTTCAGCTTAAATGGGAATTTAGAAGGGAACACAATATCAGCCTGGCAGAAGTAGGTGATAAGGTCAGCGAATGGACCTCCTGGTTGAACCCAATGCACTGGTTCTCTGGTTTAGGAGAATGGGAGCAAGGAATCATAGCTAATATCGGAAAACTCCTTCTCTGTATCGGTGGTGCCATCATAGTCTTTGTGCTATTGTTTAAATGTGTCAAAATGGTGACCCGGGGAAAGACAAAACGTACTGAAATCATGAGTGTAAGAACGAGGGATGCAGAGGAAGACCAGGGTTTGGTATATGACCCTAGAATTGAAACCATCACCCACTAAAAGATATCATATTTGTAAAAGTGTATATGTTGTAACCTCCCTTGTTTTTATTTTTATCCCAAAAATTGTACATTATCCTTCGTCACCCTGAGTAGATTGTTCGATAAATGCGGCCCATCATTTATCCATGATCCTGGATCGGCCAAAGAGCAGATGGTTTACTCCCCTTTTATGTTTAATTCACTGATCCCAATTTCTCTGTTAGGATTATGAATTTCTGTGTTGTTATGAAAAATGTTTGTACTGTGACAGTTTTATATTTACTGTCAAAGGGTGGACTGTTAAAGTCGAGTTGCACACATGCCATTTTAGGATAGTATGGCCGCCATTTTGGTTCGCAGAGTTGCGCAAATAAAGTATACATACCCGAGTCTGTGTGACAAAGTGGACCAGAAGCGCAGCCATACTATTACACATAAATTCATAATACCATACTTACACCAAATAAAATATAGTTAATTAAAGGTTTAGAGCACTACACATAGTTTAGTCAGCATTACATACTTCTGTCTGTATAATGTTTGGTACCGTTACGTTCCGTTTCCCATGCGCAGTATTCCGGTCATTGCGAATAATTTGCAATTCATACGGTCCGATAATTACGGACAAAAATCCATATCCCAAGGACTATTTCTGTTTAAATGTGTGTGACAAAAGAATCTAGTTATAACCGGTTCTTGCTGCTATTTACGACCCCTGACGACGATGCCAACAGACAAAGGACTCCAATGTTTACTCCCCCTGCACCTATCCAAACCAGGTGTAATACTTTGCCCCAATCACTGAGGACTGGACATCCGAACCCTGACCAATAGGAACGGCCTTTGACCTCCCCCTTCTGACCCTATAAGTTAGGTGACCCTGGGCGGCCTCGGTCACTTCGGCACTGCTTCTTTTCCCTTACCATTGACCGGGCTATAGTTCAATCTGAATATAGCGAGCTCCGACCGGACTGCGCTGCGCATATTTGAGACGGTAAACGGTTGCATTCCCTGTACTTACTTTATTGTATTGTTGGCTGATTGTATTCTGTGCCTGTTTTCTTTCCCTAGTAGAGTTTGATTTGTATATTCATTGTTAGACAATTGCATCACGTGTTACCCTGTGTTTTTCCTATTTCTGTAATCCCTTTTGTCCTTTAGGGACTAAATACACTCTTTACGGAGTTTCTATCTCCTCACCTTTATACTGTGGTCTCGTCTATTATTCGCATCTAGCGATAAGGTGTATTACGGACATTGTCCTTAAAAGTATATTCGCTGATTAGAGACAAAGTACTGCGAAGGGATCTCCTATTAATGCATTGGTTCTTCCGTGTATAATACACGATAAAGGTACGCTACGCTGCGCTACGTTTTGTTCGCACGTAGCTAGGAATAAAGGGTACACAGGTTACGGACATAATACGTAACCTACGCTTTTCACTTATTGTTCTTTGATCACATAAATATCGACATTGATATCGGGTCCTCCTCCCGGCC
Source organism: Crinia signifera (assembly GCF_055691185.1). Lineage (NCBI taxonomy): Eukaryota > Metazoa > Chordata > Amphibia > Anura > Myobatrachidae > Crinia > Crinia signifera. Next base: position 85,123,412 of record NC_139217.1, read on the forward strand.
CCCCGGAAAGGTGGGCAACTCTCCCGGATTCCGGGGGACCCCCACGCCACCCCCCGATTGCGGCGTCTTCCCCGGCCCATACCTTTTGGATTGAAATCGTCAATCCGCGGGTGTCAGAGGAGGGGGCGGAGCTAAAATCGCATCATTTTAGCTCCGCCCCCCACAGAGATCCGTGTATTGGGGGTTTTACCATCCTGGGGGGGGGGCTTAATGATGTAAAGCTCAAGCCCCGCCCCCCGACCTGCAGCTGGAAGTCTCCTCTCCGGGCTTCTCCCGGAGAGGAGACAGAAAAAGTCAGCAACCCTGTACTATACCTTCTTGTCAGTGGTGGCCCATACACACTAGAATATATGAAAGATGAAAGATATTGGTGAACAATTCCCCTTGAGCTGAGCATGAGAGATCTTGTGCGTACACACTAAAAGATTTTATGAAAGACATGAAGCACAAAAAATATTGGCACCAATCTTCTGAGACACTTCAGTGACTGCACATTTAAATAATGGGCTGGTGTGAAACCCTGAAATTTAAATAAAGAGCTGGCCAAAATATAGCGTACATGTATAGCCAACATGTATGGCAGCGTGTAAAATACAGCAGACGTATTTTACATGCTGCTGACAAAGTATAGCCTACACGTATTGCATGTGGCAAAATACAGCGTACATGTATGCTACTGTATATTTAACATGCTACAATGGCCCTTATTCACATTGGCGCGTACGCATGCGAATTCGCACGTTTCACCCTGCTACCCCCATTGCGCATGTGCAGCTAGCGCACTGCGCATGTGCAATGTAATTAAAAAATACTCGCAAGCAAACTTTCGCGGAGATTTCTCCGTGCGAACGAGTGCATCGGTAGTAGGCGTGCAGTGGGCGTTAGCATGGGCGCGACCATTATAATGAGCAAAAGTGGGCGTACACATGGGCGTACACATGGGCGTTCACTATGAGTGGTGGGAGTGCTTTCGCATGAGTGCAAGAGGGATTGTTCCCCTCCAACGCAAAACTTTTCGCCAGCTCAAAGCAGGTTTTTAGTTTCGCACACCTTGCTCCTTGTAATGTGCTCATTCGTACGGAGCAAACACACGCACGAAATGGCTAAATCAATGGGTAAATCAATGGCACCTGCACACTATTGACACCAATGCATGGTTGATTTCATGAGACAATTACCTCAGCACAACTTCTGATTGCATACCACCAGCAATCAAGTGTTAGCAGATACAAACTTCTTCTGTTGCTAAAGTTATTTTGACCAAAAAATTGGTTTGCGCTAAAACCAAACAAATCCCACCCTTATAAATTTGCCTTATGTAACATACCACCACTATTGTCATTTCTACTCTGCTATATTTAGCATGTTGCCCCTGTCAACATTAGTCGACATGTGTCACCTCACATGCAACATAGATATCAGATACTTCCTTTACAACACAACACATGTGCATACTAGTATTTAGTTTGCTAACATTTGGGGAGTAGAGCATGTTCGTTAGCAGCTTGAGGTGAGTGTGCGTGCGCAAATGTGTGGGTGCGTGCGACCAGTTACACGTACGCGCAATGATAGACCACCCCCCTTCTTAGTATGGTTGCGTGCGAATGAATTCGCAAGCACTGTAGGCGTGCCTTCGCCCGATGCGTGCGTGTGGTTTTTCCGTAAAAGTGCTTGCGAATGTGCATGCGAGCGCATGAACCTGAATGAGGGCCAATATGTGTAGGCTGTCAGGAGGGTGCATTACATAAACATTGGTGGCCAGTGGGGAGATCAAACTATTAAAAAACATTGGTGGGCAGTGGGAAAATACTATTTTAAAACAACATCAGTGTGTGGCTGTGCTGGGGAGATGAGGCGGTGGGCGGCGGGGGAGAGGAGGCGAAGGGCAGCGGAGGCGGCGAGGGAGCGCAATATCATTCATCATATCGTTAGGCACAGCGTACACACACAAGGATGTGCCTAACGATAGCAACAATATTGGGCTGATTGACCTGCATGTTTGGCAGATATCAATGCTCATTACTGACGTGCGGGGGCATGCATCATTAACAAGATTAAGCATACACACTAGAAGATATTGTCATCAATATCGTTCAGAAGCCCCTTTCTGAATGATATTGGTGCCAATATCTTCTAGTGTGTATGGGCCTTTAGTGTTTGTGCAATAGCTTTGTATGCTGTCCATTTCATTAGCCTTTCAGATTGTCTAATGCATTGTGTAGACCTCCCCTCTATGGGGATGGTATTGGGATCCCAACTTTTGAGATGCCTGCAGGTCAGAAGACCAGCAGCAGCATTTTGTTGAGACCTTTAGGTACGTATATTAACTCTCCCCACCTCCAACTTGTAACACCCCAACCTGCAGACTAACCCTAACCGCAACCCCTTTAACAGCCTAACCCTACGGTCCAGTCTAACCCTGACCAGCCTTCACATACTTATGCCGACTGTTGGGATTCTGGCGTCAGCATTGTGAGTGATGTTGGGATCCTGGAGCCGGTCTTCTGACCAGTATCTTAATTCTGGTGTCCTTATTCCGGCTGCTGGCATCCCAACTGTGTGATCTTCAGGCATCTTACATCACATTGTGCCCATACAGTAATTCTCTTGCTCTACAGATGATGTAGCCCCGCTCATCAGAGTGCCACCATGCCCGTGCGTCAAATGGGCACTAGCGACAATTACACTGTATCAGCGCCATTGAGCGTGCTTTATATGTATATTCAAGTTTTTAAATGCTATTATTCCTAATGTAACCTATTGTAAATGATAGTTTGGATAGTGTACAATAGTAGACGTGTGTTTAAGTAACATCCTATTAGTTGGCATACACTATAGTTTGCACTGCGCTTACTGTGTGCTTTTAATAATTTTGACTGCACTGTATTGTAAGAGTTTTGTAACTGTTTTATTTGAATTATCTACAAGGTTTTCTTATGTGTATAATGATATACTATAAATCACTATCGAATTGTTGTTTGAAGGACACAGTAAGTGTGTGATGACAAGGTCAACATTTGAGAGCAAGTGTAAATCAATGTCACATTTACAGCATTGACAGGTAAAGATATACATTATGCCTGATATTTAATGCAGTGAGTATGTGATACACATAGAAAGTTATTGGAGAAGCAGTGTGTTAGGTCTAGGTACTGTACTGATGGTAATTGTCAGCGTTAAATGTACTGCGGCCCATACATATAAATAACATAACCCAAGCATTTTTCATACATAATTGCAGAGAGATTGATTATGCAGTCCATTATATGTAATTGCTGAAATGATACTTCATTTCCAATGCCCTTGATTTTAAATGTGGGGTATAATGAAAGCCTGCTTGCACAAAAGCACATTCTGAAACACTTAATTTAGTGATAAATAAAGGGCAAATAGCAGTGGCAGCGAGCTGTGGGGTCTTCCTCATCCTCACCGTATGCCTGCCACCAGCCGGTACTGCACATGAAATCGGCTAGGGCTACACAGTAAAGCAGGGAGTGGCTTCCTGCCTATTGCAGCCCGGACTGGCAGTCCCAGAGGCAGAGCCAGATTAAGGTCTAAATGGGCCTGGAGCTGAAAATTATCAAGGGCCTATTATGTGCAATAATAGGAGTTGTGGCCAGCACCTAATAATGTGGGGGGCGTGACCAGTGTTCTGGTTGGGTGGTCTGCTCATGGGTGTGTCTCTATTTGTGTAAATACTTTCAACTAATTATATATGCCTGGAAAAGACAGGGGGCTGGCATAAGAAAAATGCCAGGAGATATATTGGCGGGTGCCCTCCAAAGGTGCACCCGCAGGATGCCAATGTCCTAAAATACTTGCGGTGTGAGCAGGCACTGCAGTCATAAAAAAAATACTGAAAGCTGAAACTTGGTAGACAACATCTCAGCACCTTTTATGTGGTCACCTAAGTTTCCCTAATAGCAAAGCTGTGGCAATGCATGATGGGACTTGTAGTTTCACAACAGCTGGATGGCCATAGTTTGGACAGGCCTGCTCTATACCAAACAGATTGAGCAATAATGCACAACAAGCTTCATAAATAGGGGCATAAGGGCGCGCATTAAAAATTGACATCATAATGGCCATTACATGTTAAGACACACACCATAATCTCCATTACATATTATGCCAAACACCATAATGCCTATTAAAATTTATGCTACATAAGTGTTGCTTACCTAAATGTTCATTGCCAGGGGTTCCATGTTCATTGCCAGGGGTTCCATGCTCATTGCCAGGGGTTCCATGCTCATTGCCAGGGGTTCCATGCTCATTGCCATGTGGGATTACATGCTCATTGCCAAGGGGGAATACATGCTTGTGCTAACTGGGGGACAGCCGCCGCTGGGCAGAAATGACAGCCACTGACAGCCAGCAGGGGGCTGCCCGGCTGTATTCAGAGCACTGCAATTTGAAATAATACCCCTTTCACACCAAAAAAATTCAGGGACTTACCAGAAAATATGGTCCCAGGATCATGCAGGGACATTCCCGGACTGGCCCCTTTTACACCAGCCTAGTCCCTGCATTTTCTGGTGTGAGGGGGAGAGAAAACCACCCCCGCCCCCCTTTAAACAATCAGCTATATCTTCGGAACCAACTGATCCATTTACATAATTCAAACTGGGCCGTTTGGTTCCAGAGAAATCTGTCCTCAAACAACTTGAACAGCCATGAAATGACATTTCAGAAATGAAAAAAAAATTGGTTTACCCGCAATATCTCTAGGACCAATTAACCCATATGGACAAGGTATCAGATTGAAGGCCCAGCGATTTGAGTTCGACTGAGATCAACCTCGAGCCTCTGTGATCCCGGAGAGGGAACTGGCAGCCCTTGGAACCCAGGTGGAGGTCAGAATTAGCGGGTCCCATGTTATCCTATGGGGAAAACGTTCCAGGTTTGCCTGGCGGTGTCTCCGGTTCCCGGGGGGCTAGCGACGTGGGACTGGGCTCGTTGGAAAGCCCTGGCCCTCAGCTACAAAATGGACCTATTTGAAGAGTGGGCCTGGAGCTGTAGCTCCATCAGGCCCATTGTTAATCCGGCCCTGCCCAGAGGGAAGGAACACCTGTCATGCAGGTGACTGGCAGGTAGGACTTCCAATACAAAGTCATTGCCAGCAGCAGTGAAGCCTATGGACTGCATCTGGTTTCACTAATACTGGGCTGGGTAGTGGATTTCAGTGGGGGGTTGGGGGATCAGCAGTCTCTGCACTGGCTAAATGGATTTTAGGGTTACTGTATGGTCCATAATTCATCTATTTAATTTGCTTCTATATAATTGTTTTGCGCACACAAAGGAGTATGTATTGTACATTGCACTTTCTAATCTGCCCGGTATGATTAATAGTACTGTGATTTTTCAGCAGAGAGCAGGATATAGCAGCACAACTCTTTACAGAGGCGAAGCAGGAAACTACATAGACAAGGGGCCAGATGCACTAATGCTCTGAAGTGATAATATGGAGAGTGATAACCAACCAATCAGCTCCTAACTTCCATGTCAAAGACTGTGTTTGAAAAATGTTAGGCAGGAGTTGATTGGTTGCTTGCTTATCACTCTCCATTTAATCACTTTTGAAGCTTAGTGCATCTGGCCCGATATATGTTAACAACTCGTTTGCCGAAATGGAGGAGTAATAAACGCAGCCGCCTGCTGTGTTTCTCCTCCTGACCGGCTCCAATGGGCATGTGCAACATGTCGCTGCTATCGTGAGATCTCCCATAAGGACTGTTTTACTGATCCGAGACCGCCAGAGCTATTAAGTGACACACCTGGGTGTCAATTTACTAAGATGGTAATTCACTTGAAGATGAGATATTGCTCATAGCAACCAATCAAATGATATTATCTTCTAGAAGGTGCTAAATAAAGAAGTAGGATCTGATTGGTTGCTATGGGCAACATCCAATCTTCAATAGAACTCCCATCTTAGTAGATATACTGTACACCATGATCACTCTATTCCTGTCGGAATCACTACTGTACATACAGGGCCGGTGCAAGGCACCGGAGCGCCCCAGGCGAGGGGGGGTGGGGCGCCCCGGTGCCTACCGGGGGGGGGGGGTACCTGCGGCACTGTGTGATCTGGCGGCGGGGTCCCTGCAGTGATGCGCGCAATCCGGCAGCCAGGCGGCGGCACGGGAAGCGCTGATGGGTTTAAAAACTCGCCGCACTGAATCTCAGCCAATCAGCATGCGGAATGTTTTCAAACCCAGCAGCGCTTCCCGCGCCGCCGCCTGGCTGCTGGATAGCGCGCATCACTGCAGGGACCCCGCCGCCAGATCACACAGTGCCGTAGGTACCCGGCACGGACACCCCTGCAGCCTCCATGCGAGAGGCAAGGGGCGAAGTGCCGCCCTCCAGTGGCTGGCGCCCTAGGCAAATGCCTAGATTTGCCTAGTGGTGGTGCCGGCCCTGTGTACATACTACTTATATCCATCCTGTAGTGCTAGCCCCATCTATTCACATATATTATCTGCTCACAAAATATATACTCGTACAGTGTCAACATTGTGCCCCAGCAATTAGCACTACAGTCCAATCTTCCTATGTGTAGAATGCCCAAAACATGCAACATATTCTTAGGAGCTTTATTTTGTACAAAAGTCTCCAAAGATTCAGCATTTATCTATAGAGACTCTGTATTCTCCTGGCCAGACCATTGTAAATCTGGCAAGGCTAATATATTCATATACTGCGGTGGGGTACTACACGAGCATTATTGTAATTCTGCTTTAGCGCTAATCACAGGAGAATGTTTGGGATCTGAATAAGGAGATAAAGAACACTCCCCAGGCTAAGAAGTTATTGCATCATTTCCTAGGTAATTACCAATATTCCTCTAAATTACTGCAGTATATCTAACAGCTTTCATGGAATCCCTAGCTATCAATCATGATTACCATAATTCTGTATGGTGCAGTAAAACAGTTTAGGACCAGAATGCTTGCATCATAAAATACTACATGGAACAAATCACCTACAACCTTCCCCCACAAAAAAAACAAAAACAAAACAAAAGCGACCCCCCCCCCCTCCAAGTACATAAAATGTTGTCAAAGACTATGGCCCTTATTCTGATTCGCGCGGTACGGCCCGCGTGCGGCCGTACCGCCGATGTTTTCCGTCTGCACATGCGCAGAGGTCAATCTGCGCATGTGCAGGCGAATTCGCCGCACATAACGTTACTACGCCGCAAAGGGGGCGTATAGGGGAGTGAGGGGCTTCATGCCCTCATTTCCCTATGTATACGCCCCGCGTTTCATGGGCGTTCCCATGCAAACGCGGGGCGTACGCATGCTAATGAGGGCATGACGCAACTCATGGGGGCGGAAAGCTGACGTCGCCGGATGTCAGCTTTCAGCCCCCATACAAGCTACCACACGGACGATTGTCCGTGTGGTCTCAGCTTGCGGGAGCTGCCGCGGCGTGCGGACCTGCCTTCGATGGTCGACGACCATCGAATGCAGGGGGCAGCTCCCACCATGGTGGAGGCGTAGCCTCCACCATTTTTATGCGGATCGCCAGCCGTCCGTGTACGGACGGCCGTGGCGATCCGTAGGGTGGGCGGGGATTCGTCTGGTGCGGTCGGAGCCGCATATGCGGCTCGACCGCACCAACCAGAATAAGGGCCTATAGTAGTTTCCATTTATATATACTTTAAAACGTTTGAGCCAAATATTTTCCTGATTTTAAGATGCAATGTCACATGCTCTGAATTAGAGATGAGAGCGTTCGGATTCTAGAGATCCAAACTCACCCGAACTTACCTGATCCGAGGCGCATCCGAGCTGTTCGATTCCTTCCCAATAACAAGGCCAAACTCATCTTCCTGCTGTTGGATTCTCGCGAGACCTGGTTTCTATAGAACTCCGGGCTTCCGGCATCAGCATCTTCAGTTCGCATGTGACATGTTGGCATGTTCAGACAGCACTGATGTGTCTGTGCTGTCTGCAGAGGGACAAACTAATGGGGTAACTAACAGGCTGCCTAACTTAAAGGGGGCTGCTTAAGGGTGACAACTACTGACAGGGAAAACTAAAGGGTACATCTACTAAGGGGGAACAACTGAGCGGGAAACTATTAATGGCCAGGGTACAACTATACTAAGGGGAAACTACTGAAGGTACAACTACTAAGGGGGCAATACTAAGGGTACTATTATGGGGGCACTACTATGCTGCTATATGGAACTGCTGTGGGGGCTCTCTGAAAAAAAATGTGTTTTATTTTTACTGCAGGGCTGCCCGGTATCAGTCCAGCTGTGCTGCCTAGTGTCCCATATAAGTCCAGCTGTGCTGCCCAGTGTGCCGTACCAGTTCAACTGTGTTGCCCAGTGTCCTGTATCAGTCCAGGGGAGCTGCCCCACCCCTCCCCCATATCGAGTGTACCGCATAATTCATGGGGTGCTGCTTAGTCTGTCATATCAATTCAGGGGTGCTGACTTTTTTTATTAAAAGAATTTAAAAAAATCATTCTTTTTTTTTTCTTCTTTATACTGCACAGTGTCACCATGTGTGCAGTATAATGCCATGTGTGCTGTATCAGTCCAGGGGTTCCGCCATCTGTGCCATATAATTCTGTGTGTCACCATGTGTGCTGTTTCAGGTCAGTGGTGCCACCATCTGTAGATGGATTGGTAATGGTTACAGCACTATAATCACCTAACAATGGGAGCCGCTCAACTGAGTGGTCAAATCTCAGAATGAGGGTAAATAACAGAGTATTGTTAAGCGCTCACCTAATGTGGGTAATAGATATTCAGGTACTGTAAGTGTATAAATAAGGTAGGATGCAAATCAGTGTAAAGAAAACTGGTTTATTAATAAACTGTACAATGTACAAGAAGTCCGTAAACTGGAAACGTGTCGACAGGTTTGTCCAGTCAGTGTCACCTGAGATGAGCCCTTGTGGGAATGAGGGTGTCAACAGACCCCTTTTAACCATAAGCCCTTGAAGTCTCATTACAGGTGAAGCTACTGCGTGGGGTTGGGGAGTGTAAGCACAAAATGGTACTTGATTGTCAATGTTGGAGTTTGGTGGTAGTAAACTCCTTGTGGGGTAATAGGTATGCAAAGTCAAGGGTGGAGGAAGGGGGTGTAAGTTGGGCAAGGAGCGGCGTCCCACTCACTTGCCTCTTACCCTGTCCATGCTGTGGTGGTGCGCTGCGGTTTTCACTGCAGTGCTCCCGCACCGTTGCTATCCGGTTCCTCTGGTGGTCTAAGTGGACCTGTAGGCAGGCTCTGGTCTGTGCTGGACTCGGTATTAGCCTGCGTCTGTGCCACTCCTTAATGTGGTTGTGGAGTCTGGCGGCTTGGCAGTGTTGCAATACGGTTGCAGAGGACTTCTGCCAGCCGTTCGCTTGATGTCCGGCTCCACAGATTATGCGCCTGGACGTGACTTCCAGGTTGCGGTTATCGCAAGACCGCCGCCGCTCCCGGAGTGACGTCACCGGGGATCTGTGCGCTCAACTCTGTGCGGAGGAGACTTTGCCGCTTTCAGTGAAGACTGGAATTCCAGTCTCCAGTCAATACTCTGTTATGTGCCACCTTCTATGCCACATAATTCTTGGGGTGAGCCAAATCTGCTGTATAATTCAATGGGTGAACCACGTCTGCCATATATTTCATGGGGTGTTGCCAAGTGTGCCATATCAGTCCAGGGGTGATGCTCAGTGTGGGATATCAGTCTAGTGCTGCTACTAAGTGTGTCATATCAGTCTAGTGTTTGTGCAACCTTTTGGCCTAAAAACAATATTGTGAGGTGTGAGGTGTAAATGATTGGAATTTAATGCAAAGAAACCACACAATTCTGCGATCTTAGCGTCCCCCCCCCCCCCAAAAAAATCCAGAACCAAAACCCAGAAGGGTGGTTTTGGCAAAACACATCAAGACCCAAATCCCAAAACCCCAAAAAATGTCTGGTACACATCCCTACCCTGAATATAGAACTAGTAGGAGCGATTTTTTTTAACTGAAATTACCTACACTGGTTATCTGGCTGGTTGGTGTAATGGCTAGTGTTACAGGTAGCCTCACAGAGCAGGTGGAACTAACATTGGTGCAGCAGGTGCAGTATACCGAGGCCCCTGTATTTTGTTGTATTTTATTTTCTTTACGCTTGGAACTGCTGTCCTTCTTGCTGTCACCCACTGTTTTTCCCTGTCACACTGACTTCCCCTCCCTCTCCCTGTCACCCATTGCCATGTTGCATACTGTAAACTTGAGTTGGGGTGGAGGAGGGGGACCAAAATTATATCTTTGCACCTGGGCCCACAAGCTCCACCACTGCCTAACAGCACTGAAGTCTTGGGTTTGATTCCCTCCATTGCTCTAACAATGTGGAGTTTGTATATTTTCCTTGCGCTTGCCCAGGTATCCTTTGGGGTGTCCAAGTTTTCTCCCACAATTCAAAAACATATTGGTAGTTTGATTAGCTCCACCAAAGATTAACCATAGTGTGTATGTGTGTAGGAAATATACTGTAGGTTGTAAGCTCCATTGGGGCAGGGAAAGCGCTGCGGGATACGCAAGCACTATATAGAAATTGCTGGTAATAAATAATTATTAGTATTCAGCCCATGGTGCAATAATACAACTCATTTTAACATTATTCAATTAAGGTTTTTTTTTTTTTTATTATGTAAATTTAAATTAATTAGAATGAAATACTTTATTATTATAATATGATCAAAAGGAAATCCATTAGTTTACTCCTAAGTCAAAAACAGGTTAATAACTTTTAATGTAGATGGTTTTTGTTAGAGCAGAGCAGACAATGCCTTTGTGAGCCCTTTGCCAAGATGATATCATGCATTATGCAGTGCCAAACACACAGGGCATATCATGTTTGGTATTCTCAGTCAGAAGGAATCCTGTGACAGGGGCTTACTGTGACAGCTCAAAGTGTGCTAGGAATGCACATTAATCTGAGCCTCCACACAATCTGTAGGTATGGTGAGAAGTAGATCAAAGCAAAAATAAAAAAGATAAAAAAATAAATAAAAATAAATGATGTCCAAAATGTCTTCCATGTTATCCAAATAATTATTGAGATAAAACGGGGGATTAGAGTGTAGGTTTGAACAGACATTATACCAGGTTATGTTCAGTTCAAGGACACCACAAACTAAGAAAACAAATGAAAGGAACTGACCAAGGTTATGAAAATAATCAGTTTAATGCAAGTGTAACAGATTATACAAAATGTGTCAACCCAACAAGATTACAATTACCAAACCTTATCCTATGACAAATTAAAGTGAACGCATAATTAAAAAACTTGATGGAGAGAACAGGTCAAATGTGAACAAGATGTAATTAGGTAAGAGCTACTGTAATCAGGCAGATGAATGCATATGTGTCCTGTTTGCAATGCAAATATACAATTTACCAATTTCAGACCCATTCGGAGGGCTGCAAATTCGCAGGCCATCCGTACATCGATAAACCGAGCATGCGCACAGTACACTTTGGGCATGTGCAGGGTCGGTTTGCGCATGGACCGTGTGAATGGTAGCCTCCGATGGCTGCATACTGGTGACTGACAGGCGGGGGGTGTGACGGGGTGGACACCCAGCATTTCATGAATGTGCCCACACTGGGCGAGCCCCAGCGAACGCAGGTGTACCCCTGCCTGTTCTGGGCAGGGGCATTACGTCGGTGCTCAACCCAAAATTGCGTCTATACGAGAAGCTGCTCAGTGACTCCATTGAAGGAGAAATCCTTCAATGGTAAGTAACCATGGAATGTATTCTCCTCTAAACATTTATTATGGTTGTGTATTTATTTATTTATATATTAATAGTTTCTTATATAAATGACCAAATTCCATTGCCTTTTACAATTAGACACACAGATAAAACAAAACTGGGTAATAACAAATACAGTATAATAACAGAGGTAGGAAGGCCCTGCTTGCAAGCTTACAATATTTAGCTTACTGTACTGTATGTCCTTGCCGTTATCAGTGTTTGTTAAAAACGACTAACTTTTTATATGGCAGTTTTAGTTACAGTATGTTTTTTTACATGGCATGATGGCTCAGCGCAAAGTATTGTGATTCTATGGAGTGCAATTATTCTGGAATAATAGTGGTTTCTGCTGGGCTGTTTCTGCAGTGAAACACTTTAGTAAATATCACAAAATTGCAATGTCAACAGTTAACACGCTAAATAGGTGCTTTGCAGGAACTGTTTGAACATACATTATGATTGCTTTCCCCCTGAGCCTGAGATGAACAGCTTCCGTAGTTACACACATATCATTATGTAACTTGGTTAAGCAATGGTGAAGGCATTAACTCAGGGGTTCCCAATCTTTTTTTAATCACGGCACCCTAGAGTATCAGAATTTTTCCAAGGCACCCCATGGGCCCCAAAAAATATATATCAAATTAAGTAGATTGTGTTTATATGTGCTTCTTAGGTTCAGTAATGTGGTAAAGGGCAGGATTTGGTTCTGATTGTACACATTGTATGATTGGCAGCCACCAGCACTGGTTTTTAAATAATTTGAATTGGTCCTGGACGACCATCCCGAGGCACCCCTGCAAGTGTCCCGAGGCACCCCAGGGAGCCTAGGCGCACAGTTTGGGAACCACTGCATTAACTATCAAAGTGCATATTTGTAAAAACACCATCATTGGTAATTCTTGCAAATACAGGAAGGTGTTTAGTGTAAGAGGTACCTGATTGGACCAGACCTGTAGCCAATCCAACCAGGTTAGGTACAGACTGCACAACTCCATCCAGATGCGGAACTACCATTGGTGCAGCAGGTGCATTGCACTGGGGCCCCTGTGGACTAAGGAGCCCACTGCTGCCACCCACTGCTGTGTGACATAATGTGCACTTGGGTTGGTGTGGAGAAGGGGCGCCCATAATATAGTTTTGCCCCTGTGCCAACCACTCCCAAGTGCTGCAACTGACTCCATCCTACCTGCTGAAATAGCTTTGATAGGTTCAGTTCACCCATCAGGTCCGGATTTCCCACTAGGCCCATGAGGCAGGGGCCTATAGGCAGCACCTGTTGGGGGCGGCAAGCTATCCCCTTCTCACTGGTCGAAAATCAGCTGCGTTAGCTGCAATCGGCAAACCAGTCCCAGGGTGAATGGCGAGGTTGGCATGTGGGGGTGGATCCCGGTCGTTTCATGGGCGTGTCCGCAAAAAGGTGGGCACAGCCAATGAAGTGCTGGGAGTGTCAGGGAAAATAAAAGCGCTCGTAAGCCTGCTAGGGGCGGCAGAGCGCCGGCAGTGGCTGTTTTGTTTGCAGCCGCAGAGTAAGTGAATGGGCTATGCGGTGGCTGCGAACAGCAAGGTCCAGAGGAAAATTAATTCAATGGTGAGTTCAAATCTAATGCTTTTTCCTCTACATGGCCAGATGCGGATACAGACCTGATTGCATGGCGAGCGATGTGCGAACAGGAGCGCATCAGGCCCATTGTTCAGTGATGCCACTGGAACCCTGCTGAACAAGTTATGCGTATGGGGCTTATGTCTACTACATAACAAGGACCTCCCCTACAAAATGCATTCTATAGACTTTTTCATCTTATTTAAGATAAAAAGATCCCTCTCTGGCCCAGTGGCGTAGCTGCATATGTGGCAGACCCTGCGGCGGCTTGGGGGAGTGGCCCCGCTAATTACATATGCACGGGGTGGGGACCCGCTCATTAAATATACACTGCACTAGTTCCCTGCTCATTAGATATGCACAGATCGGGACCAGCTCAGTGCTCACTGCTGCCTGGGTCACCTGTCAGCTCAGCCAGCGGCGCCCATAGTTCATCATCTCGCCCCTTCTTGGGGGTGGGTCACCGGAATCTTTTTTTGGCAGGGGGGAGAAAAATTTCTAGCTACGCCACTGCTCTGGCCACTATGCAGCTTGTTGCAAATGTGCAAGCTGAAAGATGTGCATGTGCAATAGGACTACCTGGTCACAACACTTAGCGGAAAAGCCGTCCTTGCCATAAATATTCATGTACAGATAGAGCCATCCTCATCTAGCCCTTTAATAGGATTAAGTGAGCCAGAGCTGTCAGACCTAATCCTCTGATAATCCCCTACTGTATTTGTAATACTCAGGTTACAGAGATTTAACTTGCAGGAACATCTTCAGTGGCAACTCAGATTTATTCACAGAGAGGCAGGAGTTAAACAGGTGACAGTAAAATAAAGGGGCTTTATTGCAATTTCAGCTTCTTCAAGCAATAATAACAATTGACGCCATTTACTTAGAATACAGGTGCTGAAGTCTGCATTAGTCTGTGTGTCTCTTTAAAGAAGCCCTTGGACAGTTAAACAGTCTCTTTGTCATTAAGCCTCTGAATCCTTGCTTTTGCAGCCACAATCTCAAGCATTTATATATACAGTATATAGAGTCTTTTTCAGCATTCTCAAACTACAGAATCAAAGTCGAATAAATGCTGCAGATGCAACCTTTAGTATCAGCACATTTTCTGAATTGCACAGTGTCCAAATGTTAAACCAACAGTCTATGCTTGGAATTGTCTTTTGCAGTATCAGGACTAAACTTTGTAGTACTACTGTATAACACAAACAGCAATAGCAGAAACTTGCAAAGGCTGGATGACTAAATACAGACCAGTCACATATAAGTTCTGATTCAGCTTCTTCACTGGGAATGTCTTTACTTGCTGAGTCTGTATCACAAACAAATGCCTGTCCATCACTGGTCAATTACTCACAGCAGCCAGAGTGTTCATCTCCTCTCAGCACTACCTTATAGCTTCACTCCCTGTGGCTATGGAGGGATCAGATAAACTCCATGGCCTCCCAAAGTCTTTCTCTACAGCTTAGCTGGCTATCTTCATGAGAGGTCAGTGACCTTGCTCCTTGTAATGCTCCAGCAGCTATCACTCTGCAACCAAGCTCTCTCCATAACGCTGGCTGACTCTGTCCTCTCTTTTTCTTTCACTTTCTAAAGACTCCTCACCTCATCCTGTGCATGTGTAGCCAGCTTCCTGAGCCAATCAGTGCACTAGGAAGTGCATGCTATCCATGTGGACACATGAGAGAAGAAGTTAACCCAGAGTGTCCCTGAAATGAGGCAGCAGAATAAATAAAGCACATGGAGGTTTTCCATAACAAAACAACTGATAATCATACAGATTCCTGTACATTGCTTCCAAAAAACAATCCCAGTATTTCTTTCTGGGGTGCCACAAACCTCCACAGGTTGCATGTCCTCATGCAAAACGGTAGGGTTCAAGGTCCCGAATAAATGGTCTGTGTCCATATGATCTCTGATTGGCACTTTGTGTCACATTTTCAATTCCTGTGCGCCCCTCTCCACCTACATCGCATTGTTAGTCAAGTGGAGGACCTCTGTGATGTGAATAGCGCCAATACCGTCTGCGATGTGTTACATATCTGCTGCTTTGAACTGCTACACCATTAGGACCGGTGACATTTACAGCCTGTTTACCTTTAGCTCCAAAGATAACATCAAATTCTACAATTTCTCCATCTCCCAGGCTACGAAAATATTTTCTAGGGTTATACCTCTGGATGTCTGTATAATGAAAACACTTGTTTCTTCGTGTCTTGTCGATTTATGAAGCCATATCCATATTGCTTGTTAAACCAAATAACTTTTCCCGTAACTTTGCTTGCAGTGAATTCATGCCCTGGGTCTGTAGCTGGTGTAGTAACCACTTCAATTTGATTTTGGATTATAGGATAGTTATCCACATCTCTGATCTGCTCTTCTTTGATGCTCCATTTTGTCTCTCCTCTGCACTTCCCTTCTTGTTGCATTAGGTATAGCAATTGCTGTGACATTTCGGTGATTCTGTGGGTCAGTTCAGCCTCTTGGACTTCTATAGTACTTAATAGATCAGGTCCTATGGCCGGAGCACCCTGTGCAGCCGCTCCTTTCAGTGTATGCAGATCCAGGATTTCAATCTTTGCATTCTCTGGGGCATATTTATTTTCTTGGTACTCCAACATTTCTGGACAGGACAGTTCTTGACTGTTTAATTTCCCTACTATTTTAATTGCAGATTCTTTGAAGGATGAAAAGGAGCTTGTAGATAACTGTAACTGAAGGAGGCGTAAATGCACTTTCACCATCTCGCCGCGGGAACCCTCTATAAATTGATTTATCAATACTTCATCTGTTGGCCGGATTTCTGTTGGGTCAATGGCCTGAAGTGTTTGAAGTGCCTTATGTAAGGCGAGGGCAAAATCACGCAGTGTTTCTCCTGGCTGCTGCTTTCTTGTGTAAAAGGCCACCTTGAGTTCAGACAATGTTCTTGTATCAAACGTTGTGGCTATTCGTTTTAGGATCAGGTCGACTGTTTTTCTTTGCTCCTCTGGCCATGAAGTCACCTCTTCTAAGGCTGTGCCTTTCAACTGCCCAATTAAGATCTCCACTTGTTGTTGGTCTGATAATGTGTGCAGGATAAACATCGACTCCATTTTCCTTTTAAAGTCTTTTAAGGTATTTGCCTCTGAAGCTTCTCCACTATAAACTGGGAGCCATGTGACCCCAAAGTGATAGGGCAGCATTATTGGGTTTATGTTGGTCATGGTTGGAACAGTATTTGGAGAATCTCCCGCAGCTTGTTCATTGGATGACATGTTGATATTGTGTTTGTATCCTGTTCGTGACGCCAACTGTAACACTCAGGTCTGAGGTTACAGAGATTTACCTTTCAGGAACATCTTCAGTGGCAACTCAGATTTCTTCACAGAGAGGCAGGAGTTAAACAGGTGACAGTGAAAAAAGGGGGTTTTATTACAATTTCAGCTTCTTCAAGCTATAATAGCAATTGACACCATTTACTTAGAATACAGGTGCTGAAGTCTGCATTAGTCTGTGTGTCTCTTTAAAGAAGCCCTTGGACAGTTAAACAGTCTCTTTGTCATTAAGCCTCTGAATCCTTGCTTTTGCAGCCACAATCTCAAGCATATATATATATATATATATATATATATATATATATATATATACACAGTATATTGTCACACGCAGCCGCGGCGGTGCGCGGCGGGCTTACTACTCACCCGTTCGCGCCCGCCGTCGGCTAGCGTGTAGTGGTCTCCAGGTCAGCGGCAGCAGGCAGCGGCAGTCTGGTGGGCAGCAGGCAGCGTGGGACGCCAGCAAGTGTAGTGGTATGTGCTGTAGGGGCGCCGGGAGGCCGGCGCCGCCATCTTGATTAAGGGCAAATAGCAGATTGGTCCTTGTCTGAGGTTTCCGCCCATACTGACCTGACAGCCAATGGCAGCCGCCCTCTAGGGATATAGGGGATCTGCCTAGGCCTGTTCAGTGTCAGTACAAAGAGTCTCCAGAGGCGTTCACAGCTCCCAGCTGACTCCGGCTCTCTGACTCACCTCTCCTGACTTGGTGCCTTGCTTCAGTGCTCTGTGTTGGTCTCGATTCAGCTTAACCCCATCGCTGCCAGATCTCTCCACAGTCTGGTCTCTGCCTGCATCCCTGAGCTTCCTGGCCTAAGTTCTCCAAGTCGTCTGCTTCCAAGCAACTTCCCATTCTTCTGTCATCATCCATCTTCTTTCAGTCTTCAAGGATCCCTCATTACCATCAAGTACATTCTCTTTCCGGATTTCTTCATTTCCCAAGACCCCAGCCTGCAGTCCGCAGTGCTTGAACTGTCATTGTTTACATGAACTTTTTCTTCTTTACAAAGTGCCGTGCCGGCCCAATTCTTATTACTGCTAAACTGCCACTTGACAAAGTATTCAAGCGTGTATTGTTCTATTTATGAATTCTATTATTAAACCTGCACGATTTAATCCTTCCTCCTCTGGTCCGTCTCCGGTTGCTACACACCACACGACTTCATCCAGCCCTTCAGTTGTGACAGTTTGTACTGACCCGATGGAGTCGGGTGAAGAACAGGCTTCCATGGCGGACGCACTTCACAGCATCATGGCTCGTCTGGAGCAAGTGGAGGCTACCCAACGTCAAGTGGCTCAATTCCTTCAGGTCTTGGCTTCGCCCCCGGCGGCTCCCTCAGTTTCTGTGGCTCCAGCTCCAGAGGTTCCAGTCCCTGTTCCTACACCTGGACCAATAGTTCCTCATCACATGCAATTACCAACCCCCAGCAAATATGATGGTTCTCCGAAAGGATGCCGTGGGTTTCTGAACCAATGCGATGTGCATTTCACCTTACAGTCTTCTCACTTTCCTACTTCCAAGGCAAAGGTGGCTTATATTGTGTCTCTCCTAGCAGGGTCAGCTTTGGACTGGGTGTCCCCTCTCTGGGAACGTGCTGATTCCCTGCTCAATGACTATGAAGCTTTTATTACCTCTTTCCGTCACATCTTCGACGAACCTGGCAGAGTGTCGTCTGCCGCTACTGAGATCCTGAGAATTCGCCAGGGTAGTCGCTCAGTGGGACAATATGCTGTGCAGTTCCAGACTCTGGCTTCGGAACTAAAGTGGAACGAAGAGGCTCTCGTCTCCGCCTTCTGGAATGGGCTGGCAGGTCGTATCAAGGACGAATTAACTACCCATGACTCTCCTGCTACTTTGGCTGAACTCATCTCCTTGTGCAACAAAGTAGATCTACGGATGCAGGAGCGTCAACTAGAGAAAAGTCGCTCCGACCGTCTCCGCCCTCGTCTCACCACCAACGCTGTTCCTGTTCCTAGACCTGGGCCCTCCACAACCACACCACCAGACGAACCCATGCAGATCAACCGCTCTCGGCTTTCCTTTGAAGAAAAATCCCGTAGACGTCGTGAGAATCTTTGCATGTACTGCGGTTCTTCCGCTCATCTGTTGTCTTCCTGCCCACTGCGTCCGGGAAACGACCGCTCCTAACCTCCCCGAGGGAGGCCAGGTTAGGAGTTCTGCTTTCATCTCCCTCTTCAACTGTGCCCACCATTCCTGTTACTCTTGTGTGCCCTCAGGGAAAAATCAAGGTCCAGGCTCTACTAGATTCCGGAGCAGCCGGGAACTTCCTTTCTTCCTCTTTCGTTCTTCAACATTCCTTGACGGTGCAACCTTTGGCCCATCCGTTGGCTCTCACTGCAGTAGATGGGAGTCGCATCAGCAGCGGGCAAATCACCCTTCAAACCGATCCAGTGACAGTTCTCGTCGGTGCCTTACATCAAGAGACTCTAGAATTTTTTGTCCTTCCTCAGTCCTCACACCAGGTAGTCCTGGGCCTACCATGGCTTACTAAGCACAACCCTCATATTGATTGGACCAGTATGGAGATCACAGCCTGGGGTACGAACTGCCTAACTACTTGCATGCCTCGTGTCATTCCACTCCATCAAACTAATCCTCAAGAAGTAGGAGGTTCCAGTCTTTCATCTTCACCAGCTCCACCCTTGTCGTTACCCACACCATATCTTTCTTTTTCTGACGTCTTCAGCAAAGGAGGTGCCGATACCCTGCCGCCTCATCGTTCCTGGGACTGTCCGATAGAGTTGATACCTGGGAAGTTCCCACCGCGGGGCCGCACCTACCCCTTGTCTCTGCCAGAGACCAAAGTCATGTCTGACTACATTCGAGAGAACTTGGATAAGGGGTTCATTCGCCCGTCCACTTCGCCAGCCGGAGCGGGGTTTTTCTTTGTGAAAAAAAAAGATGGAACCCTCCGCCCATGTATCGACTACAGGGGCCTGAACGATATCACGATCAAGAACCGCTATCCTTTGCCTCTGATCACCGAATTATTCGATAAAATCCGAGGGGCTTCCATCTTTACTAAACTGGATTTAAGAGGGGCGTACAACTTGATCCGTATACGATCTGGAGATGAGTGGAAGACGGCGTTCAACACCCGAGACGGCCACTATGAATACCTGGTGATGCCCTTTGGTCTTTGCAACGCTCCAGCCGTCTTCCAACAATTTGTAAATGACATATTTCGAGATTTGTTGTATCATTCCATTGTGGTGTATCTCGATGACATTCTCATCTTCTCATCGAACCTCCATCTCCATCGGCAAACAGTAGCTGAGGTCTTGCGGCGCCTTCGCCAAAATAAATTATTCTGCAAGCTAGACAAGTGCGTCTTTGAGGTTACCTCCATTCCATTCCTCGGCCACATCCTCTCCAGCACTGGGATAGAGATGGATCCAGAGAAAGTAAGAGCCATCTTAGACTGGACAGCGCCCACCACGCTCAAAGGCATCCAGAGGTTCCTGGGCTTTTCAAGTTACTATCGTCGTTTCATCCGGAACTTCTCCACCCTTGCTGCACCTCTTACTGCTCTAACCCGTAAGGGCTCTGATCCAAGTCAGTGGTCACCTGAAGCCTCTCAAGCCTTCCAACAACTAAAGGATGCTTTTGTCTCCGCCCCAATCCTTCTCCAGCCAAACCTCGACAAACCCTTTATTCTTGAGGTGGACGCATCCTCAGAGGGGGTAGGGGCAATCTTGTCACAGAGAGGGGAGGACCAGGTGCTTCATCCTTGTGCCTTCTTTTCCAAGAAGTTTCTTCCAGCGGAGAAGAATTACCCCATTGGAGAGCAGGAGTTACTGGCAGTCAAATCAGCGTTAGAGGAGTGGCGGTACCTCCTGGAGGGGGCACGACATAAAATTACGGTGTACTCCGACCATAAGAACCTCTCATTCCTCAAGCAGGCCCAATGTCTTACAGCTCGTCAAGCCCGCTGGGCCATGTTCTTCGAACGCTTTGATTTTCAAATCAAATTCAGACCCGGGACGATGAATGCCAAAGCCGATGCCCTTTCACGCTCTTTTGAAACTTCCGCTGATCTTGAGACTCCTCCTCGACCCATTCTCGATCCTCTGGTCTTTGCTCAAGTAACAGTCCAGCCTTCACCTCCACCAGGCAAGACCTTCGTTCCTCTCAATCTCCGGAAGAGAGTGCTGTCCTGGGCACACGCTTCCCGTTTCGCAGGGCATACCGGGGCACAGAAGACCTTAATGTTCCTATTACGGTCATACTGGTGGCCTACCATCCGTCGTGATGTAAACTCCTTTGTCGCTTCCTGTGTAAAGTGCACTCAGCATAAGTCCTCCAGAACGTCTCCTGTCGGTCCTCTTCTACCTCTAGCCATACCAACAGAACCATGGTCCCACCTGTCTATGGACTTTATCTGCGAACTTCCTCCCTCCAAAGGGCATACAGTAATTTGGGTGGTGGTCGACCGCTTTTCAAAGATGGTGCACTTCTTCCCATTGAAAGGTCTTCCATCTGCTCCAGTGTTGGCTCAGCTCTTCATTTCCACCATCTTCAAACTCCATGGGTTGCCCAAAGAGATTATTTCGGACCGTGGCGTGCAGTTCGTCGCAAAGTTTTGGAGGGCCCTCTGTTCTGCTGTACAAGTCAAGCTCAAGTTCTCCACTGCTTTCCACCCACAAACCAACGGGCAGACAGAACGAGTCAACCAAGACTTGGAGGCCTTCATTCGTTTGTTCGTCTCTTCCTCTCAAGACGACTGGGTAGACCTTCTGCCTTGGGCGGAATTTGCGCACAACAATTCTTATCATTCTTCCTCCGGCACCACTCCCTTTTTCACTGTCTTTGGCAAGCATCCCCGATCTCCGGAGTTCTCAGATCTATCATTGTCCGAAGTCCCTGCAGCTGCTTCTTCCCTACAACGGTTTGCAAAGATCTGGTCAGACGTCCATACAGCTCTCCTCAAAGCATCCGCTCGATATAAAAGGATGGCGGACAGGAAAAGAAGAGCAGCTCCTAAGTTAAAGGTTGGAGATCGAGTATGGCTGTCTACCCGCCATATACGCCTTCGGTTACCGTCCATGAAGCTGGCTCCTCGGTTCATCGGGCCGTACCCGATCACTCAGGTGATTAATCCGGTGGCCTACAGACTACAGCTCCCTCCTTCCTTAAGAATATCAAATTCGTTCCATGTGTCTCTTCTGAAACCTTTGCGTTTGAACTTATATCAGAAGAAGGTGCCTAAACCGCCCAAAATTGGCTCGGAAAGAGAAACAGAGTTCGAGGTGAGGCGCATTATCGACTCACGTTGCCGCAATACCCATCTTCAGTATCTGGTAGAGTGGCTTGGATTCGGTCCTGAAGAGAATTCCTGGGTTGATGCTGCAGATCTTCATGCTCCTCGTCTGGTGAGACAGTTCTTTCAAAGAAATCCACACAAGGTGCGTAGGTGCCCTGGGGTCACCCAGAAAGGGAGGGGTACTGTCACACGCAGCCGCGGCGGTGCGCGGCGGGCTTACTACTCACCCGTTCGCGCCCGCCGTCGGCTAGCGTGTAGTGGTCTCCAGGTCAGCGGCAGCAGGCAGCGGCAGTCTGGTGGGCAGCAGGCAGCGTGGGACGCCAGCAAGTGTAGTGGTATGTGCTGTAGGGGCGCCGGGAGGCCGGCGCCGCCATCTTGATTAAGGGCAAATAGCAGATTGGTCCTTGTCTGAGGTTTCCGCCCATACTGACCTGACAGCCAATGGCAGCCGCCCTCTAGGGATATAGGGGATCTGCCTAGGCCTGTTCAGTGTCAGTACAAAGAGTCTCCAGAGGCGTTCACAGCTCCCAGCTGACTCCGGCTCTCTGACTCACCTCTCCTGACTTGGTGCCTTGCTTCAGTGCTCTGTGTTGGTCTCGATTCAGCTTAACCCCATCGCTGCCAGATCTCTCCACAGTCTGGTCTCTGCCTGCATCCCTGAGCTTCCTGGCCTAAGTTCTCAAAGTCGTCTGCTTCCAAGCAACTTCCCATTCTTCTGTCATCATCCATCTTCTTTCAGTCTTCAAGGATCCCTCATTACCATCAAGTACATTCTCTTTCCGGATTTCTTCATTTCCCAAGACCCCAGCCTGCAGTCCGCAGTGCTTGAACTGTCATTGTTTACATGAACTTTTTCTTCTTTACAAAGTGCCGTGCCGGCCCAATTCTTATTACTGCTAAACTGCCACTTGACAAAGTATTCAAGCGTGTATTGTTCTATTTATGAATTCTATTATTAAACCTGCACGATTTAATCCTTCCTCCTCTGGTCCGTCTCCGGTTGCTACACACCACACGACTTCATCCAGCCCTTCAGTTGTGACATATATAGAGTATTTTTCAGCATTCTCAAACTACAGAATCAAAGTCAAATAAATGCTGCAGATGCAACCTTTAGTATCTTGCCTTATGTTCAGCACATTATCTGGATTGCACAGTGTCCAAATGTTAAACCAACAGTCTATGCTTGGAATTGTCTTTTGCAGTATCAGGACTAAACTTTGTAGTATTATAACACAACAGCAATAGCAGAAACTTGCAAAGGCTGGATGACTAAATACAGACCAGTCACATATAAGTTCTGATTCAGCTTCTTCACTGGGAATGTCTTTACTTGCTGGGTCTGTATCACAAACAAATGCCTGTCCATCACTGGTCAATTACTCACAGCAGCCAGAGTGCTCATCTCCTCTCAGCACTACCTTATAGCTTCACTCCCTGTGGCTATGGAGGGATCAGATAAACTCCATGGCCTCCCAAAGTCTTTCTCTACAGCTTAGCTGGCTATCTTCATGAGAGGTCAGTGCCCTTGCTCCTTGTAATGCTGACTGCTCCAGCAGCTATCACTCTGCAACCAAGCTCTCTCCATAATGCTGGCTGACTCTGTCCTCTCTTTACTTTCACTTTCTAAAGACTCCAGTCCTCACCTCATCCTGTGCATGTGTAGCCAGCTTCCTGAGCCAATCAGTGCACTAGGAAGTGCATGCTATCCATGTGGACACATGAGAGAAGAAGTTAACCTCTGCAGTACCCAGAGTGTCCCTGAAATGAGGCAGCAGAATAAATAAAGCACATGGATGTTTTCCATAACAAAACAACTGATAATCATACAGATTCCTGTACATTGCTTCCAAAAAACAATCCCAGTATTTCTTTCTGGGGTGCCACAAATTGTTCTATGTATTGTATTGCAGCTATGAACAATAGATGATAACAAGCCTTGGTGAGCCATGGGTCTCCAGAGAAGGCTCCATCTGTATAGCACATTAATAAATGTTGTTATACATGCAAGCAGTGTCAGAATGTATAATATTACATCCAGTATGAAATGCATGATACATCCTGCCCTAAGTCTCCCGTAGAGTGTAATGGGTGATTTTATAAATATACATTTTTTAATTAAAATATCGCAACTCAATTTATGCACTTTAACTAATATGAGATTCCAGCACTGCTATAATAAATGTTTTCTTTAAAATTATTATTAATAATAATAATAACAATATAAATATTATTTATATAGCACGTTTCTCCTAATAGAACTCAAAGTGCTTGCATTAACCTTTTACAGCACAAAATACAAAACAAACGTACCAACTTAACAAGGGACATTAGTGAAATGCTTGGGTAAACAATAAAGTCTTCAATCTATTTTTGAATGTTTCCAGAGTGGAAGCTTCTGGAACTGAGCGGGGGAAGTGAGTTCCATAGAGTTGGAGCCACAGCGCTGAAAGCTCGACCCCCAGATGAATTCAGGGAAATTCTGGGTACTGTTAGTAGTCCTTCATCAACCGATCGCAGTAATCGAGTGGGACAATAAGGGATCAGAAGCTGCTGCAGGTACCTTGTGCCCTGGTCATGTAAAGCTTTAAAAGTCAGTAAGCCAATCTTGAAAATTATTCGCCATGTTATAGGCAGCCAGTGAAGGGAGTACAGAATGGGTGTTATGTGGCTGGAGCGAGGCTGATTGGTTAATAGCCTGGAATCTGTATTTTGTACCATCTGCAAGCGGTGCAATTCTTTTGATGGGAGACCGAGGTAGAGGGCATTGCCGTTGTCAAGGCGCGATGATACCAATGCATGTATGACTTTAGGCAGATCTTCTGAGGGAATTAAGTGCTTGATTCTGGCTATATTCCTTAGATGAAAGAAGGAGGATTTAATTGTGGCTGATACCTGATGTTTAAGTGTCAAGCCACTATTCAGGACAACACCAAGATTCCGCACATGTTCCGTATTTTGAAGTTCTGCACCCCGAAGCGTAAGTCCTGTTGGTTGGCTCTTCTGCAGTCTTGTCCTGTGACCTATCATAAGCACCTCTGTTTTATCAGGGTTCAGTCGCAGCCAACTGGCATTCATCCACTCCTGTAGCTCAGCTAGACAGCCATTTAGGGTTGGTATTGGGTTCTCAGTGCCTGGAGCAAAGGACAGGTACAGTTGTGTATCATCTGCATAGCAGTGGTAAACCAGGCCATGACGTCTGATTATTTCACCCAGTGGGAGCATGTATACTGCAAAAAGCATGGGAGATAATATGTAACCCTGTGGGACACCACATGGAAGTGGCACTGGTGATGATGAATACACTCCAGATGAAACTCTCTGTGACCTACCAGTGAGGAATGATTTTAACCAGCTAAGAACTGGCACATCCAACGCATATACATTTTTCAGGCGCTGAATTAGAATATCATGGTCCAAGGTATCAAAAGCTGCCGAGAGATCCAGAAGGATTAAGAGTGAGCAGTCACCTCTGTCTCTTGCCATCAGAAGATCATTGAGCACACATACCAAGGCTGACAGTGCTGTGTCTTCTCCTGAATCCTGACTGAAATGGATCATGAATATCATGGGCTGACAGGTGGGTATCTAGTTGAGTTGCTACCACTTTCTCAATAACTTTTCCTAGAAAAGAAAGGTTTGATACCGGTCTGTAGTTGCTCATGCAGTCGGGGTCTAAATTTTTTTTTTTAAGAAGTGGTCTGACAATTGCTTCCTTTAGTGGGTCAGGAAAAATGCCTTGTCCTAGGTTGGCTTAAACAAAAAAGGTTTAATAAACTATGGCAAGTTGCAATGATCTAGTATGTAAAACGTTCACCTAGACAGACAAGCATTACATCGAAAAGCATTAGGTCAACACCACACGGTTGACATGCCTCAAGGTCGACATGACTGAAGGTCGACATGGGGTTAGGTTGACAGGGTCAATAATTAGACAGAGTCAAAAGGTTGACCTGTTTTTTTTTTATTTTGAGCCGACATGTGCCAACAGGCTGTATTTCATGCCATAGCATCCACTAAGGCAGAGGAGGCCAAACCGGTCTTTGAGATCTACCAATGGTGCATGTTTTCCAGGCAACCTGTGGATCTATAGTAGGAATGAATGCAGCAGGTTTTAAAATGTGACAGTTAGTAATGACTACAGCTGTGCACCAGGTAGGTGACCTGGAAAACGTGGACCGTTGGTAGATCTCGAGGACTGGTTTGGCCACCCCTGCACTAAGGCATGGTTGGAGACTAGAATAGTGTGCCAAGCGTTTTAGTGTCCATGTCGACTGTGTCAAAATTCGGGACAAAAACCGATAGCAAAAAAATCCAAAGCGAAACTGGTTTTGCCACTGTAATCACGAATAGCCGTGGCTGCCACGTACAGTGGCTGTGTGCATGCCCTATGGGATGTGTGTTATCTGTGATAGTAGATAATATCACAGTGTGCTATGCGCCATCGGTACAATCATGTTACACAATTACAGTAACAAGCTTTATTTCAAAACAAAAACATAACACATATAACCATGAGTCACGTAACGAGCACAAAGACAATCATTATGCATAGCACTATGACAAGTAGTTTTGCATGGAAGCTAAACCTTTTACTTTAAACACTGGCAGGGATAAAATGGTCTCAGTTACATTATAGATAAGTATTATACTAACATGGGGAGTCATTTCCTTCTCTTACCTGAATCTATTTGAATTACAACATCCCTTTAAGACCATCTGTGAGATTATCTTTCAGTTACGGACAGAATGGGACTTTTATACTAAAAATTCCTTCTTAAAAGAAAAGTCCCTAAAAAATCTTGAATATAAGAGATAAAATCTGAGTTTAGGCCAATTCCCACCATTTCTTAAGTCAGTGGAGGTCGATGTGCCAAATTCTCCTGCCACCCTGAAGAGATTATTTTACTCTGCACAGAACACCTTCTGTCCCCAGCTCTGTGTAATCTCAGTGGTAATGTGGCTTTTTGTCATATAAGGCAGGTTACTCTGTATGTAACTGGAAGCCGGTAGTGCACAATGGTGCTGAAAGGCACGGATAATATCCAGGGCTCTTACATTGTTAGACATCTTGGCTGATTTATTTTCTTAAAATTGACACACACCTGTCTACAGCAGCCTACTGTCAGCTTTAATGTAGAATTGCAATACCTATTAAAAGATAAGATATTTCCAAGATAAAAATAAACACATGTTTATAGCATTAAATTACTATTTCCTGTTATATACATTTTACTTACAGTGATTTACCTAGTAGGAGCCCCAGGCGGCTGTTCCCTGCAGATGCTTCCCCCCCCCCTGAAATGACCGAGGGCCTGCTTTACCTAATGCATGTATTAATGTTTTAAGAGGACCACTTGGTGGCTTAGCACATCACAGTGGCTGTGTACAAGGGTTGGGATTATTTGGTCAACAGCATGATGGTCGACAGTCATTATATCAACACCATTAGGTCGACATGGGTCTAGGTCGACATGGTTTTAGGTCGAAAGGTCATTAGTTCGACAGGTCATTAGTTCGACAATGCCACATGTCCTTTTCACGTTTATTTGAAATGCCCCCCTACCTCTGGACTCTCTCTCTCTTTATATATATATATATATATATAGTACAGATTACCTCCTGGCCCAATTGGACCTAGTAGGGAGAAGCGGCACTCCACGGGCTTTAAACAAATTTCTGGTTTATTCCATGTTAAAACAGCAAAGTAGTACACATGTCAACGTTTCAAGACCTCGCTGTCTTTTCTTCAAGACTTGTACTGTACAAATAAGGTGATGCTGTGCTCGTGTGTTCACGAGCACAGCATCACCTTATTTGTACAGTACAAGTCTTGAAGAAAAGACCGCGAGGTCTTGAAACGTTGACATGTGTACTACTTTGCTGTTTTAACATGGAATAAACCAGAAATTTGTTTAAAGCCCGTGGAGTGCCGCTTCTCCCTACTAGGTCCAATTGGGCCAGGAGGTAATCTGTACTGTTACTATCTTAAGAAGGCACCCCGGCATTTGCCCTATTATCCAGAGTGCCGGACAAACTGGATTCTATATATATATATATATATATATATATATATATATATATATATATATATATATATATATATATATATATATATATCTGTTACAAATAGAAGAATAGAGGGGCGCTCCATAGTGCATAAACAGTTTATTTTAAAAAAGCACACAGCAAATAGTAGACAAGCCAGTGGTTGCTCGTACCAAAGTATACATCAGGTGTGGGCTGGATACCACAGGGTTTAAACTTTACCAAGCCAGGCAAACTCCAACCTCCGTCCGGGGCACCGACAGGAACACTCAGCCCACGCTGCTTTCCCCTCCAGGGGTGACACAGCGTGCCGGGAACCACGTACGGGAACAGACAGCAGGAAGGCAGCCTGGACAACAAACACAGCGAGCGTCTCCGTAGCCACGCCCCAACGCGTTTCGTGGAACACTTCGTCAGAGGGCGTGGTCTACGGACGCTCGCTGTCTGACTAAAACACAAGGGCTGTCCAATGAAAGACGCCGGGTCATTTTACAGACATGTGCCTCGGCTAATCACAGTGGAATCCCCGCTTGTACCTTCTATTGGACGCATCTAGCCAATGGGTTAAGATCTCAGTGATGACGCACTACTGGACCCACAGTGGCCTATGACGCACCTCTCAAACGTGACTGGCAGTTCTATCCGCCAATCACCATCTATTTAGATTCTTAAGGTCGCGTGTATGATAGCAACATACTACCGGATCCTAAATAACCAATAGGAGACCTTTACATAATGACTGGCAGCTATATCTGCCAATCACCCTATGTTTACAACGCAAGGTTGCATATGGTCTAGTATGTTTTACTACAGCCGATAGAATACATATTTAAAGGCTGAAAAACGTAAGGGCCAATTACATATTATTAACATCATTGGACAGCGTGTGTTTTTGGGCACAATTTCTTATATATTGTATTCCCCACATTTCATATAAGCAGCACACTAACAAAAATTGTCACAACAATCTATATAAACAATTTGCAGCAATAAAAATCATTATGTAATAATACATCATTAGACTGATTACATCAAAATAAAAAAGGCAATATATATGCACATGTATATAGATAATGGTATAGTATAAAAAGACATAAAAAACACTTTAATAATATAAAAAATATATTTATAAAAAACATTTCATAAAAAATATTTCATAAAAATACTTCATCTTAAAAAAGGTGTAATTTCATACCCTTCATTCAACCCGACAGGGGTAAGGGTATTTAGGGTCAGGATCCAAAACGACTCTCTCTTAATTAGGTCCTGATCCCTATCTCCCCCCCTCCTGTTAGGGTAAACAATTTCTATCCCTTTTACTTTCAAGCTTGAAGGATCTCCATTATGAAATTGTTTGAAGTGGCGTGGTACGCTGTGATTTAGAACACCATTTTTTATATTTCTTATGTGTTCTAGCACACGAATCTTTAGATTACGTTTTGTCTTACCCACATAAAATTTCATGTGGGTAAGACTTCTGCGGAGAAGATAATCGGGACAGACCTTCCCTCTGTCCTGTACCTGTCCAGGACAAAAAATCAGGTAAGGAAGATAGTCAAGGACCAACTACATCCTGGCCATGGCTTGTTTAAACTGCTGCCATCAGGCAGACACTACAGGGCTATTCCCACCAGGTCCACCAGAAGCCTAAATAGTTTCTTCCCTCAAGCGGTTCACCTGTTGACACGTGAACTCATGAACACCTCACTGTCTAGTCG
Source organism: Crinia signifera (assembly GCF_055691185.1). Classification (NCBI taxonomy): domain Eukaryota; kingdom Metazoa; phylum Chordata; class Amphibia; order Anura; family Myobatrachidae; genus Crinia; species Crinia signifera. The sequence continues at coordinate 85,153,129 of NC_139217.1, forward strand.
CGCCATAACCCTTTGCACATAATCTAACATGCTGTCCCCTCGGAATAACTTTCTATATGACTGTACACGTTCCCTGACCTGCTTATATTGTTTATTGTTTATACTGTATGCTGTTTACTTGTTACCCACCTGGCTGCTGCACAGCAAACCGAAAACAAATTCTGGTACTTGGGTAATATCAGGGCGCCTGATTTTTCATTGTATTGCATCGCATCGCACTACTTAAGGCATGCAATGCAATGCGATGCTATGCGATTTTTCATTGTAAAGACCCGATTTTTAATTGTATAGTCACCCATGGGTGATTTCATACCCCCACTATCCAACTACGCATGGAGCTGATTTTATATAGTGTGGCGTGCGCAGCGCGCCACCGAGCCCGAAGCGTGGCGAGCGCAGAATACATGTAAAATAATCTGCGTCCCCTCGCGGGGCTCGCTGCGCTCTCCACGCTTCAGACTCGGTGGCTCGCTGCACTCGCCGCACTATATATAATCAACTCCATGCGTAGTTGGATAGTGGGGGTATGAAATCACCCATGGCTGACTATACAATTCAAAATCGGGTCTTTACAATGAAAAATCGGATTGCATTGCATGGCATTGGATCGCATTGCATGCCTTAAGTAGTGGCATGCAATGAAAAAATTGGGCGCCCAGATAATACACAAGTACCCAAATTCCTAGTATACGCAAGTATACCTGGCCAATAAAGCTGATTCTGATTCCGATATATATATATATATATTGCAGAACAGAATAAAGTATGTATAGCTGTGTCAGGGAACACACATTTAAGCAGCTTTTCCGATCACTGAACCAAACTAAAAGTGGATTCCGTGAATATTTTCCACTCTGAATGTTGCAAACATCTCAGCTTCTATTCAAGTATTCTTGCAACTGAAACTCAGTATAGCATGAGAGCTCGGAAACACACAGGGCTAGGTTTGGTACAGGATTTCACAGTGATCTGAGAATGGCTTTTGGACCACACACAGTGGTACAGAGAGAGGTTATTGTACTAATTTAAAAGAAAACAAAATATGTCCCTCCACTGCTGACTCAACTAGATACAATTTACCTAGATACTGTAACAGTGGATAATGACTGGCAATTTCCATACAAAGTGATCAGGAAAGTGTGCATCTTTACATCTAGTTGTTAATAATAAGCACCAACAATGTGTAAGTAATAAGCACAATTTACATGTTTCTGTCTAAACAAATTAAAATGATATGAAAGACTAATTCCCAAGTCTAATCTTCTTATCATACAGATTGTATACATTGGTGATATGCATATTAGGCTGTTTATTTTATACAGTCGGTGTATTGCAGATGTACCTGTAGGAGACAATTAAATGTCCTAATGCTTCAGAAATGACACTCACAATCTATAAAATTGAAGACAATATTGACTAAAGTGTGTAGTATACAGGGCTTAAAGTGGCCCTGGAGAGGTTGTGGAACTCATTTACCCTACCTCAGACAAACCCCTACCCCCTCACCCCATCCCATTAGGGGAACCCGGGCCAGTGCCACGGTTTTGGCACTCCCTGCAAACTATAAATGTGTACCCTACCTTTATAAAGTGACAGTGGACAACCCCCTGGCCACCTGGATTCCTGGAAGGGAACTTAATGGGACTCCCATCCGGTAACCCCCTCATTCCTGGTCACCTGTCCAGCTACCCGCACTAATAAGTTTATTGACATCACGCAATGCACAACGCCACGCCCTCCCCCGTCATTCAGGCTGGGGCTGGCGACTGAATCGCCAACCGCAAGCCTCCACCATCCACCGCCAGCTGCTGGAAGGGGGCGTGCCTCCCTCACACCCCCCCCCCCACCCCCAACCTCTCTGAAGCGGAGACAGGCAGGGTTCCCGATCCCGCCACTGAGTGACTGGGACGCACGTGCGTGTGAGACGTTTGTGCGTCGCAGTCAGATGGAGAGCCTCTCCGCCAGCAAGCCCTAGAGATACATGGCATACCAGTAGAATTATCCAATTAATAGAAGTATTATCCTTTGATAAGGGAATAATTTTACATGTGACAGATGTTGTTTATTATTTAAGGGAATCTTAGAACACAAGTCCCCACAGCATTTGGAAAGGAGACATTTGCACTTCTCACACTCAGTAAAACACATATTCTTCCAGTGTAATTATAGAATACAGGTCAAGCCTTTGTGCAATCATAGGGCGGTATTCAATGAGGCTGATTCGCCAGGTTTTTATGGCGATTTTGTGCTGTAAGGCGAAATTTTGACAAAAAATGGTGAATCACCCTATTCAATGACCAGATGGCGAATACATTTCAAGGTTTTTTTCGCCATGATTCACCGAGTAGCAATCGCTATCTTTTTATGGTGAAGTGGAATGTGAACTTTTAAAATAAAGTGTTTTGTTTTTTACATTTGGTGTCAAAAAATCAGGAATTTTATTCTGAGGAGGGGCATGCTATTTTTATTCATGTGCTGTAAGCACATGAATATATATTTCATTTTTTTTAAAATATATATATATATTTTTTTACACTGACCAGCCAGCAGGGGGCGCCGGAGCCGAGCCGCTCATTAGATATTCATATATTCACTACACCCGATCGTTACATATGCATGATCGGGTGTAGTGAATATACCCGGTCCCCTGCTGGCACCCCCGGGGGGCAGCCTGTGCTGCCTGGCACCCGGGGAGCCCACCTCCCCCCCACATACGCTCTGGGGCAGGTAGGGAGACTTCCATCTCCCTGCCTTCCACCGTCCTCAGGCTCCCTGCTGCGTTCGCCGCATGAGCTCATATTCGCCGGTCAGGAGCAGAGAGCCCCTGACTCGTTGAATACCGGAGCCAGCGAGGCTCCAGAATGCGGCGACCAGTGGCGAATGTGCAGCGAATCCTAAACAGGATTCGCTGCACGTCGCCGGTATTCACATTGAATACCGCCCATAGTGTCACACATACATGATGAAAGCATTACTTGTATTGCTACAAAGATTATGAGCAAATTTCAATAATAATGTATCAAATGGGAAACAAATGGTTCCTGGATCGCACAGATTGTGAGGAAGCCAGTATAAAAATATTCAAGAAAGAAATGAAATGTTATATAAACATGTCAAATTAAAATTTGTTCTGATAGGCAATGGGATGTACTGATCTGTTACACACTGTACTCATAAACTATACTCAGAAACGCAGTATGAATTTGTAGGCTCACAGATTATATTATTAAGGGTATCCGTTCAATATGCCAACACTGAACAACAATATGCCAACAACTGAACGGTCTAAATGCGCAACGTGGACATAGACAAAGGTCAACACAAGCAAACAGTTGACATGACAGTGGTCGACACAAGAAAAGGTTGACACTTTTTTTTTACATTGTTTTCTTCTTTTAAACTTTTTCATATTTTACCTTCCATGTGGACTCCAATTGGGAAAAGTGTGCCAAGTGTGCTGAGGGACATGGAAAGTGAGCTGCTGAAGTGTTAGAGACAGATGTGTATAAGCACCACAACTCTGGACATTGGGGTTTATTCAGGTTGATTCGCAGCCTTGCGAGTCCACCAAACCCAGCCCGGTGAACGCATGCCCCCCCGCCGCCCCAGCAATGTGCGGCTTCACACGCACAGCAGCGAATGGATGTTTTGCATAAACATCCATTCGCTTTGCTGGGGTGTCTGCCCACATCATTCGATGGTCACCGACCATCGAATGATGTTTAGCGTGCACGCATATATAAGTGACTTTTCAGTCACTTACATTTGCGTGCACGCTGGCGTGATATGGGCGGGCAGCTGACATCCGGTGAGGTCAGCTACCAGGCCCACACACCCGCGTCACTGCCTCATTACCATGGGAACGCCCATGGAACGCTGGGCATTCCCATATGGTAATGGGGAAGCCCGGCGCCCCCCGCCCATCTCCGCCCCCCCTTGCTGCCATGGGTGCATGCACCCGGCGACCCGAAAGGTCGCCGTGGGTGCACGCACCATATGCCTGCACATGCGCAGATACCCGTCTGCGCATGTGCAGATGGCCAACATCGGATCTGCGTGCGAATGCACGCAGATCTGAATAAGGCTAATTATGTGTATAAGGGGCAATACTGTGTGATTTAATATGAATCAAGGGCACTACATGTGGTGTAATGTGTATATGATTGTGCTACCGTGTGTTCTAATTTAAATTGGAATTACTATTGTGTGACCACACCCCTTCCTTGTGGGACAATTATCTCTTCCCTGGCACTGGTCTAGGATCTGCCTAATTGTGTGTGTGTGGGGGGGGGGGGTGTTAGGGATAAGGAGTTCCACCTCCTCTCCAGGATCACTTTAAGCCCTGCTGGAGACAGATACCTTACTGATTAAGTATTGGGGGGCACCAATATTTATCCGAGTAACTGGGACGAACTTACGCCACTGGTGCTAAAAGCAGCAAAAGACACATCTGTAGCTCGTAGCTTTGCATTATAAAATCTGTATCATCACTCAAAAGGATGTGATAGAGTGGATCAATTGTGGCTTGTGCTAGTGTAGCCTAATTTATTATTACTTCCTAATCAGGGCTATTGGGAGGCATCCCGCTGTCAGTCTGATGCTGGAAGATTGCCGTGTCAGATGTATGTACTTCTATAATAAATGAAGTTTAAATATCCACCTTGTTTTTAACATGAATAACTAATAACCTGAGCCTGTAAGACTATTACTATTACAATGTGCTGTAAATCCATGGTGTATTAAATAGGAAATGTGCTTGAAAAAGGAATTTGTGCAATCACATGCTGAGCATTGGAAGGATTCCGACTGTAAATCCTTTCCTGCAATTAAATAACACCATCTCCCTTTGCTTGTGTGGATTAAAAATTGTTCCATTCCAGGACTCTTTCTAATGAACAGTTAATCAATAACAACTAACTTCACAATCGAAGAAAAACCAGTGGACGTAAAACTCCATTTAATGAAAACAATTTATAAAACGACTGCAGTCCGGAGCTGTACATTAGCAACTGCTGCTCTCTGTTATGTCTCAAAGGAAGGAAACAGGATTTAATTCCCAAAACACAAATGCATGTGCCACAATATAGCATCAATTAAGAGGGCACCAACACTTATTTCGGAACGGTCCGATGTGTGAATTCCCATGATGTGGCACCGGTAGATATATTCCCATCCAGTTGTGCGAGGAAGACCATTTATAGCCTCAGATAATGGTGTTATTTTTTTCCCCTCAATGATAACACAATAGCTTTTGTTTTAGTGCTGGGTGAGTAGTGCGCTTTAGAGAAAACCACGAGTCTAAGCGTATAGTCTCTATGTATATGTAGAAGAAATAGCTGTCTACAGGGAGGAACATTCCTAAAATACCACATTCCTGAGCAGAATATTGTACAATGCTTTTATTAATTAGAGCGATACTACACTGCTACGGATTACATTTATCCAAGTTCCAAATACAGAAACTACATAAGCTACTTACTTATAATAAAAATATCTCTCTAATCACAATGATTATAATTTATAACTGGTCATATTATTATTAATAATAATAATAATAATAATAATAATAATAATAATAATATTTACTTGAAAATTGGCAGACAAATGCAGTGTATCCTTATGTTAGGGCTGGCTGGCAACTTTTAGCCTGGGAGATGAATGCACAAGTGGCCCTGACTTTTCTACCTGAGTTTCGCAACAGAAATAAGGACGTGAACCAAGTGTACATGAGGGGTGTGGTGTAGGGCTCCGACAGTGGGGATCCTCGACAGTCAGTATTCCGATGTCGGGATCCTGACTTCTGGTGCTCCGACAGGCGGACGAGCGCAAAGGAGCCCCTTGCAGACTCGCTATGCTCGCCACGCTGCAGGCCCGGTGGTTTGGTACGCTCGCCACAGGTTATATTCTCCCTCGGGAGAATAGCACCGGCAGTCAGGATCCCGATGTCGGGATACTGACTGTCGGGATCCCCACTGTCGGACCGCCATGAGTACAAGCGATGCAGCATCATATACTGTACGTTTCAAGCACACCTGCACTTATGGCTGAAGGAGCACAGCTGGGCCGTGAATGGCAATCTCACATAGACAATGTTCAGTCAGAAGGGCCACAATGTAGTACAGACAAATATAAAATAGATACATTTTATAAAATTCATAAAAATAGTCCATGAATAATATTAAATTCTTGGTAGATCACATAGAATCCCACAATTACAGATGACATTTTTCAAGCAATGGTACCATTCAGACTGATGAAACCAATAAACCCAACGCGTTTTGCCAGAAGACTTCTTCAGGGGTGTGGGTCAATAATGTCAGATATTGGTCGTTTCCAAGGAGTAACGGATTAGTTCTCAGAATTTCTCATAGTGAAAAAATTGTATGTATGTATTGTATTATAATTTTGTTCACTCCCATTATATGGTTTTTTAAACCCCCCCCCCCCCCCCCCCACTATGCTTTGTGAGTAGCTCACATCACACACACTTTCCCATCCCTTATGATTGCCATGCACTTTAAGCTAACCCTTTTGGGTTGATTGTAGCTGGACAACTTCTCATTTTGCAGAGGCAGGACTCAGGGCTGGCTATGGTTAGGCAGATGAAGGGGAGCTGAGAACAGCCAGATGGCTAGCCTGTGGCAGCTGACTGCAGTTCCAGCGTGGAGTACGGCAGGCTGGGAGCAGTGACCTTACCTGCCTGCCTAGCCTTAGAAGGGCTGCAGCTACCATCACTATGGTGGCAGGCATGGGAAGGGGAGGTGCTATAATTGCCCAAGTAGGCCGGGGAGACCATGCACATGCAACGCTGCCGGCATCATCATGGCTGTCTAGTACAGATTTCAGGCCCAAAAAAAGCAGAATGCTCAGAATGACAGGGGAGATTAGTGCATTCCGAAAAGTTTCAACTTATTATGGCTCACAGGGCTGCCACCAGAAATGGTGGGGCCCAGAACAGACAAAACAGGCAGGGTCCTTTTTCTCTTTCTTGAACACCTGGAATGCCTGGTAAAACCTGTGTCTGCAGCTCTTGTCATTCTACTTAACCTCTACCTTGCTTCAAGGGAAATGTGAACTTTGTTTATGACAATTTATACTTTATAAACTCCAATCCTGAGGCCCTTATCTGTCTGGGCCCGGCCAGAGTCCCCACAGTCCCCCCTGATGGCTGCTCTGCTGGCCCAGGGGGCAGATGTCATGCTGCCCCTTGGTCCAGCTTGATACTGGTAAGACCTATTTCCTTGCCTCTGTGGGTGAATTAATTTGCAACTCCAACCATACGCACGCAGCCAAACCATTCTCAACCATTTATTTAATGACATGATGTTCCTCAATTCATTGTGTTTATTGGAGCAAGTTTACTACTTCTCTGCCCATTACCAATGAAGCCTTATTACATAAATGAATAATGTTTGTTTTATGTCTGACTTCCCCAACTAAAGTAAAAAATATGTGATGACGGTATGTCACTCAACACCATAGAATAAAATGTTAGTTTTTGTTCCTAAAATATTGTATTGTACTATTTAAAAAGTGGATCAGGGGTCAATATTATTCACATACAGATGTGTCCACATACATCATTGCTGTGTACTGTACTGGTTATGCCTCTAATCGCCAGCAGAACCTTCCATCATTTTGTCTTTACTCTGTGTACTAAGTTCTGGCTTTTATCCTCAGAATCAGCTTTATTATTTTTAAAAGTATTCCTGGTTCCGTTCTTATTAAATGCAAAGACACCTGTACAGTAATCCACTGTAGCACTTGCTCCTACTGTACAGTATCTCATAGATATGACTTCCAGATGGTCTACATTGCTGTGAATGGAGATACAGTAGGGAGCGAGTGCACCAAAGTGATTACAAAATATGATATATATGATATCTCCTATATATTTGGCTACATCTGTCACTCAAAGTGGGTGTCTGTGTCTATAACGCTCTGTTCCTGGACTTTCCTCTTAATGTGTGATTGCCTTCATCTGTGCTGAACACCTTTCTGAGAAATTAACCTGTTTAAAACAGGTGATTGCAATCATACATTAAGGGGAAGTCTAGAAACAGAGCATTGTGTCCCTCCTGGAGAGGGTCATGTTGGGAGGTATGTGACAGAGAACCAGCCCAGTGAGCCCACAGACAGTGCCAGACACCCACTGCCTTCCCATGTTGCCCAGCACTGCTACTCCACAGCCACCAGGTGAGCGCCCCCCTCCCGCGATTTGCGGCAAAACCTACCCCCCGCGCGCCCCCCCCCCCCTCCCGCGATTCGCGGCAAAAACACCCGCTCCCCGCGACCCCCCCTACCGCGATTCGCAGCAAAAACACCCCCGCGACCCCCCCTCCCGCGATTCGCTGCAAAAAGAACCCCCCCACGACCCCTCCCGCAATTCGCGGCATAACCACCACCCCGCGACCCCCCCTCCCGCGAATCGCGGCAAACCCTCCCCCGTGACCCCCCCCCCCCCCGATTTGCGGAAACCCCCCCCCGCCACCTCCCTCCCGCGATTCGCGGCAAAAAGAACCCCCCCGCGACCCCTCCTTGCACGATTGGCGGCACCCCCCTGCGACCCCCCTCCCGCGATTCGCGGCACACACCCCCCCCGCAATTCGCAGCAGCCCCAGGATTAAATGGCACATGCAAAACACTGACATGGCTATGGTCGACAATGAAAAAGGTTGACATGAGTTTTTGAAGATTTATTTTTAATTTTTTTAATTTTTTCATATTCATTGTCATGTGTCGACATGGACACCAATGAAGTGGCACACTTATGTCAACATTTACATGTGTTGACCTTTCTGTGTTGATTTTTTCTTGTGGCGATTCACGTCACACCCCCCGCAACCCCCCCTCCCGCGATTCGCGGCACCCCCCGTGACCCCCCACCTCCCGCAATTCGCAGCAACCCCCCACCGAAACCCCTGTGAACCCCGCCCTCCCGCGATTCGCGGCACCCACCCCCGCGACCCCCCCTCCCGCAATTCGCGGCACCCCCCCGTGATTCGCGGCAGCTCCAGAATTAAATTGCACATGGAAAACACTGACATGGCTATGGTCGACAATGAAAAAGGTTGACATGAGTTTTTGAAGTTTTTTTTGTCATTTTTTGAATATTTTCATATTCATTCTCATGTGTCGACATGGACACCAATGAAGTGCCACACTTATGTCAACATTTACATGTGTTGACCTTTCTGTGTTGATTTTTTTCTTGTGGCGATTCGCGTCACACCCCCCGCAACCCCCCCTCCGGCGATTCGCGGCACCCCGGCACCCCCCCGCGACCCTCCCCCCTCCCGCAATTCCCGGCAATCCCCCACCGGAACCCCCATGAACCCCACTCTCCCGCGATTCGCGGCACCCACCCCCCGCAACCCCCCCCCCTCCCGCAAATCGCGGTACCCCCCGCGATTCGCGGCAGCCCCAGGATTAAATGGCACATGCAAAACACTGGCACGGCTATGGTCGACAATGAAAAAGGTTGACATGAGTTTTTGAAGATTTATTTCATTTTTTGAATGTTTTCATATTCATTGTCATGTGTCAACATGGACACCAATGAAGTGGCACACTTATGTCAACATTTACATGTGTTGACCTTTCTGTGTTGATTTTTTCTTGTGGCGATTCGCGTCACACCCCCCCCGCAACCCCCCCTCCCGCGATTCGCGGCACCCCCGTGACCCCCCACCTCCCGCAATTCGCGGCAACCCCCCACCGAGACCACTGTGAACCCCGCCCTCCCGCGATTCGCGGCACCCAACCCCGCGACCCCCCCCCTCTCGCAATTCGCGGCACCCCCCGTGATTCGCGGCAGCTCCAGAATTAAATTGCACATGGAAAACACTGACATGGCTATGGTCGACAATGAAAAAGGTTGACATGAGTTTTTGAAGTTTTTTTTTTCATTTTTTGAATATTTTCATATTCATTCTCATGTGTCGACATGGACACCAATGAAGTGCCACACTTATGTCAACATTTACATGTGTTGACCTTTCTGTGCTGATTTTTTCTTGTGGCGATTTGCGTCACCCCCCCTCACCCCCCCCCCACAACCCCCACTCCCGCGATTCACGGCACACACACACACCTCCCCCGCGATTCGGCACCCCACCCCGTGACCCCCCCTCCCGTGATTCACGGCACACCCCCGCGACCCCCCCTCCCATGATTCGCCGCAACCCCCGCCCCGTAACCCCCCCTCCCGCGATTCGCGAGACACCCACCCCCGCGACCCCCCCTCCTGCAATTCGCGGCACCCCCCCGCGATTCGCGGCAGCTCCAGAATTAAATTGCACATGGAAAAAACTGACATGGCTATGGTCGACAATGAAAAAGGTTGACATGAGTTTTTGAATTTTTTTTTTTTTCATTTTTTGAATGTTTTCATATTCATTCTCATGTGTCGACATGGACACCAATGAAGTGCCACACTTATGTCAACATTTACATGTGTTGACCTTTCTGTGTTGATTTTTTTCTTGTGGCGATTCGCGTCACACCCCCCCCACCCCCCCGCAACCCCCACTCCCGCGATTCACGGCACACACACACCCCCGCGATTCTCGGCACCCCACCCCGTGACCCCCCCTCCCGTGATTCACGGCACACCCCCCGCGACCCCCCCTACCATGATTCGCCGCAACCCCCGCCCCCGTAACCCCCCTCCCGCGATTTGCGGCAACCCACCCCGCGACCCCCCTCCCGCGATTCTCTGCAATCCCTCCCCTCCCGCGATTCGCAGCATCCACCCCCCCACAACCCCCCCTCCTGCAATTCGCGACCCCCCCTCCTGCAATTCGCGGCACCCTCCGCGACCCCCCCTCCCGCGATTCGCGGACACCTAAGTTGCAATACAGGGCATCTTTCATACAATTCTAACCATATTTCTCATATACAAACGTTCACATATTAAGGGGGTGCAGCCCCTTACGACGGTGTGAAGAGCGCCCGTAGGGCGCGATGAATCACCTAGTATATATATATATGTCTACTGATTTAAATATAATGCATACACAGTATTCCTATAACCAGAATATATATCATTCGTAAAATAAAAATCTAGAAAAAAGACTGTGGGCTGTGAGAACCTTTTTCTTACACAGGGGCGTAACCAGTATTTAGGGACCCCAAAGCAAAACAATCGATAGCACTATATTTTTGCTGCTGATTGCAGGCGGCATCGATAGATTAGCTTGGTGCATGTGCAGTCTACTGATAATTGTTCAGCTGAGCAAACATCGGTATTGCATACAAATCTGAATACAAATCTGAAACCAGCGCTAGGTTTTTTAAAAGCTAACTGTATCACATTCAAAATAAACTGCCTGTTTTATCTTGCAAACATATTTTATCCTATTAAAGGACATCAAATGGACTTTGGGAGTGTGGGCAGGTTCATGTGATGTCATGACACCATGTGGTAGTCGCACAATGCTCCTCTGGGAATGTTTTGTATGGCTAGGATATCTTTATGGGGCCCTTGGGACCTGCTGGGCCTTAGGCAGGTGCCTAGGTAGTCTTGTGGAAAACCCACCTCTGAGTGAGATAGAGGAGCTAGAAGAGAGAGAGGGAGATAGTGTCAGAGAAAATGTGGTGAGAGCAGGGCCGATGCAAGGCACCGGAGCGCCCCAGGCGAGTCGGGGTGGGGGCGCCCCGGTGCCGGGGAGGCGGTGGTACCTGTGTAAAAAACCTTCGGCGCCGGCGTCCCTGCAGTGCTGGAGCGGGCAGGGGTGTCCTTGCCGCGGGGGTACCTGCGACGCTGTCATTGTATATAAAGCTGGCGGCGGCCGGCGGAATCCCTGCAGTGAATAGAAAATAACTAGCGCTATGCGCGTGGCGGTGCGGGAAGCGCTAGTTATTTTCTATTCACTGCAGGGACCCCGCCGGCCGCCGCCAGCTTTATACACAATGACATCGCCGCAGGTACCCCCGCGGCACGGACACCCCTGCCCGCTCCAGCACTGCAGGGACGCCGGCGCCGAAGGTTTTTTACACAGTTCGCTAACCCTCCATCATCATGCTGGGGGTGAGGGGCGAACTGCCGCCCTCCAGGTGCCGGCGCCCTAGGCAAATGCCTAGAGCTGCCTAGTGGTGGTGCCTGCCCTGGGTGAGAGAGGAGAGCAAGAGATGGCATCAGGGAGAGAGAGAGATAGAGAGATATAGAGATGGTGTCAGTGAGAGAGAAGGAGAGGAGCAAAAGAGAGGGAAGGGAGCGCTGAGAGATAGAGAGTGTAAGGGAGGGAGAAGATAGAAAGAGCGGGGCGCAAGAGAGAGTAAGGAGAGTGTCAGGGAGAGAGAAGAGAAAGAGTCATGGAGAGACAGAACATGAGAGAGTCAGAAATATAGATGAGGCACCCAGTAGTCAGGGACAGAAATACTAGAAAGTTTTATTTCTTGACATTTCTCCTTATATCTGTCCTGCTTTGTATGACCCATGTGATGGGCACCACACCAGCGCTGCGTCTTTTGTGTATAATGATTTATATTGCTTTTACAGCATATTGAAAACCATAGGCATAATTCACTGTTTGAGGACTGTTTGTGCTGGGGATCCTTTACCCATACAGTATATATAATACAATTTCCATCCAGCCTGGAAAGAATAAAATAAATTCTGAAATTACTCATTACTGATAATATAACTTGCAATCATCTTTCTTTTATCCTTTTAAAGTCTTTTAGGTTTTACAATTGTCAAGATTGCAGATTTTCTTTTCAATTACCCTCTGTTGGAATTTAATACACATCCGTTCCCAGCCATATAAATTGCAATACTCATTGAAATATATGCAGGAGGCTCAGCAATTGTGCATTATTCATGTGACATGACTAATATTAGTTTCCCTAGGTTCCATGCATACCAGGCAATGCTAAATAAGATACAATAGCTACTGTAGTGCAAGAATAGCAGTATGGTAATCCTGAGGCGATATAACTGACATCTGTGTAACACAGTCAGTGCTGGTCAGGTGACTTCCCATTCTACACACAGCAGATGGAAACAGCAGAGCAGACTGAGGTGATTACAAACTCTAGACTACACAATTATGCAAGGTTGTCTAATCCATTTAAAGGGATCGATTCTTCACCTAAGTTAAAGGTTACAGTTGAATTATTAAAATGTAGATGTCAATTAATTTACATTATATTCACAATTCTGTGATGTACATTAAGATGAGCATGAATTGCTAGCCTGTTGGTGGGTGTGTGCTCCCAAAATTGTTCAAAGATGTATAATGTCAGCTGTGCAGCACAGTCAATGGCATATATATATTTATACATATATCGATATAGATATATATATATATCTATATCTATATATATATGTGAGTCCAATTGCGCAACAGTGATGTCCAATTAGTAGATCTGTTCTTTTTATAATTAGAGCGTGCATCTACAGTATTTCTCCAAGAAATCCCAACCAGGGCTCCCACCACGTATACTTGCAGAAAAGAAATGGAGAAGTGCACAATGAATAGAATATAAAAGGTAATTTTACTGTACTTCCTCATCTTTGCGGCCACAGCTTATGCAGCGTAACCCAAACCATCCTGGGTCCACGCCACCCTCCTGTGTCCACGCCACTATCTATTACCTTAAGTAAAGTTGTAGTGAGCGAAGCGAGACACCGATCCCGAAGCGTGGTGAGTGAAGTGTGGCGATCAGACAACGGTGCTATTCTGAAAGTGGCTAACATAACTGGCGTAAGCTGTGGCCACAAAGATGAGGAAGTACCAATTTTACTATTGAAATCAGCTCATATGCATGATATTAAGCAGCAGCAGGTAACAATACACAGAGACAACGGATCATGGCCTCAAAGCACCCAGAGTTGGAAACGACAGCCCGGCTCACAGCCCAGTGCTCTCTCAGCAGGATACACACTCAGTGCATACGTTGGCATCACCAACCACAACCAACACGTTTCATCCAATCGGACTTCGCCAGGGAGCTTTTCTGGTGTGGTTTAAATTCCTTCCGGCAGCTTATATATTTGCTGCAGGGTCTGATGTCACAGCCATTGCTCAACCAACTGGATGAGGAGGCCAATACATCGAGTGGCTGATCGGTAAGTGTGTATACATACCTGAATTGGCTGCTCTGTTGGCACAAAGGCGGATCCACTGACACTGATAACTGGAGAAAATTTTAAGATTGAAAGTTTTATCAATTGTGGGTCAACATACGCAATTTACTTGCTGACCTGTGGCTGTGGGAAGCAGTACGTGGGGAGAACCACACGCACAGTCCACATAAGAGCTAAGGAACATAGGAGAAATAGGCTAAGTGGCCTTAAATCTCACTCTGTCTCTAGCCATGTCCTCGTGCCAAAAAGGGAAAATCAACGCCATCACATAGATTGGAATAGACAAAAATAGCAAAAGAGGAGGAGATAGATTCAGTAGGCTCTGCAGTCGCGAGGCTGATCTACCGAATGGGTTCATTAACACCCAATGGCCTCAATGATACCATTGAATTAAATAATCTCTGACTCCCCGGTTGGTATCTTATTCCATGGCCCTTGTGGATGTGTGTGGTTGTGGTAGCACTGTCTAGGTAGATGTGTGCGCATGCGTAGGTGGGTGACCATAGACCTTGGATTTTCCCCGGGGTTTGCGGTCCTCAATACATGTATGTTTATACACCCATCAGGGATTATTGCTACTGTTCACCTGAAGTGGTGGCTAATATGGTAACCTTGTGTGTGCTCTCGCGCCCCTGTGGGGCCAGGGGTCCATCTGGCGGTCAGGATTACCAGTCAGCAAAAGGTAATACTGTAATACTGATTTACCATAACTCAGCATAAAATACCTATGAATCGCATGAGTGAATGGAGGGACACATTTAATTCATCTTTGAAATCTTAAACACACTAGGGGTGAGATTTAATAGGATGAGATATTCAGAAAGTGAGAGATTTTGGAAGAAATCTCCAGTTTTTTTAAAGCGGCAATCATTTACACTGCAAAATCAAACTGGTTTTGCAGTGTAAATGATTGCCGCTTTAAAAAAACTGGAGATTTCTTCCCAAATCTCTCACTTTCTGAATATCTCATCCTATTAAATCTCACCCTAGATGTACTAGACGAGTACTGTAATATTATATAGGGTGTAGTCATGTCACTGCAACAGCATATTTTCATACCTCCCAACTTTTCATATCAAGAAATAGGGACACTCGCGCGGCGAAGCCGCGCGAGCGCCCGAAAAGGGGGCGTGGCGTATGCAAATGAGGGCGCGGCTTATGCTAATTAGCCGCGACCTCATTTTCATACGAGAATAGACGCTGTGCGCATGCGCACAGCGTCTATTCTACTACATTGGGGGGTCTCCCAACTGCCACCCCCCCGCAGCGGGACAATGCCTGCCGCGGGTGGGACGTCGGGACAGGACCCGAAAATCGGGACTGTCCCGACGGAATCGTGACAGTTGGGAGGTATGTATTTTGGAATGCGGTAATTAAACTAAAGGAAATATAAAAATGAACGTGGCAACAGATAAAATTTGAACACTCATTAATAACTAGTCGTTTGCCTGGGCTAATTGGAGGTATAACAGTTTGCAAGCTATGTATGACTGTTACATATTCCAAAACATTTTCTTAGCATTCGCTGAAAAAGTACAGTGAATGGGAAAACTGCCCTACATTTCCAGACTCAGGAGAATAAAGATTATGTTTTAAAATCTCTCAGGAACTATGAATGATTTTTATAATGCTGACCTGCTTAGATATACGCCAAATGTGCAATCCATTATCAAACTGATTTGGCTATGGAATCGCTGTATACAGTGCAGGGGCTTTTTATATACCGTATATAGAGAGAGAGAGATATTTATTTATTATATTATACATAGGCGTGCGCAGGGGGGGTGCCGGGGGTGCACAGGCACCTCCTAATGACAGGACCTTGCTGCACGATAGCAGCAAGGTCCTACATCACAGAATATAATTTTTTTTTTCCGGGAGCCGGCTGCCTGTAGGGGGAGCTGAAGTGCACAGACAGCTCCTCTCAGGCCTTACTGAAACAGTGCTGGACGAGTGGCCGGGTGAGGAGTGAGAAGAGGACTTCCTGGTGTTTGAATGTGCTGCAGGTAAGCTGGAACAGGGGGATTGTATGTTATATGAGGCTATGACTTTGTTTTAGAGGGGAAGGGGGAAGGTATACAGTATTGGTCTTTAATAATGCTGGCTGCTTTTTTGTTATGTCATAAAGGTGTGTGTTTATCAGCTTGTTGTAAGTATACTATGTGTGCATAGGGGGGCTGTGTATATGTGCACTACGTGTGTGGGAGGGGACTCTGTGTACTGTGTGTGTATGTGGGTGTGCAAAGGCTGTGCATATGTATACTATGTGTGTGGGGGGCTCTGTATGTATGTATGTGTGTGTATACTATGGGCCTTATTCAGATGCACTCGGCTGCATGGGGGGGGGAGATGGGCGGGGGGGGGGGGGGGGCGCCGGTCTGCTCCATTACCATATGGGAACGCCCAGCGTTCCATGGGCGTTTCCATGAGAACGCTGGGTGTTCTCATGGTAATGAGGCAGTGACGCAGGTGTGTGGGGCGGGTAGCTGACATCACCGAATGTCAGCTGCCCACCCAGATCCACGCCAGCGTGCACGCAAATGTAAGTAACTTAAAAGTCACTTATATATGCGTGCACGCTAAACATCATTCGATGGTCGGTGACCATCGAATGATGTGGGCGGACACCCGAGCAATGCGAATGGATGTTTATGCAAAACATCCTTTCGCTGCTGTGCGGGCTAAGCCGCACTTTGCTGGGGCGACGGGGGGGTGCGGGCGTTCGCCGGGCGGGGTTTGATGGACTCGCAAGGCTGCGAATTCGCAGCCTTGCGAATCAACCTGAATAACCCCCTATGTGTGGGGGCGGGCATTTGCCCCTGGGTACTTGGGGTACAAGTGTGGTGCACCCCCTAATAAAACGGGCTGTGCACGCCTATGATATTATATAAAATGTGTGTGTGTGTGTCCTGACAGACACGGGGGCAGATATTTCTCTGCTGTGACTATCAACAATGACATTCTGCAGCGTCAATTTAGAATTATCGACCCATCAAGACTATGAAGCCAGGGAGCTGTGGTAGGGTGGGATGCGGGCTTTATATCGGCACAAGAAAGGTCGACACTCATTAGGTCAACACCAGAAGGTCGACAGTGACTGAAGGTTGACAGGGTCCTTAGGTCAACCAGCGCAAGGTCGACAATGCAGAAGGTCGACACGTTTTTTTTTATTTTTTTCCCCCACTGTGGTTCCAGAACAGGCGGTATTTCATGCCCTACCATCTACTAGGGTATGGAGAGACAATAGAATAGTGTGCCAAGCATAGCGAGGGACTGCCGTACACTTAGACACTGTCCAGAATTAGAATTCTAGATCTAGACACCTAAAAAAAATATATGTGTCGATATTCTGCATTGTCAACCTTCTGTCGGTTGACCTAATGACCCTGTCGACCTTCAGTCCCTGATGACCTTCTGCCTGTCGACATTCCGGTGTTGACCTTAGGAGTGTCTACCTTTCTTGGGTCGACCGAATGATCCACACCCGGGTAGGGTAGTGGTAGGCTTTGGGTAGGAGAGTTAGGCAGTGAGTGAAAGTGCTAGGGCTAAGCTGCGGGTGATAGGGTTAGGCTGCAAGTGGAAGATTTAGGGTTAGGATGGGCGTGGAAGGGCTAGCGCTAGGCTGTGGCTGATAGGGTAATGCTGGGTACACACCAGGACGACTAGGGCCCGATCCCCTCAATCTAGATCCAATTCCGACCAATTAGATGTAGATTGTGTGGTGATTGGGCCCTTTTCTGTCCTGGTGTGGACCGATACCGATCCGATGCGCGGTCCCGCGGGTCAGTCGTTATTCAGATCCTACCTGCTGCAGGTAGGATCTGAATAACGACCATACTGCCAGGTGCGGGTCGCCATTGGATCGGACCCGCTCACGGTGCACATCGTGAGCGGGTCGTGCCCCCCGCGTCACCGTGAGCGGGTCGGACGAGACACTGACGACCCGCTCACGATGTGCATCGTGAGCGGGTCATCGTGGTGTGTACCCTGCAATAGGCTGCAAGTGGAAGAGTTAGGGTTAGGATGCGGGTGGGAGAGGTAGGGCTAGGCTGTGGGTGATAGGGTTAAGCTGCAAGTGGAAGAGCTAGGGATAGGATGCAGGTAAGAGGGCTAGGCTGTGGGTGATAGGGTTAGGCTGCAAGTGGAAGAGTTAGGGTTAGGATGCGGGAGGAAGGGCTAGGCTGTGGCTGATAGGGTTAAGCTGCAAGTGGAAGAGTTAGGGATAGGATGCAGGTAAGAGGGCTAGGCTGTGGGTGATAGGGTTAGGCTGCAAGTGGAAGAGTTAGGGTTAGGATGCGGGAGGAAGGGCTAGGCTGTGGCTGATAGGGTTAAGCTGCAAGTGGAAGAGCTAGGGATAGGATGCAGGTAAGAGGGCTAGGCTGTGGGTGATAGGGTTAAGCTGCAAGTGGAAGAGCTAGGGATAGGATGCAGGTAAGAGGGCTAGGCTGTGGGTGATAGGGTTAGGCTGCAAGTGGAAAAGTTAGGGATAGGATGCAGGTAATATGGCTAGGCTGCGGGTGATAGGGTTAAGCTGCAAGTGGAAGAGCTAGGGATAGGATGCAGGTAAGAGGGCTAGGCTGTGGGTGATAGGGTTAGGCTGCAAGTGGAAGAGTTAGGGTTAGGATGCGGGAGGAAGGGCTAGGCTGTGGCTGATAGGGTTAAGCTGCAAGTGGAAGAGTTAGGGATAGGATGCGGGTGGGAGGGCTAGGCTGTGGCTGATAGGGTTAGGCTGCAAGGGGAAGAGTTAGGGTTAGGATGCGGGTGGGAGGGCTAGGGCTAGGCTGCGGGTGGGAGGGCTAGGGCTAGGCTGCGGGTGATAGGGTTAGGCTGCAAGTGGAAGAGTTAGGGATAGCATGTGGGTAGGAGGGCAAGGATGCGGGTGGGGGAGTCCTGAATATTTTGCAGATGGTAGGGTTAGGCTTTAGGGTGTAGAGTTAGGATAGGGATACTCATTGTTTACCATTCTGGTGAACTCCGCTCTGCATTTGGCCGTATACTTTTTTGGACTGTGTCTGCAAAAATACTCTGTGGTTCACTTGGGTTACGGCATATGCCAGTTAATTACTATTGTGTTTCCAGTACTGTATGGCATTGTCTTGGGCTGGCAATTTAGAGTGCAAGTTCCAGGACTGGAGTGCATGATCGGGTTACAGTCTATATACTCAGATGTCCACTGGTGTTTTACTTTTAATCTTTCTCTGCTCTGATCTTTTCATTGAGATTCTGGGGCCAGGTCTTATGTCACAGGTTACAGGAGATTCTGTTTCCTAACTGGATTCCGGTTCCATTCTGCCAATAATATGCTGCTTTGAGTTTTTGCTTCTGGTGTGGGTCTTTAGCCTGGCTGGTCTTAATTGTACATTAGGTGAGAGGTCCTCCAGTGATGGCTCCTGGTTCCATTTAAGTATCCTTACCTATCTGTCTGGTAGCCTGTATAACCTTTGAGTAAGATTACCATCAAGCCTCCTTGATCCTGTATTCCTTAGCTCAGGGGTAGCCAACTTCAGTCCTCGAGAGCTACCAACAGTTCACGTTTTCCTGCTCACCTCGCAGGTGCATTCATTACCGACTGACACATTTTAAAATGGAAAATGTTAACTGTTGGTAGCTCTCGAGGACTGGAGTGGGCTACCCCTGCCTTACAAAGAATACCCAAACTGCGTCGGAGATAACACAAAATGGGGGTAATTGCAGTTTCCATACTCTCAGAGTAGGGTCCCAACAAAACTAATAGGTCCATGTTTTTTTTCTTCACATGTAGAACTTTTCTAGAGCTGCACCTCTTGTGCACAGCTCTTTGCGATAATACAGGAGGACCAGACTTTCTCCAGTTGTCTCAATACTGAGAGTTATGTTTATAAGAGTAAAATAGGGTTTTGTCCAGCATGTTAGCTCATGAAACCATTTTCTTTTCCATTTGCCTATATAAGCAGAGAAGTAAAGAGAAATCGCGATTTTTCTGACTTCCTTTCATTCGCTATATTCTTATCTATAGCCATAGGATCTGCGTCGGTCCGGTATTTATACAGACTAGCTGATGTGCAGGGTGTTAGTTGGGCAAACATTTAACGTCTTTTAACCCCCTTAATAATTGATACCCCTATTGTATTCTTGCTTAGTGAGTGCCTGCACATAACTGTGACAGTTTCCAGACCACACAGCAAGTCACATGTTCCAGCAGAGTTGACCAGCTGTCATATTTTCCAGAGCACAATGGTGATGCATTGTCAATAGCAGGTGGAAGTTTTGCCACCTAACTCTGAAACAAAGCAACCAATCAAACCAATACATTTCTGAAAAATCTATGGTCCAAGAGCTATAATATGGTATATGGTGTGCAGTGCTCAAAAATGGCTTCATATAAACAATTTATAAAAATAATCCTTATACTATTAATACATAGATGAAATTGAGAAAGATGGAAAATGAAGCACACAGCAGGCCAGTTTTCGATGCACCAGGACAGGTCCTTTTCAAGTGCAACGACTCAGCATTTCTCTTTCTATAAATACTATATACACCATATCTACGCTTCGATAGCGAAACCACAGGTAATTGACTAATACTCAATTTCATCATTTTTACTAAATAGATCCCTCAAACATTCACTGAAAACTCTGTTCATCTCCGTAGCTCACCATGACTCATCTGGGCTTTCTCCTAAATGTCAATGGTACTTTTTCTAACATTTTCAACCAATTTAGCCTTCACACAGCCCACACATTCAGCCCACATCTTCCTACTCTTTCCCTGAGCCTGCACAGTCCTCTCTACTCTTCTTTTACATTTTAATAAGGAATATCTAGAATTCCTGCAAATAACCACTTACATCGACATGGGTTCATCGCATTCTGCCATCCTTGGATAACGGAAAGTCATTTCTTATGGATATTCCAACACAATAATTCTAAATTGAGTTTGTTTGGACAAACGGACTGTTCTCTGGAAATACAGAAGCAAACATGGAATTTGCTAACAGGTAATTTCAGTAGAACACTAGCAAACATCTTTTTGTTTAAACAATTTAAAGGTTTTTATGGTTTTTCAAGAAAGCCGTTGGTGTTTGCAGATCAATATAAGCTGTGCTTCTCTCTCTTACTTGCTGACATTGCAGTTGACAATGACCAGTTAATCCATACAATAAATTGTAAAATCAATGTATGACCTGAGATTTCCTTACTTGGAATGAAGTCATCTAGCATACGGACAATGTAATAATTTCATCCTGAGATGAATGGACTATGATAAACCTTAAGTAATATCTGCAATGTTTACCATCAATAACAAAGGTATATACTGTATGTGTATTAAGCTTTTACTAATGTAACTGCATGATAACCATTTATCTACTTTAAATCTCAAATGGCTAGATGCACTAAGCTTCAAAAAGTGATATGGGTCCATTTATCATTTAACATAGTAACAATACATAGGAAAAAATACGTTAGTCCATCAAGTTCAACCTATCTAACTTGTAACTACTGACTTGAGTAATGCTGTGTACACACGGTCCTATTTCCTTTCCGATGTTGACGATATAGTCAACATCGGATCGGCATCGGATCGGAACTCGATCCGATCCCGATGCGCGTTCACGTATCGGAAGCCAGAAAGTCTTGGCTGCCTTGTCTATATAGTGCAGATCTGCACTATATAGTCAAGATAGGATGCAAATCGGATGTGCCTTAAGATCCTATCCACGATCCTATCTGATCAGATCGTGGATAGGATCTTAAGGCACATCTTACGTTGTGTACACACCATAAGTCATATCTATAGGATTCCCTTAGTGGCCAAAATGCATCCACTTTTGATTTAAATTCATTAACAGTAGTTGTAAGCACCCCCACCGGCAATGATTTCCAGAAGAAGAATCCTCTACTTAATTCGGTAAGGAATTTATTTTCCTCGAGCCTCAGTACATGGCCGCGTGTCCTAAGTATAGGCCTGTTACTGAACAAATCACTTCCCAGTTCCATACGATTCCCAATCCAGTATTTGAGCATATTAATCATATCTCCTCTCAGCCTCCATTTCTCCAGTGAAAACATATTCAGCCTGGTTAACCTATCCTTGTATTCTAGTGATTCAAGACCTTTTACTAGCTTAGTCACCCTTCTCTGTACCTTTTCCAATTCATTTATGTCCTTTATAAGGAGCGGTGGGGCTAAATCCCCAAAATACCTGTTTTCAGGGGTTAGCCGCAAATATTAACTAACCTGAACGTATCAGGAGGGACCGCAGCAGAAATCTTCGATCCCTGCTACGGTCTGTCCTGCACTGCTGCCGGCAGGTAGCCCAGGGACCCGAAGCGAAACCTATAGGGGATGTGATGCTGCCTGATGTATCAATATCGGGCAGCTTCGCTTCGGGTCCCTGGGCTACTATCATTCTTAGATGGCGGTAACCCATTATAGCCTATGGGCTACAGACCGCACTGCCCCGGCCGTTAGTGGGGTTGATGGGAGGTCACCGCAGACCGCGCATTCGCAGATGCCCTGGCACCCGGCTGAGCACATCGCAGGGATTGGCTCCTTTCGGATCACTGTCCCTGCGTGTGCAGTATGATACATCCCCACTATAGGATTGCATATTACAATGTGATCCTGGGTGGTAATATTCTGCGCAGATAGCATGGCGCCGTGCTACTTCCGGGCTCTACGCTCGCCACAAACTATCTAAAATTAACTTAACTCCATGCCAACATGGATAGTTCATACCCCCACTATCCATGTTGGCATGGAGTTGATTTTAGATAGCGTGGTGAGCGTAGCGAGCCACCGAGCCCGCAGCGTGGGCGAGCGAAGCGTGAAACTACACAAGTACCTTTTATTTATCAAAATACCAAAATGTCAGAGTGTCCATATATCAGGGACCAAATAGGAAAGGAACATTTTGAGAAGTGAGCCTGGGAGACCAGACTTTGGGCCAGAAGTACTAAGCTTGAAAAGTGATAAAATGAAAAGTGATAAACCACTAGCCAATCAGCTCCTGCCTGCCACGTCACAGACTGTGTTTGAAATTTGTCAGACAGGAGGTGATTGGCTGGCTGTCTATCACTCTCCATTTTATCACTTTTGAAGCTTAGTGC
Organism: Crinia signifera; assembly: GCF_055691185.1. NCBI lineage: Eukaryota > Metazoa > Chordata > Amphibia > Anura > Myobatrachidae > Crinia > Crinia signifera. Next base: position 85,176,312 of record NC_139217.1, read on the forward strand.
ATCTGGCCCGTTGTGAAATGTTTTGGAAGAATGATGTATTATGGCAGTCATGTACTCCATCCTGGACATAATCGACTGCATGGGGGATGATGAGGGTTTTTTACAGTCGACAGCTATTTGACAAGTCATAACAGAAACAATGTGATGAAACAGTTTATTTTGGTGCCGGGTAAGAGTGGGGAGAGCTAATGGAAGTAGGAAATATTTGGGATCAGAAGTCAAATAGGCGTGAGAGTAGAGTGATGATTTCAAATATTAGCTTATAGTTTCGGACAGGACCACCAGATTTGTAAAGAGGTACCCTAAATTCGGCGCCCCCCCACCGTGAAAAAAAAAATACAGTGTCATATTATCAGGGAAACACGGTAGGAGGAGAGCCGGGACCGCAGACAAGTAGATCTGCGGGTCCCGGCGGTGGTGGTGGCAGCGAGCAGAGGGGTAAGGTTGGTCCCGGGTCCCGGCAGCAGTGCAGCGCATTGATAGACCCCCAGCTCCCACACTTACTCAGCGCCTCCCCGCGACTGCGGGGTCTGCAAGGCTATTGTTACGCCACTGATCCCAAGTGTCAGGGAACATAGTTTTAAGTCAGGAAAGTACATAATGGGCAGTTTTCAATGCCACGGCTAGGGGGTTTTATACGCAGAGGAGAAGCCAACCTCACTGTATTCAATGTTAAGGAGAAATCCTCACTGTCAGAGAACAATTTGGGAAAGTAAAGAGCAGGGGAATGAATATGATGGAGTTTATCCCATCACTATGCAGTGCTCAGGAATCATTGTTCTAAGAAAGATCACAATGCAGTATATCTCTGATAAATATGCACAGTAGTAAAGAAATAACTGTCCTGAGGTCCACATGAAGAGAGCTACAGTAATTGCACAAATATACTGAAACTTTGCTGTCCCCTTGTGGTAGAAGAGAATACTGCAAGCAGCAGAATGTGAGATCCAAAGCAAGCATAGTATTTAGTAGTATAGGTTTGGAGATAATCTATCTGACACTGCAGAGGCACTGTAGTTAAAGTAGAAAGTGTAATGGTTAAAATGGCACATGGTCTGTTGTCTATAAATATACACATGATTCCTGCACTGCTCTCTTGTATGAATTGGTGTGATTAGGACCACTAGCAAATAATCAACATACTTAACATTTAGTTTTTTGCGTGTGTTGACCATTTCGACCTAATGCAATTTTTGTCCGTCCAAGCATTTTCCCGGGGTGGACCGCTTTCCATAGTAGGACTCTTTTTAAGATTTAGTAGGAACATAAAATGGTACAAGGGTATTACAAGCTATATATTAATGCTGCTTATAAATCAAGCGGACTTGTATAGGGTATACTAACACATAGCTGATATATCTCATAGGGCCGTATTCAATGCGGCCAGCAAGGGGTATTTAGCCACGACCCTTGCTGTTTTAGTGGCTGCACACGCTGTTTCCATGTTGCTGTGAAAACCCAGCAAGGTGGAAACGGCGTGTGCAGGGGGTCAGTTGAATACTGATCATGAGAGCTGTGACAGACAGCTCACAAATATCATTGAATATACCCCATAATATTTTTCCTAATTAAATATTTGTGGCATATTCCCAGAAAATGGGTATTAAACACAAACATTAGGCATCACCTACATATATGAAGAAGGGGACCGCAGCAAGTGTCTTTGATCTCTGCTGCAGTCTGTTTCCTAGAGAAGGGATGGGGAACCTTCGGCCCTCCAACTTTTGCTAGAACGGCAATTGTCTGTCAGTTGTTTGTCTGTCAATTGTGTTTCAATTGTCTGTCTGTCAATTGTCTGTTAATTGTCTGTCAATTGTCTGTCTGTCAATTGTCTGTCAATTGTCTGTCTGTCAATTGTCTTTCTGTCAATTGTTTGTCAATTGTCTGTCAATTGTCTGTCTGTCAATTGTCTTTCAATCGTCAATTGACAGACAGACAATTGACAGACATACAATTGACAGACATACAATTGACAGACAATTGACAGACAGAATAATTGTTTGTCTGTGAATTGTCTGTCATTTGGCTTTCAATTGTATGTCTGTCAATTGTTTGTCTATCAATTGTCTGTCTGTCAATTGTCTGTCAATTGTCTGTTTGTCAATTGTCTGTCTGTCAATTGTCTGTCAATTGTCTGTCAATTGTCTGTCTGTCAATTAAATATTTGTGGCATATTCCCAGAAAGTGGGTATTACCCACAAAAAATAGGCATCACCTATGTATGTCTGTAAATTGTTTGTCTATTAATTGTCTGTCTGTCAATTGTCTGTCAATTGTCTGTTTGTCAATTGTCTGTCTGTCAATTGTTTGTCAATTGTCTGTCTGTCAATTGTCTGTCTGTCAATTGTCTGTCTGTCTGTCTGTCAATTAAATATTTGTGGCATATTCCCAGAAAGTGGGTATTACCCACAAAAATTAGGCATCACCTACATATATGAAGAAGGGGATCGCAGCAAGTGTCTTTGATCTCTGCTGCAGTCTGTTTCCTAGAGCAGGGATGGGGAACCTTCGGCCCTCCAACTTTTGCTAGAACGGCAATTGTCTGTCAATTGTTTGTCTGTCAATTATATGTCAATTGTCTGTCAATTGCCTGTCAATTGGCTGTCTGTCAATTGTCTGTTAATTGTCTGTCTGTCAATTGACTGTCTGTCAATTGTCTGTCAATTGTCTGTCTGTTAATTGTCTGTCTGTCTGTCAATTGTCTGTCAATTGTCTTTCTGTCAATTGTTTGTCAGTTGTCTGTCAATTGTCTTTCAATTGTCAATTGACAGACAGACAATTGACAGACAGACAATTGACAGACAGAATAATTTTCTGTCTGTCAATTGTCTGTCAATTGTCTGTCATTTGTCTTTCAATTGATTGTCTGTCAATTGTTTGTCTATCAATTGTCTGTCTGTCAATTGTCTGTTTGTCAATTGTCTGTCTGTCAATTGTCTGTCAATTGTCTGTCTGTCAATTGTCTGTCAATTGTCTGTCTGTCAATTGTCTGTCAATTGTCTGTCAATTGTCTGTCGCTCAATTGTCTGTCTGTCAATTGTCTGTCTCTCAATTGACAGACAATTGAAAGACAGACAATTAATAGACAGACAATTGACAGACAATTGACAGACAATTGACAGACAGACAATTGACAGACATACAATTGACAGACATACAATTAACTGACAATTTTCAATGGGTGTTTTCAATGTTAAATGTGCCCCCTATAAGATAATTAATTGTATAAGTACTGTAATGGGTACTTACAATGGTAAAAGCACCCCCACGCCACCCCCACTATCAATGCCAACCCAAAGCGTGACGAGCGCAGCGAGCCCGCGAGGGTCGGCGGTACGCGTCCTCCGACCTTTTCATACCCCCACTATCCACATCGGCGTGGAGTTGATAATAGATAGTGTGGCGAGTACATCGAGCCACCGAGCCCTAAGCGCGGCGAGCGCGGCGAGCGCAGCGAGCCCCGCGAGTGGACGCGGAATACATGTAAAGTAATACTCGTCCCCTCGCGGGGCGTGCTGCGCTCGCCACGCTTCGGGCTCGGTGACTCACCACACTATATATAATCAACTCCACGCCAACGTGGATAGTGGGGGTATGAGAAGGTCGGAGGACGTGTTGATAGTGGGGGTGGTGTGGGGGTGCATTTAACATTGTAAGCACCCATTAGGCTGCTTATACAATTAAAAATCGTATAGGGGCTTATACAATTTAAAATCGCATCGTATCGCATGCAGCCATATGGCATGCGATGCGATGCCATACAACTTAATATCGTGGGCACCATGCTAGGAAACAATTAGCTTGTCTGTTTGTCTATTGCCTGTCAATTATCTGTCAATTGTCTGTCTGTCAATTGTCTGTCAATTGTCTGTCAATTGACAGACAATAGACAGATAATTGACAGACAGACAATAGACAGACAATTGACAGACAATACCTTGTCTGTCAATTGTCTGTCATTTGTCTGTCAAATGTCTGTTAATTGTCTGTCTGTCAATAGTCTGTCAATTTTCTGTTAGTTGTCTGACTGTCAATTGTCTGTGAATTACCTGTCAATTATCCGTCAATTGTCTGTCTGTCAATGGTCTGTCAATTGTCTGTCCTACAATTGTCTGTCAATTGTCTGTCTGTCAATTGTCTGTCTGTCAATTGTCTGTCTGTCAATTGTCTGTCTGTCAATTGTATGTTAATTGCCTGTCAATTATCTGTAAATTGTCAATTGTCTGTCTGTCAATTGTCTTTTAATTGTCTGTCAATTGACAGACAGTCAATTGACAGACAATTGACAGACAATTTTTCACGCCTATTCTCCCTTTTTTCACAACTTTTATATGTAGTGATATTAGTTTGCTATTCAATTCTTCCCCGTCTTTTAAAAGTTTACAGTTTTTTAAACTTCTTTTATTTCACAGTCATTTTCAATGGGTTTCGTATTCAAATGTTTGGTGATAAGTTTCACGCCTTTTAATAGTCATTTGAACTTGGTCAATTTCTCGTCATTTTATTCACCTGGGTGTCGGGTGGTGATAAAAGTGTTATTTTTTTTTTTTTTTTGATGAATGGCTTATTTAATGATATTTCCTTTTTTTTATAATGGGTTAAGGATAAACTTTAAACATAATAAAATGCAATTGAGCAGGGGTTCTCAAACTCGGTTCCCAGGACCCCACACACCTCACATTTTCCAGGTCACCCGGCAGTGCACTCATTACTCATTGACACATTTTAAAAGATCCACAGGAGCTAATTATCTTACTTGTTATTCTGTGAGGAGACCTGGAAAACATGCACTGCTAGGGGTCCTAAGAACCAAGTTTGAGAACCTTTGCAATAAAGTATAGGCACACATCCGCCCATAGAGTATAGGCACACCCCCCCCCCCATAGAGTATAGGCACACATCCCTCCACAGGGTCAAAAGGTCGACACATGCGTTAGGTGAACAATGGGAAGGTTGACAGTCAAAAGTTTGTCCCTAATGTTGACATACAGTAGTCGACATGGACACCGAAAAAGTGCCCTGCGTGTGCTCGCCATGCTTCGGACTCGGTGCCTCGTTGCACTCAACACACTGTTATATTCTCCCTCCACGCTCTAGTGGATGGTAGGGCATGAAATACCACCTGCCGGCACATGTCGGCTCAGAAAAACGTGAAAAATTCATGTAAACACTGACCTTCCCAATGTCGACCTAATGCTTGTGTTGACCTTTTCCATGTTGACCTAAGCCCTGTTGACCTTCAGTGGTTGACCCAATGCATGTCAACCTTAATAGTGTCGACCTAATGACTGTATACAGGCAACCCCCCCAACTCCTTCACATACAAGTCTCCCAAGTGTGTGTGTGTGTCAGACGGATCACCCTGGTGGGTCAGCGGCTGCCGGCTTCCTGTACAGCGCAGTGGCTCGTCTTCTCTCCTGTGGGCAGCAGGCTCCATGCACAGCGCAGCAGCTCGTTGTCTCTCCTGTGGGCGGTAGGCTCCGGCTCCCTGCACAGCGCAGCGGCTCATCTTCTCTCCTGTGGGCGGCAGGCTCCGGCTCCCTGCACAGCGCAGCGGCTCGTCTTCTCTCCTGTGGGCGGCAGGCTGCAGCACACATCCTCTGCTCTTCATCTTCCCCAGCAGCTCCCTGAATGTGGCATCCGCCTGCTCGCACATCTGCTTTTCAGAATCACAGTGCAGGACACATCAGGGTGTAGTTGGACGAGGGCCATGCAAATTAATTGGCGTCTGCTTAATGGGGTGAGGGTCGCTCTTATAATGGAGACAAACTTGTATGACTGGGCAGAGGGCAGGGTAAAACAGGGTGGAACAAAAGAGGGAATAAAAAATGAATAATATGGCACGCAAATAAAATATATGCAATCCGTGATATAAAAAAAAGGGATAAAATGGGCGTGAGATTAAAAGAGGGGAATACATGGGCGTGATAAATAACACAACTACAACAGATTAGACGTCTAAAGAAAAAACTTTTGAATAGCGAACCCGACCATTACTTCAAAAGACTTCAGATGCGTGAATTTGAAACGTGTGATAAATACATACCTCCCAACTGTCCCGCTTATCACGGGAATATTATATTTTGGGACATTCCCGCGTCCCTCACGCCGCCGGCAGTGTCCCGCGGCGGGGGGGGGGCAGTTGGAGTCCCCCCCGTAGCACAGCGTCTATTCTTGCAGGCAGGGGGGCTGGGGGTTGGCCAGCAGCTCATAGAGCTGCTGGGCATGCCCCACAGCGGCGAAAACCGGGGGCGTGGCCTCGTGGCAGTGCCACGATTATAGACCACGCCCCTTCCAGATAGGCCACACCCCTGAAAAAATCGCCCTGTCCCGACCCTGCACCTCCAAAAGTTGGGAGGTATGTAAATATGACACCCAAAAGTAAACATTTGAATACCCCTAATGGAGTCTGAAAAATCATTTGAATTGTCTGTAATTTTGGACTCCTCCCATCACTCTGTGCCTCCACAATGCTGCCATGTATGCTGCCACAGCTGTCTGCTGACCACACATGTGATGTGATGACCTTCTGCAGTAACTTGCTGGGGTCCCGTAATTTATTTTTATTGTCTGATGGGGTTCCAGAGCTAAATAGTTTGTTTACCCCTGGACTAGACTAATGCAGCAGTATCACTGGACTAGACTAATGCAGCAGTATCACTGGACTGGACTAATGCAGCAGTATCACTGGACTGGACTAATGCAGCAGTATCACTGGACTGGACTTATGCACCAGTATCACTGAACTGGATTTATGCAGCAGTATCACTGGACTGGACTTTTGCTGCAGTATCACTGGACTGGACTTATGCAGCAGTATCACTTGACTGGACTTATACAGCTGTATCACTTATACAGCAACCAGAGGCGTAACTAGAGCTTTGTGGGCCCCATAGCAAAATCTTGAAAGGGCCCCCCCATGAAAAAAACACATAGGCCTCCACTTTAAAAAAAAAAAAAAATCCTCTGCACTGCAGGCTCACCCCTTTCACACTACACAGAGATGCAGGACAATAGGTAAGAGATAGATAAAAGGTGGTAGGGAGGGTATAGAGAGACGCTAGACGGTGGGGAGGGGATACAGAGACACTAGACGGTGGGGAGGGGTTATAGAGACGCTAGACGGTGGGGAGGGGATACAGAGACGCTAGACGGTGGGGAGGGGATACAGAGACGCTAGACGGTGGGGAGGGGATACAGAGACGCTAGACGGTGGGGAGGAGATACAGAGACGCTAGACGGTGGGGAGGAGATACAGAGACGCTAGAGTCAGACGGTGGGGAGGGCATACAGAGACGCTAGACGGTGGGGAGGGGATACAGAGACGCTAGACGGTGGGGAGGGGATACAGAGATGCTAGACGGTGGGGAGAGACACTAAAGGGTAGGGAGAGAGGATAGTGTGATGTTGGGTGGCAATTACACTCTAGTAACCAGCACCAATAAGCACTAATTACATACAAGTGGGGTAATTACATAAACACATTTACTCACCTCAGACTGCCTGCAGTTGCTCTTCTAAATCATTCTGGCTGTCAGGCTCTCTCTGGTCATGTGTTCAGACCAGGGTAGAGATACCACCTGACCACAGCCCGGTCATCTCAACTAGCCCCCTGACTGTTGAATACCCTGCCTGCCCTGGCCACCAGGACATCACCCCGGCATGCCGCTACATGGGATCAGCATAAAGCAGCCGCCCCCCCCCCAGACAGTGCCCAACATTAGCGCCGCAGCCCCCCTTAACTCCCCCGCTGGCCGCCCCCTGACATCAGCGTCTCCCGGCCTCACCCCCCCCTGCCCAGGCCTCTGCCCGGTATCTGCATTGCGGTCCCTTATAAATCCCCGCTGGCCGCAGCCGCCACCAGACCCGCGACTCCCCCCCTGCACATGGTGTACATGCATCAGCGTCAATTGACCCCCTCGCACAGCGGACGTCCGGACTCCATCCCCATCTGTCTGCCATCACCGTTGCCGGCATCTGCATGACCTGGACCCCCCACCGGTCACGCTGATTGTCAGCGGTCACACAGTCCTTCGCAGTAGATATTAGCAGTGAGCTGACACTGCTCCCTGGCCGGCACAATAATATAAAAAAATGAAAAAAACACCTGGATGTTGCTGGGGGTAGCATGCTGGGCCCGCGGGCCCCCCCCCCCCCAGCTGCTGGGCCCCATAGCAACTGCACCCCTGCACCCACTTTTACGCCACTGACAGCAGCACTAGGCAGCACAGCACCACAGGACTGGACTTATTGCCGCACAGGACACCAGCACTAGTCAGCACAGCACCACAGTACAACAGAACTAGGCAGCACAGGACTGGACTTATGGCAGCCTAGTGACAGGACACCAGCACTAGGCAGCACAGCAGAACAGGACACCACCACAGAACAGCACCAGGTTGCCACCCCAGGTCCATGGACCCTTCCTCCCAGTTCCCTATACAATGCTGGAGTGTAGATGGCGGCGAACCGCCTGGAGTTTATAAACGCTGTCCAGATCTCGTGAGATCCAATGCGGGATGATGACATTTTGCCTTGTTCTGAGCTCTGAGTCTGGGCGGCAATACCCGTCCTGGCTTGGATCGGGGGTGATCGGAGGCATTCGGATTCCCAGAATCCAAACTCGCTCATCCCTAGTACAATTATACAAAGTATGCCAGCGCTGGCTGAATGATGTATCTCTGTACATCATTCAGCCAGCGCTGGCATACTTTGTATATTTTTCTTGAATTTTAAGGGAGTGACAACCAGTATTCCCTCTAAGCTGTGCGCATGTGCACGCGCACACAACTCGACGAGCGTGCGCACAGACATTACAACAGAGCGCACAAAGCAGCAGTGGTCCCTTTTTGCAGTTGTGGACTCAATGAATGTGTGTTTCACCCATTAACTACATTGTGTGCTGTGTTTTGAATGTTTAAATTTTTAATATCATTTTGAAGTAAAGTTATCACAAATGCTGAACGTCATTTTCCAGTTATATAGAAGTGACGCACAAATTTTTTTATTTCTTTCCAAAGTTGCACAGCCAAAATCTTTTGCCGCACACAGCCTTCGTAAAATTATAGGGAACGTTGGTGACAACCCCTTGTCAGCTGCTGATAATAACGCACCACACACCCAGTATTGTTTGTTCCTAGTATAATTATGTTTGTTAGCATATATCGCCACCTAGTGTTGGTCTGCGAAATAGCATGCTCATTTAACAAAACTAGAAAAAGAAAACAGTGCTTGTGGAATTGAAAAGAAATTATGAAAATGGCACACACACACACACACACACACATTAATTATTAATAATATTAACACCGGCCGGTAATGAAATAAAAGGTTAATTAACCTGACAGTTAAAAAACAGCACTTTCTGTCTACAACCAGATATAAATAACAACCACCTCAATTGTCCAGCGTAATCCTTAATTTCAAGTCAGCCAATATGACAAGCACAATTTTGATCTTTTAGAGGATAGATGTTAGCAAAGAGTTCATCATAATTTTTATCACAGTTCTCCTGTGCCCAACATAAATAAATCACATTGAAAGCTGTGTGTTAGTGGATGCAACTTTAAACACACTTCCCTTCCAAGCAAAGCAGGTTAGTATCAAGCTTCATGTGCAGCCAATCAGGGCCGGTGCAAGGCACCGGAGCGCCCCAGGCGAGTCGGGCTGGGGGCGCCCCGGTGCCGGGGGGGGGGGGTGTGGTGTGTGAGGTGTGGGGTGGTACCTGTCCTACCGGCGCTGTCTATTTCAATCTGGCGGCGGAGGCAGCGGGGGTCCCTGCAGTCTATTAAAAATCACGAGCGCTATCCGCCGGGCTATGCGGAAGCGCTTCTAGTGTGAAAACACTGGCAGCACGCTGATTGGCTGAGATCAGCGTGCGCCGTGCTGCCAGAGTTTTCACACTAGAAGCGCTTCCGCATAGCCCGGCGGATAGCGCTTGTGATTTTTAATAGACTGCAGGGACCCCCGCTGCCTCCGCCGCCAGATTGAAATAGACAGCGCCGGTAGGACAGGTACCCGGGCGGCATTTTCCGCCCTCCAGTGGCCGGCGCCCTAGGCAAATGCCTAGGTTTGCCTAGTGGTGGCGCCGGCCCTGCAGCCAATCAATGTTGCCACACACACTCCCCTAAAATGCTTGGGCACACCTGTGTTTATTCCAAAGTTGCCTAACCTCCTGCATTCTGCAGTAGACTCCCTGAAATAGCAGAAATCTCCCTCTCTCCCTCATTAGTTTAGCAATCTCCCTCATGTCACCTATCCCACATTACACTGTTACATTTTTTTGGGGAAAAGGAATGAGAAATAGAAACATTTACATTGAATCATCAGCACCATTTCCCAGCACTTTACCAAGTATAGTAGCTCTTACTAAGGGCGGGATGTATTAAAATACATTGCTGCCCTTCGCCGCCCCCCCCCCCCCCCCCGCCGCGATGCTGCCGCATATGTACTAACATATGCGGCTGGCATCGCGGTGCGGTGAGGGAGGCCCCCCGCGATACCTGTACACTGGTGTGCGGGGGGTCACCGTCACCTCCCTGCCGCCACGCTCTCCCCTCACGCCGGGGACAGCTATGCATGCTGTCCCCGGCGCTTCCTCCTCCCCCCTGCAGCCGGAAGGCTGTCCGGCTGCTTCACTAGGGGGAGGCAGGGCTTACCTTCCGTGGTCCAGGAGGACCCTTCAGGAAGGTAAGCCAGAGGGGGGGTCGGCGAGGCGGCGGGTTTGCGTCGGCGGGTGGCGAAAAGAAGCCCATAGGCTTCTATAGGGTATCGCCACCCAAAGGTGGCGATACCCTTCAGTGCGGTATCATTTTTGATACATTGGAAAATGCGGTAAAACCGGGGTTTTACCGCATTTTCCATTTGATACATCTCGCCCTAACTGCTGTGGGGCTCATCTACATTTGGATAGAAGTCATTTTAAATTATACACCCACACTTCTAGGTGCCACATCACAATCTCTTTTCACAATCACCATATATGGAACTAGACACGCTCTTTGGGTGGAGCATGGCACGCCCCCTCAATGGGGTGCTGTGCAAAATTCTACTACCAACTATAATCTCCATGAAACTAGTTTCCAAAAGTAGGCAAGTATGGTTTATTCTGACATGCCTGCGTTTTTTTTTAGCACGCCCATGAAACAGCCATTTACCACCCCCAAATGCTTCATGTCAGTCAACTTGCGAACAGCTATTGATCAAATATGTGTGCAGGATGTCATCGCGCATGCGCATTGCGGCTCAGATGCATGCGTAGTCTGCTGATAGCTGCTGTGCAAATTCCATTAGGTCTGAATCAGACCCTAAGTGAAGTTCTATTTGTGCTATTCAGGGCCGCCGCCAGGAATTTGGGGCCCGGGACTTATTTTTCAGTCCGCCGCCACCGGACTGCTACTACTACTGCTGTACTGGGGGCTCTCTGTTAAGAATCAATTTAAACATGCTTGGGATAGGCATATGAATATCCTTACAAAGAAATAAGGATTAAAAAGGGTTGAGATTACCAGAAGGATACAGGGGTGAGAGAAGGAAAAAGAGAGCAAGAGGTGCAGCAGTGACGGGGGAACGGAGAGGTGCAGGGAAGGACTTCTTAATTGTCACATCGACCACTATGTGTGTATATATATATATATACTGTATATGTGTGTGTCTGTGTATTATGATTTTTATTTTGACCTTTGCAAGCGCAGCATTTTCATAGGGGGAGGGGTGTCCATTACACACATACAGTACACACATTCTTTTGTACATACACACACATATAGCATGCATACACATTGCAGACAAAAACACACACATTCACAGCATACATACATACATGCACATCATATACCATATCCACAAAAACACACACAACATACAGTACAACCTCTTCCCCCACACCCTCAAATATCAGAGGAGTGTACCTGTTTAGGTGCCGAGGACAAATCCCTGCCTCCCCTGGCCAGCTCTGCCCACACACCCACACAGAGCACTGACTGGGAGGAGCTGCGCGCTGCCTCCGCAGCTAACTCCCCCTGCTGTTAGCCCAGCGGCAGTGTCTGCCACTCTGACAGGAAACAGCTGCTGGAGCACGGTGGCGAGCAGGGGGGGTTTCTTGGTACTTGGAACCCCCTGCGTGCACGTATGTTAGGGCCCCCCTGTCTTAAGTACCCTGGGCCCCCCACAGCCTTAATCCTGCTCTGAAGCATGGAATTGTTTAAACCAAAATAGTAATTGATTGTTTTGTGTGTTGTAAAGTTCACAGTTGAGAGGGTATTTACCCTGATTAGGGAGTGCTAGTATTGCCTCCGGAGTCCTCTCTAGCAGGCGGCACAGTAGTCTTTGAGCACTAGGGTGCTTAGTAGAATCTAGCACTATGCAAGAGTCTATGTGGTAAATTTACTAAGAAGGGAATTCTGTCTCAGATGGATTGTTGCTATGGACAACCAATCAGATACTACAGTATCTATTATCTTCTAGAATGCGCTAAATAAGTAGATTCCCCCTACCCCTGATCTCTGGGAAAATAGTGAGATGGCCATTTTGCTTGTGATTTTCTAATTGCACATGCACAAAATGCCCCCCCCCCCCCCAATAGCCGCTGCACCATGTTCCCCCTGACAGTTTGTGTTCTCGCTGCCGTCAATGGGGAAATTGGCAGACGAGAGCGCTTACCTCCAAACTTTGCAGTTGAGCAAGGAGGGACATCTGGGTACGCCATAGGCGCAGGACCAAAATATGGGAGTGTGACCTCATGATCAGGGGGCATGGCCTATGATTGTGGCACTTCCAAGAGGCCATGCCCCATTTTTGCTGCTATGGGGGCATGGCCAGCACTGTGTGAGCTGCTGGCCACGCTCCCCAGCCCCTCTGCCTACCTAAATAGATGCTGTGTGCACATCGTCTATTCACTGCTGCTCTGCTCAGCAGAGACGTGACCAGTTGGGAAGTACGGGAGATTTTTAAAGAAATGGATGCAGCATGTGCGGTGCTGGCCCCCTTGGACAGATTGCACCCATTGGAGCAGATGGGTGCACACCAGCAAATCAACTCCCAGCTGTCATATTTCAAACACAGCTGATTGGCTGGTGCGTTATCTCCTTCCACATTATCTCCAGTTTATATCTTCGCCAGGCTTAATACATCTGCCCCATTATACTGTAAATACAACAGTGAACACCTGTCAGACTTTTCAAAATCTGTAACAGCCCATTCTCTTACAGTACATAACTTTTTTCAACTCTCACCGTTAAATCAGGTTTAGTAGGCTTTAGGAATGCACTGTGAATGTTGTAAAATTAACCCTTGTGTGCACTTGGGCTTAAAACATATTCTATGATATATAATATATTTTACAGTACACAGCACCGTGCATTAGAGTGAATGGGGTAAGTACAGTAAGAGTAATTTAATGATAATGGCAAAAATAAAAAAAAGTACATTAAGGATTTCTACATGTGTCTCAGCTGTAACCACAGACATGCTATTCCAAGCAGTTACACTTTATGTGCAGCTGAAGAACTCTGAGCGGCATGTAACTAACCACTCCCTATAAGAGGGCGAGCCCTAACTCCAGTATTTTTATCTTTGCCAGCTACTGGGCCTCCGTCTACAATTCAAATGCTCGGTTCCTGTTGCCGGAGTTTCTTTATATTGCTGTTCCTGCAACCTGTGTACAGACTCATCTCTCCTATGAACAGTCAGGAGCTGTAAGTCTCTACATTAATGTGATGCAATGTTTTAGTTACTGTTCTGTAGGTATTTGTAAACCCGCTCTCACCAGATATAATATCTCAGTGCATAACAGCTCATATATAGACAGGGACTGGCTTTGTTTCTTTTGAATGGCAAGTGCGTTTGCATGAACATTAACTTTCTAACAAAGAACAGACTGGTCCCGGGAAGAGTACAGAACGGGTTCTAGACTGTGCACATTGCAATAACACAGCTTAGTCCTCATTTGTGCTAGTTAATGCGGTTACCAGTCCGTGTGACTAGGGAGCACAGTAATAAATTCAGTCAGCTTCGTAAAGTAAAATATTGGCAATGTCTGCCTTTATCAGTGCTTCTTATTTGGACCTTTGGACCCTGTGGCTGCCCATTTGCAAAGCAAAACACTTAGGGCTAAATTTACTAAAATTTCTACAATTGAAAAGAGGTGATGTTGTTTATTACAACTAATCAGATTTTGTCTATCATTTCTCCATTGCATCCTAGAAAATGATATACAGAATCTTATTGGTTGCTGTGGGCAACATCACCTCTTAGAATTTTAGAAGCTTTCGGGGTGGTATTTAATGTGTGACGATATTTCCAACTGTCTGTGTCCCGATATTTCCGACAGTGGTAAACATCGGCACATTTGCACAAGATCTATTCAATCTCCGACTGTTGGAAATGTTCAGACGGTTAGAAAAACGTCCGCAGATTCGTCAATTTAGTGCCCATTTTCTACAATGCAGATTCGCCTTTTACAAAGTTGATCGCCGAGGGATCTGATAGATCCTTCATTAAGAAGTGACAATCTCCGGCTCTGATCCGATGTGCACAGGACCGTGCGTTGGATTGAAATCGGAGGATGAACACATGCAATTTAGGCCCTTTTTTCCAATGCCTTGAAATTGGAATTGGATGAAAAGGGTTAAAATGGAGAAATTAGTGGATGGGTGCCTTTAGAATTTATCTACAGCACCCCTAGGCCAAAAGTTAAATAAAATACTGTATTCATGAAATAAATTGTGTTTATATGTCATCTTTAGGTTTAATTATGCAGTGAGGGACAAGGTTTGCACTTATTTGTACACATATTTTATGATTGCCAGCCACAAGCAATGATTTTTGCCTTTTACAGTAAAAATAATTAATTTGAATTGGTCCAGAACAACCAACTAGAGATGAGCGGGTTCGGATCCTAGAGATACGAACCCCCACAAACTTACCTGATCCGAGGCCGGATCCAGGAAGTTTGATGGTCGCTGCCATTTTTCTGAGTTCAAATCGAGGCCGGACGTCATCTTCCCGCTGTCGGATTCTCGCGAGACCTGGGGATATATAGTTCCCGGCGGTCGGCGCCATTTTCAAACAGGCTGGTGATTTCAGACAGCACGGATGTGTCCGTGCTGTCTGCTGAGCGGAGTGGGGGGATGACATGCTGGGGGGGATGTCATGCTGGGGGGGGGATGATTTATGCATAGGGGGCTGCTGCTTGTGCTACAGAGGGGGCTACATTATTTAAATTCAGCAAAAAAAATATTTTTTTAAATGACTGCTGCCAGTGCACAGTATAAGTCCAGGGTGACCGAATGTGTGCTGCATCAGTCCAGGGTGCCCGCATGTGTGCTGCATCAGTCCAGGGTGCCCACATTTGTACTTTATCCATCCAGGGGTGCCCACATTTGTGCTGTATCAGTCCAGGGGTGCCCGCATGTGTACTGTATCCATACAGGGGTGCCCACATGTGTGCTGTATTTGTCCAGGGGTGCCCACATGTGTGCTGTATTTGTCCAGGGGTGCCCACATGTGTGCTGTATCAGTCCAGGGGTGCCCGCATGTGTGCCGTATAATTCTATGGGTGCCCCCTTGTGTCCTGTATCAGTCCAGGGGTGCCCGCATGTGTGCCATATAATTATATGGGTGCCCCCCATGTGTCCTGTATCAGTCCTGGGGTGCCCGCATGTGTGCCGTATAATTCCAGGGGTGCCCCATGTGTCCCATATCAGACCAGGGGAGCTGCCCTTTTTTTTTAATAAAAATAAGGTGTTTTTTGTTTTTTTACTGCAAGGGCTGTTAAATGCGCTGTAGTCCAGGGGTGAGCCAAGAGTGCTGTATAATTCATGGGGTGTTGCTAAGTAAGGTGTGCTGCTCTTTTTTATAATTAAAAGAATACAAATGTTTATTTTTACTGCAGGAATTTGTCTGCCGTATAATTCCATGCCTGCCGCCATGTGTGCCGTATCAGTCCAGGGGTGCCGCCATCTGTGCCGTATAATTCCATGTGTGCTGTATTAGGTCAGGGGTGCCACCATCTGTGCCGTATAATTCCTGGGGTAAGCCAAGTCTGCCGTATAATTCATGGGGTGCTGCCAAGTGTGCTGTATTAGTCCAGGGGTGATGCTAAGTGTGCCGTATCAGTCCAGGGGTGATGCTAAGTGTGCCATATCAGTCCAGGGGTGAGCCAAGTCTGCCAAATAATTCCTGGGGTGAGCCAAGTCTGCCGTATACTTCATGGGGTGCTGCCAAGTGTGCTGTATTAGTCCAGGGGTGATGCTAAGCGTGCCATATCAGTCCAGGGGTGATGCTAGGTGTGCCGTATCAGACTGGGGGGATGCTAAATGTGCCATATCAGTCCAGGGGTGATGCTAAATGTGCCGTATCAGTCCAGGGGTGATGCTACCTGTGCCAGATTAGTCCAGGGGTAATTCTAGGTGTGCAGTATCAGCCTACAGGGGATGCTAAGTGTGCCATATCAGTCTAGTGTTTGTGCCGCACACTTGTGTGGCTTATCATAGTTATCCAGCTACCTCGGTGCAACCTTTTGCCCTAAAAACAATATTGTAAGGTGTGAGCTGTTCAGAATAGACTGGAAATGAGTGGAAATGAATGTTACTGAGGTTAATATAGCGTAGGAGCAAAAAATAAAAACCAAAATTCTGCGATTTTAGCAGTTTTTATGCTTTTTTAACAAAAAATCAGAACCCAAAACCCAAAAAATCCAAACACAAAACACATAGGAGGTGTTTTGCCAAAACCCATTAGAACCCAAAACCTCAAGGTAATCAGAACCCAAAACCCGAAAAGTGGCCGGTGCACATCCCTACAACCAACCCAAGGCACCCCTGCAAGGGTCTTAAGGCACCAGTGGCATAACAATGGGAATATTCCCCTGGCAATGAGCATGTAACCACATTTTACCTCTGGCAATGAGCAACAAACCCCTTGACAATTAGCATTTAACACCAGGGAACAAATAAGAAACCCTTGACAAGGAGAAAAAACTCCTAGCAATGAGCATGTAGACTTTTTTGGCTGGGGGTGCAAAATTCCATGTTACGCCACTGCAAGGCGCACAGTTTGAGAACCACTGGTTTAGGTGAAACTTTATATAAAAGCATTAAAAATTCACAATTAAAATTTCGTTTTTGTTTTTAAAAAGACAAAGAACAGAATGAATTGTACATAGATTTTTCTCATATACAGGTTGAGTATCCCTTATTCGAAATGCTCCGGACCACGAGCATTTTGGATAAGGGATTTTTTCCGATTTTGGAATATATATATTTTTTTCCATACTTACTTGGTCCCCTGGTGGTGCCCCAATGGTCCTCGACGTCCACGGTGTCCCCGTTTCCAGGGGTGCATTGTGCATCCGCGCACTTGTACAATGCACCCCTGGGACCGGAGATGCAGCTGAAGAGGATCCCGGAGGCCGCCGTGGACATCAGGAGACGAGGTAAGTATGAAAAAAAAAAACACGGTTTTCGGAATATTTCGGAATATTTTGGATTCTGGAATACATGGATAAGGGAGACCCACCAGTAATACAATTTAAGAAGAAGGTACTTATGTAGTATCTGGGCTGCCGATTTTCTGATTGTATGCCTTACCTTAAGGCATACAATCAGATGCGATTCAACGCGATTTTCGGCAAAATCGCATGCGATATCGCATGCGATGCGATTTTGCATAGGATTCAATGTTAACAAGGTCCTGTTCATTTCCCCACTATCCAAGTGGGCATAGAGTTGATTTTATAAAGTGTGGCGAGCGCAGCGAGCCACCGAGCCCAAATCGTGGCGAGGGGACGCGGAAAACATTTTACGTAATCCGCGGCCCCTCGCGGGGCTCGCTGCGCTCGCCGCGCTTCGGATTCGGCGGCTCACTGCGTTCGCCACGCTTTATAAAATCAACTCTATGCCCACTTGGATAGTGGGGAAATAAACAGGACTATGTTAACATTGAATCCTATGGAAAATCGCATCAGATCGCATGCGATATCGCATGCGATATCGCATGCGATATCGCATGCGATTCGATGCGATTTT
The DNA here is from genome assembly GCF_055691185.1 of Crinia signifera. Lineage (NCBI taxonomy): Eukaryota > Metazoa > Chordata > Amphibia > Anura > Myobatrachidae > Crinia > Crinia signifera. The sequence goes on from NC_139217.1 coordinate 85,194,338, forward strand.
TCCGACCCGATTTTAAAATCGGGCGCCCAGATACTACATAAGTACCCAGAAGAATCTAAAATTGACAAAACAAACTATAGTCCACATGTGTTTTTTTTTTGCATTTTTAAGGCTATATTATGCTCTAAAAATTACAGGGATAAACTTTTAGGGGTACATTTTTTCGGATTTTTAAATATATATTTTTTTCCATATTTACCTGGTCCCCTAGTGGTGCCCCGATGGTCCTCGACATCCACGGTGTCCCCTGACTTCCTGCAGGATCCTCTTCAGCGACATCTTCGTTTCCAGGGGTGCATTGCGCGAATGCGCGGGCGCGCCGGGGGTAGTGACATCACCGACGCGCCCCCCCCGCACTTTTAGGGGTAAATTTACTAGATCCAAAAGTGAAAACAAGTTGCACCTGGCAACCAATCAGATTCTGTCTATCATTTTCTAGGATGCAATAGTGAAATGATATACACAATGCGATTGGTTTTTACAGTGGCGTAAGTTCGTCCCAGGCGCCCGGAGGCAAGATTTTTGTTGGTGCCCCCCATCACCACTACTTTATTAAATATGATGTACAGAGCCGGCCCTAAGCGTAAATAGAACTTTGTGGGACCCATAGCAACATTTTAAAATGGCCCCCTCTACCTCTACCCCATCCTTTGTCAGTACAATGCCCCGTAGGAGAATAGGAGACAGATGGGAGTTAGAGAGAAAGAGGGTTTCATGGAAAAAGAGGGAAGGAAAAGAAAGCGAGGGATTTCAGGAAAAAAGGGATGAGAGAGAAAGGACATCAGAGGGACTAGAGCAGAGCTGGGCAACACCGGCCCATCAGATGTTGATGGACTACACATCCCAGGATACTTTGCATTAGTTTTGCTATGTGGCCATGCTGAAACTGATGCAAGGCATGCTGGGATGTGTAGTTCATCAACATCTGGAGGGCCGGTGTTGCCCAGCCCTGGACTAGAGGGAGGGTTTCAGGAGGTAGGGAGGTGCAAGAGAAAAGGCTGTAAATGGGAGTGAGAGAGTGTCAGTGAGGATAGTACAGAGAAAGTTATGGAAACAGGGTAGTCTCTAGCTGATTGATGTGTAACTTGCTACAGCAACCGTGCAAACAGGTGTCATTATAAGGTGTTTTAAATGACTGTGCAGGAACAACACTAACACTAAGTACACAGCTTTTGAACAATTCCTGTACAGCCACTTACTGTAATAAGTGCAGAGCACTCAGTGCCCACCGCAGCATCCCTAACACAGTCCTGGACACGTCAGGCAAACAGCATCTGCCTTGCCCAGGAGACTACAGCCAGAGTCCGACCTGCAGAAATGCCACATTGAATCCCGGAAGTGCGCTAGGGGTTACAGCTCACGGGGATCAGCAGCAGGCTAGGTATTACAGCTTCGGACGCTCTTCCTCCATTACACGCTGCACAATGCTGGGCTGGCCACATCATCCGCACACAGCTCTGGACGGCGACGCTGTAAGAGGCTGACAGGGAAGTGGAGCGCAAATCCTAGTAGCTTGCCGGGAGATGCAGTGACATGGAGGCAGCCAGTGATTGGGGGCAGGGGGAGCTGCGGACCCTTGATCAGCAAGGGTCCCATTGCAGCTGCACCCCCTGTAGTTACATCACTGCTTATCGGGTCCACGCCCCGTGCATATCTACCTCGCGGGGATCCAGCGCAGCATGGGTCTGCTTGTGTTGGGGCCGGGGCAATTCTCCAGAGTCTCCCGCCCTGCTGGCACGGAACATAGGGAGGCAATGGAGCCAGTGCCCCCTTTAAGGCTGGCGCCCGGCGGCAGATGACTCCATTGCCTCCGGGAGTTCCGCCACTGGGTTTTTATGGACAATATCACCTGGTTAAAAGTACAACAAAGCCCAGCAAATACAGATCTAATAAAGGAAAAAGATGCACTGCCAAGCCAAAGTCTATGTGTGGTGTGTCTGTGAGTGAGAATGTGTGCTCATGCTGCTCACCTTTCTGTGATACTATCATTATACTATTAGTCCAGATGCCCAAACACTTGCTGATGCTTTTGGTACTGAGTCCTGAGCATACTGCTGTGCTAAATCTTTTGCCGGGACCTGTGTAGCTGCTTCTGCAGCAGCCATGTTATTCAGCTCTCATGCAATACACAGGAGGCAGTACATGGTAGCTGCCAAAGATGACAATGATGAGCTCAGACATGGTCTGGACTCTGCGGATCCAAATTAACTACATTGTCCTGCAAATAGTTCAGTAGTTCAATTAGTTCACTGATTCCTACAGATCCCTGAACTAATCTCTGACTATATACAGCCATAATAAGTCTGTACAATACCTCTGAGCTACCATGTGTGGCACTGCTGTGCTCAGGCATATGTATTGTGTGTAATGAAGCAGAACTATGCTGCCATGTTTCCTTCCCCCAGTCACAAGCTACACTCCCTATCAGCCAAAGACACAGTGCTGCGTGCTGCATGTTATATACTGTAGCTCTGTTTACTCCACAAGACAAAGATGGGCATGTATGAACCTTCATAATACATAAAGGGGAGCAGTTGCTCCTAGCAACCAATCAGCTTCTGTCACATCATAGTCTGTGCAAGATAAATGACAGAAACTGACTGGTTACTTTGCAAACTCTCTACTTTATCTCTCTCTAAGGTCAGTTACATTGGGGCAAAGGGACATGTTTTTTTCTAATTACTGTATTTTAAAAGCAGAAAAAAAGTGACATTACATTACTCTGAATTTGGGTATTTTACTCACATATTATGGAAGTTAAATAGTAACCACAATGGGATTAATATTGCAGAGAAACAATAAACATGTCTGTCACTATAAGGGTGCTGGATAACTTACTGCTTTTGTAAAATAATCTGATTTATTAAACATATCTGATATATATGATTCTTACAAGACTTTAACTCCTACAATCAGCTAGTATTACAAATGCCTGCTCTGTGTGTACTAGTCTACACAGTGGCGTAGCTACGTTTTGGGCGCCCCCCCGCCGTTAGGGGGCTGCCGCCCTGCCAAGCACCCCCGCCGCCCATGCAAACCCCCCCAATCCCCCGCAGCCTTACCTATCTCGCAGGTCCCGGCGGCTCCTTTCTTCTGCTGTGTGCTATATGGGGGCGGCCATTTTGCGGTGGTCCTCAGCAGAAGAACGGAGCCGCCGGGACCAGCAAGATAGGTAAGTCTGCGGGGAATTGGGGGGTGTGTAACTATAGCACCGCAGCCCCCGGCGCCCCCACATGCACAGCGCCCCCCCGCGGTGGTGGGGGCTGCGGTGCTATAGTTACGCCGCTGCGTCTACACTAGTTATTCTAGTTCCATTCACTACTCTGAGTCTCTAAGTCAGGGAGTGAATAATGAACTAAATGAACTAGATGAACTAATCTTTTGATCTAATCTTTTGAGTGAACTAGATCATAATAAACTAGTCACAAAAATGAACTAGATTTCCCATCACTACAGTGCACTGGGAAACCCACTGGATACAGCGGTTGGGAACTGTATCACCCAATGGTCTTAACAAGCATTCAGGTCTTTCCGTATTAATTATAGTCTGTTGTTTGCATAGTCCTCATAGGCAAACGCAAGGGGGGTTTCTGGTTGCCCTTCCCTTAGCAAGTACTGTAGCTCGTAATTATGATAACAATAGCAATGCTATATAATACTAGAAATGCCGCCACACCATGCATTTTAAGAGGCTTGAGAAACATGCCCAGTGGTAGTAGCTTCTTCTATCATGTTTGCTTTGTGTGTGTGGTTCTGAGCCCTCAGACAGTGCATAGGATCAGAGAGGAGCCACCAGGAAGAAGAGACAAGAGCCTTACCATTAGGTGGGAGAATGTGTGCTTAGTGCAGTACTTGTTCTATTATGTTTGTGTACATTATTTATTATAGTATTTTTAACCTTTTCATGACCACTTATGTATATTAAATATGTTTGATACAGCCATAGACCATCTATACTTTTAAAAATTGATACTGTATACAGTATTCACTGTATAAAAAGACCAATGTGTAATGTCCAGGGTTATTACTAGGTTCTTTTGGGGGACAGGGGGAAAGGACGGTCAGTCGCACAGGTTTATTTACAAATGTATTTCAGACAGGACCCTCATGGAAGTAGAATTATTCCTTTATATTTAGGAAGAGGGTGTGCTACCACTGGACATGGATCGAGGTTCAAGCAAAAAGGAGAAAAGGAAATGTCTTTCTGTGTGGTGCACCTCATGAGAAAAATAGCTTAAAATTTAGCTTTTATTAACTTATATTAAAAGACAAAGAGGCGAAATATAGACAAAACAGTGAAACATAAAACACGGACAGTGTATTAAAAAGGATAAGCAAATTTATCCTCACTCAGTGTGGCCCAATTCCCCTGTGGTCCCCTTTAAGAGTTTGCAAACGGTGTTTCTTTTTTAATTAGAACCGTGCTGACAGGCAGTGAGTACTAGTATTGTGGGAGTATAACATGCTTTACTATATGTGCCCTGTCAGATTGGAGTTGTGTCCAGAAATTTGGAAATGCCTATCACCTTAAGCACTATGGCTTGGAAACTGTGTAACCAATATAACACTTAATCCCAGATAGTGTGGTATTAATTAGGGAGTTACAGAGGCCTCTCCAAAAAGCACACCAGTGTCTGAGCAATCACCATACAATTGGGACTGCAGATCTCCCCAGCCTGCGGTAGCCAATGAGGACTGCCACTCCTCTGGCACCCCGTGTTAGCCGGGGGTATAGAGATGATACACTGGTGGTTAACCCTTCACGAGCTAAGGCATGCGGTGGCGTGTCAAATACAGCGCCGTCCGAGTTATTGCCCGCTCTAGAAGGTAAGGAGGAAGCTCATACACAGCGAGCAAGGCAGGCGGCAGCGTGTCAAGTACAACGCTGTCCGTCTTATAGCCTGCTCCTAATAAATACAAGGTAGCGGCAAAAGTAAACAGAGACTATGGTGAGCGGCGGCGTGCCAAATTCAACGCCGTCCGACTTAACACCAGCTCTGTAAAACAGCAAGCTGCAGCACAGACGTCTCACGCTGCAGCCTGAGACAATTAGTGAGCCCAGTGGAGACTGGCATTCACTCGGTCTAAAAATTAAACTAGACACAATCAAAATGCAGTATAAGTGGGAAGGGGAAGAGGGAATAACACACTGAGGGTTAGGTCAGTGTACACTTCGCAAACAGAGCTTCATCAGGACCATTCTTTTTGGAGAGGCCTCTGTAACTCCCTAATTAATACCACACTATCTGGGATTAATTATTATATTGGTTACACAGTTTCCAAGCCATAGTGCTTAAGGTGATAGGCATTTCCAGATTTCTGGACACAACTCCAATCTGACAGGGCACATATAGTAAAGCATGTTATACTCCCACAATACTAGTACTCACTGCCTGTCAGCACGGTTCTAATTAAAAAAGAAACACCGTTTGCAAACTCTTAAAGGGGACCACAGGGGAATTGGGCCACACTGAGTGAGGATAAATTTGCTTATCCTTTTTAATACACTGTCCGTGTTTTATGTTTCACTGTTTTGTCTATATTTCGCCTCTTTGTCTTTTAATATAAGTTAATAAAAGCTAAATTTTATGCTATTTTTCTCATGAGGTGCACCACACAGAAAGACATTTCCTTTTCTCCTTTTTGCTTATTACTAGGTTCTTCTACCGCTCCCCCAGGCTCCCGCTCTTGCTCCAATGTTCTGCAGTGTGGGAGACTGTGCACTGCATGTCGAAACCCCCCTCTAGAAATCCTGCGCTTGTCACTGGTCCTGACTGATACTTTGTAATTTTTCATTGTTATTTTTTATTGTTCATTGTTACTCTGTGATTTACTGTGATTGGTTTCTAATGGGATTTCTGACAGTTTTCATTAACCTATTCTTTTTATTCACTGCAGTCAGCTCAACGGACTCAGACCCTGGAATCAGATGCAACCATAGAAGATCACAACACATACAAACTCCACCCAGCTCTCTAGGACAGTAACACGCTAAAGTGAAAATCCCACTCCTAAAGCAGCGCGCCAGAACTTATGAATCACACCTCTCCTCTTAAATAAAATAGAAAAAATAAATGTTTTACCACTTAGTTCTTAATGCATCTTAAAATGTAAGAATTATATTGATTATTGTGTTTCCATGGAATAGAAGGATCCATATTCAGTTCTACAGCACAGTAAATATAATGTCATACTGGAGATCCAGCAAATGATCACAACCTAAATGTGAACATTCCCCTGTGTCAGGAAAGGCCACAAATATACTGTAGAAGTAGTGTTGGAGAAGAAGCCTGGTGCCTTATAAGTCTGATGTATAAATCCCAAATCACATCAGACTTTTCTTGGAAACTTTTTAGTTTTGAGCTTTGATTGTTTACTGTTGTTTTACATTTATTATTACAGTATTATAATGACGAGGGTATATCTTTCCCCAGCCTACTTGCTGTGTTCTGTCTACATAATATGTGTGTTCTGCGTCATGGCTGACAAAGGCTGTAAGATCACTCTAGAAAAAGCTGACTGCAGTCACAGAGAATTGTCTGTAATCCCACCCGATCTCCCAGCCAGTATTAAAGTTCTAGACCTGTCCCATAATAGACTAAAGAAGCTACCGGCAGCTAATCTCTCACGATATGACAAACTGGAATGCCTAGATGTTGGTTATAACACGCTACACATTTTGGAAACAGAACTGTGTCAGAACTTACCAATGCTGAAAATACTAAACCTGCAGCACAATGAGTTTGTGAAGATCCCTCAGAAAGGCTTCTCCTCCTGCCAAAGTCTTGTTGAACTGCAGTTGAATTCAAATGGAATCAGGGAAATTACTGGGAACCCATTTGAAAAGCTTCAGGTACTAGATGTGGCAGTTGTCAAATTTTTCACAGAGCTTTCCTGTCCGGTTATGTCAGTCTGACTTGCATGATTTTTGTTTTTTTTGCAGAGTTTGCAAATTCTGGATGTATCCCACAATAAAATGGCATCTACTACTCTGGGTGACAAGGAGCAGTTACCAAATCTTACGGAGCTTTTGTTTTCCCACAATATGATCACAGAATTAAACAAGGAGGCCCTAACATTTCTTGGCAGCAACAACACTGTGCGGAAACTTGATCTTTCATCCAACCCTGTGAAACTGGTGAGAGCTGCTTCTATAAGTTATAAGGACTGATCCAGTGTTGGACACAACGGGATGCAGTCAAAATCCCGACGGTCAAAATCTCGACAGGGTCAAAATCCCGAATGGGTCATAATACCGACAAGGAAACAATCCCTACAAGGTCAAAATCCCGACATTTAAAATCCCGACAAGGACAAAATCCCAACATTTAAAATCCCGACATGGTCAAAATACCGACATATAGAATGTACATGTTAAACAGTCAACATGACTTTCCGTCGACAGGTCGCGAGGTCGACATGGGTTTTTTCACTGTTTTTTGACGCGACATGTGCCGACAGGCGGTATTTCATGCCCTACCATCCACTAGGGCATGGTGGGAGAATAAAATAGTGTGCCGAGCGCAGCGAGCCACCGTGCCCGAAGTATTTCGAGCGAAGCGAGCTATGCGAGGGGCTGCGGTTCACTTCCAACTGTGTTTATGTCGACTATGTCGACATTCGGGTAAAAATGTCGACGGAAAGTCATGTTGACTGTTTCCCCTATATGTCGGTATTTTAACCATGTCAGGATTTTAAATGTCGGGATTTTAAATGTCGGGATTTTGACCTTGTCGGTATTATGACCCATTCGGGATTTGGATCCTGTCGGGATTTTAACCGTCGGGATTTCATACCGAATCCGACACAACGTTGGCATCAAACGCAAGAGGCTGATGTTTTCAGCCCATGCATGTGTCTGAGTCATACTGACCAAAATTGCATGCAGATACATACATGCAATTTCAGTGGGTGTTCATAGGGGGTAACTGGGGTAGTGGCCAGCCAGACATGAGTGTATTGTGGTCAATGACTGCGTCTAAAGACATAGTTCACTGAGATAGGTGGCCATGTTCAGGTGAAGATTCTATGCCTCAAAAGGTCATTGTGCCATCTCCTATGGCACAACCAATGGTGCGCCTTATTACGCACAGCAACAGATTAGCATAAAATATGTTCTGCTGTATCAATAGTCATAGCTGCAAGTGTCCACCTCTGAATCAGGCCCCTAACGACAATGGTGCAGTAGCATCAAAGTTGTGTTTTGTTAAACCACTATTTATAAATGACTATCAGAAATGTACATTAAAATCTGCATGCTGGGACAGAGCTTGTCAAAAAGCCAATTTTAGCAAATCCCCTCTCCACACCCCTCAGTTATTTAAAAAAGATTATCTTAGAACCTTTGTGCGCATGTGATGTCCCCATCTTAGCTGCTGCCCAGGTTCCTGCTTCCTCTCCTGCACCTCCCGACAAGGTCAAAATCCCGACATTTCAAATCCCGACAAGGACAAAATCCTGACATGGTCAAAATCCCGACATTTAGGTGAAACAGTCAACATGACTGTAATAGAAAATAAGAAGAATAAACTTACCTGCACTTTTCTCCCAGGGATCAGTGATAGTGAGCTCCTTTTCTGTGACTCGATCAGCTGTTCGGGTCACAGAGAAGGATCTCACCAGTCATCGATCCCTAATTGGAGGTTAGTTTTATTTATTATCTATTATACTGTAACAATTTATTTTTCTGTGATCAGCCGATAGGCTTTTAGACACACAGGCCATATAAGTCAACTGCAGACTCTGTAGAAATGAAGCAAAGCCTGCATAACACCATCTGATGATGACATAATTATCGCAAGGCTCCTGATGTATTTCTTTTTTTTTACATTTTAACATATTTGAGAATATCACATTTCCCATTCCAAGTTTGATCAATATTATTTGCAAACTAAAAGAATGCAAATTTAAGAGCTTGGAGGAAAATTTTACCAATTCACCACCTATAGCCCATTCATATATTCAGTAATACTAAAATAATGCGAAAATTGTATGAAAAACCTGCTTTTACATTATTTTAGAAAAAATATAAATATGCCCTAGTCAGGGAAAAAGCAGAATTCTTAAAGGTTTTTTTTTTTTATTAACTTTCTGTGTTCAAAATGTGACTATAAACATACATGTAAAGCACAGGTCTTCATGCTATTGCTAGCCTTTGCCTTCCTCTTACCAACATATAAATATTCCCCTTTTATAACATTGACAAATGCAGGGGGGGTTTCCAGTTGCCCGGAAAACCCCTTTCCCTTGACAAGTAGCTAAAATTATCACAACCATAGCAATGGTATATAATACAATTACTAGAGCTCCCGCTACATCATGCTTTCCAACAAGACTGTAATTGAATATACCCCTATGGGGGAGAGTGGGCACATAATTAAATATAATATGCTGCAAGGATGACTTTGAGAATTACTGAAATATTGCAATTCAGAAAGATGTTTCCAAACCCTTTAAATTAAGGTAGAAGGTTATTTTTAAAAGGTGCCCATACACGGTACAATTATTGTATACAGTATCGGATCTCATCGCATCGCATACGTTTTGCAATGAGATGAGATGAGATCTAGTACAAAAAGTATGTGCATACTTCTTGAGCTGTGCGATGAGATGTGTGACGGAAGTGCGCATCTCATCGCACCCAACAATTGTACCATGTATGGGCACCTTAAGAGAGAGGCTGGTGGCCTGCCACAACATTATTAAACAATGTGACCTCTCCTTTACCTTGAAGGCAGAAAGCGAACTGGTCTATCTTTCTTAAGCGTAGTGATTAACACCGAGCTATGTTAGAAAGGATTCCTGGCGCTCTGTCTAGCTATTAGACGGGTTTGCTGAGTGACAGCTGTACACTGGAAAAGCTGCTGATACAGCTAGAAAACAGCTGCTGGAAGGAGAGAGAACTGAGAACCTGTTTGTGCAACATATCTTCCCTGTTGGCATTTGATCTTACTCCACCTACACAACCTGTTCGATAACGCACACATAAAGCCACACCTTTATAGCTATGCCACCAAAACATCTTTACATACAGTACTGTACCAACAAATGTGCAGCTGAAGCCCCTGCATGTATTGTAGTGGATTCTCTTGTAGCTTTATTGCAGATGTATTATTGACTTGATGTACTCAAAAGTGTCAGCATCTAAATCTTTATGCATGGATTTTATTGCTTAAAATGTTCTATTGTGCTGCTTACCACTAGAAGATGGATTACATTTAAGCATAAAGGCACATAATCATTTGGTTGTACATAAAATAGTAACGTTGGTTTAACTCAAGAAGATTGGGGCTTGCTCAGTGTTGGATAGAATAAGGGTGTATGTCTATATTTTGCACATTAATGAAGAGTCGAACCTATGTTACTGCCAACTCGCTCCCTATCAGCTTGGTTTCTTACCAGTCACCATTATCAGGGTGCAGTCACACCAGTTTACTGGGTAACAAAGCCACTTACTAACTCTGTATAAATGTGAAATGTCATTGACGCACAATCGCTGGACCTTGCCTACCTGAGCAGGATATATATGCTCTGCACACTGGCGTACATACAGCACAGCATCAGCCCTATCCTCTTTGAAAATACTATCATGTACTAAGTACTTAATACCAAAAAATAGGGGGTACTTGTGTATTTTGGCGGCGCCCATCGCATCGCATACCATAAGGCATGCGATGGTATGCAATGCGACGCGATATCGCGCCATACTGTACAATGTCATACAATTTTAAAATTGTATGACATTGTACATGGCATACAATGCCATACGATGCGATGCGATTAAACATTTTATAAGCACCCTAATGGGTGCTTACAATGTGAAATGCACCCCCACGCCACCCCCCCACTATAAACGTGAACCCGAAGCGTGGCGAGCGCTGCGAGCCCATGAGGGGCGGCGCTACGCATCCTCCGACCTTTTCATACCCCTACTATCCATGTCGGCGTGGAGTTGAGAATAGAAAGTGTGGCGAGCGCAGCGAGCCACCGTGCCCGAAGCGTGGCAAGCGCAGCGAGAATAGAGAATAGAAAGTGTGGCGAGCGCAGCGAGCCCCACGAGGGGACGCGGATACCTGTGAAGCCCGCGAGGGGACACGGATACCTGTGAAGGTATCCGCGTCCCCTCGCGGAGCTCGCTGCGCTCGCCACGCTTCAGGCTCGGTGGCTCGCTGCGTTCGCCACACTTTCTATTCTCAACTCCACGCCGACGTGGATAGTGGGGGTATGAAAAGGTCGGAGGACGCGTACCGCCGCCCCTCGCGGCCTCGCTGCGCTCGCCACGCTTCGGGTTGACGTTGATCGTGGGGTGGCTTTAACAATTGGGGTGGGCATTTCACACTTCAGGGTGGCTATTTGGGGTCTGGGGGCCATTTAACATTGTTCCCTATGTAAAATCGGCTCAATTGGGCCATTTAACCCCTTCCTGACAGAGCCAGTTTTTGCGTTCCTGACAGAGCCCTTTTTTTCAAATCTGACATGTATCACTTAAGTGGGGATAACTTTTTTTTGCTTTTACTTATCCCAGTGATTTTGAGATTGTTTTTTCGTGACACATTGTACTTCAAATTAGTGGTAAATTTGGGTCGATACAGTCTGTGTTTTTTTGTGAAAAATACCAAAATGTCGTAAAAAAATGGAAAATTTAGCAATTTGCAAAATGTTAAATTTTCTGCTTGTGAGACAAATAATCATACCACTCAAAATAACTAACATAGACCATATGTCTACTTTATGTTTCCATCATTATTTCAACTTCCTTTTAATTTTTTGGGACACTAGGAGGCTTACAATATGAATAGCAAATTCTCAAATTTTCAAGAAAATTTCAAACACTGATTTTTTTAGGGACCAGTTCAGTTCTGATGTGACTTTGAGGGACTTGTATGTGAGACACCCCCATAAATGATACCATTTCAAAAACTGCACCCCTCACAGTATTCAAAACAGCATTTTGGAAGTTTGTTAACCCTTTAGGTGTTTCACAGGAATTAAAACAAAGTGTAGGTGAAATTTCAAAATTTCATTTTTTTTGCAGATTTGCAATTTTAATACATTTTTCTAAGGAACACAGTACATTTTACTAGAGAAATGTGACTAAAAATTGATTCCCCCAATTCTTTTGTTTTCATAAATATCCTATATGTGGCCCTAGTGTGCACGTTGACCAAACCACAGGCTTCATAATAGAAGGAGCACCTACTTGATTTTGGAGCCTCCTTTTTATGAGATTATTTTTTAGGCACCATGTAGGTTTCTAGGCACCATAAGATGCTAAAATTTAGGAACCCCCCCACAAGTGACCCCATTTTGCAAACTACACCCCTCAGGGAATTCATCTAGGGGTATAGTGTACATTTCAAACCCCCAGGGGTTTCACCAATTGTGGTACAACTGGGCAGTGAAAATGAAAAATTAAATTTTTTACACAAAAATGCAGTTCTGGCTCAAAATTTTTCATTTTCAGAAGGTATGAAGGAGAAAAAGCACCCCAAAATCTGTGCCCCAATTTCTCCCGAGTACGGCAATGCCTCACATGTGACCAAAAAATACCATTTGGGTGCATGGCAGGACTCAGAAAGGAAGGAGTGATTTTTGGATTTTGCAGCTCAGATTCTGGTGGAATGTTGGTGGGTGCTATGTTGCATTAGCAAGACCCCCCAAGCACCAATACAGTGGAACCCCCCCACAAGTGACCCCATTTTGCAAACTACACCCCTCAGGGAATTCATCTAGGGGTATAGTGTACATTTCAAACCCCCAGGGGTTTCACCAATTTTGATACAACTGGGCAGTGAAAATGAAAAATTACATTTTTTTACACAAAAATGCAGTTCTGGCTCAAAATTTTTCATTTTCATAAGGTATGAAGGAGAAAAAGCACCCCAAAATCTGTGCCCCAATTTCTCCCGAGTATGGCAATGCCTCATATGTGACCAAAAAATACCATTTAGGTGCATGGCAGGACTCAGAAAGGAAGGAGTGATTTTTGGTGGTGGAATGTTGGTGGGTGCTATGTCGCATTAGCAAGACCCCCAAAGCACCAATACAGTGGAACCCCCCCACAAGTGACCCCATTTTGCAAACTACACCCCTCAGGGAATTCATCTAGGGGTATAGTGTACATTTCAAACCCCCAGGGGTTTCACCAATTATGATACAACTGGGCAGTGAAAATGAAAAATTACATTTTTTTACACAAAAATGCAGTTCTGGCTCAAAATTTTTCATTTTCAGAAGGTATGAAGGAGAAAAAGCACCTCAAAATCTGTGCCCCAATTTCTCCCGAGTACGGCAATGCCTCACATGTGACCAAAAAATACCATTTGGGTGCATGGCAGGACTCAGAAGGGAAGGAGTGATTTTTGGATTTTGCAGCTCAGATTCTGGTGGAATTTTGGTGGGTGCTATGTCGCATTAGCAAGACCCCCCAAGCACCAATACAGTGGAACCCCCCCACAAGTGACCCGATTTTGCAAACTACACCCCTCAGGGAATTTATCTAGTGGTATAGTGTACATTTCAAACCCCCAGGGGTTTCACCAATTTTGATACAACTGGGCTGTGCAAATGCAAAATTACATTTTTTACACAAAAATGCAGTTCTGGCTCAAAATTTTTCATTTTTACAAGGAATGAAGGAGTCAAAGCACCCCAAAATCTGTGCCCCAATTTCTCCCGAGTACGGCAATGCCTCACATGTGACCAAAAAATACCATTTGGGTGCATGGCAGGACTCAGAAAGGAAGGAGTGATTTTTGGATTTTGCAGCTCAGATTCTGGTGGAATGTTGGTGGGTGCTATGTTGCATTAGCAAGACCCCCCAAGCACCAATACAGTGGAACCCCCCCACAAGTGACCCCATTTTGCAAACTACACCCCTCAGGGAATTCATCAAGGGGTATAGTGTACATTTCAAACCCCGAGGGGTTTCACCAATTTTGATACAACTGGGCAGTGAAAATGAAAAATTACATTTTTTTACACAAAAATGCAGTTCTGGCTCAAAATTTTTCATTTTCATAAGGTATGAAGGAGAAAAAGCACCCCCAAAATCTGTGCCCCAATTTCTCCCGAGTACGGCAATGCCTCACATGTGACCAAAAAATACCATTTGGGTGCATGGCAGGACTCAGAAGGGAAGGAGTGATTTTTGGATTTTGCAGCTCAGATTCTGGTGGAATTTTGGTGGGTGCTATGTCGCATTAGCAAGACCCCCCAAGCACCAATACAGTGGAACCCCCCCACAAGTGACCCCATTTTGCAAACTACACCCCTCAGGGAATTCAACTAGGGGTATAGTGTACATTTCAAACCCCCAGGGGTTTCACCAATTTTGATACAACTGGGCTATGCAAATGCAAAATTACATTTTTTACACAAAAATGCAGTTCTGGCTCAAAATTTTTCATTTTCACAAGGAATGAAGGAGACAAAGCACCCCAAAATCTGTGCCCCAATTTCTCCCGAGTACGGCAATGCCTCACATGTGACCAAAAAATACCATTTGGGTGCATGGCAGGACTCAGAAAGGAAGGAGTGATTTTTGGATTTTGCAGCTCAGATTCTGGTGGAATGTTGGTGGGTGCTATGTTGCATTAGCAAGACCCCCCAAGCACCAATACAGTGGAACCCCCCCACAAGTGACCCCATTTTGCAAACTACACCCCTCAGGGAATTCATCTAGGGGTATAGTGTACATTTCAAACCCCCAGGGGTTTCACCAATTTTGATACAACTGGGCAGTAAAAATGAAAAATTACATTTTTTTACACAAAAATGCAGTTCTGGCTCAAAATTTTTCATTTTCATAAGGTATGAAGGAGAAAAAGCACCCCAAAATCTGTGCCCCAATTTCTCCCGAGTATGGCAATGCCTCATATGTGACCAAAAAATACCAGTTGGGTGCATGGCAGGACTCAGAAGGGAAGGAGTGATTTTTGGTGGTGGAATGTTGGTGGGTGCTATGTCGCATTAGCAAGACCCCCAAAGCACCAATACAGTGGAACCCCCCCACAAGTGACCCCATTTTGCAAACTACACCCCTCAGGGAATTCATCTAGGGGTATAGTGTACATTTCAAACCCCCAGGGGTTTCACCAATTTTGATACAACTGGGCAGTGAAAATGAAAAATTACATTTTTTTACACAAAAATGCAGTTCTGGCTCAAAATTTTTCATTTTCAGAAGGTATGAAGGAGAAAAAGCACCCCAAAATCTGTGCCCCAATTTCTCCCGAGTACGGCAATGCCTCATGTGTGACCAAAAAGTGGCAGGACTCAGAAGGGAAGGAGTGATATTTGGATTTTGCAGCACAAATTCTGGTGGAATGTTGGTGGGTGCTATGTCGCATTAGCAAGACCCCCAAAGCACCAATACAGTGGAACCCCCCCACAAGTGACCCCATTTTGCAAAATACACCCCTCAGGGAATTCATCTAGGGGTATAGTGTACATTTCAAACCCCCAGGGGTTTCACCAATTTTGATACAACTGGGCAGTGAAAATGAAAAATTAAATTTTTTACACAAAAATGCAGTTCTGGCTCAAAATTTTTCATTTTCAGAAGGTATGAAGGAGAAAAAGCACCCCAAAATCTGTGCCCCAATTTCTCCCGAGTACGGCAATGCCTCATGTGTGTCCAAAAAGTGGCAGGACTCAGAAGGGAAGGAGTGATATTTGGATTTTGCAGCACAAATTCTGGTGGAATGTTGGTGGGTGCTATGTCGCATTAGCAAGACCCCCAAAGCACCAATACAGTGGAACCCCCCCACAAGTGACCCCATTTTGCAAACTACACCCCTCAGGGAATTCATCTAGGGGTATAGTGTACATTTCAAACCCCCAGGGGTTTCACCAATTTTTATACAACTGGGCAGTGAAAATGAAAAATTACATTTTTTTACACAAAAATGCAGTTCTGGCTCAAAATTTTTCATTTTCAGAAGGTATGAAGGAGAAAAAGCACCCCAAAATCTGTGCCCCAATTTCTCCCGAGTACGGCAATGCCTCATGTGTGTCCAAAAAGTGGCAGGACTCAGAAGGGAAGGAGTGATATTTGGATTTTGCAGCACAAATTCTGGTGGAATGTTGGTGGGTGCTATGTCGCATTAGCAAGACCCCCAAAGCACCAATACAGTGGAACCCCCCCACAAGTGACCCCATTTTGCAAACTACACCCCTCAGGGAATTCATCTAGGGGTATAGTGTACATTTCAAACCCCCAGGGGTTTCACCAATTTTTATACAACTGGGCAGTGAAAATGAAAAATTACATTTTTTTACACAAAAATGCAGTTCTGGCTCAAAATTTTTCATTTTCAGAAGGTATGAAGGAGAAAAAGCGGTACTTATGTAGTATCTGGGCTGCCGATTTTTTGATTGTATGCCTTAAGTTAAGGCATACAATCAGATGCGATGCGATATCGCATCGCATCGCATACGATGCGATGCGATGCGATGACCCGATTTTTCCATAGGATTCAATGTTAAAATGGACTGAGTCCATTTTAACATGGAATTCAATGGGAAAAAGGGGTCCTTTTCATACCCCTACTATCCAAGTGGGCATGGAGTTGGATATAAACCTGTGGCGAGCGTAGCGAGCCACCGAGCCCGAAGCGTGGCGAGCGAAGCGAGCCCCGCGAGGGGACGGTATTCTGTGTCCCCTCGCGGGGCTCGCTACGCTCGCCACGCTTCGGGCTCGGTGGCTCGCTACGCTCGCCACAGGTTTATATCCAACTCCATGCCCACTTGGATAGTAGGGGTATGAAAAGGACCCCTTTTTCCCATTGAATTCCATGTTAAAATGGACTCAGTCCATTTTAACATTGAATCCTATGGAAAAATCGGGTCCATCGCATCGCATCGCATGCGATTTGGTCGGGTGCGATGCGATGCGATGGACCCGATTTCAAAATCGGCAGCCCAGTTACTACATAAGTACCGAAAAAGCACCCCAAAATCTGTGCCCCAATTTCTCCCGAGTACGGCAATGCCTCACATGTGACCGAAAAATACCAGTTGGGTGCATGGCAGGACTCAGAAGGGAAGGAGTGATTTTTGGATTTTGCGGCTCAGATTCTGGTGGAATGAATGGTGGGTGCTATGTGGCATTAGCAAGACCCCCGAAGCACGGTGAAATTATGAACCTAATAATCCATAGATGTGTGGTATATTTTAAAACACTCCTTTATACATAGGCTGGGTTTGTCGGGGCAAGTGTCACACTGGAAAATAGTTTGCTTTCTTATTCCCTTTTGATAGCAAACTTTGCACCTTTTTTGTGTCCTGCCCTTTTTTCCAGTGGAGGGGATTTCATCAGGAAAATGCTGCCCTGGTACAATACGGGGGCCAGTACTAGAAGTACTGGGGCCCTCTGCCTGCTGGTTCCCAAATATTAGGCCCTTTATGACTTCCTCTTGAAAGTGCATAAATGTCCCCCTCTGGCCGGTAGAACGGAATAGCACGTAAGCGTTATACAGTGCCATCTGGATGATATACACGGCCAGCTTCTTGTACCAGATTTTTGTTTTCCGCAGGGCACTGTACGGCTTCAGTACCTGATCTGAAAGATCCACTCCGCCCATGTACTTATTGTAATCCAGGATACAATTAGGTTTGGAGGTGTGGGTACTGGTACCTCGTACAGGGACGGAGGTGGTACTGTCTCCGTGAATTGTTGTCAGTATAAGGACATCCCTCTTGTCCTTATATTTGACCAACAACATATTTTCGGTGCATATTCCCCTGCTTTCACCCCTTCTCATTACTTGGGCAATGTGCGTTTTTGGGAGGCCTCTTTGGTTCTTGCGCACAGTACCGCAAGCTGCTGTACCTCTTGAACCAAGGGCCTTAAACAGGGGGATGCTGGTGTAAAAGTTATCCACATAGAGGTGATAACCTTTATCCAGGAAGGGGTGCACTAAATCCCAGACAATTTTTCCACTAACACCTACGAGGGAGGGGGGGCATTCTGGCGGTTCAATTCTTGAATCCTTCCCTTCATATACCCTAAACCTGTGGGTGTACCCTGAGGTGCTTTCACACAGCTTATACATTTTTATGCCATACCTTGCCCTCTTACTGGGAAGGTACTGGCGGAATTTAACCCTTCCTTTAAAATGTATAAGGGACTCGTCAATACAAATAAATTTTTCAGGGATGTACATCTCTGCAAATTTGGCACTGAAATGATCAATGACCGGCCTGACTTTGAATAGCCGGTCAAAGGTGGGATCATCTCTGGGAGGGCACTGTGCATTATCGTTGTAATGCAAAAATTTAAAGATCGTCTCAAATCGAGCCCGGGGCATGGCCATACGGTAAAATGGGGTGCTGTACAGAACATCTGTACTCCAATATTGCCTAATTTCTGGCTTTTTTACTATGCCCATATGAAACACCAGACCCCAAAACGTCATAATCTCTACTGCATCTACAGGGGTCCACCTAGCAAATGATGACGTGGGGTTTTGAGCAATAAACTGCTGGGCATATAAATTAGTTTGGTCCACCATTAAATTTATAAAATCATCAGAGAAAAATAATTTGAAAAAGTCAATTTCTCTGAGACCTGTGGAATCAAATTGGATTCCTGGCATGGCCAAAAACTCAGGAACCTGGGGCTCAAAATTGTCTGGTGGTGGGGTCCATACGAGATCAATTATTGGGGGGTGGGTCTCAGCTGCTCTACGGGGGCGTCTTTGAGGGGGTCCCTCATCACCAGAGGAGGAAGAGGAGCTTAAGACAAATCCTTCAAATTCCCCGCTTGCATCACTGGCTGTGTCAGAGTCAGAGGCAAGCATGGCATATGCCTCCTCCGCTGAATACATTCTTCTGGATGACTGGGATGACATTTGGGATGACATTTGGGATGACATTTGGGATGCCATTTTTATTTTTGTGTTACTGGTAGTGAAATGTTTCAACACGTGTATAGTGTAGGGGGGGGGTACAAACTTTATTTCAACCCGGGGGGTATGTAGTGTGTAGTGTGTATGTAGTGCAGAAAAAAAAAAATACTTTATACAGGAATTTGATCCCAATAAAAAAAAAAAAAAATTGAAGGGGTTAAAAAAAAAAAAAAGGTCCTGCGCCAAAAATTGAGCACAGATGTTGGTCAGTAACGTCCGTCACTGAACAGCGCTCAAAGGCAACAGGAATTTGATCAAAAAAAAAAAAAATAGATCAACCCTGTGCCGAAAAAGCTGATCAGTGATGTACGTCACTGATCAGCGCACAGTGGCCACAGGACACCCACAAAATCACAGTGTGTGTAAAAAAAAAATTAAAAAAAGACCCCACAGCACTCTCAAAAAAAAAAAAGGTGATCAGTGATGCGACACTGATTACCAGTGAGGGGCAGCAGGTGCACAACCTTTGGTGCAACTGACAGTGCAACTGGCAGCAACTGACAGGTATATATAAAAAAAAAAAACCCTGCGCCCCCAAAAAGTTGCTGATCAGCACAGATATACTGATCAGCACAAAAGGGGGGGTAGCAGACACAAAATATACACTCTCTATCACTCTCTGTCACTATCTCTCTCTATCTCTCACTATCTATCACTATCTATCACTATCTATCACTCTAGGACACTGCAGCAGCAGCACTGACAGTTATATGTATAAAAAAAAACCTGCACCCCCAAAAAGGGGGGGTAGCAGACACAAAATATACACTCTCTATCACTCTCTGTCACTATCTCTCTCTATCTCTCTATCTCTCACTATCTATCACTATCTATCACTCTATGACACTGCAGCAGCAGCACTGACAGTTATATATATAAAAAAAAAACCTGCACCCCCAAAAAGGGGGGGTAGCAGACACAAATCTCTCTATCTCTCACTATCTATCACTATCTATCACTATCTATCACTATCTATCACTCTATGACACTGCAGCAGCAGCACTGACAGTTATTTATATATAAAAAACCCCTGCACCCCCAAAAAGGGGGGGTGCCGGACACAAAATATAGCTCTCTCTGTCACTATCTCTCTATCTCTCTCTATCTCTCTCTCTATCTCTCTATCACACTGCAGCAGCAGCAGGAAGTCCCAAGACTATGGCATATGCCTCCTCCGCTTAAATTGTATTATTTTCTCATTTGAACTGCTTTACCTTACTAGTCTAATTCACTTTACTTCAAAAAGCAGAACTATATCTATTCTGCTATTACCTTCTTTCAACAATAACAAGAATTTATTTTATTTGTGATAACGTAGCTGGTAGTCACATTTGAGATACACAACACATTCATGTCTCCTCACTAATGCTTGGAGTAAACATGTGCATGTTTCAAAAACTAGAGCCAATTGAAAAATAAGCATGGCATATTCATGATCAGGAGCACAAAATTAATTGGAATTGGCTCTTAAATCCATGGCATCAACTTGACTGTTCCCCAGTGTAATATTTAAAATATGGTTGTGTTTTTACTTTAGATTACATCCTACTTGCCTTCTCAAACATAACCTGTGGGAAATACCTTGTTTTTCTGGTTGTCCCCCACAGTCCCGGAAGAGAGGGCACCCTTCCCAAATTTTGTCCATTTCCTAGTAAAGTGGCCAGAATGGGGAGATAAATACATTAAAACCGTGGTCCCAGCGGAAGGTGTAGGGACTAATAACACAATTAATTTTTTTATTAACAGGTTCTTTTATAGCGCACACATATTCCGCAGTGCTTTACAGAGAATATGTGATCATTCACATCAGTCCCTGCCCCAGTGGAGCTTACAATCTATATTCCCTACCACATGTTCATGCACGCACATTCATTCTAGGGTTCATTTTTTTGGAAGGCTATCAGTTTATTTTTGGATTGTGGGAGTACCCAGAGAAAACCCACGCAAGCACAGGGAAAATATACAAACTCCGCACAGTTAGGGCCATGGTTGAAATCGAACCCATGATCTCTGCGCTGTGAGGCAGTAATGCTAACCATTACACTGTATGTTCTCTATAGTAATGTTATTTTAGCCACGTCCCTATTACAATATTATTAAATCGTGGCAATTTACCCATTAAGGGGTGGGGCCTAATAAGGAAATTGGCCCAGAGAGGAATTCACAAATGTAGGCAAGTATTGATTCCATATATTTTATGTATGATGTGTATGATGTATTCTAGATTCCTATCCTTATGTATCCCTCCGTTTATCCCGTTTATCCCTATAGATTGTTAGCTTGCAATCAAGGCCCTTCTACATGTATATCAGCCAGATACTACCCAGTTTGTTTTATCACAGTTTACAACTGTAAAGTGCAACGGAATATGCTGCGCTATATTAGAAACCGTAAATAATTAAAATAAATAAATGTATGCACAATAACCATATGTTTATCCCTTGCATTTTTATATTCTTACTAAATTTACTAAAACTTATAAAAGTGAAAATCATGCTGTTGCCCATAGCAAACAATAAAATTTCTATCATCATTTTCTAGGATGCGATAAAGAAAAGGGTTTGCTAGAATCTGATTGGTTATTGCAATACCCACTTTTTACTCTTAAGGTCCATACACACTGGGCGTGTATGGACAGCGATGATTGCTAGCTGGGGGGAAAGCCGCTCAGTGCATACACACTGAGCAGCTTTCCCCCTGCCCGGTGCCATCAGTGGGGGAAGGACGGCTTTGCATAGTGCAGCGCTATGCAAAGCCGTCCTCAAAGCCGCTCCTCTGCTGGTATTACCAGCAGAGGAGTGGCTTTCCTGGCGATGATGCGGGAACGCGCAGCAGCGCTTACCACTCATTGCCGGGCCATACACACTGGGTGGCTTTGAGCTGAAAGCCGATTAAACTTGATGTTTTGAGCGGCTTTCAGCTCAAAGTCACCCAGTGGGTATGGGCCTTTAGAAGCTTTCATAAATTTACCCCTGAAATATTACCACTTAATATATTCTGAAATATAAATAATATGTTTCTCTTTCCCTTAGATTCAACAAGACTGTTTTCAGCAGCTAGGAAATCTTCGTATACTTGTAATGGCGAACATGTCACTTGGGACCAAGTTGACAGAGCAACTCTGCTCAGAACTAGTCAGTACTAAAATTGAAGTCCTAATTCTACTTAATAGTCAACTTTCAAAGATACACAATACAACTTTTAAAGGGCTAACAGCCACAAATCTTTCAAGTCTGGATATTTCCAAAAATAGCTTGTCCCAAATTGATAATGATTCTTTTATTTATTTGCAACATTTGAGAATATTGAACTTGGAGGAAAATCAAGTCAGTCATCTAAGTTCCAGAGCATTTAATGGTTTATCGAGTCTCAAGTCCTTGAACTTAAAAAACGTTTTCAGTAGTTCAAAAGACCCTAAAATTGATGACTTATCATTCCAGTGGTTGAAAAACCTGGAGTATTTAAATTTTGAAAAAAATTATAAACTCGTCCCTACAGATCTCACGTTTACAGGGCTGACAAGCTTAAAGAATGTAAGCTTCGCTGAATGCACTTTCCCCACTGTTACTAATACCACATTTTCATCTTTTTCAAAATCACCATTAATATTGCTGAATCTAACAAAAACAAACTTGGGTAAACTAGAATATAGAGCTTTTTCCTTCCTGAAACTTCTTCAAGTGCTCGATTTAGGCCTGAACAGAATTGACCAAGAGCTGACTGGACATGAATTTGAAGGGCTTCAAAGTCTTAAAATGATTTATTTATCATACAACAAACAACTGACTCTAACAAGCAATTCATTTATTTCTGTTCCAGCTCTTGAAAAATTATATCTCAGAAAGTCAGCAATAACATTCAAAATTCTGAGCACATCTCCATTTAGCTTTCTGCATAATCTAACCTATTTGGACATCAGTAACAACAATATTGCTAATATTGGGGAAGACATGTTTGCTGGGCTTCATAATCTTAGAATTCTCAATCTACAGCACAACAACCTGGAACGACTGTGGAAGCATGCTAATCCCGGTGGGCCTGTTTTGTTCCTCAAAGGACTCGACAAACTGGAAATACTTGACTTGTTGTCCAATGGCTTTGATGAAATACCAGCTGATGCCTTCAAAGGACTTTCAAACTTGAACATCTTGGAAATGGGTGAAAATAATATTAACCTACTGCCACCATCATTATTTGATGATCAAAACTCACTTGTTTATTTGGATCTTCATAAAAATCTCATAACTTCAGTTGAAGAAAAAACATTTCAAAATGTATTTAGGAACCTAAACAGTTTAAATATGGGGTTGAACCCATTTGATTGCACATGTGAAAGTGTAATGTGGTTTGCTAACTGGCTTAACAGTACAAACACAAGTGTCCAAGGCCTACCGCTGCAATATGTTTGTAACACTCCCATGAATTACCATGGTGTTTTGGTGAATAAATTTGATAGCTCACCTTGCAAGGACACTGCACCTTTTAAAGCAGTTTTTATCACCACTTTCACTTTTACAAGCTGTTTTATGTTTTTGGTTTTGTTTCTACATTTCCAAGGCTGGAGAATGAAGTTTTACTGGAGTATTTTGGAAAACAAAGTTCTTGGCTTTAGAGAAATTGATCCGGGTAATAGAAGATTTGATTATGATGCTTATATTATTCATGCCAAGAAAGACATGACTTGGGTTGACCGATATCTGCTTCCTTTGGAAAAAGGCAAGACTTGCAAACTTAAATTTTGCTTTGAGGAAAGAGATTTTCAAGGTGGATTATCAATTCTACAATCAATAGTCAACAGTATCAACCAAAGCAGAAAGATCATTTTTGTTATCACTCACTATTTTTTAAATGATCAATGGTGTAAAAGGTAAGTGTGACAAATAGAAACCAGTGGAATAATATATAAAAACATATTTAATGTAAATTGCTTATAGGGAAAAACCCGTATCTTCCGTGCATGGTGCAGCCTTTTTTCCAATGACAGCTGCATGTCTGTCTTTTACAATTATCATTTCAGGATGTTGATACAGTAGCTGGGAATCAGAACTGGAAAAAAATGCTTTATTATTCAAATATATTTTTTTTTTTTACTTTCATATTGTTACTTTCTATTTTACTATTTGAGGTTTAGGTCTATGCTGCGGGGAAGGAGGGTTAGGCACTTAGAAGTGGGGCTTAGGGTTAGACTATAGGGTGAGAGGGTTAGGCTACCGGGGGGGTGTTATGATTAGGGTGTGGGTAGTGGGGGCAGGGGAAATGTAAGTATACTTACTGGGCCCCTATTAGGATTCCATTTATTGGGATGCCGGTGCCGGTATTCGGACCACTACTATACTCTCCGCTGGGAGTGATATGTGCTGAGCGATCTGTCACGGCCAGTGTTCTCAATTGAGAGAACACTGTCGATGACAAGATTTATACTGCATGCGGTATAAATCTAGTGAGGTCATAGCACCACGTGGGACTGTGCATCTCCGTCACTGGGGGCCATACACATGGAGTGATCCATGCTTCATTTCATGCATAGAAATGGGGCTGTAATTGCCCTGTGTGTATTGCCCATAAGTCTTATACAGATGGATCCACATCCATCTATCCTACCGGCACGTCTAAATGACCCATCTCAGCACACATCAGCGTCTCACATGCATGCGTGCCTTATTCATGACATGGCACGCCGAATCATGCGCAAAGCGTTATAGGTGGACGTGGCTCCATCTGTATCTGGTTTCAGTTTCAGTGAGGTCTTACAGGACAGTGAGGTTTTATAGGACATATACATTTAGGCCCATATATAAATAAACACTGACACACTTTTCCTAATTTTGGCTCTGTAAACCCCTGAAATTGATTTGAAATGAAACATTGGAGATGCGGCTGATGTGCAAACTTTCAACTTCATTCAAGGGGCTTAACAAAAATATTTACGTTTAGGAATTGCACCAATTTTTATACACTGTCCCCTGTGTTCAGGGACTCAAATGTAATGGGACAAGTTAACATACTGTAATCATAAAGAAAATCTGAATTTTAAGCAGGCAATGACTGCCCGTAGCCTAGAACCCATGGCCATGACCAAATAATGGATTTTCTCCCTTGTCGTGCTTCGGCAGGCCTTTACTGCAATGGGCTTCAGTAGCTGTTTGTTCCATGGTATTTCTTCTCTTAGCTTAGAGTCCAGCGAGTGAAATGCCTGCTCGTTCCAGTTAAGATCATTGCCTTAAAAAATACACCTGAGTTGCTTTCACAGTATGTTTTGGGTCATTGTACATCTGTATTGTAAAGCGCTGTCCAACCATGACGAATTATACTGAATCTAAGCATAAAATATATCTGTATACACTTTATAATCCATCAGCCGGCTTCTGTCTACCAGGATGCATAATTAATAAAGACTGCAGTGTTTTACAGATAAGGTCATCTAAGCCTTCTCCATATTTTTTTCTTCCCATCACCTTGGTACAGCATAATTTTGTTTTTGAAGCCTAAGGGTGGCCTCACTTGCATTGAAAACTGTTTTGGTCACATGTTATGGGTTGTCAGTGACAGTTTCCAAATGCAAATGCCACATTGGGATTGAACTCCAGGCTTTAAGTCTGCCTAACGGATACAGAAATAACGTATGAATGGCCCAGGCCTGTGTATGAAACAGCGTTTGTGCCAATTGTTGTCCAATTATATTTGGTCCTATGAAAAATAGGACCAAACACCTGTTATTATTAACCCCTTCAGCTGTGTTAGGAACAGTTAGGAACTGATTTGCTGGTGCATTATCACCTTCCAAATTTTCACTGCTTTATCACCACTGTATCACTTTTCCAGGCTTAATACATTTGCCCCAATGTGTCTGTGTTTAAATATATATGGACCTAACTATAGATTTGAGCAAGCAGCAATAGCCAGTGGCACCAAAAAAAAGGGGGGGGGGGGTACTTTTTACCCAGGTCTGATGGAGGGGACTAGGTCCCACTCCCCTCTCCCCTGCTACAGAGAGCTGGGCAGTTGGAGTACAGAGTACAGGCTGGAGCTGCCTCTCTCCCCAGCACACACTGCTCAGTGCCATGTGCCGAGCAGGGGTGAGAGGCAGCTCCAGCCTGTGCTTCTCCCTGAGTGGGCGTCCCAATTGCCTGTCAGCTGCACCCACACAATAGCTAAAGAGTAAATAAACAGGGAAAGACAAGCCCTTTTCTGCCGTAGTCATTCCATTAAAAGCAATATCTTGATACATTTTAGAGGTATATAAACTATCTTTTTATCCTGAGGCCTCTGGGAATTTAGCAGCATTCAGAGCTCAACATGAATTTATTCAGCACCATATGGCATACTGGAGTCTCTTGTGCATATAATTAATTATTTTGTTTTGCTTTTCTAAGATACAAGATTCAGCATGCCGTCCAGCAAGCTATTGAGCAGAGCCGCGATTCCATCATTCTCTTATTTCTTGAGGACATCCCAGATTATAAACTATTTCATAGCATCCAGCTGAGAAGAGGCATGTTCAAGAATCACTGCATTCTAGAGTGGCCAGCTCACAAGGAAAGGGTGAATGCCTTTAAGCAAAAACTGAAAAGTGCATTAGGGTCTAGTAACTTGGTAAACTGAACATGGACAGAAAATGTTTCATTTGTTTCCAGAAAAACAAAATATTTAGCAGAGGGTTGGAGTGCTGCACCAATGCATCTCCTTTCTCCATATCCCAGATGCTCCTGAGTCCCGCAGCATACATATACCGCTGAGGGCAGTGCCATAATGGGCTCGCGCCGGTCACACCGTCCATGCGGCTAAGATTACCATCAAAAACAAGTGAAATCATAAATACAATGCACTCATTATGATTACCATCATCCAAAGCCGGGTCTTCTACTTGCCGATCATTGGACTTTGCTGCGACACCCACTGGACACCCGCCTGCAGCAGTATCAACTCTATATCCTCATTGGAATTCCCAATTGCATGCAGTACCAGTGCCACAGGGGTACAGTGTGTAGTTAAGTTACCTACAGACGAAATACCGAATGACAGGATCCCCACAACCAAATGCCGATGAACAAACTACCCACAGGTACAAAACACCAATAATCAAATTACCAAAACGTCAAAATACAATCAAAACACCGACAGGTACAAAACACAGATGCAACCAGAATGCAGACAAGCAAAATAATGACATAAATAATACTGAACATAGTTTTTCATGATTTTTTAACAAAAATGGACTTGTTCTGTACTTTACCATCCCAGTGGGCAGAGGGAGAAAATAATAGTGTGCCAAGCACAGCGAGGCACTATGCCCGAAGCATGGCGAGCGCATCAAGCCATACAAGGGGACACGGAACAATAATATGGTGTCTATGTCAACATTACAACTTTGTCGACTTTTTAACATGTTCGCCATTTTGATCATGTCAGTAAACTGTGTGACCTGGTACCAAAGCCACTATCCATTCCCTACCTACTGCTTTTTGTCCTAGCCATTCCTGAAATGCTCACTTCTTTGCCTTCAGGCCTCCCTTACCTGCACCTTAGGTCGCTTGTCTGTCTACTCCCCCTCTAGACTGTAAGCTCCGTGGAGTAGGACCTTCTTCCCCCCAGCGCCGTTCTCACAGCCCTATTCTCAAGCACATCAATTACAGCTCTCTTACTACCATCTATACCCCCATCTCTTCTCACTTGTGTTTATTCATTTCTATCATTGACTACTTACCCCTGGTAACATGCAGACTGCTCCTCTGCTTCCCTACATCTGAGCTACCAACCACTTGTGGCACCTTATAAATATAATGTAACAACTGTCGGATTTATGTACCTGTTGGGATATTGACCATCAGTATTTACACCCTGCCGGTATAACAGTGCCGTCCAAGTGATTGTCGGTATTCAATTGTTGGTAAACCATACTGAACCCCCACATGCAGCTGGCTGATGTTCTAAGTCTGAGCATACCTCCCAGTACGTCCCTCACTAGTTGAAAATTTATTCTAAAATTGTGTTTGGCACCACCTATAATCTCCATACTAGTTGACCTATCCTACATCTTAGTAAGAAAAATTAGATAAAGAGAGTTCTAAAAATGGGTTATTTACTCAAATGCTCATTCATCAGCTATTTGTCGTATGTGTTAGACAGTTCTGTGTTGGTAAAGTTGCATCCTTACTGAATAACCTTCCTACTGTGGTTAGCATACCAACTAGACTGAGTTGTCAAATAGTCTTATCAGAGTGGTGCTTTAAATAAGGAAGTGTATTACGCTCATACTGGATAATTCTATTGTCTGAGTGACAGAATGACTTTACATCTAATGTATGGGCTGTACCTTATCTTATTCTGTATTTTTATGATCATGGGGAAGACATAAGATTTTGCCAGACCGTTCTATATATCACTGGTTTGTGTAATGTGGAAGTGGTAAAGGCATGTGTTTGGCATGCAACTGGGCAAAAAATGTCCTCCCAGAGTCGAAATCTGGAAGTCAGAGATTCACAAAGGACAGCAGCTCTCTTATTGGGAGAGCTGTCCTTCACAATAGTAGTAGTAGTAGTAGGTTTATTTATACAATAATTACAATTACAATACTAATCACTCATGTTAGTACAAATGCAATTAATATGTTTTTGATGTTTGCTGGGAAAAAAGTCTGCACTCTTAGTACATCCCACCCCTAAGTTACTGTAGCAGACAAAATAAATCTATTTTTTGGGTTGTGTACCTGTGCAATTTACTTATGTCTAGTGTATTTGCTAGCTACTGTAGTTAGCTCACATTTAATGGTACAACACCGGTTCTCCAGCAACTGAAAATACTGAACTTCTTTTAATCTGGACACATCAGGGTGTTGTTAGGCTGCAGGATTCAAGTTAGGCTCTGGGAGAGCTGAATTTGGCTCAGTTAGGCTGCGGGACAGCGGGAGTAGAGTGCAGCTGCAGAGGTAGATCTAGGCTGCAGGGGTAGAGTTAAACTATAGAGGTTTAGGTGCTGTGTGTGTGTGTGGGGGGGGGGGGGAGGCTGTGCTAGGGAGTCAGGTTAGATTTAGGTGATGGGGGCAGGAGGGTAAACTGCTGGGATACCACTATAGGTACCACTGATAATCTGGCAAAATGGATAATCCAGCACAGTGCTGGGACCAAGGGTGTCAGAAAACTGGTGGTGTACTGTACCTGTACTATGTACTGTAATTATGTCTGTGGAAAATATGCAGCGCTTAGGGGGGTATTCAATCCTGGGGCATGACTGTCGGTACGTCCCGACAGCCATGATCCCATTTTCGTTTTGCTCGACCGCAAATCACCAGGCGGGATTCAGTGTCCCTCCTGGTGATGGTTGAAAAGTGGGCGTGTCCGCGTAAACGGCCGTGGATTGCGGAGACCATCCGTGATCTCGACAATTCATGGGTGTTCTCGCAAAACGGGCCTGACAGCCTTTAATGTTGGACCCTTTTCTGTCGATCTGCCTCTTCAATGCTGTCGGTCAAGAGAGCATTGAATAGCCATCCGCCGATATTTCCCCATCGGAAATAGCGGCAGGGATTGAATACCCCCCATAGTTTGTTTTGTTTTCATTTTTTTCAAGCTGCTGAGCTGTTAAACCTAACAAAAAGTAATGGGGGAAATAAAGGACTAGAAAATGCAAAGGTTTAAGTCATTTTTCACTGATTGTTCCCCAAATTTGCCGAAAATGTTGAAACAAGCCTTTTTTGTACATATAGACTGATTTTTCCTCAAAAAAATTGTGGACATTGCCATTACTGTCAGCGGGGCGTCATTTGTGGCCTGTGTCCATGGATGATGTCATGGTAAGCATTAATGCATCATAGCACTGAGGACTTGGGTTTGATTCCCACCATGATACGTGTGGGATACAAACTGTTACTGAAAATATTGGCCTTAATTGTACAGCTCTGATGGTCTTTTATGCGATTGTATTGCATATTATAATAAATGTTAACACTTTTGTGCTAAAAGGTTTACATGGTCTTTGTACTTTTTTATTTGAGAAATATTTAAAGATCCGCTACCAAGGTCCTTTAGTTGCTGCTTTTATCATTATGCCTCTATAAAAGAAAAAAAAAAACAAAGCCGATTAGTGGCCAATGTGACCCACTAATAGGTCTCTGGAGGGGCCGTGGGGCAACGCCTTCTTAAAAGCTTCCCCTCCCACTCTGTACTGCTCTTGCAGTAACATCCATTCACAGGGCAGGGGGAACCTCCATCGAAAGATGTGAAAGGTGCACCCAGTGGTGGATTAAGCACCGGGCGACAGGGGCGGTTGCCCCGGGGCCCCCACACATAAGGGGCCCCCACACCGGCACTGCTGCCAGTGTTGGGCTCCTGTCACCCCATGGGATTGGGGAGCGCAGGCGAGCTGACACAGCGCAGACGGCAGGGGTCCCTGCAGCGGTCTGGGCGGTCAGCGACAGGGTCCCTGCTGCAGATGGGAAGTCTATACCGCTACTAGTTCCCATCTGCTGCCGGGACCCCACCGCTAACTTCCCATACACTGCAGGGACCACGGCGCTGACTGCTCAGACCACTGCAAGGACCCCCAGTGCTGCCCAGGTACCAAGGGGGGATGTGTCTGCGGGGGATGTGTCTGCGGGGGGGGGGGGGATACCGGGATGGATGTGTCTGCAGGGGGAGGGGGGAATGTGTCTGTGGTGGGGGGGGGTGTAGCTCGGAGCAACCTTACATATGCGTGCATGCATGCTGGGGAGGAAATGGGCGGGCAGCTAACATCCAATGATGTCAGCTGCCCTCCACACATCATGGCCTCATTAGCATGAGAACGCCCATGAAACGCTGGATGTTCCTATATGCTAATGGGGCTGCCCAGGCCCCTCTCCACCTCCCGGCCGCTGTGTTGGGTGTGTGCACCTTGCGTATGCACGTGCGCAGAAATGCGCATGAGCACTAACAAAACATCCCCTGTGAACGCTGGCTAGCTGCAAACCGACCTACTGTAAATAAGGTCAGAAGGCCTCACTTGCATTTGCAACCCTGCACAGGGGCGAGAGGAGATCTTGGCGGGCTGGCATGTACCTGATCGCTAGGCTATGAAGATTCGCAGCCCCACGATCAGGTCTGAATTAGGCCATTAGTTCTTAAATTAGTGACCTTGTGAAATAAGCTGTCACTGAGCGAACGTTCGATTGCGACACTGAAGTTATGGTGTCTGTCTTTTCATAAGCATTCCAAAAATAGCAGCTTTGTAATTGTCATGTGTGTTTGAGAGTTTTCAAGGAACCGAAAATAAAGTGCTACATTATTTTGAAATGGAAGGGGAACAAAGGAAAATAAACTTCCCTGTGGTAGTAATAAACTCAACAATTAAAATGATCATATACTGTATCAGTCTGACCTATATTCCACTGTCTCTCACTATACTACCGCACACCTACCTACTCGGACATCCTGATATTTGTAGTTCATTTTACCATTATGTGCTATATAAGTCCCTGAATGTGCTGAAACATGTATTGGCTGATAATCTCTTTTTCTTTCTTTTTATTTGGATGTAAACAGCTAGCACCAGTGAATGCTGCTATTGGTCAGTATTTGTAGCAGTCACCTTCTGTTTTCTCTAGGGCAATCATGTAACCTTTTTTCTCTCTTTTCTACTTTGTGTATTTGATTACAGATAATCTGCCTGTGACACTGGTTTTTAATTACTAGTGAGTTAATATGTCATGATTTCCTAATTAGCGTGATAGTATTAACCTTTACGTGATACCTGCAGCTCATATTCCCTTTTATATATTGGTGGTATGTTCTTTCTCTTAGAGCTTGTTTACACAAGCTGTGTACGCGTGTGAGGTACATCCTACTCTGACATGTGTCATACCGCACTGTCAAATTACGTACAAGGTAGTATCCTGGTCACGCTCTGGAATTACTTCTTGTTTTCACCATTAAATAATACACACTTAGGAAATAAGTCATAATCTACCTGCCCAGCCAATATTTTCCAGCCTGACACCATCAGAATATACAGAGTTTTGTTGCTTCTACAAAAATCCTAATAACTGACAGTGCTTATAGGGCCTGATTCATGTTAGTAAGGAATCTATACAGCCGCAAAGAAGCGGCTGTGCCGCGTCTGAGGACAGAGCCATGGATCTTCATCAGTATTGAGTCTAAGTGGTGTGAGGCACCAGCCAGCCTGTATAAGCTGAAGCAGGGTCAGAAAACCTGTTTCCTGACAATGCAGACCCTGGAACCATCGCACCTTTAAAACATTTTGAAGAATGGTGCTGGGTGGGGATACGGTCATTGTGTCTACAGCAAGTTGGTCGACAAGAATTGGGTCGACACCATTGTGATATGTCGACATTGTTCTAGGTCGACATGGGTCTATGTCGACATGGGTTTACGTCCACAGGTCATTAGGTCGTCAGTGTCTAGGTTGACAGACAAAAGGTCGACATGGGGTTTTTCACAGTTTTTTGAGCCGACATGTTCCGACAGGCGGTATTTAATGCCCTACCATCCACTAGGGCATGGTGGGAGAATAAAATAGTGTGCGAGGGGATGCGGTGTATTGAAAACTGTGTCCATGTCGACTGTGTCGACATTCGGCTCAAAAACAATAAAAAACACCATGTCGACCTTTTGACTGTCGACCTAGACACTGTCGACCTATTGCTTGTGTCGACCTATTAACCATGTCGATCTAGACCCATGTCAACCTTGACCCATGTCGACCTAGAACCATATCGACCTTTCCCCATGTCCACCTAATGGTGTCGACCTAATGCTTATTTACTAAGATGGGAGTTCTATTGAAGAAGGGATGTTGCCCATAGCAACCAATCAGAATCTAGTTCTTATTTATTTAGCACCTTCTAGAAGTTAATAGATAGAATCTGAATAGACCTTGCAGCGTATTGTTTGTTCTTCACCTGGGAGGCAATAACCTCCCCATGGCATCCAGCAACAGCAGCTTCATCTTCCTCTATCGTCAACAGTGGGCCAGAAAAATAATCCTGTAAACTCTTTTGCTGGCCGTCACCTCCCCTGGTCTTGCGTCAGTGACTGTGTCCTCTTTTATCTCCACCTGGGGGGCAGTGGCCTGTAAGATTTTTTTGCATGGCCGCCGTCCTGCTCATGACTTCTGACATCATTACCTGGAGGTTGGCGGCCTTTATGCTCTTTCACATGGGTGCCACCCCCCAGGACTTTTTCGGGCATGTTTTCTCTTCAGTTGCTCTTTGTTGCTCCTCTTCCGCCATCAGATTGATTCCTGCTCCCTCCCGCTTGCTACTTATTGGGGCGAGTGATGCAGCAAATTGCGATTCACTCACTGTCATCATTCTGAATTTTATCAAATAATGCCAAGGCACCATTTTCCAAAAGGGAAACCACCACCATTGACTATGCCATCTGCTGCCAAACTCTGGCAGTAAAGTCTATGGTCCCACCACCATGTCCTCCATTGCCTCCTGTTGTGGCTTCTATCATCACCATATCCTATGCCACTACCGCTGTCATGGCCGCCATGTCCCACATCAGCAGCGCAAGGTGCCGTGATCCCTCTGGACACAGTTCCATCGGGCTGTTGTGTTGGGGTCAGGAAAGCCAGGGCTCTGACCAATGGGAGGTGTCAGCAGTGCTGGTCATATGTTGCTCTGGAGGACGCAACTGGTGACACAGAGGTACTGTTGCAGGCAGACAATCTTGTTTTTTTCAGTAAGCACGAGTGTGCCAGGCCGGCACCATGTAGAGCAGTGGATGGAGCAGACCAGAGGATGGATGTGACAAGAACTGCCTCACTGGCAAAAATACAGGTACTGTAGAAGGAGAACAGTCGGTTATGCTGCTTTCAGACCGCATAACTGGCTTTGACCCTGTATTTGGAAACGTTTCCAAAAACGGGTCTGCCAGATAAAACCCCTTTCACACCGCAGCACTTAAACGGTATATTACCGTTTAAGTGCCGATTTTTTGACACTGGCAGACCCGTTTTTGGAAACTTGTCAAAGCCAGTGCAGCCTTCAGCCCTCCCCTCCGTGCAGCTCCCCCCCCCCCCTCGCGTGTCGACCGAGAGCATGTCGACGCCCCCCCGCGCATGTCGACGCCCCCCGCGCATGTCGACGCCCCCCCACCCCACCCCGCGTGTCGGCGCCCCCCCCCCCCGTGTCGACTTACCCCGTGCCGGTACCTCCGTTGTGGACTGCAGCTCAGTATGCTCGGAAAGCACTTATGAAAAAAGTGTCTTCCAGAAAATGGCTGCCCCATAGGAAACCCTGTTTAAAAAAACTGTCTTCCGTATGGGGGGCAGCCATTTTCTGAAAGACACTTTTTTCATAAGTGCTTTCCGAGCATACTGAGCTGCAGTGCCGGGAACCACAACGGAGATACCGGCACGGGGTAAGTCGACACGGGGGGGGGGGCGCCGACACGCGCGGGGGGTCGACACGCGGGGGGGCCGTCGACACGCGCGGGGGGGGCGTCGACACGCGCGCGGGGGGTGTCGACACGCGCGGGGGGGGGCTCCAGTGCTGTGAATACTTAATGAGCGCTCATTAAGTATTCACTGTGCTGAATTTAGGACCCAGCTCATTGGCTGGGTCCTAAATACCGTTTCTGAGCCGATTTTTGCGCTAAAATACCGGTTCAGAAACGGGTAGGACCCTGCATTTTAACCGGTTAGAAAAAACGGCATTTTCTAACCGGTTAAGTGGGACTGGACCTTTCAGACCGCACACATTACCGTTTTAAAACGGTAAAAAAACGGCAATTTACCGTTTTAAAAGTGCGGTCTGAAAGGGGCATTAGACAAGAATAACGGACATACTGGGTCATTAATTGTGTGTGTGTCTCATATATTATGCAAGCGAGGGCACACAGGGCAACTAGTTTTAGGAGAAAGCTTGTAATATGGTGGGTACATAGGGCCACTAGTAGTATGAGGGGGCATATTAGTTATATATGGGGGGGGGGGGGGCACACAGGGCCACTAGTAATATAGGGTAACTTAGGGGAATTATTTATATGGGGGGCACACAGGGCTACTAGTAATATAAGGAGAACACAGGGCCACTAGTTATAAGAGAGGGCACACAGGGCCACTAGTAATATAAGGGTAACTTAGGGGCATTATTTATATGGGGGGGGGGGGGGCACAGGGCTACTAGTAATATATGTAGAACACAGGGCCACTATTTATAAGGGAGGGCACACAGGGCCACTATTTATATGAATGGGCCCACAGGGTTTATCACCATCTAGATCCAGTACTTGGGCTATATGTAGTAGGGAGAGATTCTCATCGAAAATCGCAAATGTAATAGGGTGTGAATTTTTTATTTGCACCCTTAAAATTACCTAAAAACCGCAAAACAAATAGACCAGGTCCAGCCTGGCAAGTTTGACATAACCATGCACAGATCAGTGAGATTGACTGTGAAAACCAATGTATTTTTTACATCTCTTTTTTAATACCGCAAAAATCAGCTTGGGCAGGTTAAACTCGATGGAGTGGGAACCGTGCCGTTTTTTTTTTTCCATTATAATAGAAATCCGCACATCCGCACACAGCCTAACCCTTACTTACTAAAAAATCTAACAGTAACCTTACTAAAAAAGGCGCACTTGTCTAAAAAACACACATTTCCGTTACTAACAATCCCCAGAAATCGCACGTGAATTCTGACTTTGTCTAAAAATATCAAATATTACATTTGCGATTTTGTGCAATTTTTTTCAGTCACTGGTGTTAATTCACCACAGACTGCAGGTCCAGAACCATTATGTTCTATAAAGTAGATAAGAATAATTTGAAGCAAATTGTGCAATATTTACTAAACAGAAAAAAAGGAAGCTGTTAAGACATGATAAAGTGATGTGTTTTTTTTTTTATAGACTTGAAGATATTTTGTAACATTGACAAAGTCAAATGTATGCTTGTAATTGGTATTATATTATCTTGCAATCACTTGAACCACCTAAAAATGAAACTTAACAACACACACACACACACACACACACACACAAACACACATACACACTAGCCATGACTACTGTTACTGACTTTGCACTCTTATGGGCCCTATAGCCAGAATTAATTCCAAGGGCGAAATGTAATAGGGTGCGTTTTTTTAGACTAAAAAAAAATCGCACCAAATCGCACCTTTAAAAATCGCGTTTTTTGCCGCGAATTCGCATATGTAATGAGATGCGAATTAGCGGCAAAAAATGCGATTTGCCGCGATTTGCCGCGATTTTTAGTCATGAAAATGTGCGCATTTTCAGTCATGAAAATGTGCGCATTTTCATAAATGCGATTTTGTGCTAAAAAAAAAAAGTAAAAAAAAAAATGGCGTGGGGTCCCCCCTCCTAAGCATAACCAGCCCCGGGCTCATTGAGCCGGACCTGGTTCCAAAAATACGGGGGGACAAAAAGCATAGGGGTCCCCCGTATTTCTGAAACCAGCCCCGGACTCTTGGACCGGTCCTGGTTCCAAAAATACGGGGGACAAAAAATCTGGGGGTCCCCCGTATTTTGAAACCAGCACCGGGCTCCAACAGCCCGCGGTGTCATGCCACAGCCGGGGGACACTTTTTATACAAGGTCCCCCGGCCAAAACATGAGCACCGTGGCTGGTCAGCCTTGGACGGGGTACCTGGAGGAGTGGGGACCCCCCCAATAAAGGGGTCCCCCCCCCCCAGGCTTCACCCGTCCAGGGCTGAAGCCCGGGGCTGTCACCGGCGTCCGTGGCCAGTGGACGCCGGCCTGATAGGGTTAAATCCATCATACATATCATTACATTGCTTTTTACCGGCGAACTACAAGTGCCAGCAGACCTCCCCCGCATGCTGGGACTTGGAGAACCACAAGTCCCAGCATGCAGGGCATTAATGGGCCCGCTGGGACTTGTAGTCCACCTGTAAAAAGAATGTTTATAAAAAACACACACACAGAGAAGTACAAGTTTATTACACACACACACCTCAATTTTACACCAGCATACTTACCATTCCTGGATCCAGAGCTGGTCTGGCTGCTTTACAGCCGGCTCCCCCCGCACTGACAGGCAGCGGGGAGAACCGCTTTCTCCGTTGCCTGTCACCGGCTTTCTCCGTAGCTTCTGTAGCTCTGTCCCAGTGCTACAGAGGCTGAGAGCGTGATTGGCTGAGCTACAGTATGCGTCTCCATGGAGACGCATAGCTCAGCCAATCAGGACTGAGCTATGCGTCTCCATGGAGACGCATACTGTAGCTCAGCCAATCACGCTCTCAGCCTCTGTAGCACTGGGACAGAGCTACAGAAGCTACGGAGAAAGCCGGTGACAGGCAACGGAGAAAGCGGTTCTCCCCGCTGCCTGTCAGTGCGGGGGGAGCCGGCTGTAAAGCAGCCAGACCAGCGCTGGATCCAGGAATGGTAAGTATGCTGGTGTAAAATTGAGGTGTGTGTGTGTAATAAACTTGTACTTCTCTGTGTGTGTGTTTTTTATAAACATTCTTTTTACAGGTGGACTACAAGTCCCAGCGGGCCCATTAATGCCCTGCATGCTGGGACTTGTGGTTCTCCAAGTCCCAGCATGCGGGGGAGGTCTGCTGGCACTTGTAGTTCGCCGGTAAAAAGCAATGTAATGATATGTATGATGGATTTAACCCTATCAGGCCGGCGTCCACTGGCCACGGACGCCGGTGACAGCCCCGGGCTTCAGCCCTGGACGGGTGAAGCCTGGGGGGGGGGGGACCCCTTTATTGGGGGGGTCCCCACTCCTCCAGGTACCCCGTCCAAGGCTGACCAGCCACGGTGCTCATGTTTTGGCCGGGGGACCTTGTATAAAAAGTGTCCCCCGGCTGTGGCATGACACCGCGGGCTGTTGGAGCCCGGTGCTGGTTTCAAAATACGGGGGACCCCCAGATTTTTTGTCCCCCGTATTTTTGGAACCAGGTCCGGCTCAATGAGCCCGGGGCTGGTTATGCTTAGGAGGGGGAACCCCACGCCGTTTTTTTTTTTATAAAAACACTTTTACACATTTTTATTAACAGAACCATGCACAGATCTCAATGATCTGTGCATGGTTCTGTCAAATTCGCCTGTCAGAACCTGGTCTATTTTTTTTGCGATTTTTGGTAACATTGACCAAAAATCGCACCCTATTACATTTGCGAGTTGTATACTTTATAATGGGAAAACATCTGGATGCGAATTGAAATGTGACTAAAAATCGCACTTCTAAAAGTGCGATTTCGCGGTAAAAAGTGCGATTTTTTACCGCGATTTTCAACCTATTAAGGGCGAAATGTAATAGGGTGCGTTTTTTTAGACTAAAAAAAAATCGCACCAAATCGCACATTTAAAAATCGCGTTTTTTGCCGCGAATTCGCATATGTAATGAGATGCGAATTCGCGGCAAAAAATGCGATTTGCCGCGATTTGCCGCGATTTTTAGTCATGAAAATGTGCGCATTTTCAGTCATGAAAATGTGCGCATTTTCATAAATGCGATTTTGTGCTAAAAAAAAAAGGGAAAAAAAAAATGGCGTGGGGTCCCCCCTCCTAAGCATAACCAGCCCCGGGCTCATTGAGCCGGACCTGGTTCCAAAAATACGGGGGGACAAAAAGCATAGGGGTCCCCCGTATTTCTGAAACCAGCCCCGGACTCTTGGACCGGTCCTGGTTCCAAAAATAAGGGGGACAAAAAATCTGGGGGTCCCCCGTATTTTGAAACCAGCACCGGGCTCCAACAGCCCGCGGTGTCATGCCACAGCCGGGGGACACTTTTTATACAAGGTCCCCCGGCCAAAACATGAGCACCGTGGCTGGTCAGCCTTGGACGGGGTACCTGGAGGAGTGGGGACCCCCCCAATAAAGGGGTCCCCCCCCCCAGGCTTCACCCGTCCAGGGCTGAAGCCCGGGGCTGTCACCGGCGTCCGTGGCCAGTGGACGCCGGCCTGATAGGGTTAAATCCATCATACATATCATTACATTGCTTTTTACCGGCGAACTACAAGTGCCAGCAGACCTCCCCCGCATGCTGGGACTTGGAGAACCACAAGTCCCAGCATGCGGGGCATTAATGGGCCCGCTGGGACTTGTAGTCCACCTGTAAAAAGAATGTTTATAAAAAACACACACACAGAGAAGTACAAGTTTATTACACACACACATCTCACTTTTACACCAGCGTTACTTACCATTCCTGGATCCAGCGCTGGTCTGGCTGCTTTACAGCCGGCTCCCCCCGCACTGACAGGCAGCGGGGAGAACCGCTTTCTCCGTTGCCTGTCACCGGCTTTCTCCGTAGCTTCTGTAGCTCTGTCCCAGTGCTACAGAGGCTGAGAGCGTGATTGGCTGAGCTACAGTATGCGTCTCCATGGAGACGCATAGCTCAGCCAATCAGGACTGAGCTATGCGTCTCCATGGAGACGCATACTGTAGCTCAGCCAATCACGCTCTCAGCCTCTGTAGCACTGGGACAGAGCTACAGAAGCTACGGAGAAAGCCGGTGACAGGCAACGGAGAAAGCGGTTCTCCCCGCTGCCTGTCAGTGCGGGGGGAGCCGGCTGTAAAGCAGCCAGACCAGCGCTGGATCCAGGAATGGTAAGTATGCTGGTGTAAAATTGAGGTGTGTGTGTGTAATAAACTTGTACTTCTCTGTGTGTGTGTTTTTTATAAACATTCTTTTTACAGGTGGACTACAAGTCCCAGCGGGCCCATTAATGCCCTGCATGCTGGGACTTGTGGTTCTCCAAGTCCCAGCATGCGGGGGAGGTCTGCTGGCACTTGTAGTTCGCCGGTAAAAAGCAATGTAATGATATGTATGATGGATTTAACCCTATCAGGCCGGCGTCCACTGGCCACGGACGCCGGTGACAGCCCCGGGCTTCAGCCCTGGACGGGTGAAGCCTGGGGGGGGGGGGACCCCTTTATTGGGGGGGTCCCCACTCCTCCAGGTACCCCGTCCAAGGCTGACCAGCCACGGTGCTCATGTTTTGGCCGGGGGACCTTGTATAAAAAGTGTCCCCCGGCTGTGGCATGACACCGCGGGCTGTTGGAGCCCGGTGCTGGTTTCAAAATACGGGGGACCCCCAGATTTTTTGTCCCCCGTATTTTTGGAACCAGGACCGGTCCAAGAGTCCGGGGCTGGTTTCAGAAATACGGGGGACCCCTATGCTTTTTGTTCCCCCGTATTTTTGGAACCAGGTCCGGCTCAATGAGCCCGGGGCTGGTTATGCTTAGGAGGGGGGACCCCACGCCGTTTTTTTTTTTATAAAAACACTTTTACACATTTTTATTAACAGAACCATGCACAGATCTCAATGATCTGTGCATGGTTCTGTCAAATTCGCCTGTCAGAACCTGGTCTATTTTTTTTGCGATTTTTGGTAACATTGGCCAAAAATCG
The DNA here is from genome assembly GCF_055691185.1 of Crinia signifera. Lineage (NCBI taxonomy): Eukaryota > Metazoa > Chordata > Amphibia > Anura > Myobatrachidae > Crinia > Crinia signifera. The sequence continues at coordinate 85,234,600 of NC_139217.1, forward strand.
CACCCTATTACATTTGCGAGTTGTATACTTTATAATGGGAAAACATCTGGATGCGAATTGAAATGTGACTAAAAATCGCACTTCTAAAAGTGCGATTTCGCGGTAAAAAGTGCGATTTTTTACCGCGATTTTCAACCTATTAAATGTGCGATTTTCGGAAAATGTGCGATTTCGGCCGTTTTTGACCAAAAATCGCACATGTCTAAAAAATCGCACTCTATTACATTTCGCCCCAAATGTGCGATTTTCGGAAAATGTGCGATTTCGGCCGTTTTTGACCAAAAATCGCACATGTCTAAAAAATCGCACCCTATTACATTTCGCCCCAAGTGTTATTTGATACTACAGATTGAGTATCCCTTATCCAAAATGCTCCGGACCAGAAGAATTTTGGATAACAGATTATTCTATATTTATTTATTATTAACAGTTTCTTATATAGCGCATACAGATTCTGCAGCGCTTTACAGAGAGAATATTTGAACATTCACATCAGTCCCTACCCCAGGGGAGCTTACAAGCTATATTCCCTACTACATGTACACACACACACAGACATTCTGGGGTTAATTATTGTTGGAAGCCAATTAACCTAGCAGTATATATTTAGATTGTGGAAGGAAACCGGAGTACCCGGAGTAAACCCACGCAAGCATGGGGAGAATATACAATCGCCGCATAGTTAGGGCCATGGTGGGAATGGAACCCATGACCTCAGTCCTGTGAGGCAGTAATGCTAACCATAACACCATCCGTGCTGCCCCAGAATATTTCAGAATATTTCAATGATGTATCTTGAGGTATCTTACATTTATGTTGTCCAAACACATGAAATACACAAAATATATTTTATTTGTGCATGAAATAAGGTTTCAAAACATGAAACAAAGGGCAAAATTTAATCGGGTGCCCATTAATGCCCTTTCATGTCTAATAAACTGCACAATATCGCTACTAAAAATCGCACTTGTCTAAAAATTGCACATTTTCCTTACTAAAAATTGGTCTAAACCACATTACAATTCCGACTTTTTTTTCTCAAATTTTTTTTTATTGACAGGAGAATCAATAAAATACAATACATTGCAAGTGAAACAAGTAGTAAAACTAGTTGGTTAAGATATACAGAATTAATCAACGGTACATTGTGTGTGATCAGCATTACAACTTAGAACACAACAGTGCATTAATATAGCAATTGTCAACAAACATTTTCAGAAGGGAGGATCCCTACTCAAAGATTCTGTAAGTTACCAAGTGGTATTGGAGAAAGAGTTTCTAAGGGCGGCTTTTAGAGGGGGGGGGGGGGGGATAAGGTGTGGATGTGTGGCAGCTAAGTGTCAAAGAATTTAGCAGTAATTTTTTCCTTTTGGATTGAGGTTTCTGTCCAATCCATCATAAACAAATGAGATATTCTAGGCAAGGCCAAAGACACTGGGGAGGGGGTTGGGGAGATCCATTCAGACAAGATAGTTTTTTTTAATAGTCGCTGCCAGTTTGACAAGCAATAAACGAGTGCCTGGGGAAAAGTTTTTCCGATCGGGGAGGAATACCGTCCCCAGAATATCCAAGGTTTGGAGATGGTGAAGTCCATACAAAGGGTCAGTTTAATATATTCCTGAAATTCAGACCAAAGAGCCTGTACGATGGTACAATTCCACATACAGTGTATTTGGTCTGCATGGGGCTACCATATTTGTAGCAGTTAGCGTCAGGGGCTCCTCTAATGAGGAATTTAAGTTTCGGAGTGAAATAGGATCTGTGCAAGAGCTTTTGGTGCATCTCCAAATAGGAGGTATACACCAGGCTTTTATTTAGAGACTAATATGCTGTCAACATGGTTTTCATGGTCAATTCAGGAAAGTTATTTTGCCACTTTAAGAAACCCCTTGGAGGTTGGTCTAATGCTATACACTTACAGCAGAGGTCATATATATAAGAAGTCGAGAGGGGACTATCTAACCGTGCGTGTTAGAATCTATCAAGAGCACAAGGCTCAACATTTGGCCCGAACGATGATAATACAGATTGGGTATAACTCTTAACCTGTACATAGACAAATTGTGGTATCTAAAGTTGAAGATATTTATATTTTAAACCCGTGTGAGTCAGGATGGTCAGATAATCTACTGTCAGAAGATTCACAACATACTTGAGGCCTCCGATACTCCAAGACTTAAAGACATTTGTAAATTGGCTGGGTATGAAATTGGGGTTGCCCCAGAGGGGGGAAAAATTAACGTATACCTAGAAGCATGGACAGCAAACCTAACTAACCGCCATACCAAGCAAGTGGTATTATTTGGGCCCCCAAATTCCCTTTTCTGGTGCATTTTATATAGTGCTATGTGGGCCCTTTACAGATCATAGGAACTTAGAAAGTTCCTTGTTAAATCTAGCAATATCTCCCTTGGGTGGGATAATTGGTAGCATTTGTAGTATGTACAAAAATCGGGGAAAGGTGATCATTTTGTATAAGTAACATCTGCCTACGTACGATAAGTGTAAATGGGCCGATTTAGTGAAATCAGTTGTGGTTTTGGACCATAGTGGGCCGAAGTTCCGTGTATATAGCTGGGAGGGATGCCTTGGGATATTATTGCCGAGGTACGTAATTCCATCTCTGGGAGCCCATTTAAAAGGAAAAGAGTTGCTCCAACCCAATTTTGCCTCTGGTTAAAAGGCCAACGTCTCTGACTTGGAGTAGTTTATTTTGAAACCTCCCACTTTTTCAAATTCTGATAAGATAGGGATTATAGCAGGGATAGCCATTTTGGGGTTGGACATGTAAAGCAACAGGTCGTCCGCAAAAGCCGACACCTTAAGGTCAGAGTGTGCTAACTGAATACCTTTCCAACTCTCATTGAGTAAAAAATGTCTTAAAAGCGGGTCTAGCGCCATGTTAAACAATAGAGGGGACAGAGGACAGCCCTGATGAGTACCCCGGAATAACTGAAAGAGAGCAGAGTTTGAGTTATTAATAGTGAGGAATGCAGAGAGGGCATGATACAGGGTCTGAAAGACATGGATAAACTTGAATTCCGACTCTGTATAAAAATTTGCACCCTATTACATTTCTGATTTTAACAAAAAAAAATTAAATTTTTAGACATGCGATTTAGTACGATTTTACAACATGACTTAAAACTTGCCCAAAGTTTGTGTACTATCTCAGACACTGAATTTGAATGCTAAGAAATTATTTTTTTGTACATATTTAGTGCCAGTTACATATCAGGCAGTGGCGTAACTATGGAGGGTGCAGGGGGTGCAACTTCTATGGGGCCCAGGCCTTTTGGGGGCCCGAGGGCTAAGCAGGCATCCACTGCACCCATTGGCATTTTTTTTATTATGTAGTGCCTGGGCAGCAGCAGCGCAGTCCGTCCCTCCTTTCTTCCCCTGCTCTCACCGCACGCCGTGCCTCCTCTTCCCCCCTCCACCAGCAGCACCTTTGGTCTGGCCAATGAAGGGGAGGAGCTGGTCTGGCTAATCCAGCCTCTGCTCTCCCAGACTCCCCTCTCTATAACTGTTATGATACCCGGGAGTCCTCGCCAACCCTAACTCCGTTGTCATCGAATGGGATTGATGGCTGCGTGCTAGTGCTAGGCTTCGCCTATAATAGCCGCGTTCGACAGAGCCCGTTAGTCAGGCTCCGCCCCCGATGCCACCAGGTCTTGAGAGTTGACAACGCTGCCACCAATGTCAAAGATGAACAAGGGGATGACTAACTAACCCAAGAAGGCGAGGTCACCCTTACTCTATAGCAAACTGGGTAAACGTAACAATACGTAGAGATGTAACACAAACCTATACCAAACAGGTGTAACAATACACAGAGGTGTTTCATAAGAATCAAGATACAAGTAAGGGGCAGTCTGGGGATGAACCCCACTTATCTGTGCTCCGAGGAGACAACGGCAGCGGGAACCAGGGTACGGACAGCTAGGACAACGCACGGACACCAGGAGGACAAGAGGCAGAACGGAGGACACGGCTGGGAATGAACGACAGGACACAGGACGACTGGACACAGGAACCAGGAGCAGTGAGTAAGCGGGAACCAGGAACACTTGAGACCCTGAGGTGCAAAAGCTATAACCGGCGTCTGTCCTGGGCAGACGCCGGCTCTTTATTCAAAATCCCCGCTGACGCTGACGTGCGCCGCACTGCCGGGCGCATGACCTCAGCGCGCCGGCACACCGACGGAGACGCTCGGGGACGTTGCCCGGCAACGCCCCGATGCCTGCTGACGATGCCGTGGGGACGGAAGCCAGGGGCGTTGCTGTGCGACGCCGCTAACGTCTCCCCCGGCACTCGTCTACACTGTCTGTCCCGGCTGGTCCGGGACAGAAGTGTAACAGTACCCCCCCCTTGAGGAGGGGTCACCGAACCCTTAGAACCCGGTTTCCAGGGAAATTTTCTAAAGAACTCCGCTCTTAGTCGGGGCGCATGCAAAAACTTTTCTGGGACCCAAGATCTTTCCTCATCTCCAAACCCCTTCCAGTGGACAAGAAACTTGAGCTGACCCCTGACTACCTTGGAATCCAAGATATGTTCCACCACATACTCCTTATGCCCTCGAACCAAGACAGGTCTTTGAGTACGTGTAGAGCTGGATGGAAGGGTTCCGATGACAGGTTTGAGCAGGGAACAATGAAAGACATTATTGATGCGCAGAGACCTGGGAAGCTGAAGTCTGAATGCCACCGGGTTAATTTGTCCGATAATCGGAAATGGACCGATAAACCTGGGACCCAACTTGGAACATTGCTGTCGAAGTCTAATATGACGTGTGGATAACCATACTCTCTGACCCACTTTAAAGAGACACGGTCTCCTGTGCCTATCAAAGAAAATCTTAGACCGGGCTGAGGATTGTCTAAGGGCTATGTGTACATTCTTCCAGGCTTTCCTAAAAAACGAGACAGTGGACGAGGATCTTGACGGATCAACCGGGGGCATGAATGAACTACATTTGGGGTGCAAACCTGAGTTGCAGAAAAAAGGAGAGCTCTTGATGGCTGAATGATAAGAGTTATTGTATGCGAACTCTGCTAATGGAATAAGCTCAGCCCAATTGTCCTGGCACTTTGAAACGAAACAGCGGAGGTATTGTTCCAAAAGCCTGGTTGACCCTCTCGGTCTGTCCATTCGACTGCGGGTGATAGCCAGAGGAGAGACTGACCTGAATCCCTAAGGCTGCACAAAACTGTCTCCAAAACCTGGCCACGAACTGGGAACCTCTATCTGAGACAATATCGACCGGGAGTCCGTGAAGCCTAAAGATGTTGGTGATGAATAAATTTGCTAGGATTTTTGCAGTAGGAAGCCCATGTAAAGGAGTAAAGTGAGCCATTTTGGAAAATCTATCCACAGTAACCCAGATGGTGGTGAACTTGCTAGACGGAGGCAGGTCAACTATAAAGTCCATAGAAATATGGGACCATGGTTTCTTGGGAATGGACAAGGGGAACAGCGGCCCAATAGGAGACTGTCGAGACGATTTGTGTCGCGCACAGACCAGACATGAGGCCACAAATTTGTTGACATCTTGCCTCATAGAGGGCCACCAAACAGTCCTGGCCAACTGTTCAAAAATTTTGGCAATACCTGGATGCCCGGAGCTTTTTGCCGAGTGAAAGTCCCTGAGAACCGCCTGCCGTAATTTCTGGGGAATAAATAAACGGTCCTGTGGGGTCTGTTGAGGAGCCGACGCTTGGGCAGCAATGACTAAGGTGGCTAAATCTTGGGTCAGGCCCGCCATGATTACTGAGCAAGGGACAATGGGAGATGCTTTCACCTCAGACCCCTGGAAAGTCTGAAAACTGCGGGAGAGGGCATCCGCCTTCACGTTCTTAGATCCCGGCCTAAAGGTGATGATAAACCGGAATCTGGTGAAGAACAGTGCCCACCGAGCCTGTCGTGGGTTGAGGCGTTTGGCGGACTCAATATACGAGAGATTCTTGTGATCGGTGATCACGGTGATGGTATGCTGAGCTCCCTCAAGCCAGTGACGCCACTCCTCAAACGCCCATTTGATGGCCAATAACTCACGATTACCTACATCATAATTTCTCTCGGCTGGAGAGAATTTGCGGGAGAAGTAAGCGCATGGATGAGTCTTTAGATCCAGTGGACCCTTCTGAGACAGGACTGCTCCAGCACCCACATCAGAGGCGTCGACTTCGATTAAAAAAGGAAGCCTGGGGTCTGGGTGGTGCAGAATTGGAGCTGAGCAAAACGCTTTTTTTAATTTTATGAAAGAATCCATCGCCCGTTGAGACCATTGTCCTGGGTCAGCCCCTTTCCGAGTCAAGTCCACTATGGGTGCCACGATGTCCGAAAAGGAGCGGATAAATTTGCGATAGTAGTTAGAAAAACCAAGAAATCGCTGAATGGCCTTGAGCGTGGTTGGGCGAGCCCAGGATTGAATGGCCTGAACCTTCGATGGATCCATGGAGAAACCTTGAGGGGAAATAATATACCCTAAAAAAGTCACTTGTGACACTTCGAATTCACATTTTTCCAACTTGGCATATAGATGATTCTCCCGTAGCTTCTGCAACACCAGGCGGACGTGCTGCCGATGCTCAGGAAGAGATTTGGAAAAAATGAGAATGTCGTCCAAGTAAACTACGGCAAAACCCCCTAAAAACGGTCGAAGGACTTCGTTGATAAAGTCTTGGAAGACTGCCGGGGCGTTAGCTAGACCAAAAGGCATCACAAGATACTCAAAATGCCCCGAGTGGGTATTAAACGCGGTCTTCCATTCATCACCACTTTTAATTCTAATTAAGTTGTAGGCCCCCCTGAGGTCTATTTTGGAAAAAATCACTGCCTCCCGAATCTGGTCAAATAATACGGAGATGAGGGGTAATGGGTAGGAATTTTTTACTGTAATTTTGTTAAGGGCTCTGTAATCAATACAGGGCCGTAAAGACCCATCTTTCTTCTCAACAAAGAAAAACCCCGCCCCCACCGGTGATTTAGAGGGCCGAATGAACACCTTTTCAAGGCTTTCTTTAATGTAGAGGTCCACGGCTTGGGACTCAGGTGCGGATAACGCATATAAACGACCCTTAGGAAGTCTGGCATTAGGCACTAAATCAATGGCACAATCAAAGGGGCGATGAGGAGGCAAGGTGTTGGCTTCTTTTTTAGAAAAAACATCTGAAAATCACGGTACTGAGGAGGGAGAGCTTGAAAATCGGGGTGCATCACACGGAGAGGGAGAGTGAGACAAACATCCGAACAGGACCCTCCCCACCGAGTGATCTCACCAGTTTCCCAATTAAATTCAGGGTTGTGTTTTTTCAACCAGGGCAGCCCCAGGACTATAGGAGTGAGAGGACAGTGAAAAATAAGAAAGGTGATATCTTCGGAGTGAAGGGCCCCCACCGACAGCCGAAGGGAGGGAGTCCTAAAAGATATACCGCCTTTAGACAGTGGACAGCCATCCAACCCACAAACAGAAACGGGATTTTCCAGGGGTATGGGCATAAGGCCCAATTGTTGCACCAGGCCTTCATCTATAAAGTTACCGGCCGCCCCACAATCCACAAAGGCAGATCCGTTCCAAGAACGGTCGGTAACAGAGACTGATACCTGAATTAATACAGAATCTGAGGGAGAAAAGCTCGACAGGCCCAAGTGAACCCCCCAAGTATCACTTAGGCCCTGTCTTTTCCCGCCTTCAGCGGACAAGCAACAGCAAGATGACCGGGACCCCCACAATACAAACAGAGGCCCTTGAGACGTCGGCGTTTTTTTTCGGATGAAGATAGTCGAGTGGCCCCCAACTGCATAGGCTCGTCTCCGGGTACCTCGGTAGACTCGTCTACAGATGAGGAAGGCAACACTCCAGACCGTCTTTCTCTCTGCCGCTCCCGAAATCTCCTATCCACTTTAATGGCTAACTGCATGATCCCATCAATGTCTTTGGGAGTGGGGTACTGTACTAATGCATCCTTAAGGGATTCGGATAACCCAATCCGAAACTGACTACGAAGCGCTGGGTCGTTCCAGCCAGAATCAATAGCCCAACGTCTGAACTTAGTACAGTATGCCTCAGCTGTGTCCTGCCCCTGACGCAGGGCCCTAAGATTAGACTCGGCCGAGGCCGCCCGGTCCGGGTCATCGTATAATAACCCCATTGCTGAGAAGAATGCATCCACAGAAGAGAGAGCCTCAGCACCATCTGGAAGGCCGAAGGCCCAAGACTGAGGATCTCCCTGCAGGAGTGAAATAACCATTCCAACCCGTTGAGCCTCAGAACCAGAAGATCCTGGGCGCAATTTGAAATAAAGCCTACATGACTGTTTAAAATTAAAAAACAAAGACCGGTCACCTGAAAAACGGTCAGGGAGATTTAACCTGGGCTCCAGACTCCCACCGGAGGAGGAGCTAGACTGAGACCGTTGCTCGTGTGAGTTTACCCGTAGGGTGAGCTCTTGCAATTTCTGCGTCAGTGTGTGCATCTGTCCTGCAAGAGAGTGGGCAGCAGCCTGCTGTGACGGATCCATGATTGGGTTTCCCCACGACTACCGAACCTCTGAGCTGTAGGGGCAACAACAGTCTCAGAGTATGGTCTGGCCGGTTATAATGTTATGATACCCGGGAGTCCTCGCCAACCCTAACTCCGTTGTCATCGAATGGGATTGATGGCTGCGTGCTAGTGCTAGGCTTCGCCTATAATAGCCGCGTTCGACAGAGCCCGTTAGTCAGGCTCCGCCCCCGATGCCACCAGGTCTTGAGAGTTGACAACGCTGCCACCAATGTCAAAGATGAACAAGGGGATGACTAACTAACCCAAGAAGGCGAGGTCACCCTTACTCTATAGCAAACTGGGTAAACGTAACAATACGTAGAGATGTAACACAAACCTATACCAAACAGGTGTAACAATACACAGAGGTGTTTCATAAGAATCAAGATACAAGTAAGGGGCAGTCTGGGGATGAACCCCACTTATCTGTGCTCCGAGGAGACAACGGCAGCGGGAACCAGGGTACGGACAGCTAGGACAACGCACGGACACCAGGAGGACAAGAGGCAGAACGGAGGACACGGCTGGGAATGAACGACAGGACACAGGACGACTGGACACAGGAACCAGGAGCAGTGAGTAAGCGGGAACCAGGAACACTTGAGACCCTGAGGTGCAAAAGCTATAACCGGCGTCTGTCCTGGGCAGACGCCGGCTCTTTATTCAAAATCCCCGCTGACGCTGACGTGCGCCGCACTGCCGGGCGCATGACCTCAGCGCGCCGGCACACCGACGGAGACGCTCGGGGACGTTGCTCGGGGACGTTGCCCGGCAACGCCCCGATGCCTGCTGACGATGCCGTGGGGACGGAAGCCAGGGGCGTTGCTGTGCGACGCCGCTAACGTCTCCCCCGGCACTCGTCTACACTGTCTGTCCCGGCTGGTCCGGGACAGAAGTGTAACAATAACGCTGCCGGGGCTCAATGTCACTATCTGGTGACCAGCCCTGGCGCGCAAAAGGAATACTGCTGCTGCTGGCAGAGAGCTGGCACCAGATATCCGCGTCGTTGAGGGGACACCACTGAAGAGATTCGCTGCTGCTGAGGTCCTGGCACCGATGTGCAGTGCAGGTAACAAGCCATCTCTCTGCCTCTGTCTCTCTCTCTCTCCCCCTACCCATCATTCTCACCCTCCACTTGTCTCTTCTTTTTTTCTCTCCACTGTTCTCTTTCCCCATTCACCTGCTTTTTTCAACCCTCTCTTATTTATCTCCATTGATCTGAACCTATTCTTTCTTCTCTCCTTCTCTTTCCCCATCTATCTCTTTCCACCCTCCCCCCTCTCTACTCCCTCTCCTCCATTTCCCCCTGTCTCCCCCCCCCCCCCCATTCTGTCGCTCTACCTGGCACTGTCTCTCCCAGAATCTCTACCTCCCTCCAACATTCTCTCTCACTACTGCTCATACCCCTCCCTTTCTCTCTTGCTCCTCTCCTTCTCTTTTCCTGACCACCCATCTCTCACCATCATTATTTTTGTTTCTCAGCGGGCAAAATTTTGCTATGATGCCCAAAGTGTTCTTCTTACGCCTCTGATATCAGGCCTAATTCAGGTTGACTTGCTAAGCGGTTGTGGTTGGCTGCCTATCGAGCCCATAAACGCCGCCCGCCACCCATCTGTGGCAATAGAAAATTACAAATGGCTTTCTGTACACTAAAGCATCTTTGGTGCAAAAATGTAATTATTCACGTGTCCGAGGTTAAATGGGGTGCAAAAATATGCAAATATCAACCAGTGAGCCCCACCTTGTGGACCCGCAATTCCCTATACAATCTCGCCATCATGCACACTTCACTAGGGTGTAAATTTACTAAAGCTTCTAAAAATGAATAGAGTTAATGTTGTCCATAGCAACCAATCAGATAATTTCTCAATTGCATCCTAGAAAATTATAGACAGCATCTAATTGGTTGCTATGGACACATCACCTCTTTTCATTTTGAGAAGCTTCAGTAAACTTACACCCTAGTGAAGCATGCATGATGGGGAGATTTTATGGGTCTTCCATGGGAGCGGGGGAGCGCCCACATTTTTCCCACAAAAAACAACCTGTAACAAAACAGTTATGTGCTGATAGGTACTTTGGGTCAGATTTAATAGGATGAGATATTCAGAAAGTGAGAGATTTGGGAAGAAATCTCCAGTTTTTTTAAAGCGGCAATCATTTACACTGCAAAACCAGTTTGATTTTGAAGTGTAGATGATTGCCGCTTTAAAAAAACTGGAGATTTCTTCCAAAATCTCTCACTTTCTGAATATCTCATCCTATTAAATCTCACCCTCTACCTCTATCCACTATATCTCTCTCCAAGACTTAGTACATAAGACCTGAATTTATTAGCTGGGTGGGTACTTGTGTATTATCACGGCTCCCACGATTTCCATCATATGAGATCTTATACAATTTAAAATTGTATACCATTGTATATGGCATACAATGGCATACGATGAGATGATATTTTAAATTGTATAAGCACACTAATGGGTGCTTTCAAGGTCAATTGGCCCCCCTATAAGATTTTTAATTGTATAAGCACCCTAATGGGTGCTTACAATGTTAAATGCACCCCCAAGCCACCCCCACTATCAACGCCAACCCGAGCGTGGCGAGCGTAGCGAGCCCGCAAGGGGCGGCGGTACGCGTCCTCCGACCTTTTCATACCCCCACTATCCATGTCGGTGTGGAGTTGAATTTACATAGTGTGGCGAGCGCATGCCACACTATATAAATTCAACTCCACGCCGACATGGATAGTGGGGGTATGAAAAGGTCGGAGGACGCGTAACACCGCCCCTCGCGGGCTCGCTGCGCTCGCCACGCTTCGGGTTGGCGTTGATAGTGGGGGTGGCGTGGGGGTGCATTTAACATTGTAAGCACCCATTAGGGTGCTTATACAATTAAAAATCTTTAGGGGGCCAATTGACCATGAAAGCACCCATTAGTGTGCTTATACAATTTAAAATCTCATCTCATCTCATCGTATGCCATATACAATGGTATACAATTTTAAATTGTATAAGATCGGGTCCCATCGCAGCACATCTCATCTCATTGCATACCATCTTAAAGCAGCCCATACACGGTCCGTTTAACGGATCCATTTGGGACTTAATTAGCACACATCGGATCGGATCCCTAGTGCATGCAGTGTGCATGCACTGCGATCCGATCCGATGTGTACCTAGTACAAAAAGTATGTGCAGCACATACTTTTTGTACCGTACTATGTGATGCGCGGGAGCGTGCATCGCATAGTACAGAACGGAGCCATACACAACGGACCGTGTATGGGCTCCTTAAGCCTTATGGTATGCAATGAGATGGGATGAGATGGGAGCCATGATAGTACACAAGTACCGCTGGGTGTTCCGTTATTTGTTACAGCGGGTAAAAAAAACCTGCATCTGGCACTTTTTTCCTTTTCAGTTAGAAAATCCACATTAAATCCACGATTAGTTAATTTAACTACATCAGTGGTGCCGTTAGTCTCCTAATGTCTGCAGGGGTTTAGTATCCTGCATTCCACAACCAATACTGGTAAAATAATATGTGCATAATTATTTTAATTATCTGTTAGGAAAAAGCATTTATCCAGTATAATACAATTAGTAGGGTCAAAGGACCTTATTCTGTGAATTCTGCAGCCTTGCGAGTCCATCAGCCGCCGCCCGCAGAGCCGGCGTGTCCCCCACGCACGTAGGACCCCCTGCACGGCTGCGAATGGATGATTTACATAATCTTACCTACGCAGGCGGGGAGAAATCATTCGATGGTTCAACTCAGAGACACCTATGTAGTAACTCTAAACTGCGGGCACCCTGAGCGAGAACAGGGCGGGCAGCTGACATCAGGTGATGTCACCTGGCCGCCCCCCGCATGTCCGTCATGGCCTAATAAGCCTGAAAACGCCCATGAAATGCTGGGCATTCCTATATGCTAATGGGATTAGCCGGCGCCCCCGCCCGCTGTGTAGGGTGCATGCACCCGGCGAACCAACATTTTGCTGTAGCTGCGCGCACCTTGTGTCTGCACATGCACAGAAACGGGAAACGAATGGATCTGAATGAGGTCCAAAGGGTAAAGCTGGGTACAATCGTCGGGCCGTTCTTCCGTTCTGGGTTAGACGGCCGTTCAATTGTATATGTGTGTAGGCTGTCCCATATGAGCGATAAACGGCCAAAAACGGTCATGTCCGTCCATACTCGGTCGGACGAAGGTTCATTGCTGTTTAATTTTCATCCGACTGGCCGGGTCCATATAGGAACAAAAGTGCAGTGTGTACGCACGTTCAATCGATATGCTGGACGTTCTTGCGACTATACGTTCCATAGCTGCATGATCTCTCCTACAGCACAGCATGTAGTCACTCTCTCGATTGTCATTGTCATTGCATGATGGTTAACACCCCTGCTGCACAGGTACTTGTAGTGCCACGTAAAAAGATGTAGTCAGCCGGCAGGGTGACTAGAGACAGACATACGGCAAATAGCCGGTGTCTAGATGTAGTCAGCCGGCTATTTGCCGTATGTCTTTCTCTAGTCACCCTGCCGGCTGACTACATCTTTTTACGTGGCACTACAAGTACCTGTGCAACAGGGGTGCACCATCATGCAATGACAATGACAATCGAGAGAGTGTGTACAGTGGTACAATCTTTTTCTTGCGACTGGACGTGAGTACTGCGGATGTCGCAAGTAAAATTGTACAGGTGTGTACACGCGTATCGGCTGTTGTTTGTGGACGGTCCAACTCTTCTACGGTCGGTCGAACGGTCGCAAGAAAACAGGGATTGTATAGATGTGTACCCAGCTTAACTCACAAGCAGAAAACATCAGTTCAATGTTGTTTTTCGTGAAAAAAAAGTGGTAAAAAAGACAGAGAATTGATCAGAACTTTAAATGTGTGTTAGTGATATCACTGAACATTAATGTCATTATGTAATATGTGCCCTGTACATGTGTAAACATATATGTGTAGTATTTCAGAGCAGGTACATTTGCACATTAATGTGATATACTGAATCTGGACATGGCACCTCCATTGTCTACACTCTGGCAGGCTCTCTGCTATAGAGAGTACAATACTGTGACTAATTTGTTTTCTTATCCTGTCTCTCAGGGTGAAAGCTTTATCTTCCAAGCCTCCTAGCAGGAAAGGCCCAATTACAAGTCTCCCTTTTTGTTTATCATAGCAACCTCCCACCCCTCTACTCCTGTGTCAGCTGCTTCAAGTCATTGCATCTAGACATAAACAGGCAGCTTTCTCCTTTCTCCCAGGACCACGGATATGCATTTTTTCCCTATTTCCCAAGGTTTTCCCTCTATGGTTTTCTACATATTTAAACAAGAGTCCTCCTCCTTGCAGATGTCTTAGTAACTAGAGATAAAAGAAGAATTGTATTACTTTTAACCAGTACATTACGTGGCAAGATATTCTCTAATGCCTTTGTGGAATATATATCTCTCCATTATTATACTTTATATTCTTTTTGCTACTGGACAGATATTGCCCAGAAAGATCAGGCATGAACAGGACGTAATATTCTTGCATCTTTGAAGTACAATTGAATTATAGCATTTGCTTATCACTTCGCTGTAAAGACATGAAGGTTGCTGTCTTGGACTTGGGAACTGTCTTTGCAAAATTCTTCAAACCAACTGTTTCACCTATAAACCCAGGACCAACTGGCAATCCTTTCCCTCAAGGTTCTATTGCAGCAAATTCTTCAGGAAACTCAACCCCTTCCCTTGCCAACAAATCACCCTTCCTTCTGCTTTCTGCACCACCGTCGCCTCTGCACATCTTCAGCACATCCACTTCTTCCTCCTCTTCCCTGCCTCGTGTTCCTTCTGGGAAAGCTGTGGCTCTTAGTGGAATTTCTGCACCCGGTAGTCCAGCCCATTCAACGAAGCCCCAGCATTCAAACCCATCAACCAACAGCATGGCACCATTTCTACAGGTCTACGAGGAACCCTGGGCAGGTCCAGAGCCCACAGCTTCATCTCCGACACCACCAACTACAATTCTTGTACGCCCAGCACTCACAAGTACCAACCCAATAGTACCCAGCATGCAGCCAAACCACTCCAGTCGTTCCCCAAGACTTCAAGAGACCTCCGTTTCTGTGTGGAATACCAAGTCCATGCTCTTTACCCTACCTGATATTGGGGAGGAGGGCACAGACTATGAAGACAGTCACCACAGCCAGGGGTAAGTGTTAATCTAAAGTAGGGATGGGGAACCATCAACCCTCCAGCTGGTATTAAACTACACATCCCAGCATGCCCTGAAACAGTTTTAGCATGGCTGAATAGCAAAACTGTAGCAGGGCATGCTGGGATGTGTAGTTCAACAACAGCTGGAGGGCCGAAGGTTCCTCTTCCCTGATCTAAAGCTATTAACGAAATAATTAGCAAAAGCCAAATGTAACAAACATAATATAAAATCACTTATTTACCTATATGGACATTAAGTTATAAAGCGCATTTACAAATTTTATTCTATGCTCTGTGACATTCAACGTTAATTATTTCCAATTTATAGTGAAATACAATAGTTTTAATTAACAGAGCAAGATTTTAAATTACCGATCATCCATGCATTGCCTCCAGTTTCAGATGGTTACATCTTTCAGCAGCATCTGCTGTGTCAAAGTAATTCTACAATAGTTCCTAAGCTGGTGACGGATGAGGTATCACTTGAGTAAAGCAGTAATTCCTGCAGCCAGATATGCTGTTTTCTAGAAAGCATGCTGTATAAACGGAACATTTATTCGTGATGGGGAATGTTCAGTACCAGGGCCACAGTGACTTGAAATATAACTGTGAAAACATTTTTCGGGGGTCAATCTGTTTTGAGATGAGGGACAAACCTTTTTTAGAGGAATTATCTTCCAGAGAAAAGAAAACATTTTGGCATCTTTTATACAGCCCTTACGCCATTGCACCCTCTCCAAACCATGTTTGCGCATCTTAAGGTGCATACATACGGTGTGATTTGAGATTCTAATTTTGCCTATATAGTCAAAATCGGAAGAAAACTTAGCACAAATAGCAATGTCTGTACAGCTTGCGATGCCGATGCTCACGCCTTTAGGATTGGCATCGCAACAAAAAAATTGAGTGTGCAGGCAAGCCAAGTTTGACTATTTTATATACAGTCTAGTGTTCTAGTATAGTCAACATCTGCCAAAATCTCAAGTAAATATAGTCCAGATTGGATGGTTTTGGGCTCAGTGGAGTTCAAGGGAAATCTCATAGTCAAAATCATACAAATCAAATGTATGAACCCTAAAATTTGTATCAGATTAAGTGTTGTTGGATTTGCTGCAGGGTAGTGGTGGTTGGGGGGTATGTAAAAATACATAACGAGAGCAGGTTTCAGAGTTTGAGAGGGACGTGGCATAGCCCAACTCTAAAATGCAGATTAAAAAATATATTACATAGTATATGTGAGCAAAATGTAAGAGTATGCAATATTTGTCCTCACCCTGTTTTCAGGGCATGATTGCTTTTCTTCAAATTTGCACATACTTCCAGAATATCCCCCTAGTCTTCTACTTGGACAAACAGACAGACCTGTTTGGTCCTATTTTTGCACAGTTTGTAGTTGTGCACAGTACCTGAAGACAACTGTCTTTCAGAAAACCAGAGAGATCGGATCCTGACACAGAGGTGCTGCAAAATATTCGGCAGTCACGTCAAGCTGATGTTATGCAGCAAATGCAGCAAATACTGACATCGTCTGCATAGGAACGATAATCCTGTAGTGCAGAGTTTTACAAACTCTTCCATTGCAGTGCAGGTTGTAAGGATATCCAAGTTTGTTAACAGGTGAGTTAATGAGTACCTCAGTCAATTTGATTTAACCATCTGGACTCAAGCATGGATATTCTTGAAACCTGAACTGTAATGGTGGAATATGGGTTGGCCATACACACTGCAATTTTATGAACAAGAGAATATCTCGTTCTGTCCTTCATTTAACTGCACCACATTGTACATGATATCTCCGGATTGGCCGTGCAGCACGGGGAACCAGGAAATACCATATATGACCCACAGAAGCAAATGACCATACACACACTGTGCAAACCGCACAATATATGGCGTCTGATTATTCCGGAAACGGTATATTGTGCTGATATTGTTCAAATGTGTGCCTGGATTATTCCCCTGATCTGTCAGGTGTGCCTAACTATTTGTATTTGTACAAATTATACCATTATCAGGAACAGTTACTAACTTATCAATGTTAAGTTAAGCTTATTCAACAAAGTATCTTTAATACATATCAGACTACCTGAAACTAGTAGCTATTTTAACACAGTCTATGGTCATACCAGTCATTACAATAGGGAAAACAAACATTAGCTCTTTCTAACCTTTCCTGTTTAAATCTCCACTTGCAGATTCTATACTGTTTCTATAAGCGGTGCTTGTTGTGCTTCCTGGTCACATTCTTTTGATAGTAAGAATTTGCTAATCCTATGTTTGTACAGAAAATCACTAGAACACAGGGCAACATATAACAGCATGATTTTGTTTTAGATACCACAGGACTACCCAAGAGCTTCTGTATGTGCACATTTTGCATTGTTAGACCATGCCACTTGGTAAACATGCAGTGTTTGCAGGAATACAGCATACCTCCCAACTGTCCTGGTTACAGCGGGACAGTCTCGCTATTTGGAGACTGTACCACTGTCCCTCCCACGGGTGGCAATGTCCCATTGGGGGGGTCATCTGGGGGGAGAGGTAGATCAGCATTGCCTTGCGCACAGCATTTCTTTAGTGCAGGGAGGGAGCCGGGAGCTGCCCATCTGTTAGGGGAGAGCTGGGCACGCCTCCGAAAATTATGGAAACGGGGTCATGGTGGTAGGACATGCCCCCTCTACCCAAGGCCTTGCCCACACAGCAGCTCTGATGCCTTTTTGGGTGGCCGCAACGAAGCCACGATTGCACAATCACATAAGTTGGGAGGTACAGTACAGTATGTATGCAGCATATTTCTGCTACTCATGGGGGTCTCTATATTAATCACATACCTTACTCCCTTCCCACAGCCTAACCCCAACTTAGCTTCGCTGCACCCTAGCCATAAATCCCCCCATGTGCTTAAACCTAATCCCCCATAGTTGCCTACCCTCCTGCATTCTGCAGGAGACTCCCTGAAATAACAGCAATCTCCCCCTCTCCCTCATTAGTCTAGCAATCTACCTCATGTCACCTAGCCCACATTACACTGTCACATTTTGGGGGAAAAAAGGAATAAGAGATAGATACATTTACATTGAATCATCAGCATCATTTCCCAGCACATTAGCAAGTATAGTAGCTCATACTAACTGTTTTGGGGCTCATCTACATTTGGATATAAGTCATTTTAAAAGATTCCTCTCAGATGTAGCAGTACACACCCACGCTTCTAGGTGCCTCTTTGACAATTTCTTTTCACAATCTCTCCATATATGTAATTAGACACGCCCTTTGGGTGGAGCATGACACGCCCCCTCAATGGGTTGCTTTGCAAAGATCTACTACCGACTTTAATCTCCCTAAAACTAGTTTTCAAATGTTGGCAAATATGTAATCACCCCTCGCAGCCTAATGCTAAGATGCCCAACATACTTGCAATCAGGATGCAGGCTGTCAGGTCAGAATTCCAGTGCCAGTATTAAGACTGTATAAACTGCATCCCCTGGAAAGATAAACAGTACTCTTGACAGGAAAAATTCAGCATCATTGATGATTTTATGTTCTCACAGTCCCATATGTACCTATGGGACTGTATAATTAGACTTCAGCATCGATGCATAAGTCAATACTGTTTGGACCCCTAATTTTCAAGGACGACTGCGTGGGGGTGTAGGATGCTGCCTGGAATGGGGAGTGGGGGCAAAGCCAGTGTTACGGTGTTGGACGCCCCCTGTAAACTATAAATTTGTGCCCTCCCATACATTATACAGGAAAAGAGCACCACAAAAAAAGGTGTGGTTTCACAAGGAAGAAGCGTGGTCACACTATGATATGCATTCTGCTGCATATAGTGCCCCTGATTCATGTTACAACGGTACCCACATTAGTGCCCCTTATACACAATGCCCACAGTAGAAGTACCGCTTACACAAGGGCGTAACTAGATATTCGTAGGCCCCATAGTAAAAGTTTTTCCTAGCTAATGGTGAAAAATGTATTTAGCATATATTATTTACACAGTAAGGATGAGCCCCCTTCAGTTCTGGGCCCCATAGCAGCTGCACCCATTGTACCTATGGTAGTTACACCCTTGCGCTTTCAGTACTTACACGTACAGTAATGCCCTCAGTAGAAGAGAGAGAGCGAGAGAGAGAGAGAGAGAGAGAGAGGATCCAGACAGACTGAGGCTTCTGTCATATCACTCTTGTGTAGCTTTTCCAAGGCCAACCTTGAATCAGGATGGAAGGTGTTGCAGCCTTGCCCCATGTTGGGTCAGAGGAGCATGTGCTGGGCTCCAGAAATCCAGGCTCAACACACGCTCCTCTGACCTCACTGTGCGATCGTCAGCAATAAGTAGTGTATAAGGGAGGATATGCTGCTCATACTTGCCTACCCTCCCGGAATGGCCAGGAGGGTCCCGCAAATCGGGTCCCCCTCCCGGCACCCCTGGGAAGGTGGGCAAGTCTCATGCATTCTAGCCACAGCCCCTATTCCCCCCTACCCCACGGTATAAATTTCCAAATTTTAGCCCCTCCCCCCACCCACGGATCCGTAAATTAATGAGGTTTCCTGTCATGGGGGCGGGGCTTAGTGACATAAGCCTCACCCCCCCCCCCCCCCCCAAAACGAAGCCTCGTCCAGCCCACCTTCACTCCTCTCCGGCCTTCTCCCGGAGAGGAATTGTAAAAAGACGGCAGGTATGATGCTGCTGTGTGTATCACTATCTGCCTCTGAGGGGAGAGATCTGGCCTTGGGGACCGGAGTGGAAGTGCACCTGCCCTACCTTAAGCCATACATCAGAACGATTTTAGGCTCAAACGCACAAATTTTTTTTTTTTTTTTTTAAACATAAATTTTATTAATGAGATGCCATGGAAACATAGGTGATAGACACATTGAAGGACCTACGCAGAGGTTCCAAATTAGAATTCAATTATGCACGGTCAACATAAAATATAGGCAACTCTTGGGGAGAGCGCCTATCCAGCACAATGCCTAACTGCATTGCTGACTCCATTAAGTGGGAAGCACTGGCTCTGACTGGGGGTGAGGCCAGCTATGATCCACCCATCTGAGTATGAAATGGAGGGATGGCATCTCAACGGTGCAAGAAGACACAGATGAAGCAATTCAACTCAAATTATCAAGCACTCATACACACAAAGGGGGAGGGGGTTTCGTCATTGCTCTCCTGGTAATTGGGGATAAACTCCATTATGTTGGAGTCCCTAGGATATTGTGGGAGAGTAACTCAGATATGAAGACATTTCTACAGTTCTCTCGTTCAGCGCCGGGGATCGCCAGAATGTCCCCGCTGGTGATCGCCGGCGGAGAGATGCTCCATCTGACTATCCATATTATGCCGTACTATAACACACCTCCAGTGTCTCACTGTAGGGGGGACAGTTGGGAGTCCCCCGTGCTACTCACTGCTCTGCTAAGCAGAGCAGAGCAGAGGGGAATAGACACTGTGCATGTGCACTGAGACAGAGGGGCTGGGGGCATGGCCCCAGTGGCAAAAATGTCCCTCCTCCAATTTCACCAATGTTTAAGGAACTATAAGGTAGCATTGGCACCCCTTGCCCTCACTATAGATACACCGATGCATAGGTGCCGATTCTGTGGGTGCTCAAGGGCACGAGCACCCACGGAAATTGATGAGCACCCATGGGTCCGAGTCCCGCTGCTGGGCCGCCTTATTTACTTGCTAATTTGCGGCTGCAGTACCCGCAATGCCGGACCCGCCACCTGGCAAATAATATGCCGGGATGGCGGGAAGATTGTATTCCGTCCACAAAGTAATATGCGGACGTGGGTCGGCCAGCATCTGCGTGCTCTGGGCGTGCTGTGTGGCTGAGTAGGGCGTGCTGTGCGGTTGAGTAGCATTTATGTATTTGGCACTGTGGCAGCATTTATGTACTTGGCATTGTGGGGGCATTTATGTACTTGGCATTGTGGGGGCATTTATGTACTTGGCACTGTGGGGGCATTTATGTATTTGGCCGTAATGTGTAAAAATGGGGACTCTGCTGCTGTAATGTGTAAAAAAGGGAACTCTGCTGCCGTAATTTGAATATTGGAGACAACTGTGCTGTGTAATATAAATTGGTATTATTTTGAGGCCACGCCCCTTCCCCATGAAGCCACTCCCATATATTTGTGGCTTGAGCTCCCACCAGCAAAAACATAAATCGGCACCTATGCACCGATGTCAGGGGCTAATATTTACTATGTGATACTGGTAAATGCTACTGCTCCTTCACTGGTTTAGGATGCTGAACTAAAAGGGATAATTACATTTAATATAAAACTATCTGTATTTTGTACTGTATGTAATTGCCTCTTTAAATCCTGTGGCTGGACCCTATGCCTTCAAAAGCCCTACATACTAAATGTAGCTATAGCACTAAGCCCCATTGTACACACAGCATACAACATGTCATAAATCATAGTTGATTACCATCCTGCATTCTGCAGGAGACTCCCTGAAATAGCAGCAATCTCCCTCTCTCCCTCATTATTCTAGCAATCTCCCTCATTTCACCTAGCCCACATTACGCTGTTATATTTTTGGGTAAAAAAGGAATGAGAGATAGATACATTTAAATTGAATCATCAGCGCCATTTCCCAGCACTTTACCAAGTATAGTAGCTCTTAATAACTGCTTTGGGGCTCATCTACATTTGAATATAAATCATTTAAAAAGATTCCTCTCAGAGGTAGCAGTACACACACATGCTAGGTGCCATGTTCACAATCTCTTTTCACAATCTCTCCATATATGGAACTAGACACGCCCTTTAAGTGGAGCATGACACACACCCTCAATGGGGCTCTGTGCAAAATTGTACTACCAACTATAATCTCCCTGAAATTAGTTTTCAAAAGTAGGCAAGTATGTCATACATAAGTACAATTGTAACACATTTGTTTTTAAACTGATCTGTTCCCTTAAGAGAAAGATTTCTGCTTATTGTTGGATCCAGCTCCCAGAACGCACTGCCAGTGTTTTGTCTTATATGGTCGAAAGAATGCTGTCTGGGGCTCTTATTTATAGCCTGGCTGCAAAGAAAAGGTGCAGCCACAACTGACAGTCTGTGCAATACAGTTAAACAATGCTTCTTGTTTTGTTTTTTTCTCTGGGTGTAACTAGACAGTAACCAGTGGTGTTAGTTGGTATGTGCGATCCAGCTGATAGTACTGCAGATGCTTCCAAGGGGGATACATCCAGCATGTGAACACAGGGCTGGCAACAGAAATCTTGGGGCCCAGTACACTGATACATCTGGGCCAAATTCCCCGCCCCCTTGAGCAGAACAATTTTAGTACACTTCATATTGAATGTGTTATTCTATTGTTACAAAAGAAACATGATTAATATTCACTAATACTGGAGAGGGGTTCCAGGCAAGTACCCTTACAGGATTCCAGGCGGGTGCCTTTATAAATCATTGCTAGGCACTGCACTGTCGCAGCCATGCTTACAGCCCCTGAGCCCCTCAGAACCTTTGGGCCCCATCACAAACTTGAATCCCTTTGACCCCCCCTGTCGCCTGAACCGTGTTATATACTGTATGCACCAACATAATGTTAATTGATCATGTAAAGTTGTACCACTGGCAGACGTACCATGCTGTAATTATATTTTCGCATTTGCCAATATCTCTGCACCTGTCTTTGGGCGTCCCCATAATGCTTGTTGACATTCTGATTGTTGACAATTAAACTTCATCCACTTCCATGTTGATAATTATCTTTGCATTCATTTATTTCATCCGTCTTTGTCCTAGCACTCAGAAAATCAAGTCAATCACCTTTTACATTTTCTCCTGCTAGTGACTGTATGCGAGTATGTGTACTCGCACACACACCATGTGAGGGGACATAGCCAGTTTGAAATATCCTGAAATGTTGGGTATCACTGTGAAACATAAAATAACAATGCAGAGGTACAGGTGTGAGATATACAGTACCTCTCAACATTTCCCCACTGTGGGATACTGCATTAATAATAATTTTATTTATATAGCACTCTTTCTCCAAGAGGACTCAAGGCGCTTACCTCCCAACATTTCCCCACTGTGGGACATTTCTGAAGAAACATCATTATTTTGTCCAGATCGGGACAGTAAGGAGAAACGATATAGGTCCAGAGGCGTAGCTAGGGTGGAGCCGACGGAGCACTAGCTCCGGGTGCCGACATGTCACCTGGCGACGGAGCTCTGCCGCTGGCTCCCCTGCCCTGCTCGCACGCTTCCCGTTGTGCCCGGCATCAGTCCACAGTTAATACCGGCGAGCGCTCTCACTGCGCATGCGCCGGTTTGGGACGCCGGAGGCAGGGGTGCGGCGTCATGACGTCACAACGTTATCAACGTCATGGCGCCACATCCCTGCCTCCGGCATCCCATACTCCCCGTACCGCTTCTTTTGGGTCATGAGGTCTCAACCCTGCCCCCCTGTGATGCATCACAAACATGCCCCGCCCCCCAGTTGAGCCGACCTGAAGCCAAGAAGTTGGCAGCTATGGTATGTATATAGTCATTTTAATAACATAAAACAGTGCCAGGGATAGGAGCAGCCACTTACTATAGGGGAAATGGCATTATTAAAGGCCCAATGTTCAACTGCAAAACTTGGGCATTTGTTCTAAGACCCCCAGCTCCGTTCCCTTCCAGGAGTCCGGACACCGCTGTACAATGTAGCTCAATGTTATGAATAATAAAAATGGTGTAGAATGGGTGATGGGGCAGGCGGCGCCCCACCTAGACCAGCACCCCTGGCCATCCTGATCACCTGCCGGTGGTATAATATCAGGCCTTGCTCCCTTTTTGCCACACAAGGGTCCCACCTACTACAAATCGGGGGGCGTGGAACCAAGCTACACCACTGTATAGGTCTAAGAATAGAAGTCTAAGAATAGATATAAGACTAGTTCAAAGCTAAGGTGACTGCTCTGAATATTTAATTACTTTTCTTCTTCGAAATGGAAACAACTAAGCTAATTAAAAATAAGTTAAGGAGCGGTGTAACCTTTCCATCAGCGACATCATATCTTTTTCCTTCTTCAGTGTCTTTTACTTTTCTGGGAATACAATACAGGTACAGTATTTTCAGCATGAATAAAAGATTGGTCTGGCATTGGGTATACAAAAAGAAATTAGTGCACGCTAATGAGCTGGCAAAAGTAACACACAAAAAAACAAAAGTTACAGGTATTGATATTTTATTTTAATAAGTGATTGGGGACTCATATGAAGAAAGGTAGCATATACTGTACTGTAGTAATCATGTTCCGCAAGCTCTGTAAGGACTTTTTCCTGTAAAAGGAATGGCTAGGTTACACATGGCTTTGTGACAATGCCAGGGTGCTTTTATATGCCTTACATAATAAGGTTAGTGGTTTTTAAACCCCTCACAGATCACAAAAGACACTTTATGTTCCTCTGTGCAAATTGATAGCCTTGGGCTTCAGACTGGCCCGGGGTGCCCTGGAGGGAGGGGACAGCCCTTTATTATGGGGGTCCCCACTTCACCAGGGTCTCGGCATGGGTTGATCAGTCACTGGTTAATTCTTTGGGGTAGCTTATGTAAAAAGTCTCCCCCAGCTGTGGCATTAGCCTGCTGGCTGTTTGGGCCCGGTGCTGGTTTACAAAATACGGGGGAACCCTAGTCATTTTGTCCCGCATACCCAGACCGGCCAATGAGCCTGGTGGTGGGTATAGAAATAGAGGGGGACGCCTCCTGGACACCCCCTGTCCGGGCTGAAGCTTGGAGCTGTCCCCATTGTGTAAAATTAAGAATAATAAACTATTGGGTTAAGTTGTGGAACTACAAGTCCCTGAAAGCCTACCTCACATACAGGGACTTGGAGAACCACAAGTCCAAGCATGTGGGTCATTAATGGGCCCGCTGGGTTTTGTAGTTCTACAACTTAACCAATTGTGAAATAAAACACACACACCCTTTAATACACACTACATTCATCCATACAATCGAAGCTCACGGTCTGATAGCCAATCAGGAGCTCATGTTTGGCTGCTGGACCACGAGCTCCAATTGGCTCACGAGCCAGTGGAAGATTTTAATATATCTGCGGACAGACCTACTCTGACTCCTGTCTGAATAGAGCCAGACAGTACACAGCTCTCTGCCCGGCTGCATTTCACTCCCCCTTGGCAATGAGTATGTAATTCCCCATGCCAAGGAGCATTTAACTCCCCCGTGGCAAGGAGCATTTAACTCCCCCGTGGCAACAAACATGTAATCCCCATTGGCAATGAGACTGAAACCCCCCTGTCATCAAGTTTGAAGCCCCTGGCAATGAGCATGTAACCCCTGGCATTGAGCATGTAGGCAAGCGGCACTTATATATGTAATAATATGTAATGAGCATCACGGCATGTGGTGTAATATGTAATAGGCCTAATGGGTGACTGGCATAATGTGTAATGGGCATTGCGGTGTGTGGCACAATGTGTAATTGGCATTATGTTGTCTGGCCTTATGTGTAATGGGCTAAATGGTGTGTGGCCTTAGGTGTAATGGGTATTACGGAGCGTGACATAGGGCAGGATGCTCTATCATCCGCCTCTGCTTACAGCCCCCTCAACCAGCCACCATATTGATGCTAAGCGCATATGCAATTAGTAAAGCAAAGGACAGCTCTTGCATTAAGAGGTTTCCTTTGCGAAGTGCCACCACCCCTGGACTTTTGGATCTAAGACCCGGGAGTCCCTTTGCTCATGCCCGCACTCTGACTCGGCATGCGGGTAATACAGCATGCAAAAATGCGGTAAAACCCCAGATAACAGGGTTTTTACCGCATTTTTGCTTTAGATCATCCCATAATATGTAATTGGCATTACAGCTTGTGGAATAATGGGTAACATACATGCGGAATAATGTGTAAAGGGCATTATGGCATTTGCTATAACGTGTAATGGACATTACGGTGCGTGGTATAATGTGTAATACCATGCTTTTTTTGTGAGGCCAAGCCCCCATTATCATATTTCTAGATTTACCATTGGTTCCAGTAGGCCAGTTCTCTTCTCCAGTAGATATCCAGTGGGGTACTTGTGAAAGGAAATTATACTCACCATGTCCTCCGGCCAAGATCACATCCTCTTCATTCCATGTAGGCATCCACGGGTTAAAAACAAACCGACAGTCCTGGCACCATAACGAACTGAGCTCCTCCCCCGAACTGAGGGATTTCCCGGTGACATAATCGGTCCTCCCCGAGCCAATCAGTAGAGGGTTCTGGGGCAGCTCCGCTGCTGATTGACTGGGCAGTTCCCACCATAGATGTCTATGTTAAAATTTTAACATGGGCTTCAATGGTGGTAACTGCCCATAGACATCCATGTTAAGCTTTAACATTGGCTTCTATGGAGCAGCGAATAGCCAATCAGCCATGGAACTTCCACGGAGCCCACTGCTGATTGGCTTGGAGAAGACCTGGTTTATGACGTCACCAGCAAATACCCCCGTTTGCGGGAAGAGTCCCAAGTGTAAACACATCAGGGGATCCTCAAGTTAGTTATGGTATCGGGACTGTCGGTTTGTTACTTTTAACCCGTGAATGCTACATGGACCAAAGAGGAAGCAATCTTCACCGGATTGAATGGTATATTTATTTCCACATGTACACCTGTGGATTACTACTGGAGAAGAGGACTGGCCTATGGTGGACCCTATAGGTAAGTATGGATGGGTAAATTAGTGTGAGTTTTATTTTCTACGGTATGTGTGTATTTTATTTGACTATTGGTTAAGTTGTAGAACTACAAGACACAGTGGGCCCTTTAATGCCCCGCATGCTGGAACTTGTGGTGCTCAAAGTCCCTGCATGCAGTGGAGGCTTGCTGGGACTTGTAGTTCCACAACTTAACCCAATAGTTTATACTGTAAGTCTATTTATTACACATTATGGCTATCAGCCCAGTGCCCACCACCCTGGGGCACCAAGGACAGCGCCAGGCTTCAGCCTGAGTAGGGAGTGCTCTGGAGGGGGAACCCCTTTATTGGAGCGTCCCAATAAAGGGGTCCATATGATGCTGGTGGCTCGTACGTATTTGTATATTTGTCGTATTGTCGGACAGTATACGGCCACTCTCATTCGTACCAGTCCATCTGTAGATCAGCCGTATATGGCTGTCCTTAGTAAATTTCCCCTTATAGTGGCAAATTCTAATATGTGTATCTAAACACTGGCTGGAAATCTTCCTTGTGGGTGACAAGTTACAGTTTATAGTAAAGGTGTCCACAGACACATCGATCCCGGCGTGCGTTCTGTGCTTAACTAGCACACATAGCATCGCATCGTATGCCTTGTGCATGCGATGCGATGCTATGCGATAAAAAGCTAGTACAAAAAGTATGTGCAGCACATACGTTTTGTACTGTGCGATGAGGTGCCGCGGGAGCGCGCTCCCCATGGCATAGCATCGCACCGCCGGGATCGGTGCGTGTGTGGGCACCATAAGGCTATGTCTGACTTACGCTTCTGTACCTGCTCACAGAGGTCTTAAAATTTGTATTATTTATTTAAAATGACCCTGTAGAATGTTTTTATTTAAGACACAGTCATTCATTAGACATCAGATATTCAAAGATTATGGAGGAAATTTGCTAAGATGTGTATTCCACTTCACATGTGATGTTGCTATGGGCAACCAATCAGAATCTACTTCTTATTTATTTAGCACCCTCTAGAAGATAGTAGACAGGATCTGATTGGTTGCCCATAGCAACATCACATGTGAAGTAGAATACACATCTTAGTAAATTTCCCCCTATATGTAGTAACATGCCAGGAAGATACCAGGGACCCAAACATGTCACCAGTCAGCAGTTGCTGGAGGCAGCCGTTAATGCTGCACTTACTCTATTGCATACCTCCCAACTTCTGCGATTATGAAATAGGGACACTCGTGCGGCTTTGCAGCGCGAGTGCCTGGAAAGGGGCGGGGTATATGCAAACGAGGGCGCGGTTTATGCTAATTAGCCGCAACCTCATTTTCATACGAGAATAGACGCTGTGCGCGTGCGCACAGCGTCTATTCTATTAGATTGGGGGGTCTCCCAACTGCCACCCCCCGCAGCAGGACAATGCCTGCCAGGGTGGGACAGCGGGACAGGACTCGAAAATCGGGACTGTCCCGCTGTAATCGTGACAGTTGGGAGGTATGTTATTGTCTTATGAGCTATGACAAATTACTTTATAATTATGCAATGAAGAGTTCAGGGAATGGTTGTAAGCAGAGGCGGATTTAGACCTCATGGGACCCTAAGCAAGATACTGATTTGGGGCCCCCGTTCCTCACGCAGTCCATTGCACTATATTTTTGTTTTGATTTATGTCCCTTACATTATTATGAGTGTAAGCAGCTTTACCCTGTAAGAAGAAAAATGGGCATTCTAGTGAGAATCTCTCACCTGTAGGAAGCTCTGGCTGATGTAGCAGTGCACTCAGCTCTTCTGCCTGTGCCTGGCTGCCTATGCGTGGTCACATTACTGGGAGAGGGTTACACACTAGGGGGTGGGTTAGGGTTAGGCTGCTGGGAATGAGGGTTAGGGTTAGGCATTAAGAATAGGTTAAAGTTAGGCTAAGGGTGGTGTCAGGGTTAGGCTGTGGGAATGGAGGGTTAGGATTATGGTTGGGGATCAGGTAGGGAGGCGTGCGACAGGGAGAAGGTAGGTATACCGCTGTTGGTCTTCTGACTGTTGGCATCCCGACTGCTGGCCATCTGTTTGCATTCCATAATAACACCATTACACACACAGTATGATTTAATTAGACAAACACTTTATATTAAAATCAGCCAATCCACACACACACATATATAAAAAAAACCTCCCAATATTGGAAATGGGCATTTGGGAATTAATGCATATTAACAAGAAGGGAACCTGGCTATATGTCACAATCTAGTCACACATACACACACACACACACACACACACACACACACACACACACACTCTGTAAAGGGCTGACACAGGAGGCAATGCTACACATTATACATATAAGAATATATAACACCCACAAAGAAAAAATCAAGTATCCTTTCGGGTGCACTGAGGATCTAATGATCGTTTTAAAAATGACCTTTTATTGTTATTACATACAAAATGATCTCCTATCTCATCAGGAGACAAACGTACCTCGTTTTAGTGATATATTAAAAAAGAAAGATGTGTGAATAAAGAATAAGAAATGATAATGTTTTAAAATAAAGGAGAAGGACAGACGAATGTGTTTGCTTAGTTTATTTCTTGTTTTTCATGGGCTAATATTGCCCTTTATAATATATATTTCAGGCTGCTACCTTAAAGCTGGTTTCACATTGCATAAACGGCATTGACCCGGTACTTTGAACCGTTTTTAAAAAATGGGTCAGACCGCCTTAACCCCTTTCATACCGCATAGCTTAAACGGTATATTACCCGTTTAAGTGCAGTCTGAAAGGGGTATTACCGTTTCAATGCCGTTTTTTCCCATCACTTTTTTAAACATGTAGGATCCGGCTTTTAACACGTTTCAAAATTCTGGTATTCTGTAACCGGTAAATTGACAATGGAGCTTTCACATTGCAGCTGTCCCGGTGTTAAAACAGTAAAAAAAAAAAAACAGCAATATACCGTGTTAAAGCTGCAATGTGAAAGGGGTATTAAATTGTTGCCAATTCTCTGTGGTTTTCAGCAGAATTATAACTGTATCAATATTACCAGATTGTTGCAATATTCTCTCAGCCTATATTGGAGCTTGTTGAAATGCCTAACGGTGTGCCAATAATTCCACACACTTGTATGTAGTACTTATAGGAGGAATGACGGTTAAGCCAGCAAAGTGATATAAATTTTAATATATACCCTCAAATGAGCAGTATATGTGCTGGGACTGCTCTCCATTATGTTATGGGTAGGGTATTCATACATATGAAGCACTCTGTTTAAAATCCGGTGGACACATACAGTAGTACCACTTATTCACGGATGCAACATACGTGCACAGATTTCTTGACATGAAAATATGAGCACACTTTGAAGCTAATTGGATACATACAGTGATATCCCCAGTATTATATAGCGTGCAATCTTATGAAGAATTTACTAACACTTATTAAGGGGAGCAGTCCCAGCAGATATACTGCTAATTTGTGGGTATATATTAAAATTTATATCACTGGGCTGGCTTGGCCGTCATTCATCCTATAAGTACTACATACAAGTGTGTGGAATTATTGGCACACCGTTAGGCATTTCAACAAGCTCCAATATAGGCTGAGAGAATATTGCAACAATCTGGTAATATTGATATAGTTATAATTCTGCTGAAAACCACAGAGAATTGGCAACAATTGAACTCTCATAATAAGCCTGGTAATTAGCTGCTACAGAATCTGTGACATTTAGGCAGCAGCCTGAAATATATATTATAAAGGGCAATATTAGCCCATGAAAAACAAGAAATAAACTAAGCAAACACACATTCGTCCGTCCTTCTCCTTTATTTTAAAACACTATAATTTCTTATTCTTTATTCACATATCTTTATTTTTTAATATTTCACTAAAACGAGGTATGTTTGTCTCCTGACTACGATAGGAGATCATTTTGTATGTAATAACAATAAAAGTTAATTTTTAAAATGATCATTAGATCCTCAGTGCACCGTAATGGATACTTGCTTTTTTCTTTGTGGGTGTTATAGGTCAGTTAACAAGTAGTGGGTAGCACCACCCAGACCAATATTAGGGAAGAATACGTCTCCCTAATATCCGAAAATAACTGGGAGAGGGCGATCACATCTAAGTGATACATGATACTGGTGCAGGAATTATCTCTTGTAGTGTATATATGAATATATATGTATGTATTCTACCAGTAATACATGTAAAACATAAGGATATACTGTATCTGCAACAGTCCAGCTAGTGCGCTGCATCGGACCAGCAGTATTGAAGAGGAAAGCATCCGGGTTGTCCCAGTAACGCTGATCACTGCACTGTGCAGTCCTGGCCTGACTCGAGGAGGTAGAGGGACTGCTCTCCCTAGGTCCCTTTTTGCTTCAAGCTGCTCCCCTTTCCTCCTTATTTCTCTGATCCCGTCTTTCTCTGTGTGACTGAATCTGCCCTTGGGCGCCAAGGATCTGACATTGCTAGTGACCATCCATGGTGCCAAATCCCTGGTGCCGAATTTCTAAAGGAGAGGAGGAACAACCATTTAATTCAATAAAAGTAGTCAGAAAGCTCAGTCAGTCCCCATCCACCCTGGTCTGTAATATAGAAATTTAAAATTGTAATAATGGTATAAATGCTACATAGAAATTGGATACTATGGGGTAAATTTACTAAGAAAAATTTGTAAAAAAAAAACGTATTTTCATATGAAGTCAGCCTGGCCAGGGGCCCCGGGGGAGTGGGGACCCCCAATAAAGGGGTCCCCCCCTCCAGGCAGCGGTGTAGCTAGGTGCCATGGTGCCCGGAGCAAGGGCATATTTTGCACACCCCCCCCTGTAATGAATTGGGGGCATGGCTAACATGTGTTGGCATTTGAGAAGAAAAAAATTAAAAAATAAGACACTATATAAGACACTGTAACGGAATCTGCTGCGCTATATAAGACACTGTAACGGAATCTGCAGCGCTATATAAGACACTGTAACAGAATCTGCTGCGCTATATAAGACGCTGTAACGGTATCTGCTGCGCTATATAAGACGCTGTAACGGAATCTGCTGCGCTATGTAAGACACTGTAACGGTATATGCTGCGCTATATAAGACACTGTAACGGAATCTGCAGCGCTATATAAGACACTGTAACGGAATCTGCAGCGCTATATAAGACACTGTAACGGAATCTGCAGCGCTATATAAGACACTGTAACGAAATCTGCTGCGCTATATAAGACACTGTAACGGAATCTGCTGCGCTATATAAGACGCTGTAACGGAATCTGCAGCGCTATATAAGACGCTGTAACGGAATCTGCTGCGCTATATAAGACACTGTAACGGTATATGCTGCGCTATATAAGACACTGTAACGGAATCTGCTGCGCTATATAAGACACTGTAACGGAATCTGCTGCGCTATATAAGACACTGTAACGGAATCTGCAGCGCTATATAAGACGCTGTAACGGTATCTGCTGCGCTATATAAGACGCTGTAACGGAATATGCTGCGCTTTATAAGACACTGTAACGGAATCTGCAGCGCTATATAAGACACTAACGGAATCTGCTGCGCTATATAAGACACTGTAACGGAATCTGCTGCGCTATATAAGACGCTGTAACGGAATCTGCAGAGCTATATAAGACGCTGTAATGGTATCTGCTGCGCTATATAAGACGCTGTAACGGAATATGCTGCGCTTTATAAGACACTGTAACGGAATCTGCAGCGCTATATAAGACACTGTAACGGAATCTGCAGCGCTATATAAGACACTAACGGAATCTGCTGCGCTATATAAGACACTTGTTAATGGCGATTAAATATGACCAAAGAAACAATAAGTGAAAAGCGCAGGTTACGTATTATGTCCGTAACCAGCGTACCCTTTATACCTAGCTACGTGCGAACAAAGCGTAGCGCAGCGTAGCGTACCTTTATTGTGTATTGTACACCATAGAACCAGTACTATATTAAGAGATCCTTTCGCAGTACTCAGACTCTAATCTGCGAATATACCTTTAAGGACAGTGTCCGTAATATACTTATCGCTATGCGAATAAACAGACACAACCACGGTATAGAAGTAAGGAGATAGGAACTCCGTAAAAAGATGTATTTAAGTCCCTAACGGACAACAGGAATAGAAAATACAGATATAACAAGCGATACAAAGTCTAACAATGGGTATAATAAACAGGCTCTACTAGGGGAAGAAAATACAGATACAGGATACAATCAGCCAACAATACAATAAGAATAAATACCGTGAATGCAACCGTTTACCGTCTCCTCATCAAATATGCGCAGCGCAGTCCGGTCAGAGCTCGCTATCGTTCAGGGTTGAACTATAGCCCGGTCGAAGGTCAGGGAAAGGAAGATGTGCCGAAGTGACCAAGGCCGCCCTGGGTCACCTATCTTATAGGGTCAGAAGGGGGAGGTCAAAGGCCATTCCTATTGGTCGGGGGTCGTATGTCAGGTTCTCTGTGATTGGGGGTAAAGTGATGCACCTGGTTTGAATAGGGGCAGGGGAGTGAACTTTTGGAGTTCTTTGTTTGTTGGTTTCGTCGTCAGGGGTCGTAAATAGTAGTTGAAACCGGTTATATCTGGATTCCTTTGTTATACCTTTTTCAACAGAAACTGTCCTGGGAATATGGATTATGTCCATAACTATCGGGCCGTGTATATTGCGAAATATTCGCAATGACCGGAATACTGCGCATAAGAAACGGAACGGAACGGTACTAAACACTATACAGACAGATGTATGCAATGCTAACTAAGCTATGCGTGGCGTTCTAACCCTTTAACTATATTTTATTTAGTGTCAGTATGTTCTTATGAATTTATGTGTAATAGTATGTCTACTCTTCTGGTGCACTTTGTCACACATACTCAGGTATGGAAACTTTATTTGCGCAACTCTGCGAACCAAAATGGCGGCCATACTATCGTAAAATGGCGTGTATGCAACTCGACTTTCACAGTCCACCCTTTAACAGTAAATATAAAACTGTTACAATACAAAACATTTTAAACAACAATACAGAAATTCATAATCCTAACAGAGAAATTAGGATCCGTGAATTGAACATATAAGGGGAGTAAACCATCTGCTCTTGGCCGATCCGGGATCATGGATAAACGATGGGCCGCATTTATCGAACAATCTACTCAGGGTCACGAAGGATAATATACAATTTTTGGGATAAAAATAAAAACAGGGGTGGTTACAACATATACACGTTCACAAATATGGTTTCTTTAAAGGGAGGTGGTTTCGATTCTAGGGTCATATACCAAACCCTGGTCTTCCTCTGCATCTCTCGTTCTTACACTCATGATTTCTGTACGTTTTGTCTTTCCCCGGGTCACCACCTTTAAACATTTGAACAATAGCACAAAGACCATGATGGCTCCACCGATACAGAGAAGGAGTTTTCCTATGCTAGCTATGATCCCTTGCGCCCATTCTCCTAAACCAGAGAACCAGTGCATGGGATTCAACCAGGAGGTACATACCTATTTCTGCCAGGCTAATATTGTGTTCCCTTCTAAATTCCCATTTGAGCTGAAGAATCTCATCCATCCGATGATCAATGATTTCTTCTGGGTCTTCAGTATTGTTGGTGATATATGTACAACACTTCACCCCAAACTGTGTAGAGAGGGTGACACAATATCCTCCTGTCATAGCTGTCAGATAGTTCAACACCATCCGATGTTGGACTAGCTCTCTTTTATACGCTTGTAACTCCTTCCCAGTGTATCTAAAAGTGTCATCATAAATCTCAGTGATGTTATCTACCAAGCTGGCTAATGCTTGTATATATTTAAAATTTATGACTCCTCTGGCGGTATGGGTGATATCTAATGCGATGAGGAGTTGGATACCGAACGACTCGTGTATCATTTCAGAAGCTAGGGGTTCTTTCTTAATTGTTAAATCCCTTTTGTGGATTTGATCATAGTGGGTATGAGTGTAAGGAGGAGGTATACCTCTGTGTATGCTCACCATCTCATCATGTGTGAGGGTCATCACTTCAGGTAACACTCTACCTAGATAACAAATCCCAACGTAGTTCATGGAGAGCCATTTGTACGCCCTTCTACCACAAATATAATAAACGTCGTCAGGGAGGAAATAAGGGACAGAGTATTTCATAATTTTATCACACATTATCCATAAGAACATTCCTGTCCCCTGCTCCCTGACTTGTTCCTCACAGGTTTCCGGTTGTAGGGTCATATTACAGTAGCCGGCTGATACTCTGCCGGCCATCATTTTACTTTTCTTCACCGTGTAGACATATTTATAATGTCTCCCACTGGTGCGGATCTTTAACAGTAATTCTTTATCAATAGGCTCTCCATCTGGACGCTGGGAGTAAGTTATTGTCTGGTTGTGCCATGTCACTTCCCAAGTACCAATCGTTCTGGAACTCGAGAAGTTCATACATACCAGGGACTTATCCACTTGGTATGGGTGTAATCTAAGACTAGGGGACCTGGTATACAGGTATCTCTTATCCAGTGGCCTCCCTTTATTTAATACGCTTATCTCTGAAATATTAAGCGGGTATGGGACTAGGCCTACACTACTCCTTTTATGTAGTACTTGTGAACACACCCAGCATTCTGTTTGGTTTAAGACCTTACCCACTAGTGAGTGGTAATCACTCAAGGGATGTCGGCCTGTAGTTGCCTTACTTGTCGACTGACATCGCTGGATGCATTCTTCTTCCATTTTCGGTTGACAATATCTACAGACACAGTACTCTCCAGACAATAACCCATCACATAGCCCTTGAACTACGTTTTCCTCATACCTTTTACCTTCTCCTGTTATGGGTAAAGTATCAAGCTGATTTAGGGATTCTACTTCACCCATATCAGGGTCCATTATTACACTGTCAGAACTCCGCTCCGATCGCTCTAGAATGTGGCAGCCACCGAGTATCCTTGAATGAGGAAGAGGAAACAGGAAGAAAACAAAGAAATAGATGTACAACTGCGAACCTGTTGCTTGGAGTCCTTCCATCATCTCTACCAGGATACTTTTATTTGCTCTGTTCTTGGACCTTTTCTCGCTCAGGTTGCTCGACCTTGGCTGCCTTTCAGTCTTCCCGGAACAATGCTTCTAGTGACACTTCTTCTCTTTCGCTCTCTGCACTCGGGAACTCTGGGTTACTGGCTTTCTTGCAGTGGGACGAATGTATCCAAGTCTCTCTCTCTGCGACTTTAATTGATGTAGTGCTGGTCAACAAAACTTGGTACGGTCCTTCCCAACGGTCTATCAAACAACCTGAGCGTAAAAAATTTCGGATCATGACAAAGTCTCCTGGTTTAAGATTATGACAATTCTCGGTAGGCATATCAGGGTTCAGTAAATTCAGCTGCTTTTGTTGTTTCCTTAGCTGTTTGTTTAGCTTTAGGATATACTGTACAGTTAGCTCATTGTTACATTTGAGATCATCCTGTGGGTCTATCATGACGTGTGGCTGCCGACCAAACAATATCTCGAAAGGGGACAAGTTGAGCGGAGCCCTGGGAGTGGTCCTAATGCTATACAGCACAATAGGCAATGCCTCTGGCCATAACAACCCTGTTTCAGCCATAACTTTACCCAATTTGTTCTTAATAGTACCATTCATTCTCTCAACTTTGGCGCTCGCCTGGGGACGATATGGAGTATGAAGTTTACTATTAATCCCCAGGAGTTTACACATGATTTGGAAGACCTCTCCTGTGAAATGAGTGCCTCTGTCACTCTCAATGACCTTTGGGATACCATATCTACAGACAAACTCCTGACATATTTTCTTTGCTGTAAAGGTAGCAGTGTTGGAGGCAGCGGGGAAAGCCTCCACCCAGCTGGAAAACATGTCAACACATACTAATACATATTTCAAATTTCTACAGGGTGGTAACTGTATGAAGTCGATTTGTATTACCTGGAAAGGGCCTTCTGTAGGAGGGATGTGGGATGGCTCTGTTGGGATGGCTTTTCCAATGTTCTTCCTCAAACAGGTGAGGCATGACATTGCCACTCTACCTGCTTGAGAAGCGAACCCTGGTGCACACCAGTAGGCCTTTACCAGCTTGCACATACCTTCCTTCCCAAGATGTGTCAGCCCATGGGCCGCCTCGGCTAGACTAGGAAGGTATGCTCTGGGGGCCACTGGTTTCCCGTGTCCATCTCTCCAAAGTCCGGTGGACTCTTGGCCACATCCCTTCGACTTCCATACTGCTCTTTCCTGTGGGGAACACAAATTCTGCATGTCTATCAGTTTGGATGTGGATACCATGTTCAGTGTACAAAGGTTTGTAGGATGGGTGAAAATATTTACAGGGCATGCGGCCCTTTTCGCTGCCTCATCAGCGCGGCTGTTACCAAGTGACACCGGGTCCTTCTCTGATGTATGAGCTTTGCACTTGATAACAGCCACTCTGTCTGGAAGCTGGATAGCTCCCAGAAGTCTCCTAATGTATGTCGCATGCGCCACTGGTGTGCCAGCCGCCGTCATGAAATTTCGGAGGCGCCATAGGGCTCCAAAATCATGCACTACTCCGAAAGCATATCTGGAGTCGGTAATATGTTAACTGATTTTCCTTTGGCCAGTTCACATGCTCTGGTCAGTGCCACCAGTTCCGCTACTTGTGCTGAGTGAGGTGGTCCCAGGGGTTCAGCTTCCACAATACCTTCTCCATCTACTACCGCGTAGCCTGTGCACAGCTCTCCCGTCTCCGTTTGTCTATGACAGCTACCATCAGTGAATAAGGTTATGTCTACCTCACTTAATGGGCTGTCGCTTATGTCAGGACGTGCTGTAAAGGTCTGATTCAGGTAGGTCATGCAATCATGTTTGTCCTCACCCTCACTAAACTCTGCTTTACCATATTCAGCAACATTCCCATCACCCTCCACCCTTTGTGCCTTGGAGGGCACATGAGGAAGGAATGTGGCTGGGTTTAGTGTGTTGCATCTTTTGATGGTAATATTTACTGGGGCCATCAGCGCCAGTTCCCACTTGGTGAACCGTGCTGAGGACACATGACGTGTTTGGGCAGAATTTAGGAGGGCAGAGACAGCATGGGGAGCATGAACAGTTAAATCGTGTCCCAACACCACGTCCTCACTCTTGTTTACTAGTTGTGCTATTGCGGCCACACTTCGTAAGCAAGTTGAGAGTGAGCGTGCTACTGTGTCCAGCTGGCCACTGTAGTACGCTACTGGTCGGTTGGCATCACCATGTTTATGGACAAGTACTCCTGCTGCACACCCAGCTGATTCCGTTCCGTACAGTTCAAAGGGTTTCCCATAATCTGGCATTCCCAGTGCTGGGGCCTTTGTTAGGCTCACCTTTAGTTCCTCGAAAGCCAGCTCAGATTCCTCAGTGTGAGAGACCCGGTCTGGCTTAGTTGAGGAAACCATCTCTTGTAGTGGTAATGCCAGAATAGAGAATCCTGGGATCCAATTGCGACAGTATCCACACATGCCTAGGAACGTACGGATCTGGTGCTGGGTCTGTGGCAGTGCCATGTTTGGAATCGCTTGGATTCGGTCGTCGGTGAGATGTCTCAGCCCTTGGGTAAGGCAGTGGCCCAGATACTTAACCCTGGTCTGGCATAATTGTAGCTTATCCTTTGATACTTTATGTCCTGTCTCTGAGAGATGCATCAGCAGCTGTCTAGTGTCATCCACTGATGACTCCAGTGACTCAGAACACAACAATAAGTCATCGACATATTGTATAAGTATCGAACCACTCATGGGTTGAAAGGATTGCAAACAATCATGCAAGGCCTGGGAAAAGATGCTGGGGCTGTCTATAAATCCCTGGGGGAGTCGTATCCAGGTATACTGTACTCCTCTGTAGGTAAAGGTGAACAGATACTGGCTGTCAGGGTGTAAAGGGACAGAGAAGAACGCAGAACACAAATCAATGACAGTGAAATGAGTACAATGAGGTGGGATTTGCATCAGGATGACAGCTGGGTTTGGCACTACGGGGAATTGGCTCTCAACTACTTTGTTTACCCCTCTTAAATCCTGCACTAGTCTGTAGCCCCTCCCCCCACTCTTTTTCACCGAAAAGATGGGACTATTGGCCGTGCTGGAAGTTCTAACTAGGATTTCCTGTTGGAGCAATCGCTGGATCACAGGGTATACTCCTAGCTCAACTTCGGGTTTTAAAAGGGTATTGCGGTATTTTTGGGGCTATCCTGCCTTCTTTTAAACGGATCTCTACTGGAGCTACATTTGCCATCAGCCCAGCATCCTGTCCATCTTTAGTCCAAAGGGAACTCGGTATTTGTGCTGTAATTTCAGCTACCCTAGATGGATTTGACTCTATAACAGTGGAATACAACATTAGCCTCTGAGGACTGTCCAGCATATCTTGCACTTCTTGTGTAAGATTTCTAGGAGTGTCCAGGAATACCCCATCGGGGGTGCAATAGATGACACATCCCATTTTACATAGTAAATCTCTACCCAGGAGGTTAGTCGGGGCCGCTGCAGCCAACAGAAAAGAGTGTTTGGTATGCAGAGGCCCGATTGTAACCTCTGCTGGTTTCGTCAGTGGGTAATGTTGTATTTTTCCTGTTACCCCAATTGCTGCTACTGATTGGTCGGTGAAACCCAAGTGAAGAGGAGTGTTGAGAACAGATCTGGCCGCCCCTGTATCAACCAAGAAGGTTTGCCTTACTCCAGCTATATCAACCTTCACCTGAGGTTCCTCTCTAAGGTGTTGTGTTAGTCTAACTGGCTGTAGGATACAGGTATGACCTGTTTCCTATTGTCTTACCTGGGTTGCCCTTAGTACAGTGTCAGCCATCAAATGGGGAGGAGGCATGTTGCGTGACCTGTCTGTCTCCTCCCATTGTCTAGGGGTTGGGTATCTCCGTGTCTCACCTTGGTGAGGCTCCCAGTCTCGTCTATGTGTTTTGTAACTCCTGGGGTTTCCTGACCTACAGTGTGCGGAGTAGTGTCCTTCCTTATTGCAGTTGTAGCAAATATTTTGCTTTCTACCTGTGTCTCTGGTGTTTCGTTGATTTTCAGCTTTATTTGGGGCATTTGTAAAAGCTTGGATGCTAACCATCATCAGTTTATCAGTTTGCAATTCTCTGTGCTTCTTGATGTTACGGTCGTGGTCTACAGCAGATTCCCGTAGGGCATCTACTGTCATTCCACGCCAATTTGGAAAAGAAGTTTGGACTCTGGCTCTCAGGTTTTCTCTAAGCCCTTCCACCAGCACAGAGACAATCATCTCCCTCAGGTGGGTGTCGTCCTTAGGCTCGGAGACACCAGTGTATCTTGATACCGCCAGCAAACCCCGGTTGAAATATTCGCTAGCTAATTCACCATCTTTTTGTTTGATAGTGAATATCTTGCTATATTCCACTGCTGCAGGAAAATACACTCCCAACTGCAAGTTGATTAGGCGTATATTCTCTTGGTTGATCTCATCATTTATCTCCTTGTCCACTTTCAATCCACTATCCTGAATGAATTTCGGGATGTCTATGTGAGTGGGGAGACAGGCCCTCAACATTATTTTCCAATCCTTGTTGGTGGGCTCATCAGAGTTTCCCAGATCCCTTACAAATTTCCGGCACAATGCCAGATCTTTCCTAGGATCAGGGAAATCTGTAATGATGGACCGCAGCTCTAACCGTGTCCATGGGTTTAGCATGGTCATTTTCCTGGTAGGTATCACACCCTCTCTGTCTGCCTTACCATAGGGAACCTCCAGTGTGCGTACAGGGTATGTTTGTACCACATCCGCATTACTGGGACCTGCTTGGGAGTCGTCTGTGTCTGTGCTGTGTGGTGCTATCTTACCTGAGTCCATGACTATGCTGTTGGCATTAGCCGTCTCCTCTCCCTGTGCAGGGGCCCCAGCAGCAGGTTTTGCTGGTTCAGCCTTTCCTTCAATCATGTTAATTGCATGGGAGACGGCCAGTGCCAACAGCTGCTCGTTTTCCTCTCGGGTTTCCTTATAAGGGGATAAGACAGGGTACAAGTTAGCAACGGTTACATTATTACTCATGTCTCGCTTATTAGTCATTTACCCCTTCGGCACATATGGGGGTGGGGGAGCTGATTCT
Source organism: Crinia signifera (assembly GCF_055691185.1). NCBI lineage: Eukaryota > Metazoa > Chordata > Amphibia > Anura > Myobatrachidae > Crinia > Crinia signifera. The sequence continues at coordinate 85,275,141 of NC_139217.1, forward strand.
ATTGCGGCAGCGGTTGCATTTTTATTGTGGCTGATTGTATCTGGCACTGCCAGACATCTGATTCCCCATTGTTCCTGTCCTTCCTTCTGCCACAATTTAAGAATCTTTATGTGCTTCACTCTCTTCTTACGACTGGAGAGTAGACATATTTCATCTTTTACTGCCGATAAGATTTCTGGATCAAAGCTACCAACACTGGGAAATTCTAACTTGCTGCCTTGTGTCATTTTTCTCCATTTCTTTTGGTAAACAACTGCTCGTTCACCGTGCTTACAGCACATAATGAAAGCCGCCGATCCTTTGGGTCGACTCGCTTCCTCCCTAACTGGCACGTTATCACTGTGTGACCCGTTATTACCCATAATTACAGGAATAAACGTTCACAGCTAGTAGATACCGGTGGGTTATTACTTGTCTGAGAGCTCCCCAACCACTCACTTCTCCACAAAATGGCACTATTCCGCAATCAAGCGTGAAGCCCACTATGCGAGGTAATGTTACTCAATCACCAAGCTCTCAACTAGCCGCGCACGTCTAGTTGACCTACAAGGTGCGGCCTAATTTTTCCAGGGTACAACAAACTTGTTTTCCTGTACCCCTAAAAACTGGATTTTCTAAAGTAGCTAATCGGATCACTGGGTTCCGATGTATCTTCTTGTACCCTCCTAGTGGATCAAAATAGGTAGTTCCACTGAAGGGGCAGTTCCTATGGGCACGTCGTCACGTACACCTTTTCCTACCTGGACTGTCCTACACTGGACTACACTGCGCTTGAGTCGTGCCGTCACACACCCGTTCGCCTCAGTTTTGTTTCACACTGGGCGCTAGTTACACCTTGGTCTTATGCTTATATTTGAAATATTTCTGTACAGAAAATCTTCCCAGGCTGGTAGCTTCTCACTAGATACTTATGCAGGTATAAATCCCTTTTAAATAGCTATAGGAATCTATTAAAATAATGCTTGTGTTGCTTGTTTATGAGAAAATGAACAAAAAGAAAAAAAACTTATTTTCTCTTATTAATCACCGCCTTATCCACAGTATATTACTATACTGTTTTAAATAAAGCTAGTGATTCAATACTGTTCACCTTTGCGTTCCTATGTGTGCTGCATGTGCAGTGCCAGTGAACAGCCACGTGTGTACGTGTGTTTTGTTAAACCTGTTCACAGGCCGCCGATGAATCGGCCACCCACGTGTTCTATAGTGTATTTGCAAGGTTGCACTCGAGTTTCGCTATATGCAGTAATTGCGCCTAAATGTGGAATAAATCCCTTAACTTTGTCCGAAAGTTACGTATCAAGATGCGAAATAAATCCCGCACTTAATCCGTAAATCACGTACAAAGATGCGAAAATTTCCCGATATGGGCACGTGCGCGCGCACCTTGCGTAATACACAATAGACGCTTTACGTTACTGAAAAAAAAAAAAAGAACTTATCGCCACGTGGCGGAGTCTCTGGTCTTGCAGTAACTAACAATAAAAGTTATAGTTTTGCACAGAAGGGATCCTCTATGTACTATAATAAAACACAGGCCTTTGTCTCCACGTGTGCGAACTTTATCGCACGTGGCACATATACTGTAATAAACAAGCAACTCAAGACACTATACCCCGTTAAACTACTTGTGGCAGGCAGAAGTACAGCTTACTGAACACTTAGATATGCTTTAAAACACGTGGCTTAATGTTTCACTTATTGTACTTCGGGTTCAACGCTAGCACTTCTCGAACCCCGCACCGCCGCGGACCTGGCCTATCCAGCAATGGATAATAAATACTTCCACCCTTTTGCTGGTATAGGTCAAGCCGCGCGCCTGGTACTGAGCTCCAGAATGTGAAACGGACGGACGAGCCCTCAATTGTTAATGGCGATTAAATATGACCAAAGAAACAATAAGTGAAAAGCGCAGGTTACGTATTATGTCCGTAACCAGCGTACCCTTTATACCTAGCTACGTGCGAACAAAGCGTAGCGCAGCGTAGCGTACCTTTATTGTGTATTGTACACCATAGAACCAGTACTATATTAAGAGATCCTTTCGCAGTACTCAGACTCTAATCTGCGAATATACCTTTAAGGACAGTGTCCGTAATATACTTATCGCTATGCGAATTAACAGACACAACCACGGTATAGAAGTAAGGAGATAGGAACTCCGTAAAAAGATGTATTTAAGTCCCTAACGGACAACAGGGGGTTACAGGAATAGAAAATACAGATATAACAAGCGATACAAAGTCTAACAATGGGTATAATAAACAGGCTCTACTAGGGGAAGAAAATACAGATACAGGATACAATCAGCCAACAATACAATAAGAATAAATACCGTAAATGCAACCGTTTACCGTCTCCTCATCAAATATGCGCAGCGCAGTCCGGTCAGAGCTCGCTATCGTTCAGGGTTGAACTATAGCCCGGTCAAAGGTCAGGGAAAGGAAGATGTGCCGAAGTGACCAAGGCCGCCCTGGGTCACCTATCTTATAGGGTCAGAAGGGGGAGGTCAAAGGCCATTCCTATTGGTCGTGGGTCGTATGTCAGGTTCTCTGTGATTGGGGGTAAAGTGATGCACCTGGTTTGAATAGGGGCAGGGGAGTGAACTTTTGGAGTTCTTTGTTTGTTGGTTTCGTCGTCAGGGGTCGTAAATAGTAGTTGAAACCGGTTATATCTGGATTCCTTTGTTATACCTTTTTCAACAGAAACTGTCCTGGGAATATGGATTATGTCCATAACTATCGGGCCGTGTATATTGCGAAATATTCGCAATGACCGGAATACTGCGCATAAGAAACGGAACGGAACGGTACTAAACACTATACAGACAGATGTATGCAATGCTAACTAAGCTATGTGTGGCGTTCTAACCCTTTAACTAGATTTTATTTAGTGTCAGTATGTTCTTATGAATTTATGTGTAATAGTATGGCTACTCTTCTGTTCCACTTTGTCACACAGACTCGGGTATGGAAACTTTATTTGCGCAACTCTGCGAACCAAAATGGCGGCCATACTATCGTAAAATGGCGTGTATGCAACTCGACTTTCACACACTGTAACGGAATCTGCTGCGCTATATAAGACGCTGTAACGGAATCTGCTGCGCTATATAAGACGCTGTAACGGAATCTGCTGCGCTATATAAGACACTGTAACGGTATATGCTGCGCTATATAAGACACTGTAACGGAATCTGCTGCGCTATATAAGACACTGTAACGGAATCTGCTGCGCTATATAAGACACTGTAACGGAATCTGCAGCGCTATATAAGACACTGTAACGGAATCTGCTGCACTATATAAGACACTGTAACGGAATCTGCTGCGCTATATAAGACGCTGTAACGGAATCTGCTGCGCTATAGAACAACCTGTAACGGAATCTGCTACACTATATAAGACACTGTAACGGAATCTGCTGCGCTATATAAGACACTGTAACGGAATCTGCTGCGCTATATAAGACACTGTAACGGAATCTGCTGTGCTATATAAGACACTGTAATGGAATCTGCTGCGCTATATAAGACGCTGTAACGGAATCTGCTGCGCTATAGAACAACCTGTAACGGAATCTGCTACACTATATAAGACACTGTAACGGAATCTGCTGCACTATATAAGACGCTGTAACGGAATCTGCTGCACTATATAAGACACTGACGGAGTCTGCTATGCTATATAAGATGTTGACAGCTGTAAATAAATATATATACAGATAAAGAATAAAGATATACACAGCACTGCAGGGCAGCATAAGCCAGAGAGATTCTCTCTCTCTCTCTCTCTCTCTCTCTCTCTCTCTCTCCCTCCCTCCCTCCCTCCCTCCCTCCCTCCCTCCCCCGGGCCCCACGAATCCCCCAAACCCCAAGTTTATTACTATGTTTATTACTAACATTAATTAGCTTTATGAAAAAAGAAAAAAATTCACCTTGAATTACAGGGCGGCGCTGGGGCAGCAGAATACCTTCTCCTCCTCCAGGCTACAGCCAGCGCTAGGAAAGGCTGATGACGCAGCTGTAGCCAGGGAGGAGGGAGTGAGTCAGGTGACTCTGGGAGGAGTCTCACGTGCTGCTACGCTGCGCTGCCCAGAAGCCGGACCGAACAGCAGCAATTTAGAGAGGCCAGAAGACTGTCAGCATGCCGCCCGGCCACACTGTCAGTGACGCTTGGCGGCAGGGACCGGGCGAGAAGGGCAGGACGGAGGCAGGCGCCGGGTAGGGTAGGACAGACGCCGGCGCGCACTGCCCGTTATTATACCTGTCCTGAACTAACTACTTGTGCAGGGATGATCATTTGCGAAGGGGGGGCGGGCCGGCGCCATTCGACCAATTGGTGCCCGGAGCATGAGCTCCGGTGGCTCCGCCCTCCCTACGCCTCTGCCTCCAGGACTTACCTGACCAGGCTGAAGCCTGGTGCTGTCCTCGATGCCCCTGGGCGGTGGGCATCGAGCTGATTGCAGTGTAAAAAAAAAGAACTATTGTTTAATACTGTGGAACTACGAGTCCCAGCAAGCCTCCCCCGCAAGCTGGGACTTGGAGAATCACAAGTCCCAGCATGCGGGGCATTAAAGGGCCCGCTGGTACTTGTAGTTCCACAGTATGAAAAATAGTCAAACAAATACACACTGACAAATGAAAAATAAAACTTTAATACATCCAAAGCCCACACATACTGATACTTACCTATCTTTAGCCCGTCGGTAGGTCCCTGAGTCCGGGGCTTCATGGTCCAGGGTCCGGTGCCTTGGTTCCTGGGTCCGGGGCTGCAGAGTCCAGGGTCCGGGCCTTGGTTCTGGGGCTGGTCTGGGGTCTGGGGCTGAAGAGTCCGGGGTCCAGGATCCAAAGAAATCCATATGGGGACCTGTTGAAGGAAATCCTACTCACCAGGTCCTCTGGCGAAGATCCCGTCCTATTCTCTCCGCCGCAGTCCAAGTTGCGCATCACTCGGACTGAGGAGAGACGCAGAGAACATTCATCTTCCGCGCCTCTCCTCCAAATGATTCTATTGGCCGCCTAGCGGCCAATCAGGAGCCGAGAAAGTCGGGTTGATTGGGTTTATGATATGGATGATATGATATGGGTTCATTGGTTCTAGAGATATTGAGGGGAAACCGATTTTTTTATTTATTTCTGAAACATAATTTCATGGCTGTTCATGTTGTTTGAGGGCAGATTTCTCTGAAACCAAACGGCCCAGTTTCACAGGACCAAAATCATTTGAAGCCCACATGTAAATGGGTCAGTTGGTTCCGAAGATATAGCTGGTTGTTTAATGGGGGGGGGGGGGGGGGTGGTTTTCTCTCCCCCTCACACCAGAAAATGCACTAGGCTGGTGTAAAAGGGGCCAGCCCGGGTAAATCCCTGCATTATTGGTGTGAAAGGGGGTATTACCGGGACCTGCAGTGCTCTGAAAACAGCCGGGCAGCCCCCTGCTCTCTGCCCGACTGTCAATGGCTGTCATTTCTGCCCGGCGGCGGGTCTCCCCCAGTTACCTTGAGCATGTATTCCCCCTTGGCAATGAGCATGTAATCCCATATGGAAATGAGCATGGAACCCCTGGCAATGAGCATGGAACTCCTGGCAATGAGCATGTAGGTAAGCAGCACTTATGTAGCATGTGTGGTGTGTACCTTAACATGTAATGGGCATTATGGTGTAAATTTTTAATGCGCACCATGCCCCTGTTTATGAAGCATATTGTGCATTATTGCTCAATCTGTTTGGTATAGTGTGTATTTTGGCTCAATCCATGTGGCAAAATGTGAATTTTGCCTTAATCTGTGTGGCATAATGTGAATTATCACTCAATCCGTAATGTGTAAGAGGCAAGTACAGTATAAGGGGGTTACTATTGTGTTGCACGATTTGTATAAGGGGTATATGGTGTGGTAAATTTAGGTGACTACATAAAAGGTGCTGAAATGTTGTCTACCAAGTTTCGGCTTTCAGTATTTTTTTTATGACTGGAGTGCCGCGTCACCCCGCAAGTATTTTAGGACATCGGCATCCTGTGGGTGCACCTTTGGAGGGCACCCTGCATTTTTCCTATACCAGCCCCCTGCCTTTTCCAGGCACACCCATGAGCAGACCACCCAACCAGATCACTGGTCACGCCCCCCCACATTATTAGGTGCTGACCACAGCCCCTATTATTGTGCATAATAGGCCCTTGATAATTTTCAGCTCCAGGCCCATTTAGACCTTAATCTGGCACTGAAGGCACCGGACCCTGGACCATGGAGCCCCAGACCCAGGGATCTACCGTCAGGCTCAAGATAGGTAAGTATCAGTATGTGTGGGCTTTGGATGTATTAAAGTTTTATTTTTCATGTGTCAGTGTGTATTTATTTGACTATTTTTCATACTGTGGAACTACAAGTCCCAGCTTGGGGGGGGGAGGCTTGCTGGGACTCATAGTTCCACAGTATTAAACAATAGTTTTTTCTTTTTTTTTACACTGCAATCAGCTCGATGCCCACCGCCCAGGGGCATCGAGGACAGCACCAGGCTTCAGCCTGGTCAGGTATGTCCTGGAGGGGGGGACCCCTTTATTGGGGTGGTCCCCACTCCCCCAGGGCCCCTGGCCAGGCTAACTGGTCAGTAAGGATGAATGTTTTGGCCGTGGGACCATATATAATAAGTGTTCCCCGGCTGTGACATTACCCTGCTGGCTGGTTTGACCTGGGGCTGGTTCTTAAAATACGGGGGACCCCTATTCATTTTGTCCCCCGTATTTTGGGAACCAGCCCCAGACCTGGAGCCTGGGACTGGTAGTAAAAAAATTGGGGAACCCCTATTTGTCGGGTTTCCTGATTTTTTATTACCAGCCCCTGCTCCTTCAGCCTGGTGCTGGTTACAGCTGTGGGGGGGGGACCCCACGCCGATTTGTTTATTTATTTATTTATTTTTCTATGGGTTTTTTTATACACATTGCAGCCTGCACGGATCTGACTGATGTAATACATATGTAGCATGCACACTATTATTAAATAGTATTTTTTCCATATATATATATATATATATAAAAGGTGAAGCTACAAAATTTACTCTGCCTCGCCCACCACTACTTGTGACATCTGCACAGCGCTACACCACTTTCCAGAGGTCGCTCACCTCGCCTTCTTCCTCTCCTAGCTTTACCATAGGGTTGCTTGGAGGACCAGGATCTACAAACCTCCTGAAAAGGCATCAGCATGAAGGTGCTGTTTCCCCAGACAATGCCTCACCTCAAACTTAAATGGCTGCAAGGCCAAAAACCAATGGGTTACACGAGCATTCACCTCTTTATTTGTATGCATCCACTGTAAGGGTGCATGGTCTGTGACCAACAAAAACTTTCAACCCAATAAATTATTCCATTTATGACTCAACTGCCCACTTAATGGCCAGGCACTCCTGCTCTACAGTAGAGAAGTTACTCTCTTTGGGGGTTATTCTGGTTGACGCACAAGGCTGCGAATTCCAAACCAAACCCCGCCTGGCTAATGCCGGGTTGCTCACCCCCCCCCCCCTTACATTGCGTGTTCGCCAACACTGCCTGCGAATGGATGTTTAACATAAACATCCATTCGCAGGCTCGGGAGACCTACCCCCATCATTTGATGGTCGGCGACCATTGAATGATGGCGAAGGCCCACGCATATGTAAGTTTGTTCTGAACAACCTTACATATGCGTGTCAGCTTGGTAAAAATCGCAAAATAGACCAGGTTCTTACAGGCAAATTTGACAGAACCATGCACAGATCATTGAGATCTGTGCATGGTTCTATGTTAAAATATGTGTAAAATTGAAATGGGAAAAAAAAATGGCGTCACCGGCCTGATACGGTAAAATCACCCCCAAAACCCCATTGCTTTTTGTAGGTGAACTACATGTCCCAGCAGGCCTCCGCTGCATGCTGGGACTTGGCGAACCACAAGTCCCAGCATGCGGGGATTAATGGGCCCCCTTGGACTTGTAGTCCACTTCTAATAAAGAATGTTAAAAAAAAAACACTGAGAAAAATTAAAAGTTTATTAAACACACATTAATTTTACTCCTATACTTACAACACCAGGCTCCATCGCTGACTCTCTCCTGTCCCCTGCAGCAGCTCACCCCACACTGACTGATTCATATACAATTGGTATCACAGGCAGTAGCATACAGGCATAGCAGACTCCTAACAAGCTCCGATGGTCCCTAGTCTAACCCACACCCCCAACCTATCACTTGGGTAGATAGTGCACCTTCGAGAGCCGTCCACCGTCAAGAGCCGGGAGACTATGCAGGAATGCATGAATGCAGCGCTGTTGACCTGAGCACATGTCTAGAAGGTGAGAATGCCTTCTGGACAAATTTCAGACTCTGTATCAAAGTTGTTGTTTCTGTATTCCAATTAAGGTGCATAAGGAGATCATTTCCCACCCAGTCGGTCCTTCCAACCAATTAATAGGAGAAAGAATTATAAAAACTCTCCCTGACACGTAATAAGGAGAATCAGTTAGAACTTCACTCAGTGCCTCAGGCATCTCAATTATACAAGGACCCAATAACCAACTTTTTACGAATACCTTCTTATGAAAAGTTGCCTGAAATAAACTTTGTTATTCACAAACCCCTGATGAAGTCCCAAGAAGGGACGAAACGCATTGGGTATTCTCGGTTTCCTATTGTCCAAGTTTCTGAAATTTTTCAATGAACCTAATTACAATCTGGAGTTACCGCTACCATTGTTTGAAATAAGAATCTTTTTGATAAACTTTTGAAATTTATGGACTTTATTTGATATGCTTTGAAAAAACATTTTAAGGCTTCATTGGTCACAAGGGGCGCCATCTTACAACTGCACTCCATATTTTTCCTATCCCCCATCCAACAGGGGATCTTGTAAGTAAGGCAGCCTCCGCAAAGTAATTTACATTCCTGTGGCGTGAAACAAGGGTCTGTTGTCGATATATATATATATATATATATATATATATATATATATATGCTCTCATCCATTACCATGTTTTTATTCCAACCAGCCCATACCAATACTTGTATAGTGCAGTGGTTCCCTATATTTTTTGAACCACGGCACCCTAGAGTATCAGAATTTTACATGACACCTCTAGCTGTAGAAAAATAAATATAAAATGAAGTTGATTTTGTTTATTTGTGATTCTTCGGTTCAATTATGTGGTAAAGGGCAGGCAGTTTGGGAACCACTGGTAAAGTGTATTCCCAGGTGTTAGAAACATTTTTACAGATTACTATGGTCAATCAAACTGGCTCCAGCCCTACCCTTACTTCTCTGTTCCATAGTGAAGAGGACTATGAGAAGGGTCTATAAGGTTTAGCTGACTTGAGTATCAGAAGTTGTGGCAATAAAAGACACTACAACACTGAAGCTGGCCATACACTACTGGTTAGGAGCTGATTGGCTAGTGTGTTATCACTGGCCACTTCATCACTTCACCAGGCTTAATAAATCTGCCCCTTAGTTGGAAATGACACCGTGATATATCTACCAAATTGTCCTGCCAGTAATCACCGCCATCCAACAGTTTGTCTCTATTTTGGTTAATATCCATATATTTGTTCTTAAATGTAAACAATATTAGTGCATAAAATGCAACTGAATATAAAAACATAATTCGAAACATATAGGTATATATTCATTATTGTATTTTTCAATCTAAAGCAATCATTAGATGTATATCTGATAATAAGTGCATATTAATAACTCGGATCATAAAGTGATTTGGTTCTCCTAATCTTAGTGCATATTGGGCAGGTCATTCTGTATGATTACACAATGCTATATTCACATTCCGATATACAATGTTTTAATTGTCCTACTGTGGTCTAATGTTTGCTGAGTGGTTTATGCAATCCCTTTACTAACAGGATGAATAGGGACAGTCCTGTTGTGCAAAGCTTTGATAAACAGTGTTATCTCGTTCCCTTAGAGGGCATGCAACTAAACAGCCATGTATCGCAATGGAGATAGACACACCATTGTAACTGCGTACTAGTGATAAAACATCAGAATGTCTTAAAACTAGCTTCCTGGTTGGTAGGGGCAACACAGCGATTATACCAGTGATGGAGGTACACTACTCAAGTATTCTGTTTTCCAGCTGAAGGGTCTAGAATTGGAAGATGGACTTCCTATAGATGTGATCATGCAGTAGCAAGTAGCCAAGTATTGGCCACATGTTTACAACAGCAGATTCTCTGATGAATTGGACATTCAACAAAAGTCAAAACCTGTCCCTGAGTAGTAGTAGTAGTAGTAGTACGTTTATTTATAAGGCGCCGCAAAGTGTCCGCAGCGCCGTACATAGCAAACAAAAAAAAAACAAATTACAAGGTAACGTACAGGGTGTGTTGAAAGATACAGTATAAATAGGGGTATAGCTGGTAGAACTAAAATCAGCATCAGTTCAGAAGTAGGTGTCAAAATTGTCAAGGAGACTGAAGATGAAGTAGAGGAAGGGAAGAACAGGACAGGAGCACAGGTGAGGTAATGAGGTAGGGTGAGTACGTGAGGAAGGAGGGCCCTGCTCATAAGAGTTAACATACTAAAAATAGGTGGGTGGACGAATGAAATACAATAGGATAAGTAGGAACGGAGGGGAACTGAGGCAGGATAGGAGGATCAAAAGAGGTTAGGAGGAGGGATAGGCTAGTCGAAAAAAGTGGGTTTTGAGCAGTGTTCCCTCTAAGCTGTGCGCACGTGCGCGCGCACACAACTCTAAGAGCGTGCGCACAGACATTACAACAGAGCGCACAAAGCAGCAGTGGTCCCTTTTTGCAGTTGTGGACTCAATTAATGTGTGTTTTACTCATTAACTACATTGTGTGCTGTGTTTTGAATGTTTAAATGTTTAATATCATTTTGAAGTAAAGTTAACACAAATGCTGAACGTCATTTTCCAGTTATATAAGTGACGCACAAAAATTAAAATTTCCTTCCAAAGTTGCACAGCCAAAATCTTTTGCCGCACACAGCCTTTGTAAAATTAGAGGGAACATTGGTTTTGAGGGAGCGCTTGAAGGAGGTAAGAGAATCAGATAGCCTGATGGGTGGCGGGAGGTTGTTCCAGTGCAGGGGGGCAGCGCGAGAGAAATCTTGGACACGGAAGTGGGAGGAGGTGATTAGGTGAGAGGTCAGTCGGCGGTCAGCGATGGAGCGAAGAGGACGGGAGGGAGTGTGGATAGAGATCAGTGAAGAGAGGTAGGGAGCTGTGGAGGAGGAGAGAGCCTTGTAGGTGGTGGTGAGGAAAGGCAAGCTAAATGTTTCAACCAGAAATTTGTCCCCTTGGCAACAGGGTAAAGTCAATCAACGGAAATTAATTTTACTTCCAACATTTATAGGCAGTCATGTATAAAATGATCAATGCCCCTTGTTATTTAATCATGTAAATATAAGTGATGGTAAATATTTTACTTGAAGAAGCTTCTGATTCCATGCTGCCCATCTTGATTATCGCGATCTGTAAATGATGGACTAAAAACTCCAACTCTGTGGAAGTCGCTGCCCCAGCTAGAGAAATCTCCACTGAAGAGTATTTAAAAAAGACTCAAGACTTTCCTGTTTACCAGTGGCGGATGGTTCCTGCTATTGGGCTGCAGGAGGTGGGTGCATGTGGTCACACCGTGGATGACAGACCAATCTGCAAGCTATCCCCTCCCTCTTTGCAGTCTGGGGATGGGACATTGCACGAAACGTGGGGCTGTCCCACTGAAATGGGACAACTAGGAGGTATAAGCTGAGGTTTGCCAGTAGCTGAGATTCATTGTTTTCAAATTTATGCTTGAATTTGTGTGATTCGAACATGGTCAAACCTGTTGAAATTGCTGGATTTCACTTTTTTGATGTTTTGTTTCGTTACAAAGTATCTAAACTATGATAAACAAAATGCAAATACTTTGTACCATTTCAACTTTGAGAAACAATTTGGAGCCAGATTCATTGGAGGAAAGATGGGAGTTCTGTTTCAGATAGAATGTGGCTAAAGACAACCAATCAGATACTATTTATTCTCTTCTAGAACAGGCATGTCCAAACTATTGCCCTCCAGCTGTTGTGAAACTACAAGTCCCATGATACTTTGCCACAGTTTTGCTATTAGGTATTGGTAAAACTATGGCAAGGCATGCTGGGTTGTGTAGTTTCACAACAGCTGGAGTGCCACAGTTGGGACATGCCTGTTCTAGAAGGTGCTAAATAAATAAGCATTATAATTTGATTGGTTGCTATGGGCAACATTCCATGTGACATTGTGCAAAGGTGCAGCAGTATAACCAGTGTATGACCATATTGATCCAGTGAAAAATATTCTCTTTTAGATGGAAGGAATAAATAAGTGAATATTCATACACAAATACGCAAAACCTGAATATACTATACAAATTAAGGGGGTGATTCAGGATGGTTTGCAAAAGCAAACTCACAGTATTTACCCTGCACAGAAACTGTGCTGTAGCCCCACCTCTAGAGCCACCAAAGAAGTGTCCTATGGACGTGCAGAATGCACACCATTTTGTGTTGCACCTTCTGCTGCTTGCCTGGTGTAGGTGTAAGTGCATTAATGATGATGTCAGCTGAGGGTGGAGCTATCTCATATATGCGTATGACTCAATATATACCCTAAGTTTTGTGATAAGCTGTCACGGTTCTCGTATAGAAATATGCAGGGCTATTTTTGTGCAGGCTCCAGCAGGAACTGAGGCCCTTATTCTAGTTCACTGTTTCTGACAAAATATTCCTCAGATGGACAAAACCGTGTGCACTGCAGGTGAGGCAGGTTTTACACCCCACCCAAATCTAATTATCTCTGCACAAGTAACACCTGCCTCACCTGCAGTGCACATGGTTTTGTCCATCTGAGGAATATTTTGTCAGAAACAGTGAACTAGAATAAGGGCCACAGTTCCTGCTGGAGCCTGCACAAAAATAGCCCTGGAAATATGGACTTTTCTGTACCAGCAGTTGGCAAACCCAAAACCGGAGCTGGAATGCACTGTAGACCGGACTGGAACTTGCTGAACTGGAACTGGAGTGTGGCTGAAGCTGACTGCAACTAGACTGGAACCGGCTAAACTGGAACTGCAGAATGAATGAGTGCAGACTGGTGGTGATTATTAGCACAGGGAATAATTTTGAAATGCAAGACTGGAATTGCTGATACAGGCTATACTTCTGCAAGATAATCTGAACTTGAAATTGGGTTAGCAAATAGGAATCTGTGTAGCTGGTAGTTAATACAATACATTCTTGCAGGAAAAGCTGGAGGAATCAGAGACACTGGGCATTATTCTGGTCGGTGCGTACTTTCCCGAATTCTTTCGGAGCAGGCCGCACGCAACGTTATGCGGACATCGTCCGTAGAAACGCCCATTGAGCCCCCGCATTCGGACGGACTCACTCTTTAAGAACAGGGCGTGTGTACGGACGACATATAAACCTTGCGTGTGCGGTGGACACGTACAGATTCTGCACGGCCTTACCGCGTAAGCACGGTCTTACCGCGTCAGAACGTACGGGAAGCTGGCCGTACGCACCGATGCGGAGTATTTACGCACAAATCAACACTATTCTCATAAGACCCAAATCTGTGCCATTACCCGCTTATGCAATTAGGCAACCTCATTCAAAAGGGATTGTTTTTAATGGTCATCTATTATTTCTCTAATAGATCATTAAACACTTTACTACCACTTTACATTAACCCTTTCATCATGCTAAGTGCACAACGTTTTTTCTTGCCCCTTTACGCCCATGTGTTATCTATGAATAAGTATATACCTTTTGCACCTTACATAACTAAACACCATTATTTAAAGTTATATACTTATAATTATATTTATACTGTAAAATAAAATAATAACACAGAGACCACTTCGAACTGTCAACACAAATATTTATTACAAATTAACAAAATATTTAAATAAAATAAAAAATTAGACCAGCAGGTCACAGACAGCCTCCACCTCTGCGACCATCACAAGAAGGTGCTGCCGCAGCCTGAGTAGGGCCCCTCTTAAGCTCTCGCCTTGCCTCTGTGGATCTGTGGGCATGTTAAAGGGGGAACAACATTAATTATGCTATTCAGGTTGACCTTGTACAGTCAATCTTAAGTACCTACAGCATGAGAATTCATACATACAAACAATTACATAGCCAATACTGTTTGTAATGGTAAAAAAAAAATGGGCACACACACACACACACACACACACACACACACACACACACACACACACACACACACACACACACACACACACACACACACACACACACACACACACACACACACACACACACACACACACACACACTGGCTTACACTAATGAATATGTGACTGATAAAAATCTCCTGCCTTAACACTCACCAATCTACTAGAAAGCTACATCCAATACAACATGCCACATTTTGCCATACATATATACCTGCATGTCACTGCTTATTAGCTAAACTGCATGATAGATAGAAACATGGATGGATGGATGGATGGATACATGGATGGATGGATACCACATTTAAAGGCGAGCCTAGTCCCTCTACCCCTTACTTCCGGATTCATAGTCAAATTGCCAGATAGGTGAAGCTGCTGCACTAAGCCGCTTCCTTACACCAAACAAATAAAAAGGCCCTCCATAAACAAAAACGCATCACCTACCTGAGGCTCTAGATTCCACGTTTGCAGCTTGGGCCTATAACCCCTAAGTGTGTCTGTTGTAACCCACTTTAGTTTATTTATTAATAATAGAGTAAAACACACTAGATTCACCAGTGGTACCTAACAAATAGTACTACCACCAATTATTAATGATGCCTTATGTTTACCTACCAATTCCTTCTTCCTCCACTACCTCGCATGCCTCCTCCTCTTCCACAACCTCCTCGGCCACCTCCTCGTGGCCCATAAACTCAGAGGCCACCTCCTCCTCGGGCACTTCGTCTGTGGCCTCCACCTCCACCATGTCTTCTGTGGCCTCCTCCTCGGCCACTTCTTGCACGGCCTCCTCCTCGGCCACTTCTGTGGCCTCCTCCTCTGCCACTTCTGTGGCCTCTTCCTCGGCCACTTCTTCAGGGGGGGCCTCATCCTGGCCCTCTTCACGGTCACGTGTTGTAAGGGAAATCAAAATGCAGAGTGTTAAATAAGTCACATGAATTGTTCATTCATCCTGCATCCCAAAAAATGACATATTACACACACATTACAGCATGTCTAACATAAGGTACCACACAGATAGAGTATGTCATGGTTAACTCATGATGAACCAGGTTACCTTATTGGGACAAAAAAGGTCATGTAAGCATTAATGTACAATTGGCCATTTAATGTGTAAACACTTACATCGTGCAATGCTGGCCCTTATTTGCTGGAGCTTTTCGGGCTCCCGGCGCCTCAGATCAGACCATCGCCGCTCCAGTTGGGCGATGGTCCTGCGCACCTGGGTGCGCGCGAATATGCGCCTGCGGGCAGCAGCATACGCCTGGCGCTTCTGGCGATTTGTTATGAAGGGCCCCGCACGCCCCAGCCTGGTCTCCATAACGGAGACCAGTGCCCTCAGCTCCGCGGCAGAGAATGGGGCTGCTCTACCATAGGCCGCCATCTTAGCAATGGCACAATTCAAACAATCATGTCCTGTCATTGGTTGATCAGAGTGATATTTGGTATTAACTTTATTGTTCATTTTGACTTTAACAGCGTGGATGCGCCACAACAGACGGCTAACCCATTGCATCGCAAACCCACACTTGCTGTATCTTTGCATAGTTGAGCAGACCATGCCATTACTTACTATCTCCTAAACAAACAGTGTAAAAGAAGATGGGAACCCATTATATATAATCTATTACATTCACCAAACATGGGTATAAGCAACAGGTGAAATAGTCTGCATCACTAGCCACTTACACCTAACTCAACAAGGTACTAAACAGCTTTTTTATAGTGAAAGCTATGCAGCAGAAACATAGCAAATAGTGGCAGACCTTTTCCCAATATTAGGCCATGCTGCCATGTGTACACTTACCTTCTACTGGGCCACACTAGAGATGTGGAATGAAAAGTAGCTAGCATGAAGGCTGAATTTGGAGACATTTCACATGTGATTTGGATGCTAGCACTGATTACTATTGCCTAAGTGGTGGACTGGATTGACATATGGAATGGGTATTGTCATTTGTACTACATACCAAACAAGTGCTCAGTACAGATGTACATTCACATATACATTTCATGTCTGACCTCAGTTTTATTTGGTCATTGGTGTACAAATCTGCCTTTACCTACTAAATCAGACGTACTAAGTTTGCCAGGTTTTAAAAAAAAAAAATTCCGCAGCTAGGGGCGTGGCCTATGCGCCCCACGGTTGACGCTGCCGTACGGAACGCAGGGTGTCACTGATGTACGCCAATTACAGAAATAGTATATAAAGGTGTATTAGACAAATGCAATGTTGTTGCACACATGTCTGCATCTCTATCTGAGGAAGAGCAGGAGTGGCAGGACCTATTTGCCCGCATGGAGTCCAGCACCAGCTATGTCCCCCTCAGCACAGACCAGCTAGGGGCAGAAGAGCAGCCTGCTGGCACATCCACATCTGCCCAAGCTGCAGCTGGCCCATCTTCAGCCTCAGCAGAATCATTGGGAACACAGCAGGTGGCTTCCCGACAGAGTAGCCTGGCCAGCACTTCGAGTACAGCGACAGGTGGCCGTGGCCGTGCCAGTGGCCGTGGCCGTGGCCGAAATAGGGCAAGAGAGGAACCAAGCAGCAGAAACATGGCATTCGAAGCGCAGGAGCTTGCGATCCTGGTGCCCCGCGCACGGGATTGGATCGAGTGTCCACAGGACCGGTTGACACACAAGGAGATGGAAGATCTGGGAGGACATAACGGCGGAGATTAATGCGGTGGCTCCACAAGTTCATGAGACGGAGCACGTTAAGAAGAGGCAAGTTCATGTGTGTTACATTTGAGCAGTACAAGCCCAGTAATGTTTACATTAGATATTAGATGGAGTTGGTCAATGGGCGGTCACGTTGCTTGGAGGCACAGACATGTTTGCCATGTCATTTAATTGATAGTTATTGGAGGGTGAGTGTGAGTGTATCTTCTAAGGGTTGGTTTTCAAATGTAATATAATCTAAGTTTGGTGTCATGAGGCACATGTTGTATTATGTTGCAGATTGCAATGGGTGCTACAGCAAACATGAGGAGTGACATGTATTAATATGTAAACTTTGATTGCAGGTGGCACGACTTCAAAACGAACCTCAAGAAGAAATTGACCCAGCGGTGGGAACACAGCCACACCTCTGGGGCTGGCCCCATGCCATCAAAGCTGCAGCTCACGGAAGAGATGGCCGAGTGCTGCATTGCAGTGGAGGAGGTCCGGGGGGTGAGCACCATGGACAGCGAGGCCCCAGCGGAAGTCATGGCTTCTTTGCTTGAAGGTAATTATTTGCCATGCCATAAGTAGCTGGTTCTAATTTCCCATAGAATGTGTGGTAATTCTAATGTTCTCTTTCACCGGCATCCCCACCGCTTGGTCAAGAATCTCTTGAGGAGGTTGAGGAGTCTGTGCCACCTGCCACCAGTACCAGGCCCCTGCAGCAGCAGCCACTGACCGCGGCTGAATTGGCCACGTGGGGGCAGGTGCTTGGCAATATTCACCAGCAGGGAGAGTCGGCATCAGAGCGGGTGCGTAGGACCGAGGAGGTGTTGCAGGGTTTGGTCAGCACCCAGCACACAATAGCTGGAAGCCTGCAGGCTATGGGTGAGGCCCAGCAGGCCATGGCTGCCAGCCAGCAGACCAAGGGCGTAACTACCATAGGTGCAAGGGGTGCAGCTGCTATGGGGCCCAGAGCTGAAGGGTGCCCTTCTTTGCTGTCTAAGTAATATGTTTTACATACATTTATCACCATCAGTTGCTAAATAGGGGGCCCTTACATACTTTTGCTATGGGGCCCACGAATATCTAGGTACGCCTCTGCAGCAGACAATAGCTGCAAGCCTGCAGGTGCTGGCTGATCAAGCCCTGCGGCAAAATGACCTCCTCCTCCACCATAATGAGCTTATGGTGGAGCTAGTTGCCAGCAATAGGGTCCTATTGTCATCCGTTTCTGGTGCATTACCACCATCAGCACTCCCTGCTGCCAGAGGGGGAAGACGATCCACCCCCTCCCCAGCATCTGCTCCACCTGGGCCACCATCTGACCGTGGCCGTGGCCGAAGCGCTGCTGCACGTGGCAAGGAGCCCGCAAATGAACTTTTCTCCGCATTAATCTCCACCCTTATGTCTTCCCAAATCTTTCATTGAGCTGTGTGTGTCAGCTTCCTGTGTCCAATTCCGTGCAGAGGGTACCCACATTTGCCCTCACTTCGAATGTCATGTTTGGTTCCCCTGTTGCCCTGTGTCGGCTAGCATTACTGTGTGCTGTACTTGAAGTGTTGGTGCTATACTTTTGTTGGAAAGCCACCTGATGTGTTCCTAATGATTCTGCTGTGGCTATGTATGTCTATAATACATGTATTTATTATATATTATTTAATTTTCTTCCTGCTATGCTACCTTTTATTTTGTGGCGATTTCTAATTTATTTTATAAGTTCATTTAATAAATGTTTTTTTGTTTCCCCCAAATGTGTGGTTTAATTGATACATGTAGAAGTGTATTATTACTATTAAGTTGTGTTCATTATTTGCAGTGTAAAAGTGTGTGAAAAGTGCAGCATATATGTGTGTGTTTAGTAATGTTCCATTTAAGCTGCAATGGTTCCAATTGAAGCAGTGACAAGCGTGTAATTAACAAGGAATGTAGGTGATTGTATTGTGTTCAGCTGAAATTGGTTGAGGTGCGTCCGTCCTGATTAGGCGTTCCGATTGCCTAGCGCATGACCGAGTGGTGTCCGCAAAGCAATACTTGCTTATGGACACCGCATATTTCTAGCCTTTTTGTTCGCGTGCATTCGGTGTGCTGTCCGAATGCACGCCTACCAAAATAAGTGCACTCCCCCGTGTCCGTCCATGTTTACGCCCAGTTTAGCCCACTTTGAAAGTACGCCCCTGTGTAGTTCCGAATGACGCCCATAATACGCCCATATTTCACGAGTGATTGCGGTGCACATTTCTGTACGGTATTAGTGAGTACAAGTACGTAGACCATGCGTGGCACATGCGCATAGCGTTCCCCACGCATGCGCTGACGGCTAAAAAACGCCATCCGAAAGTATACGGAAATGTACGCACCAACCAGAATAAGGGCCACTGTGACAGAGTACTGTCAACACATTACTAAACTGGTCATTTCCACTCGCTGTAGTAACTGGGATTTGACACAAACAAATGGATAGCTGGTGGTTAAGTGCAGTACTTGAATAAGCAGCCAGTCATGTTGGAGATGACAACAGCTGGCTTCCCTTTGGAACTGGGTGAATTTGGCCCGTTCCGATGGTTGGGGGACTGCTCATGCGCGTTATCTTTTATGTGCATGTCCCCTTTGCGAAAGGCTTTGCCAACTTTCATAGTCGCCGAGCCTTTGGCAGGGAGTGGGGTGGGCCAGTGGCATGCGGCATTGTGGTCGGGTGTCGCTCAGCATTTTCACACACCCATGAAAACGCTGGGCATTCCCATATGACATCAGCTGCTTGCCCTGTCTTTGTCCAGGCACACTGACTTTTATTTGCGAGCCCAGGATAAATCATTCCATGGCGACCATCAAATGATTTCTCCTGCAGCATACACATGCAAGGGGATGTGTCTTTGGTACAGATCCCCTGGCAACGAGGGGAAACAGTGGTGGAGGGGGGGCAGATTTTCATCAGGACGGGCTCTCTGGCACTCAGTAAACTGCGATGTTCGCAGCTTACCGAGTGAACCAGAATCAGCCCCTAAATTCACAAGCTAAACTTGTAATCAGTGCAGGTGATGGTTGTGCCGGCCTGGAGACACAGGCAGCAGCTGAGATGCTAGCAGAAAGAATATTCTTAAACTACTTCATAGACTTTTTTTTATACCTTTTTCCCATTTTAAAACGTTTAAGGCTGCAGTGGGAATGCGCCAGAGTTGATTTACCGGTTAAAGCCAACAGGTATATCAACACGTTTAAATAGTCCTCACGTTTCAGAGCCGTTTTCTATGCAGTGAGAATGGCTCTGTTCTACCCGGTTAAAAATAAGGTACTTGTGGAGTATCACGGCTCCCATCGCATGCCATCGCATGCCATATATAGTGGCATGCGATGGCATGCGGTTGGATGCGATTTTTGAAGTTTTTAAACAATTTTTTTTACAAAATCGCATGCGTTTTTTAACAGAAAAGCATCCAAATGCATTGAAATTAGTATCAAACATGTTCAATGGCCCCCAAATGTCATTTTTGAGGCTGTACCACCCCCACTATCAACGCGAACCCAAAGCTGATTTTTTTAAAACCAGCCCCAGGCTCCAGGCCTTTTCATACCCCCACTATCCACGTCGGCGTGGAGTTGAGAACCAGCCCCAGGCCAAACCAGCCAGCAGGGTAATGCCACAGCCGGGGGGAGACTTTTTATGCAAGTCCCCCCTGCCAAAGCATTCAGCCCTGTGACGGGTCATCCTGGCCAGGGGCCCTGGGGGAGTGGGGACCCCCCCAATAAAGGGGTCCCCCCCTCCAGGACTTACCTGGCCAGGCTGAACCCTGGTATTGTCCCCGCAATTATACTGTGGAACCCTGAGTCCCAGCAAGCCTCCCCCGCATGCTGGGACTTAAAGAACGACAAGTCCCAGCATGCGGGGCATTAAAGGGCCCGCTGGCACTTGTAGTTCCACAGTAAAATAAATAGTTAAATAAACACACTGACACCCATTAAAAATAAAACTTTAATACATCCAAAGCCCACACATACTGATACTTACCTATCTTGAGCCCGTAGGTAGGTTCCCTGGGTCCGGGGCTCCAGGGCTGCAGAGTCCGGGTCTCCAGGATCCGAAGAAATCCATAGGGTACCTGTGGAAGAAAATCCTACTCACCAAGGTCCTCCAGCGAAGATCACGTCCTCTTCATCCAACGTTCTCCAAGTCCCAGTATGCGGGGGAGGCTTGCTGGGACTCATAGTTTCACAGTATAATACAATAGTTTTTTATCTATTTTTTAGGGTCACCGGGGACAGCACCAGGCTTCAGCCTGGCCAGGTAAGTCATGGAGAAGGGACCCCTTTATTGGGGGTTCATACTCCCCCAGGGCCCCTGGCCAGGCTGTGACATTACCCTGCTGGCTGGTTTGGCCTGGGGCTGGTTCTTAAAATACGGGGGACCCCTAGTCATTTTGTACCCCCGTATTTTAGGAACCAGCTCCTGGATTTAAAAAATCAGCGGAGCACTATTTGTCGGATTTCCTGATTTTTTAATACCAGCCCCGGCTCTTTCAGCCTGGTGCTGGTTACAGCAGTGGGGGGGACCCCACGCTGTTTAAAAAAAAAAAAAAAAAAAAAACCATCTTTACTATGGGTTAAACAGGTTTTTAAACGGAAGTGTGAATGTGACAAAAACGGCTTTTAAACGGTAAATTTACAGTTTAAAAGCTGCAGTGGGAAAGTGTCTTTATGGCTCTTAACTGTTTAAAAACCTGTTTTAAATAATGGGTCATTACCCGTTTAGGCAGTGGGAAAGCGGTATGAAAATTCAGCAGCACGTGTTCTTGCAGACAGGAATCTAGGAACATTGCAGCAAGCTACAGATCTCTAGCCAGATTGACAGTAATGACCTCCAAACGGGAGGATTAGTAAAGTAAAGCTGGGTACACATCTATACAATCGTCGGGCCGTTCTTTTGATCTGGGATGAACGGCCGTTTGATTGTATAGGTGTGTACGCTGTCCCGATTCCTGCTGTACGATCGATAAACGTCCAAAAACAGTCTTGTCCTTCCATACTTGGTCGGTCGAAGGTTCAGTGCTGTTTAATATTCATCCAATCGGACGGGCCTATATTGGAACAAAAGTGCAGTGTGTACTCACGTTCGATCGATATGCCGGCCGTTCCTGCGATTATACTTCCAAAGCTGGAACGCCCATATGGGCATTGACTAGCTGCATGATCTCTCCTACAGCACAGTATGTAAACAAGAAGCGTTCACCTCTCCCTCATTATATTTTCCTCCCATCTTTATAGCGGTTTGCCGTACATCTGTCCCTAGTCACCCTGCCACCTGTCTACATGTAGACGCGCACCCCATCCTTATAGTGGTTTGCTTTACGTCCAGGGCCGGTGCAAGGCACCGAAGCGCCCCAGGCGAGTCGGGGTGGGGGTGCCCCGGTGCTGGGGGGTGGGGGCTGGCTTCTGACAGGAGCCTGCAGTGGTGTCCTTGCCATGCGGGTACCTGCGGCGCTGTGTATAAAGCTGGCGGCGGGGGGTCCCTGCAGTGAATAAGAAATAACTAGCGCTATGCGGCGGCACGCTTCTGTTTTGAAAACACTGGCTGCACGCTAATTGGCTGAATCTCAGCCAATCAGCGTGCGGCCAGTGTTTTCAAACCCGGCAGCGCTTCCCGTGCCGCCGCATAGCGCTAGTTATTTATTATTCACTGCAGGGACCCCCCGCCGCCAGCTTTATACACAGTGCCGCAGGTACCCGCATGGCAAGGACACCACTGCAGGCTCCTGTCAGAAGCCAGCATGGACCCCCCTGCCCACTCCCCAGACAGCACAACAGGTACCCCCTTTGCACGGGGGGCGAGGGGCGAACTGCCGCCCTCCAGTGGCTGGCGCCATTCTTATAGCGGTTTGCAATATGTCTGTCCCTAGTCACCCTGCCGCCTGTCTACATGTAGACGTGCACCCCATCTTTATAGGGGTTTGCCGTATGTCTGTCCCTAGTCATCCCACCGGCTGTCTACATGTAGACGCGCACCCCATCCTTAAAGTGGTTTGCCGCACGTCTGTCCCTAGTCACCCTGCCACCTGTCTACATGTAGATGCGCACGCCATCTTTATAGCAGTTTGCCATACATCTGTCCCAAGTCACCCCTCTGGCTGTCTACATGTAGACGCGTACCCCATTCTTATAGCGGTTTGCCGTACGTCTGTCCCTAGTCACCCTGCCGCCTGTCTACATGTAGACGCGCACCACATCTTTATAGCGTTTTGCATTACGTCTGTCCCTAGTCACCCTGCCGCCTGTCTACATGTAAACGCGCACCCCATCTTTATAGCGGTTTTCCGTAAGCCTGTCTCTAGTCACCCCACCGGTTGGCTACATGTAGAGGGCCAGCTATACCGTTCTTCAGAGCGTTTTGCTGGACTTAATTTTAAACGTGGCACTACAAGTACCTGTGCAGCAGGGGTGTTTATAGACTGCAATGTTGTGGCCATAGTAGCAAGAATGCAAACACAAACCTTTCTTTTCCACAAGCTCATGATGGGAGTGATAGAAAACAAACGGAACGAATGAAGGTACTTGTGAGTTATCCGGGCTGCCGATTTTTTGATTGTATGCCTTAAGTTAAGGCATACAATCAGATGCGATGCGATGCGATATCGCATCGCATCGCATCGCATGCGACCATCGGATGCGATGACCCGATTTTTCCATAGGAATCAATGTTAAAATGATTCCTATGGAAAAAGGGGTCCTTTTCATACCCCTACTATCCAAGTGGGCATGGAGTTGGATATAAACCTGTGGCGAGCGTAGCGAGCCACCGAGCCCGAAGCGTGGCGAGCGAAGCGAGCCCCGCGAGGGGACGGTATTCCGTGTCCCCTCGCGGGGCTCGCTACGCTCGCCACGCTTCGGGCTCGGTGGCTCGCTACGCTCGCCACTGGTTTATATCCAACTCCATGCCCACTTGGATAGTAGGGGTATGAAAAGGACCCCTTTTTCCCATTGAATTCCATGTTAAAATGGACTCAGTCCATTTTAACATTGATTCCTATGGAAAAATCGGGTCATCGCATCGCATCGCATCGCATCCGATGGTCGCATGCGATGCGATGCGATGTCCCGATCCGACCCGATTTAAAAATCGGACGCCCGGATAACTCATAAGTACCCGAATGAACGAACGGGCAAGTTCTCTGCCCAGCCAGCACTGATGTAAAAAAGAAATTGCTTTTGTTTAGGTTCTGTACTCACGCCTCTTTGTTTTGGTATGCCCTTAACCCAGCCCATTATGATAATTATGTTTATATATGACGTGTCAATAGCCCGAATCCAGAGAGTGTGTACGGTGGTACAATCTTTTTTCTTGCGATTGTTTGGACGGGAGTAGATCGACCGCTGCAAGTAAAATTGTATAGGTGTGTACGCGCGTATCGGCTGGTGTTTGTGGATAGTCGATTGCATGTATGGTCGATCGAACGCTCCAAAGAAAACAGGGATTGTATAGATGTGTACCCAGCTTTACTCAGGGAAGCAACTCTTTGCTCTGGACATCAGTGTTAGTTCTAACAGGGAATATGAAGGAGCTGCAAATTCCCTATTGGCTGCAAGAATCAACTGAGGCAGAAGCACTCAAATAAGAGGAATGCAGTCAGGTGACAAGCTCCAAGATGGTGATGTTAGATTCCCAAAACAATATCAGGCCAAAATGCTTGACCTATGGGACACATGGCAAGGTGAGTCACACAAAATGCGGCAGAGTGTGACATAAGCCGAGTGTTGTACACATATAGCCAGGGCTGGATTTCCCACTAGGCCCACGTGGAATGGGCCTGGGGCAGCATCTGCTGGGGTCAGAAAGGCAGCCCCCCTCTTGATCATGTGGGGGGAAGGCGATACTGCCAGAGGGGAGGGGGGTCGCTATTTGACAGATGGTGTAGTTATTTGCTGAAAGAGGGTCACGGGGAGCCTCAAATTGTGCGGGGGAGGGGGGGTCACAGGGGGGTGTAAATTGGGGATATTTCTGCAAATTGTGGAAGGGGGAGCGGTCTCTCTCTCTAGCCACTCTTGCTATCTGCATTCCCTCTCTCTCCATCTGTCTGTGCTCCCTCCCTCTCTGCGCTCTCTGCGCTCCCTGTCTCTCTGAGCTCCATATCTGCAATCTCTCTCTCTGCTCTCCTTTTCTCTACATTTCTCTCTTCCTTCTTTGTGCGCTCTACCTCTCTGCACTCTCCCTTTCTCTCTGAACTCCCTCTTTCTCTCTCTGCGATCCCTCTCTCTCTCTGCGATCCTTATCAATCTCTGCGCTCCCTCTCTCTGCATTAATCTCTTTCTGTGCTCTCTCTTTCTGTGATCCTTCTCTCTCTGCGCTCCCTCTCTCTGCTCTCCCTCTCTCTCGACAATCCCTCTCTCTTCCTGCATTCCCACTATCTCTCTCTGAGCTCCTTATCTCTCCCTTTATCTGTATCTCTCCCTATCATTCCCTCCCTACCTTCCTCTCTCACCCTCCCTGTGACATTTGGCACCAAAAAAATGTGAAAACTCATGTCGACCATGCTCCCATCGCTCTAATGCTGGCGTCTAACTTCCCTTTACTGTCAATCTAGACGCAGTCAACTATAGTTGTCTAAGTAGACGGCCCAGTTCAACGAAGGGTGGTCAACCATAACATGGTCTATCTAGACAGCATTGATCCGCCATAACATAGCCGCTTGAATATCCTATGTCCTTTCTATGTACTGCAGTGTCATTGTGACAACAACGCTAAAGGCAGAGCAGATCTGTGTGTTGTTTAGTGAGCATCTGTGCTATATCTCCAGAGGATCTAACAAGACATTACACCAACTGCTTCCATCAGCATTTAGGTCTCTAGACACTTTATTATCAGCAGTGTGATTGTAGTTTAGTACTGCATTTCAGGAAAATAGTAACTTTTTCAACCTACTCATGCCATCTTCACCTTTCCTCTGGTCTCAACCTGTTCTGTTTCTCTCATCTTCCCATATTTCTTTGTCTCTCCCCCTTTCACTATTGTTTTGTTCTGTCCCCTCCTCCATACCCTGTAATGGCTAATTAGCAGTGGTGAATTTCCGGTTAGGCACATGCTTAGTTGTAGGGGGCGGATCTAGGAGAAAATGACAGGGGGGCACCATGATAGGAGAGGGTTTGGGAGGGGGAGGGGGGTGTTAGTGGTGCCAGTGTACATGCTAAAAGAGTGGCGAGAGGAGAGAGAGGGCAGGAATGGGATTAAAAATAGGCCCTGGCGTTTAAAGTACACAGGCCCACCTTGGTGACAAAAGCGTAGGATGTAGCTGTGCGCCGTGGAATGGGGGGGGGGAGGCCACTCAAAATGGGGTGTGTCCTTGAGTGTAGTGTACCACACCATATACAACTTCTACACATTGTGCAACAATATACTAGACCCCATAATACTTGCCCCTTACACATAATGCATACCCTCCAACTGTACCGATTTTGCCGGTACAGTACCGTTTTTTAACAGTACTGTACCGGCAAAATCATTTTGTACCGAAGTACCGATTTTTCCAGTGTCTTCTGCGGTGCCCGGCTCTCCCCTCCCTGGTTCCGTTCCCAAGTGTCCTTTGCGGGGCGCCGGCGGGCATTGCATGACGTCATGACGTCACTGCCGCACCAGCGCCGCACCCTGCGCACTGTCTGTGCGTTCAGGGGACGGATAAGAGACCCGTCTGTACTGCCCTGCCTCGCTGTCTGCGCATGCGTAGACTCAGGACGCGAAAGGACAGTGAGGCAGAGGCAGAGGCAGGCGTCAGTGCCCGGTGGCCGCCAGAGCCGGGGCGCGTATGAGGGGGATCTGGAGTGAGTGACCTGACCCGGAGCTCAGCCCCGCAGCGCTGCCTAAGTAAGTTGACAAGCTCTGCAGACAGGGATCAGATCATCCAGAGACACTGTCTCTGTGAGTCACTGACAGTCTAGTCACAAAGTATGTCAGGGTGCCTGGGGATGTAACCACGCCCACTTTACCAAAGGCCACACCCATGACCACGCCCCTTCTTAAATGTGTACCGATTTTGGCCCTTCAAATGTTGGAGGGTATGATAATGCCAGATGGAATGAGCCAAAATTCACATTATGCCACATGGATTGAGCCAAAAATTCACATAATGCCACATGGATTATGCCAAAATTCACAGAATGCCCACGGATTGAGCCAAAATTCACATAATTCCACACGGATTGAGTCAAAATGAACATAATGCCACACGGACAGAGCAAAAATTAACATAATGCCACACAGATTAAGTCAAAATTCACAATATGCTTCATAAACAGGGACATTGCACGCCAAAGGCACGCATTGAAAATTTACACCATAATACCCATTACATGTTAAGCCATACATCATAATGTCTATTGTGTATTATGCCAAACACCATAATGCCTATTAAAAATTATGCTACATAAATGCTGCTTACCTACATGCTCATTGTCAAGGGTTCCATGCTCATTGCCAATGGTTCCATGCTCATTGCCATGTGGGATTACATGCTCATTGCTAAGGGGGAATACATGCTCGCGGTAACTGGGGGACAGCCACCGCCAGGCAAAAGTGACAGCCATTGACAATCGGGCAGAGAGCTGGAGGCTGCCCGGCTGTATTCAGAGCACTGCAGGTCCTGGCATTTGAAATAATACAGAGAGATTTGGTTTAGTGCCGCGCTCTGTCACTAAGATTCTAACAATGGTTTGTTAAAATAAATAGGTGTTTTTATTAGTGTATACAACAAAAGCTGTGCAACGGAACACTTGCTCCTTTCAGTGCATTGTCCAGTCTGTATATGCTGGAAGAATGTACTCCTTCAAGAGCAATGGTGCGTTGCAAACAAAAAAGAAAAAAATTGAAAGAAATGCATATACATATATATCAAAAAATTGTATTGGAAATAACAAAAATTTACTAGGATAACTAGTTCATAAATGGTGTGTCTAGAACCGACAACACGATATGGTAGGATATATATGTGGGGTGGTTGCACGCAAATAAATTGGAGTTGGATTGTATATCCAATAAATTGCGCAGGGCCGGCCCTAGGCATAGGCAGGCTAGGCAATTGCCTAGGGCAGCAGCCTATGCCTAGGGGCAGCATTGCGTTAAGCTGGGGCTGGGAGACATACCGCAGGTCACACTCGTAATGTACGGTAGTGGCTCACGCGCCGCAGCAGAAGCCCCCCCCCCCGCCCGCCCGCTGCCCACTGCCCGCTGTGGGCAGCAATGATGTCGGGCGCAGGCGCAGCTTAATGTTTTCACATCCGCCCGGCCAGCCGCGGCGCACCCCCACGTGACACACGCGGTGACACAGGCGGCAGGTGGCTCAGTGCTCGCCCTCACATCCCACACTCTGTCCCACCTCCTCCAGCCGCCGCGGCGCGTGCTGGGAGTAGTGGAGGAGGGACAGCGACAGTGAGCCACGCAGCAGCAAATGGAGTGTATGGTGGCAGGTGAAACGCCACCATCATCAGCGCCTGTGCCTTGCCCCTGTGATTCTTCCAGCCAGCCAGTGTAACTGTGAGTCTTGAGTCTGGGGACTTGATCTTGATACCTACACTAATATATATATATATATATATATATATACATACATACATATATATACATACATACATACATACATACGGAGCCAGCCTTTGCGATCCGCCAGCAACACGGCGCTCCATCTGACTGAGATGCGCGTGCGTCCCCCACGCACGTGCGTCTCAGTATCCGGGCGGCGAGGCAGACGCAATACTGTCCGCCTCGCCGCTCGATGGGGGCTGGGGGGACCCGGGGAGGCTGCGGGGGGTGCGTTCGCCCGGGGCAACCGAGGGCAGCACCGTCGGAAGGGGACGTGCTCACTTCGTGCGCGCGCGTCCCCTTCCGACACACAGATGGCACGGGAGCAGGGGATGGCGATGGCGACTCAATTTTGTGGTGGTATCATCTGCTAGGGGGCATCAAAAAAAATCTTGCCTAGGGCACCAAATTGGATAAGGCCGGCTCTGAAATTGCGTGGTGTGTACACTTAAAATTGATGTGGGTACAATATTGTCCGAGTTTCAAGAAATCAATATAGAGTGATACTCTGATGGATGAGTTCAGCGGCGTCCCGCTATTTGTAATCCTTGGGGTATTAGTTCTATATAATGATGTTGGTACCTGTGCGCACGTAGTTGTTCGTGTTCGGGAGCGGTAAGGGGTTTTGGAGGTGGCTGGGGAGCCCCGGGTCCCGGACAAGTGTAGCTGCGTCTGTGTTCCTTTTGGCACCAGCAGCTGCGTGCGGTGCACGGCTGACCGAGCCACAGAATACACAGAAGCTACCGCTAGTCTCGGGGAGGTGTCACGGCTCACCGTTTCAGGACGCTGTGCCGTATCCTTTGCGGTGACCGTTATCCTCCCAGACAGGACCTCGCTGGTTCGACCCGCTGTCCCTCTCGTGGATACTCACCGCTGCCGTTACACCCACTTCTGTGTCAGTCTTGTCCCGGCGTCTGCTGCGTGTCGGCGTGTGCACCCACCGATCGCTGGATCTTGGGGTGGTTGTGAGTGTCGGTTCTTGGATTAAGTTGATTGCTGGATTGCTGGATGGATTAGTGCTGGTTTCTGTTAAGGATGCTCCAACGCGTTTCGGCTATTAAGCCTTCTTCTAGAAGAAGGCTTAATAGCCGAAACGCGTTGGAGCATCCTTAACAGAACCAGCACTAATCCATCCAGCAATCCAGCAATCAACTTAATCCAAGAACCGACACTCACAACCACCCTAAGATCCAGCGATCGGCGGGTGCACACGCCGACACGCAGCAGACGCCGGGACAAGACTGACACAGAAGTGGGTGTAACGGCAGCGGTGAGTATCCACGAGAGGGACAGCGGGTCGAACCAGCGAGGTCCAACTGGATTGCTGGATGGATTAGTGCTGGATGGATGGTGTGCACCCGCCGATCGCTGGATCTTGGGGTGGTTGTGAGTGTCGGTTCTTGGATTAAGTTGATTGCTGGATTGCTGGATGGATTAGTGCTGGTTCTGTTGCAGGTATACCAGGAAACCCCCCCCCTTTCCATTTGAAATAATACCCCTTTCACACCAGAAAATACAGGGATTTACATGGGAATATTGTTCCAGGATCATGCAGGGACATTCCCGGGTTGGCCCCTTTTACACCAGCCTAGTCCCTGCATTTTCTGGTGTGAGGGGAGAGAAAACCACCGCCCCTCCCATTTGTCCAGCTGACCCATTTACATGAGACCAGTATCATATTGAAGAACTTTTGAGTGGGCTTCTAATGATTTTTATCCAGTGAAATTGGGCTGTTTGGTTCCAGAGTAATCTGCCCTCAAAGAATATGAACAGCCATGAAATTACATTTCAGAAATAAAAAAATCGGTTTACCTGCAATATCTCCGGAACAAATTTACCCATATGGACCATAAGCTTTTGCGATGCCAGGGGGGAACTGGCAGTCATCAAAATGGGTGGGGGTCAGAATTAGCGGGTTCCATGTTATCCTATGGGGAAAATGTTCCAGCTTTGCCATGCGATATCTCTGGTTCCCGGGGCTAGCGATGCGTGACTGGGCTCGTTTGAAAGCCCCGGTCCTCAGCTATGTCTGAAATGACGGGGGGGGGGGGGGGGGGGGGAACACGTGCCCGGGTGCCCCCCCTACCTTGCATCTGCCCATGCTTACGGGGAGGGGGGGGGGGTAGCACCTGAATGTTTGTTTTTTACTGCCAGTCTAAAATTTCCAATGTAAGATGTCCTACTGTACTTATTAAATCTGTATACATAATTACAGCTAAAATAAAACGTCATACAGTACATCGTTTTTATATTATATTCATCTGCCAATCGCTAAGCAAGGGCTTTTGAACAAAAAATATAAACAAAAAGATAGCCCTTACTGTTGTGCCTTACGTGTGCCCAACCCCTAAATACGCCCCTGCTGTTTAGCGCTTTGAACCATGGTGCCTCAGGGCCTTATTCTAGTTCACTCTTTCTGACAAAATCCTTCTTAGATGGACAAAACCATGGGGGTTATTCTAGTTCATTCTTTCTGACAAAATCCTTCTTAGATAGACAAAACCATGTGCACTGCGGGTGGGGCAGATTTAACTTGTGCAGAGAGAATTAGATTTGGGTGGGGTTTTTCTTCAAAGTGAGATCTATATTGCAGTGTAAAATCATGCAGTCAGTATTTTCCCTGCACAGAAACAAAAAAACTCACCCAAATCTAATTCTCTCTGCACATGTTACATCTGCCCCCCTGCAGTGCACATGGTTTTGTCCATCTAAGAAGGATTTTGTCAGAAAGAATGAACTAGAATAAACCCCCATGTGCACTGCAGGGGGGCAGATGTAAAATGTGCAGAGAGAATTCGATTTTGGGTGAGTTATTTTGTTTCTGTGCAGGGTAAATACGGACTTCTTTATTTTTACACTGCAATATAAATCTCACTTTGAAGTAAAA
The DNA here is from genome assembly GCF_055691185.1 of Crinia signifera. NCBI lineage: Eukaryota > Metazoa > Chordata > Amphibia > Anura > Myobatrachidae > Crinia > Crinia signifera. The sequence goes on from NC_139217.1 coordinate 85,306,469, forward strand.
CCCCACCCAAATCTAATTCTCTCTGCACAAGTAACATCTGCCCCACCTGCAGTGCACATGGTTTTGTCCATCTATGAAGGATTTTGTCAAAAAGAGTGAACTAGAATAAGGCCCTCAGTGAGGACTGCAGTTTATCCTTTATCCTGTCTACCTAGTCTAGCTTTTGGAACTTGGGCCCTTATTCAGATCTGATCGCAGTACAAATTTGTTCTCAAAATGGGCAAAACCATGTGCACTGCAGGTGGGGCAGATGTAACATGTGCAGAGAGAGTTAAATTTGGGTGGGGTGTGTTGAAACTGAAATCTAAATTGCAGTGTAAAAATAATGCAGCCAGTATTTACCCTGCACAGAACCAAAATAACCCACACAAATCTAACCCTCCCTATACATGTTACATCTGCCCCACCTGCAGTGCACATGGGTTTGCCCATTTTGAGAACAAATTTGTAGTGCGATCAGATCTGAATAAGGGTCTTGGTTCCACAGTATCCCTATGGAGGCTTCCAGCATCCTCTCAAGTTTTGGGGAAATTGTCCTCCTGTGAGCCGCCCGGGAGCTCCCCGGGAGGCTCACACACAATTTGGCACTTGATGAGCAAAATTTGACATGTGATAAATCGCTTGCGATTTATCACATGTCGGGGCGCAGGGGGCGGGCGGTGAGGGGCAGGGGGCGGCGGTGCTCTCATCAGGGGGAGCAGTGGGGCGGGCAGCGGGTCCCTGAGCGCCGGGGAGTGCTGACCTGGCTGGGCGGTGATGTTCATATATATCAGTAGCGCTGCGGGAGTCGGGAGGGGACGTGGTGCAGGGTGCGGCGAGTGCTGCTGGCTGACCTGGCCGGGCATGTGATAACAAATAGCAGCAGCGGGGACGGGATGCGCAGTGGCGGCTATTAGATTTTTAAAATACCTGTCAAATGACCGGCCGTTCTCTGATTGGCTGAGAGAGATTTCAGCCAATCAAAGAACGGCCGGTCATTTGACAGGTCGGATAGTGTATGGGGGCCTTAAGAGTTAACATTGTGAATGTTGACACATATCTATATATATCTATATATACTGTATAGATATATATATCTCTCTATATATATATAGCTATATATATATATCTATATATCTATATATATATATATATATATATATATATATATATATATATATAAATATATGTAGAATAAAGGTGTAGTTTATATACACCATCTGAATTGATATCTCTAGGGGGCTGATTAGTCTTTGGAAGGAAGATGGAAGTTTCCAGTATCTACAGTACAATAGCAATATCTTGGAAGCAAATGTAGACACTTCCTCATTAATAAAAATAATCCATCAGGCATGATGATGAATACAGTATGTCCTCTCACACAGCAATTGCAGCCTATGGGTGAGTATGACTGCTCCAGTCAGTGCTATGAGATTGGCCCAGACTGTCATTCATGTACAGAATGAGGGTGGGATTAGCTGCTTACAGTACAGTGACAGAGCAGCATCCATGTTGAGCAGCAATCTGTGTGTGAGAGAGAGAGGGGAGGGAGAGAGAGGAGGGGGCTGCTTAGGTGACCTCAGGCAGATCAGCTCAGCGCAGGTAGCAGCAGAGAAATCACTGCTCCACCCCGGATTCCCAGCTCACTCCCAGACACTGCACTCACACTCACTCCATGAGAGAGAAGCCCCTGTCTGGTTATTATGCAGCATGCATGCATCATTAACCTCTTCACTGCTGAATCCTATTATTAGCTGCTCAGCAACAATGCCTGCTACTGCAGGGTTACAGCATGCTCCAGGGTGGTCTCAGCGGTCATAGCGGCCAATAGCTGGTGGGCTGTAACCTGCTGCCCATATCCTCCATGCACACAGCTGCCTCATCCTCCAGCAGACTGACCCACGCTAAGCGCCGTCTACAGCAGCAGCATCACAGCCCACTGGGCACCGACACTGAGCTTGTGGTAATCGGGTGAGTGCAGCAAGACCCTTATGTCTATATTAGCACCGGCATGCCTGTGACACAGATAACTGGGGCAGGCATTGTTTGTTGGTCTATAGATGAGGAAAATAACTGCTCCCATAATTACGCATGCAGTATCGATGTGTGTGATGGATGCAAACCTTGTGTGTATATACCTATATATACAGGGCTATTTTTCTGCAGGCTCCAGCAGGAACTGTGGCCCTTATTCTAGTTCACTCTTTCTGACAAAATATTTCTTAGATGGACAAAACCATGTGCACTGCAGGTGAGGCAGGTGTTACTTGTTCAGAGATAATTAGATTTGGGTGGGGGTTTACACCTGCCTCACCTGCAGTGCACATGGTTTTGTCCATCTAAAAAATTGTTTGTCAGAAAGAGTGAACTAGAATAAGGGCCACAGTTCCTGCTGGAGCCTGCAGAAAAATAGCCCTGTATATATATATATATATATATATATATATATATATATATATATATATATATATATATATATATATATATATATATATATATATATATATATATATATGCAGAGCCCCTACAATGTCTATATATATATATTTATATATATACCTAGATAGATAGATAGATATATAGATAGACAGGTATAGCATACAGCTGCATGTACAGTACAGTAATTTGTTTCTTGCCCATTTACTGGTCTGGTTCCAGTTAGGGTGACAGTAATTAGGTCGACAGTCAATAGGTCGACCACTGTTGGTCGACATAGTCGAAAGGACAACATGCTCTAGGTCGACATTGGCAGAACTCGACACAAGCAATAGGTTAAAGTGGCAATAGCTGACACATGAAAAGACCTGAATTTTTCACAATATTTTTCAGATAATTTGTTCATACTTTCCGATCCATGTGGACTACAGTTGGGAACGGTAAAGTGTACCCAAAACGTGCACTGGTACGCATTATACTAATTGGGGGACCATATCGACAGATGTCGACATAGACATAAAAACCGTGAACAGTGTATGTTGACCTCTTCATTCGTCAATCTTTTGGTAATGTCAATTTTTCCTGTGTTGATCTTTTCACTGTCGACTAATAATGGTTGATGTATTGACCATCGGCCTTCTTACTGTTGTCGTAATGATCCACACCCATGAATACTATGGGCGGTATTCAATGTCCTGAATCGCTGGTTACAGTGATTCAGATTTAACATTCGCCTGCCAATCGCCGTTTTTTAGCAGTGAATCGCCATGCATGGGGATTCGTGGGGAGTCGCCAAGTCACCCTATTCAACGTGGCTGAGAATCGCCGGCCCTAACGGCGATTCTCAGCCATACCGGCGTTTCCCTACACAGCCTCATTAATGTAGTCAGTTGTTTAAAAAATCGCAGATAAATGCTAGAAACAAGCAAATTACCCTGGACAAACGCTTCCCATACAGCAGACGGCAAACGCTGGGAAATCTGGTCAAAGGGCAAACGAAGGAGTGAGGTGGGGAGGAGAATCATGGGTAAGTGAGGTGCACCATGGGTAAGAACAGTGCTTTGTGGGAGAAAAAAAAAATACCTGAAAAAATTAAATATATATTTGTATAGCACTTCTACGACCATGACATCACACAAGGGCAGCAAATAATAATACATTAGACTTGCATAGTTAAATAGAGCACTTAAAACCAATTATTTGACATGTTCCTATAAAAGTTCACCATAAAAAGATGACGAGGGGCACTCGGAGAGGAACGGCGATATGAAAGAAGAAAAAGGAATCGCCAACTTCACATTGAATACACTTTTGGCGATTCCCCTCAACTACCGTCGATTCCCCATGAAAAATCCTATACACAAAAAACGGCGATTTGTACAGGAAAACATTTGGCGATTGCAGCTTCATTCACCGGTCGTCAACGGCGATTCTAGCTCATTGAATACGGTGATTCGCATTTGGAGCTCCAAAAATCACCGTCAGCCACGAAAAAACCCCGGAATCGCCATAAAACTTGGCGATTCCGGCTCATTGAATACCGCCCTATATGTACAGGGTGTAGCACAGCGTCCAATACAATTCTATACTGTCTGGTGTACATACTCTCTCTTCTCCTTGACACTTACAATACAAACGATGAGATGTTAGTAATAGTTATAAGCCATAGGAATAGTGTAACATAACCTTGTATACGTTAGATTAAGGGCTCATATATATGTTTATGCAAAGTTTAACCGTCTTTTAAATTTAATTGTATACAATAATTGTTGTAAAATTGCTTTCAATGCACTTGTTATTCAGCTGAAGGTGTTTCTTGGACATAACAGCAGCCAGGAGTTATTTGATGCCAGTTTAAACTCATCTCTAGAAGGTGTGGTGCTAACAGCTGATAAAACGATTATATCAACCTATGCGCTGATTCTATGCCTTCATTAATATTACATCACAATGGAATATTGCATTTCATCGTAAGGTGTTATTTAATATGACTTTGTTGAAGAACATCAGGGCAAATTAAGCCCTTTCAGTTGTCACCTTTGTGGATGTGAGGTTGTTTATACGTTCTTAAATAATTACTTAATATAGCTTTCATCTATTGTTAAAAACATTTAGGGAGTCTGAAAGCAGGTTTAATTGTAAGCGCTGCGGAATATGTATGCGCTATATAAGAAACTGTTAATAAATAAATTGTCACAATATACTGTACATATTCTCTATCTAACTGTAAAGGTGTGTGCATACGGAACGATGCCTGAAGCGTTCCGACATCGTTTACCGTGCGTACACACTTAACGATTTGATACACTTCACAAAAGATTGGTCTATGATCTTCCTGCATGCAGGGAAGATCATAGACCATCGTTAACGATAGGTGGGTATACGCATTGTTAACGATGCACGGAATGATTTGTCGTTCCCATAGATCATCGAACGCCCACCTTGTCCTTCAAATCGTTCTGTGTGTATGCACCTTAAGTAACTATTCATTGAGAATTAGTGATCTGTTTTCATCACCGTGTCTGGTGCTGAGTAATTTTTCCATTAATAGAATAAGCTGAACTGTCGTTATGAGAAAGCTGAATGGGAGAATGACATGATCAGAATGGTTTATGAATGTGTGGCTGACTCCATTAGCCTACCCTTGTTATTTGATGAATGGACAAATATTATTTTGCAACTCATGGCGTTCTATTCTGGTTTAACAATAGATACTTTCCTATGGGAGGTTTAATGCATATACAGTATATATGTATATTTAAATAGTTGATCTGTCTTTTTTTAAACTTTAAGCGGAAGATTTTCTAATCCAAAGGGTGCATACACATTGTGCGATTCCCACGGCCACTGATATCGGTGGCTCCAGAGATGTTCCAATCCCAGGATTTCAGGATTGAAATGCACATATAATCCCTTTCACCTGGGCAGCACTGAGCACCAGCACTGGATGGCTCAGGCACTGCTGGCCACGAGGTTGTGTGGCTGTGCAGCGTGATTTTAGAGGTCACACTGCAGCCATGCACTGGCCTGCCCCCGCCACGTCTGCTCAGTCACCTCACCTCCTTACCCCGCCGCCGTGTCTACCTGGAGGACACTTTGCGTCCTCCCCCAGTGACACATCTGCTGGAATCACTTCAATATCTCCCCCGCCGACACATCTGCCCGGAGCCACCACGCCATCTCCCCCACCTGCTCCTGTGTATAGAGCCCGGCTACCTGCAGTCTTCTTGCTCATGCCCTTACTCCTCTCCTGTGGCCATGGCAGCATGGACAGGTAATAAGCTGCTGAATTGGGCACCCCACCCCTTCAAACACATTCCCTTACAAATCAGGAGGCCAATCCCGGGATCTAGAGATTGACAATTTTTCAAATCCAGGATTGGCCTCTCCACTGGCGGGCAATGAGTGACAGCGAGAGAGGGCATTCTACAGCATGTCCCTTGTTAACGATCCGCTCCCTCGTCTGTACAAAAGGGGATTGTGAACTTCACCCAGCTCCCACCTGTAGCAATCACATTAGTGCACCCTCATATCTGTCCTCTCATCTCCTCTGGGCCACAGTCTTCTTGTCTCAGCTCTGCCCTCTTTCCACTGGAATGTAAGCGCTACTATGAGCAGGACCCTTTACAGTATATATTTGTATTATTGATTTTATTGTATGTTCTATGAATACTCCACTGTGGTGCATTACAAATCAACAATAATAAAAGTAATAATGTGTATGGATATTTACATTGTGAACATGGAGCATACTGTATATAGATGCATGTGTAATTATTGTAGCAACCTTTATATAAAAGATTTCTCATAATAGATTATTGTGGCATACAGGTAATATACAAAACATTGAATCCCCACTTAAAGTAATTTAATAAAGTGTTGAATCCCCGATGTACGGCCAGTGTGACCTGCATGCATGCCATGTAGATGGTGGCAAATCCTGACTATCTTTCCAGAATATCTAATACCACCTTTACATCAAAATACTGGATCCGACCCGGTGTCACGGTTCCAAGCCAGGTCGGATCTGGGATTTGCACCATTTAAACTGCTTTGTCGACCCACAGTGTAAACGGTGGCGGCGCTTGGAGATGACATCATCTCCAAGAGCTGGGACCACCGATCACCCAGCCAGGACCCGCCGATTGTCTCGCTGGGGGCAAGCCCAGCACCAAGGTAAGCTGCTGGGCTGCCCCCATCCTCTGTGCACCGTGAGCTCCCCCGTCCACGAGGTGAATGGATGCCACACACAGGCATCCCATCACCTCCTCCCTGCCTGTGTGCACCCCCAGCCCAACTGCCACACTGACCACAGGACGTTGCGACTCAGCATACCCGTTTACAATACACACTGCCACTGACCCGGGTCCACGAGGGAAAAGCCCATGTCTTTGCGGCGGTGTAAAAGGTATCTGACAATGGATATAGATAAATGTCATCCTCAGCAAACTGTTGGGCAAACACACATACAGAAGTGTGCAGATGTTTGCACTGACACCCTAGAGCAGCAGTTCCCAGACTACACAGACTGGTTGGGGGAACTTGAAAATAATATTGGTAATGGCGGAAGAAGTCTCCCAATGCTGTGTAGAGGAACCACATCACTTTTGGTTCCGTCTACAGCGTCATCAGCGTCTCATTGCTTTTGTCCAACCCCCAGTCCACTGGGAGCTACCCACAGTGCGCTCAGACATCAGCATTCATCTTCCCCGCACTAGCACGGGTGAAGAAAGCAGCAGCATTAATCCTACAGGTGTTAGCGGGAACTCCAAAGACAGTAAACAGAGAGACCCGATTCCTGACCGCACACTACTCCTCCGCTACTCCTTAATATAAGGACACGCATAAGGACATGCATACTGCTCTCTTCCACTCTACTCGTAAGTACTGTGGATATTTCAAGAGGAGTGGTAATCATAAATCAAAAGCCTTGATCAAGGGGTACGGGAAAGGAAAAAGGTTGGGGACCGCTGCCCTAGAGTCCAGGCATCAGGAAAGAAATGATATGACATGGGTTATAAGTGATTACTGGGTAGTAATTGGCACTGAACCTGTCTTCCTCCATGACATGACAATATGCCTTAAACATTTTGTAACCACCCGAACTCTTCTGTGTTGGAAACAATCCGAGCTGCTGCAGAGTTGTTTAGGTTGGTGCTACACAGTTTTTCATCCATTCGTTGAGAATGTGACGATTTGTCTGACCACACTGCTTTCCTGCACTGCATATTCCATGCAGCATTTAACCCCTTACCGCCGCAGCCTGTTTTTGCCTTCCTGACAGAGCCCTTTTTTTCAAATCTGACATGTATCACTTAAGTGGGGATAACTTTTTTTTGCTTTTACTTATCCCAGTGATTTTGAGATTGTTTTCTCGTGACACATTGTACTTCAAGTTAGTGGTAAATTTTGGTCGATACAGTCTGTGTTTTTTTGTGAAAAATACCAAAATGTCGTAAAAAAATTGAAAATTTAGCAATTTGCAAAATGTTAAATTTTCTGCTTGTGAGACAAATAATCATACCACTCAAAATAGTTAATAACTAACATAGACCATATGTATACTTTATGTTTCCATCATTATTTCAACCTCCTTTTAATTTTTTTGGACACTAGGAGGCTTAAAATATGAATAGCAAATTCTCAAAGTTTCAAGAAAATTTCAAACACTGATTTTTTTAGGGACCAGTTCAGTTCTGATGTGACTTTGAGGGACTTGTATGTGAGACATCCCCATAAATGATGCCATTTCAAAAACTGCACCCCTCACAGTATTTAAAACAGCATTTTGGAAGTTTGTTAACCCTTTAGGTGTTTCACAGGAAATAAATCAAAGTGTAGGTGAAATTTCAAAATTTCATTTTTTTTGCAGATTTTCAATTTTAATAAATTTTTCTAAGGAACACAGTAGATTTTACTAGAGAAATGTGACTAAAAATTGATTCCCCCAATTCTTTTGTTTTCATAAATATCCTATATGTGGCCCTAGTGTGCACGTTGACCAAACCACAGGCTTCATAATAGAAGGAGCACCTACTTGATTTTGGAGCCTCCTTTTTATGAGATTATTTTTTAGGCACCATGTAGGTTTCTAGGCACCATAAGATGCTAAAAGTTAGGAACCCCCCCACAAGTGACCCCATTTTGCAAACTACACCCCTCTGGGAATTCATCTAGGGGTATAATGTACATTTCAAACCCCCAGGGGTTTCACCAATTGTGGTACAACTGGGCTGTGAAAATGAAAAATTAAATTTTTTACACAAAAATGCAGTTCTGGCTCAAAATTTTTCATTTTCACAAGGAATGAAGGAGACAAAGCACACCAAAATCTGTGCCCCAATTTCTCCCGAGTACGGCAATGCCTCACATGTGACCAAAAAATACCATTTGGGTGCATGGCAGGACTCAGAAGGGAAGGAGTGATATTTGGATTTTGCAGCACAGATTCTGGTGGAATGTTGGTGGGTGCTATGTCGCATTAGCAAGACCCCCGAAGCACCAATACAGTGGAACCCCCCCACAAGTGACCCCATTTTGCAAACTACACCCCTCAGGGAATTCAACTAGGGGTATAGTGTACATTTCAAACCCCCAGGGGTTTCACCAATTTTGATACAACTGGGCTGTGCAAATGAAAAATTACATTTTTTTACACAAAAATGCAGTTCTGGTTCAAAATTTTTCATTTTCACAAGGTATGAAGGAGAAAAAGCACCCCAAAATCTGTGCCCCAATTTCTCCCGAGTGTGGCAATGCCTCATATGTGACCAAAAAATACCAGTTGGGTGCATGGCAGGACTCAGAAGGGAAGGAGTGATATTTGGATTTTGCAGCACAGATTCTGGTGGAATGTTGGTGGGTGCTATGTCGCATTAGCAAGACCCCCGAAGCACCAATACAGTGGAACCCCCCCACAAGTGACCCCATTTTGCAAACTACACCCCTCTGGGAATTCATCTAGGGGTATAGTGTACATTTCAAACCCCCAGGGGTTTCACCAATTGTGGTACAACTGGGCTGTGAAAATGAAAAATTAAATTTTTTACACAAAAATGCAGTTCTGGCTCAAAATTTTTCATTTTCACAAGGAATGAAGGAGACAAAGCACCCCAAAATCTGTGCCCCAATTTCTCCCGAGTACGGCAATGCCTCACATGTGACCAAAAAATACCATTTGGGTGCATGGCAGGACTCAGAAGGGAAGGAGTGATATTTGGATTTTGCAGCACAGATTCTGGTGGAATGTTGGTGGGTGCTATGTCGCATTAGCAAGACCCCCGAAGCACCAATACAGTGGAACCCCCCCACAAGTGACCCCATTTTGCAAACTACACCCCTCAGGGAATTCAACTAGGGGTATAGTGTACATTTCAAACCCCCAGGGGTTTCACCAATTGTGGTACAACTGGGCAGTGAAAATGAAAAATTAAATTTTTTACACAAAAATGCAGTTCTGGCTCAAAATTTTTCATTTTAACAAGGAATGAAGGAGACAAAGCACCCCAAAATCTGTGCCCCAATTTCTCCCGAGTACGGCAATGCCTCACATGTGACCAAAAAATACCATTTGGGTGCATGGCAGGACTCAGAAGGGAAGGAGTGATATTTGGATTTTGCAGCACAGATTCTGGTGGAATGTTGGTGGGTGCTATGTCGCATTAGCAAGACCCCCGAAGCACCAATACAGTGGAACCCCCCCACAAGTGACCCCATTTTGCAAACTACACCCCTCAGGGAATTCAACTAGGGGTATAGTGTACATTTCAAACCCCCAGGGGTTTCACCAATTTTGATACAACTGGGCTGTGCAAATGAAAAATTACATTTTTTTACACAAAAATGCAGTTCTGGTTCAAAATTTTTCATTTTCACAAGGTATGAAGGAGAAAAAGCACCCCAAAATCTGTGCCCCAATTTCTCCCGAGTATGGCAATGCCTCATATGTGACCAAAAAATACCAGTTGGGTGCATGGCAGGACTCAGAAGGGAAGGAGTGATTTTTGGATTTTGCAGCTCAGATTCTGGTGGAATGAATGGTGGGTGCTATGTGGCATTAGCAAGACCCCCGAAGCACGGTGAAATGATGAACCTAATAATCCATAGATGTGTGGTATATTTTAAAACACTCCTTTATACATAGGCCGGGTTTGTCTGGGCAAGTTTCACAGTGGAAAATAGTATCCTTTCTTATTCCCTTTTTATAGCAAACTTTGCACCTTTTTTGTGTCCTGCCCTTTTTTGCAGTGGAGGGGATTTCGTTAGGAAAATGCTGCCCTGGTACAATACGGGGGCCAGTACTAGAAGTACTGGGGCCCTCTGCCTGCTGGTTCCCAAATATTAGGCCCTTTATGACTTCCTCTTGAAAGTGCATAAATGTCCCCCTCTGGCTGGTAGAACGGAATAGCACGTAAGCGTTATACAGTGCCATCTGGATGATATACACGGCCAGCTTCTTGTACCAGATTTTTGTTTTCCGCAGGGCACTGTACGGCTTCAGTACCTGATCTGAAAGATCCACTCCGCCCATGTACTTATTGTAATCTAGGATACAATTAGGTTTTGAGGTGTGGGTACTGGTACCTCGTATAGGGACGGAGGTGGTACTGTCTCCATGAATTGTTGTCAGTATAAGGACATCCCTCTTGTCCTTATATTTGACCAACAACATATTTTCGGTGGATTGTGCCCTGCTTTCACCCCTTCTCAGTACTTGGGCAATGTGCGTTTTTGGGAGGCCTCTTTGGTTCTTGCGCACAGTACCGCAAGCTGCTGTACCTCTTGAACAAAGGGCCTTAAACAGGGGGATGCTAGTGTAAAAGTTATCCACATAGAGGTGATAACCTTTATCCAGGAAGGGGTGCACTAAATCCCAGACAATTTTTCCACTAACACCTACGAGGGAGGGGGGGCATTCTGGCGGTTCAATTCTTGAATCCTTCCCTTCATATACCCTAAACCTGTGGGTGTCCTTGAGGTGCTTTCACACAGTTTATACATTTTTATGCCATACCTTGCCCTCTTACTGGGAAGGTACTGGCGGAATTTAACCCTTCCTTTAAAATGTATAAGGGACTCGTCGATACAAATAAATTTTTCAGGGATGTACATCTCTGCAAATTTGGCACTGAAATGATCAATGACCGGCCTGACTTTGAATAGCCGGTCAAAGGTGGGATCATCTCTGGGTGGGCACTGTGCATTATCGGTGTAATGTAAAAATTTAAGGATTGTCTCAAAACGAGTCCGAGTCATGGCCATAGGGTAAAGTGGGGTGCTGTACAGAACATCTGTACTCCAATATTGCCTAATTTCTGGCTTTTTTACTATGCCCATATGTAACACCAGACCCCAAAACGTCATCATCTCTACTGCATCTACAGGGGTCCACCTAGCAAATGATGACGTGGGGTTTTGAGCAATAAACTGCTGGGCATATAAATTACTTTGGTCCACCATTAAATTTATAAAATCATCAGAGAAAAATAATTTGAAAAAGTCAATTTCTCTGAGACCTGTTGAATCAAATTGGATTCCTGGGATGGCCAAAAACTCAGGAACCTGGGGCTCAAAATTGTCTGGTGGTGGGGTCCATACGGGATCAATCATTTGGGGGGGGGGTCTCAGCTGATCTACGGGGGCGTCTTTGAGGGGGTCCCTCATCACTAGAGGAGGAAGATGAGGTTAAGACGAATCCTTCAAATTCCCCGCTTGCATCACTGGCTGTGTCAGAGTCAGAGGCAAGCATGGCATATGCCTCCTCCGCTGAATACATTCTTTTGGATGACTGGGATGACATTTGGGATGCCATTTTTATTTTTGTGTTTCTGTAAGTGTAATGTTTCAACACGTGTATAGTGTAGGGGGGGTACAAACTTTATTTCAACACGGGGGGTATGTAGTGTGTAGTGTGTATGTAGTGCAGAAAAAAAAATACTTTATACAGGAATTTGATCCCAATAAAAAAAAAAAAAAAATTAGATCAACCCTGTGGCAAAAATGCTGATCTGTGATGTACGTCACTCAGCAACTTCAAGGCAGCTTTTGGTACAACCTTGAAGGGGTTAAAAAAAAAAAAAGGTCCTGCGCCAAAAATTGAGCACAGATGTTGGTCAGTAACGTCCGTCACTGAACAGCGCTCAAAGGCAACAGGAATTTGATCCAAAAAAAAAAAAAAATTAGATCAACCCTGTGCCGAAAATGCTGATCAGTGATGTACGTCACTGATCAGCGCACAGTGGCCACAGGACACCCACAAAATCACAGTGTGTGTAAAAAAAAAAATTAAAAAAAGACCCCACAGCACCCTCAAAAAAAAAAAAAAAAAAAGGTGATCAGTGATGCGACACTGATTACCAGTGAGGGGAAGCAGATGCACAACCTTTGGTGCAACTGACAGTGCAACTGACAGCAACTGACAGGTATATATAAAAAAAAAAAAACCCTGCACCCCCAAAAAGTTGCTGATCAGTTAATTTATACTGATCAGCACAAAAGGGGGGGCAGCAGTCAGTTGCACAGGCAGCACAACCTTTGGTGCAACTGACAGGTATATATATAAAAAAAAAAAACCCTGCACCCCCAAAAAGTTGCTGATCAGCACAGATATACTGATCAGCACAAAAGGGGGGGCAGCAGACACAAAATATAGCACTCTCTATCACTCTCTGTCACTATCTCTCACTATCTCTCACTATCTGTCACTCTATGACACTGCAGCAGCAGCACACAGGAAGTCACAAGATCCAGGAAGCATCCAGCTGCTGGCAGCACGCTACCAGCGGTGATCAGGTAAGTATCAGGCAAGGATCAGGTCAGTATATGACGACAGATTGGCACGGTGACCGCTCTGCACGCAATTCCAGACCGGAATGGCGTCTGCAGCGCAGTCACCGTTAGTTTAAATCACGCGCCATGGCTGTGATTGGTCCGTCGGTCCGACGGACCAATCACAGCCTTGGGGGCAGGTGGGGTGAGGTGTGGTCATCACCGGTGACCACCGGTGACCCCCTCACACCCCCTCACACCCGGCGGTGATTGATCCCTGTGTTACCGAGCGTCTGATTCGCCGGTAACACAGGAAAACGCTGCGATTGGCTGTTCACATTGAACAGCCAATCACAGCGATCGCCCATGGGGGGGAGTCATCGCCCCCCTCCCTGGGCATGCTGGGACATGTCTGCTGTCAGGGACAGCAGACATGTTTAAACTGTCACCGCGTCTATAGACGCGGTGACAGTTTAAAGTCATGACGTGTATATATACGTCATGTGTCGGGAAGTACATCCCGGCCATGACGTTTATATACGTCAAATGTCGGGAAGGGGTTAAGTTACTAATGTGCAATTCCTGGCCCACCAGCAGTTTGTGCACTGCAGTCTAATACCCCTTTTACACCAAAATCCCTGGTCGGACCCTGGTCTTTGAACATGGGAGTTTCCAGGGTTGGACCCAGCTTCATACTCCATTTACACAGCACTGTGACCCAGGTCTGCGCCATTTACACTGAACCTGGGTCAGCCCTGCTTTTCCCTATGGATGACATTAAAAATGTCCATTTTAGGATAAACTGCCATCCAACCTTCCCTCAATGATTTAAAATAAAAAATGAAAAGACATGACTAGTTAGCATTGAAAAATGTTGGTTTGTTTATTTAGTAAAATATTTTTCAAAAAGTTGTATTCATTGCTCAAGCATACATAGCGTTATAAAAGTGCAGCATCATCCATGTGCTCCCCCCAGTCCCCTTCCCCTGCAGCCGCAGACCGAATTTCCCATGTGCTCTCCCCCCCCAAAAAAAATAATATAATAATAATATAAATGATACTGCATCCCATTATCCAATTATGATTTATGTGTGCACTGCCCGTATCCTTCCTGGCTGCTGTCTTTTACCACTGCAGCGCACTGTGAAAAGGCGTCCAGCACTTCTGGTATCCTTTCGGCACTACCCAGATGTTCCAACCTGGGTTGGAACCATTTACACCGCCCACGACCCAGGTCCAACCAGTGTTCAACCCTGGTCAGGACCTGGGTAGGAGACCAGTGTTACTGGACCTGGGTTGACCCCTTTTACACCAACGCTGACCTGGGTCCGACCTGGGTCCAACCTGGGTTATTCCTTGGTGTAAAAGGGGTATAACTAAGGCTGGCTACACATCAGAACTTGTGTTGTGTAGCCGATTAATATGACAAGTGAACTTGATTGATGCAAGGGGTGATGCAATGCTGCACACCATACAATACAATATCTTCTGGTTGACCATGCAGCACGGCCTCATAGAAGATATTGCGTGTTACTGAGAGAACGTGCAAATTACATGTACACACTGAATGATGCAGCTGATATGCCATTTTCTTGGGCATATGGGTCCGAGATCAATCTAGTTTGTACCCACCCTATGAAGTACAGGATGCTGGGCTTCATAGATAGGAAAATATTGGCAATCAACTGTTCAGCAGAACATTGCTTAGCACTTATAGTTAATGCACGATTATCATGATTCTGAATTGTGCATTTTAACCAACAATGGTATCATCTTATGGCGGTATCTTATTAGCCGCGGTACTTCACTGCTGCTATTAGGTTCGCTGGTGTCTATCCTTCTAGCCCTGATGTCATGTCCTTTACCCACTGTTATATGGTATTAGGCATAATTTCGGATAAGCAGCCGCCGGACCCGAGATCACACATGGGATCCGGGACTTTTCCCTGATCCCATGCTTTTTCAAGGGATTGTGGGTCCATTTCAGCCAATAATATTGGCGATACCGTGATAATGACCAATGGCCATTAATCGCAATTCTGCCCTCAGTTGTTTGTGAAACATTGATGAGTTCAGAATGTCTGCCAGCTTTCATGTATCTAATTTTGGATTCTCATTTATTATCATTATCTCACTGTTTGATTATTGCCCCTGTTTGGTGTGTCTGAGCTTTTTCTATAATATTGTTTGGTAATACTGTTCTAATCCTCCTTGTGCTACTGTGTTATGGACACTCGATGGTGTCCGATAAATTGCATCTAAAAGATGCAGAAATAAGGAGTATGGATCATTGGATAGACAACAACTAGGTCGATAAGCATCAGGTTGACACCACTAGGTCGACATGCATGAAGGTCAGCGTGACTGAAGCTCGACATGAGGTTAGATCGACGTGTGGATTTTCACTTTTTTTACCCGAATTTCGACACAGGCAACATGGACACTAAAAAAGTGCACCGCGGCCGCTCGCCATGCTTCGGGCACGGTTAAATTCTCTCACCGCGCCCTAGTGGATGGTAGGGCATGAAGTACCGTGTTGCTTAAAAAAATTAAAAGCACCATGTTGACCTTTTGACTTTCAACATTCCCCGTGTCAACCTAATGACTCTGTCGACCTTCATGCATGTCGACCTAGTGGTGTCGACCTAATGCTTGTAGACTTAGTGACCTATCCCTTAGGACTGTTATTACCATTAACTAAGACATAGGGCCTAATTCAGCCTGGATGGCTAGTTAAAGAAAAAACCTGTGAGCATAAAGTCGCCGTCCAGACAGAAAGAATAAGCTCCCTTGCAAAATAGCGATGCATTGACAGTAAAGGTGCATACACACTGGGCGTTTTCACTGAAAATCGCTGGGCCGTAAAGGTGCATACACACTGAGTGATTTTTGACAGTCCAAGCGATTTTCGCAGGGGTGGACGGCTTTCCATAGCAGCAAGGAAAGCCGTCCAGTCAGCTGGTAACACCAGCAGATGAGCGGTGCCAGCCAGCGATCACCGCTCATAGCCGGGCCATACACACTGGGCGGCTTTGAACTGACAACAACTCAATCGGTTTCAGTGAGCTGCATACAGCACAAAACCGCCCAGTGTGTATGGGCCTTACATCTAGGGCTTCCACTTATCTGCTAAAGAACCAGGCTGGAAGTGGTCATCGCTGATGTCATAGACCCACCCCAAAAAATACCTGGGCATGCCTAAATTTTCACAAACATAATAAAAAAACATCATGTTTCTGCCCCTAAATGCCAGCTTCCTGTCAATCAAACTGACTGCTATGTGTACGGATATTTATTCACAATTTGCAGCCGCACACTTGCAATGCAAACAATGTAAACGTGCAGCCATTTGGTAATCACCCGGATTGCAGGTTCTCTTATTAGTCCTCCATGCTGGGGGGGGGGGGGGGGGGGGAGAACACTCACTGAATGCTGCCAGTGCCTGTGGCTCTCTGAAGATGGATCGCTGGCGCTGCAGCTTCCTCCTTCCAGTTCCTTCCTCCGTCTGGCTGTCCTCCTCCATGTTTCCCCCATGCCTCCACCTCTCTATAGTTGGCAACCTAGCTTTTCTGAGCACTACAACACTAGCATTTTGCTAGAGTCTACAATGAATGTGCAGATCCTCTCCAAAATGGCAAGGCGGACATTTTCCCTGTGATTTTCCTACTATGCATGCGCAAAATGTTGGGAAAATGGCCACCATGCCATGTTCCAGTGATTGTGCACCAATATGGAAGGCTGGGCCTCCGGAGAGGTAATCACTGAAGATGTGAGTGCAGCCTGTGCATTGTGGACCCCCCTGGACCCTGCCCCCAGCACACTGCGTCACGGACGCATTTCCATGGGAACGCCCAGCCTTTGCATGGGAAGCCAAGAAACTTCCATGTCCCAGCGCAGCCCCCCCCCCCCCCCCCCCCGGAACAATCTGTAAATCTGTAATAACCAATATAGCTCAAATTGTATTTGTTATACTGCATGAAAGCGAATGACTGATTACTATGGCCCGGTAACAGCATTTGTTGTACATCATTACTTGTTTTCATAACGTTTCCTATCTTTATAAAGGCTTGATTTTATCTGTGCTGGATATGTAATAGGAAAAACATGATGAATATATAACAGAAATGACACCTGTCATGGCTGTTCTGATGTACACAAGGAAGACATTGGCCTCTCTGGCACAGTCTTCAACTGGTTTTCCTCTTACCTCTTCAACCGTTCCTTCTCAGTCTCTGCCTCTGGCTCTACCTCACCACCTTCTATCCTTCCTGTCGGGGTCCCTCAGGGTTCCGTCCTTGGCCCCATTCTGTTCTCTCTGTACACCTCCTCTCTGGGTGCACTCATTAACTCCTTTGGCTTCCAATATCGCCTCTATGCAGATGACACCCAAATCTACCTCTCCTCTCCTGATCTGTCCCCCACTGTTTTCTCTCAAGTTTCCAACTGCCTCGCTGCCATCTCTACCTGGATGTCTGAGCGATTTCTGAAGCTGAATATGGACAAAACCGAACTTATTATCTTTCCCCCACCCAGAGCTATGCCCCCTACTAATATCTCTATCACTGTTAACAACACCATCATCTCCCCTGTTCCCCAACTCCGCTGCCTGGGTGTCACTCTTGACTCCTCCCTCTCCTTTGCACCCCACATCCAAGCCCTGGCCCATTCTTGCCGGTTCGAGTTACGCAACATTGCTCGCATCAGGCCCTTTCTCTCACAGAGTGCAACTAAGCTGATCATCCACTCATTAGTCATCTCACGGCTTGACTACTGTAATGCTCTTCTCACTGGCCTCGCTCAATCCCAACTAGCTCCTCTCCAATCTGTCCTCAATGCTGCAGCCAGGCTTATCTTTCTCTCCCGCCGCTCTAACTCTGCTACTCCCCTTCAACAAAATCTGCACTGGCTTCCATTCCCCTACAGAATCCTCTTCAAACACCTCACACTCACATACAGGGCCATCTCTAATTCCATTGCTCCATATATCTCTAACCTCATCTCCATTCATACACCCTCCCGCCCTCTACGGTCAGCTGACGACTGTCGTCTCTCCTCCACCCTGATCACTGCTTCCCATGCTAGAGTACAGGACTTTGCCCGTGCTGCACCCCTTCAGTGGAACGCACTCCCTCGCTCCATTAGACTCTCCCCGACCTTGCAAAGCTTCAAACGGGCACTGAAAACTCACCTATTCATCAAAGCGTACCCTTCCACTGCATAAACCAGCTGGTTCTCCGACCCCTTGCCTGTTTACATCCTGCTATCTAACCACCACCCCCTCGCTTGCACCTCTTGTAATCTGTCTGTCTCCCCTTCCTACTAGATTGTAAGCTCCTCCGAGTAGGGCCCTCTTCCCTCCTGTTGTTAAAGCCCACTTCTCTTCACATTTCACTCACAGCTCTCCTTTACTCCAACACTCAGTGACCATCTTCATACTCATCTCCATCATTGGCCTCAAGCCTCTAGTTGTATGTTGATTGGGTCCTCACTACTTACATTTAAGCTGTAATGTGTATTGAACTGTGGTGCTCTTTATTTGTACTGTATTTTTGTTATTTATTCAATGTTATGCCAAGTTTTGTCTCCCTGTATTGTTCCTTTGTACTGCGCTGCGAAACACTTGTGGCGCCTTATAAATAAAATTATAATAATAAAAATAATAAGACATTTGGTACTGTATCTACATTAGATACTAAATAGCTGAACTTGCTTAGAAAAGAATAACACCCACTGTAGGCGAGAATGCACCAACCTGTGTTAAATGTTAGCTTAAAAAAGGCTGCAGGGACTTTGGACAATTATTTTTGTTGGGCTTTTCAAGGACACATCTTCAGCAGTTAATGATTCCTCCCGGAACAGCCTGGCTGAATTGATAAGCTGTTTGTTAATAACTGAACCATTGTATTCAGCTCTGCAATTTATGCGCAAATAATTGCTGTGTTTCCCAGACCAAAGAGTAATTGCATTACAAGTACCAGCGCAGCTATTTATATATATTTAGATATCATAGGCAGTAGCCAAGTAAAAAAAACCAACTTGCTTTTAGGCCAAAGCAAGTTGCCAGAACAGATGCAGTTCTACCGGTATCCCGTCTAGGTTGACAATCACTAGGTGGACCACTAATGGTAGACAGTGGCTAGTAATCAATGAGGCTGATTCGCCATGTTCTACGGCGAATGTGTGCTATTTTCATGCTCTAAGGCGAATCTTTTTACTGCAAAAGTGAATCACCCTATTCAACGTGCAATATTCGCAGATGGTGAACATATAATGAAGGACAATTCACCGTCTGATAGTCTCCGCAATTCGCTGTGGTTTTTCAATGGGTTTTTCAATGTGATTCTCCGTGAGTGTATTCAATGAGAAGATGACGAATTGCTTAAGTGATTTTCGCTGTGTGTCACCGTGTAGCAATCACCATCTTTTTAAAATAAAGGGTTTTTTTTATAAATTTGGTTTTAAAAAATCAGGAATTTTATTATGTGAAGGGGCATGCTATTTTTATTCATGTGCTTACAGCACATGAATATATATTTAATTAAAAAAAATATTATAATTTTTTTACACATAACAGCCAGCAGGGGGCCGAGAGCCGCTCATTAGATATTCATATATTCACTGCTCCCGATCATTACATATGCATGATCGGGAGCAGAGCAAGCGGCTCCCTACCTGGTCCCCTGCTAGCTCTCCTGTGGTGCAGCTTGTGCTGCCTGGGTCCCGGGGAGCCCTCCTCCCCCCACACATACATTCTGGGGCAGGCAGGGAGACTTCCATCTCTCTGGCTGCCGCCGGCTCCCTGCGGCATCCACCGCAGGGGTTAAGAATTGCGGTCAGGTGCAGCGAGCCTGCGGCATTGAATATGGTGACAGCAAGGGCTGGCAGCAAAGGCTCCAGCCCTCCGAAACATGGCGACTGTGCAGCGAATCCTAAACAGGATTTTTCTGCACATGCCGAGTATTGTCATTGAATACTGCCCAGTGACTAGGTCGACACCTAAGAATAGACATACCAGAGGTCAACAATGACAGAAGGTCGACACAAGCTAAAGATCAACATGTACATGGTTGGAAGACCAAGTTTTTAATGTTTTGTAAAAAGAAACACACTTGCTTCATACTCTACTATCCAAGTGGGCATAGAGTCATATTATAATAGTGTGCGGAGTATAGCGGCGTTCAAAGCATTTCGAGTCCACTACTACATTGATTATATAATACATTCTCCTGGACTGGCTCAAAGAGCCCAGAACTGGTTATATTCGGAAGGGGGGACCCCACAATTCTTTTTTTTTTTCTAACTATTTGCAGACTTTCACTGCCAGAAGCATGCATTGATCTCACGGATCTGTGCGTGCGTCTGTCAAACTCACCAGCCAGAACCTGGTCTATTTTCTAGGCATCTAGGCAACATCTGGATACGATTTTACGTGTGCAATTTTGGTCATGGTAAAAACATGCAATTTTTTTTACCGCAATATCACCATATTACATGTGCAGTTTTCCTAAACGAGCAATTTTCCGCCCTTTTGACCCCAAAAATTGCACATGTTCAAAAATCGCTCCCTATTACCTTTGGCCCGTGGTGTTACAAGGTTTCTGGGAATTGCTTAGGTCAGCCTGCCAGTAACGGTGATGAATAAACTTCAGCCGCAAATGCAAATGCTCTCAACACAGTGGCATATATTCAATGCCGTGGCCGAGCGGTGACTACGAGCAGGACTTTTTGCTCGCAGTCACCTCTCACCCTGTCAGTATTCAACTGACCCCCCTCATTCGCAAATTCCCCCTCGCTACGTTTTTTGAGTGAGGGGGAATTTGCGAATGTGCCTCCAAAAACTGCGAGAATCGAGGCTAATTACAGCGAGTTTGCTGCACTAGCCTCGGCTCTCGCAGTTTAGGGGAATCCTCGCCGTTCTGTGACTGCGAGGATTCCCCCGGAATGTTGCATAGGTCGAGCGGCCGGCGCGGGGGTTAAACTGCGAGGATCACTGGTTTTCTGTGATCCTCGCAGTTTAACCCCCTTGCCGGCCGCTCGCACCGGCATTGAATACTTGCCAGTGATGGAGCTGCAACAATGGGTCCAATTCGGACCTGCTGGCTGAGCTGCAAGTATTCAGAGCCCAGTGAGCAGGTAAACGTAATCAGACATTACCAGGGAAGTACAGGAACAGAGCAGTTTCTCCCTGAAGGAGAGGGTCAGGTAGGCAGCCCTGGTCCAGACTTCAGCGCTGTGAAAGCCGAGGGGAGAAGGTGGCCACTGCTGATGTCAGTGGCCCTCCCATCGGCCGGGTAATTACTTAGAAAACACTGGCATTACCTCCCAAACGTCCGATGCCTGTCAATCATCTTGCCAGCACCCAGTAAAGGCTAGCCTTCGCATTGTCTGTTTGCAAGGGGACCCTGCGCATGATCGGTCTTCCGATAAGCAACAGGCTGCGTATTTGCAGTCCTGTCGATGGGTCTTGATCAGGACCAGTGTCCCAACAGGAGATACTAGTACACAAGCTGTGGCATCTAATGATAGCAAATTTTAGCATAGGTGAAATAATGACCTGTCTGCTTAGTAGGCCACTGTGGTTTTACACAATTTTAGTCACAAAACTTCATCTACTGTATAATTAGTTTATGCAAAGTGACTTTACCAATAGTATCTTTAATCTTACTTGGTGAGGTTCCTGGTGGACCGTATATGTTGATGCTACCTACTTTTACCTTTTATATTGATAATCTATGTATAGTTTTGGAAAGTGCCAAGATTTTGGAAATTTAGTCAAAAGATTTAAAGTGGCAGTTTTTAAAAAAGGCTTTGAATCATGGTTGCCTACCTGACCCTCTCCTTCAGGGAGAAAATGTTCTGTTCCTGGACTTCCCGGGTAATGTTGGATTGCCATCATCTGTGGTGAACTAGGTAATTGATAAGAAAGGTGTTTCACCACAGGGGATGGCAATCATACATTACCAGGGAAGTCCAGGAACAGAGCATTTTCTCCCTCATGGAGAGGGTCTGGTAGGCAACCATGCTTTAAATGCTGTGTCCCGGGTACTGCACGGCTCCTGTGAGAGACACAGCGATGCAGATCCTTGGGGACCTGCAGCCAGCTCATATATTACATACATCAGAACTTGAATGTTTATATGGGCTAAACGACCCTCCCCCTGCATTGCATAGTCAGAGCTGCAGCCCAAGGGCCTGATTCTGGTTCACTTGCAAAAGCAAATCTAATGAACAAAACCATGTGCACTGCAGATGGGACAGATGTAACGTGCAGAAAGACTTAGATATGGGTGTGTGTTTGTATCTATATTGCAATGTAAAAATAAAGCAGCCAGTATTTACCCAGCACAGAAACAAAATAACCCACCCAAACCTAACTCTCTCTGTACATGTTAAATCTGTCCCACCTGCAGTGCACATGGTTTTGTCCATTATAGAAAGACGTTGCTTTTACTGGTGAACCAGAATCAGGCCCCAAGGGCAGAGGCTGCTGTTAATGAGGACACATCTATCCTCATTTGGGTCCAAAAAAATTTGCCTTCGCAGCTCAGAATCTGTAACTCACATATAATTCTGTATATAACCATGTTTTCATATTTTTTAGAAAAGGATTGTCCCGAGGAAACACTGATCCTCGCCTCTCGGAGAAATGTGGAGACCTTCTACCGGTACATTTTACACGGCCTGTACAAGAAGCCATCCATAACTACACATGGTACAGTATGCACTCCTAAGGTTTTCTAATGTTGACAATACTCCAAATGTTACAGTAAACAAAAATATAGAGAAAGAAATAAATGTACACATTTACAAATAAATTGGAATAGCTTGTCCCTGCTTTTTAATATTCAGTTGAGCAATGTCGGAATACATACAGTAGTAACATAATTGTGAGGTTGAAAAAGTCCATCAAGTTAAACCTGTTTATAAAATTATACTATAGTATCCTATCTCCAGCGTTCCCTGAGCCCTTGGCTGATATTCTTCCTACTGGACCTCCTACTATGCATTAGAATTAATGGTTGTATCCCCGGATGTCTTTCTCTGCAAAACATTGGTCCTACCCTTTCTTAAATATATCAAGTGAATCAGTCATCACAACCTTTTCTGGCTGATAATTCTACATCGTAACTGCCCTAACTGTGAAGAACCCTTTCTGATCAGCACTATGGTATTGAGATAGTGGGGTCAGCAGTTCCCCGGAAGCATAATACCTTTCCGGCAATTGTTTGATGTATTGCAGTCTGCTTGCATTGCTGCAATAAGTGGCAATACATCATGGGTGACATTCTATGGGATGCGATTTGGCTTTTTTTGCGTTAATTAGAGCAGAAAATGGCGATATCGCATATTTCCTTAAAATCGCCAATTTAATGTGATGCGTTAAGGGACTGAAATCGCATATTATGTGCGTTAAGGTATGCTGAGTAAAAGTGCGAGATTAATTCGCATTTTTATCGCATCCAGATGTTTTCCAATACAAAAGTATAGAAGTCGCTTATTTAATGCAATGCGCATTTGCACATCGCATTTTTTAGGTGCCCAATTATCGCACTTATTTCAGACCAGGGTCTGTTTGGCAAATTAGCCAGAACCCTGCACAGATCGCAATGTTCTGTGCAGGGTTCTGCTGTAAAAAATAAAACAAAGGGTTAAAAAAAAAAAAAAACGAGCGCGGGGTCCCCCGCCCGAGCATAGCCAGCCCCGGGCTCACTGAGCCGGTGCTGGTGACATAAAATCAGGGTCCCCGACAAATAGGGGTCCCCTTGATTTCATGAAACCAGCACCAGGCTCAAGGTCCGGCGCTGGTTCCCAAAATACGGGGGACAAAATGACTAGGGGTCCCCGTATTTTAAGAACCAGCACCGGACACAGCCAGCAGGGTAATGCCACAGCCGGGGGAAACTTATTATATAAGCTCCCGCGGCCAAAGCATTAACCCCCTGGCTGGTCAGCATGGGCAGGGATCCTGGGAAAGTGGGGACCCCCCCCAAATGAAGGGGTCCCCCCCCCTCCAGGACTTACCAGCCCATGCTGATAGTCCGGGGCTGTCCCCGATGCCCCTGGGCGGTGGGCATCGGGCTGATGGCTTGTGTAAAAAAAAGAATTAAAACTATTGTTTTATACTGGCGAACTATGAGTCCCAGCAAGCCTACCCCGCATGCTGGGACTTGGAGAACCACAAGTCCCAGCATGCGGGGCATTAAAGGGCCCGCTGGCACTTGTAGTTCAGCAGTACAAAAAAATAGTTAACAAAAACACACTGACACACTGTAAAATAAAAGTTTAATACACACAAAACACACACACACTGATACTTACCTACCTTGAGCCCGCACATTTTCAGGACTAAAGACAGCGCACCACTTCGCCGAAAATCGCCCCTCTTCGCACTTTTCAGCCTCCAATGCGCATCACATTAAATATGCGCATTTTGACTGAAAAGTGCGAATTGAAAAAAGGCGATTTGCGGCGATGTGGTGCGCGAAGAAAACATGCGCATTTAGCGCAAAGCATAGAATGTCACCCCATGTGTCTTTGTGCTATTGGTATGTCCGTAACAAAAACGATCACCTTTTAAATACAAAAGAAAGTGTAACTGCTAACAAAATCAAGCTTCATAATAATAGTGACGTACTTTCCATAATATATTTACTGTGGTGCAAGGAGATAGGAGAAGTGCAGCTCATTTTGTTATTGAAATGTACCCTATTGTCTGCCTAATAATGCATAAAAAGGAGTGCGCCCATAAGTTCTCTTGCTAATACCCATATAAATACCAAGTGTATACTGATGTTACTGATATATCTAATGAGACAAAGTGACCCTGCTCAGGCCTCGCCTCAGTGAACGCTTTCTACGTTATTGGCTCGCAGCTGAAACCATATATACACGATGCACACTGCACGTCTTCCATGTGCACTCCTAGACACACCTCCAGTTTGCCGACTATCTCCTATGATCATGGTAAACATTTTCAAATGTGAATTTCAAATATATTTCTTTTTTTTATTCCCTTCACAGTGAATCGGTTTCATCTCTGTCTTCCAGTGGACAAACTACTCCAACAGACCTAAATAACTCCTGGTCAGGAATACAAAGCTACACCACTGGACTGTCCACCGAGAGGAGCTCAGTCTATTCTTGGAGAGATGATGTATGTTCCTTCTCATTGCGATCTTAACTTCATGTATGGCATTTAAGTCAATCAAAAGGCTCACATTACTTTGTAGGAAGGTGATGGTATTAGCATGAGTATGTCTTATTTCCGGAGATGTTCATTGTCCACAGAGTTGCGGAGTCAGATGTGTTGCATATACACAAAGCGTTACCACCAGCCATGGCTAGTTGTTCTTGCTATTCACAAGGTACATACTGTACTGTAGTCATGGTCCTTAGCCAGGGTGGTATGGCAGTTATCTGGTTACCACCCCCGTCATCTATCCATTTGTAGCAAGATAGAATTTGTGGTAGCGATGGTAACAAATTAAGTACTTTGACATAAACATCTCTAAAGCTGGCCATACAATTGTCTGATTAAGGCCACTTTTCACCCGATTCCAACAGATCGGGTTGAGAAATTGGGTGAAAAGTGGCCAAATCAAATGTGTTTGATATTGATTCGATGTACGGTGCAGTGCACATCGGATCAGATCCGGAGATTGAACCTGCTGCACATAAGAGAAATCTGAATCTCGGGCGTCAGTGGATTTTACAACTGTTCTGTAGCAGCTGTAATGTATTGCATCCCATTTCCCTTCAGCTCCCCCGACACCTCCTTGGCAGTGCTTCCGTGCTATTTATACATACAATAAATAACGTGATAAATCGCATGTAAAAATGGCCCATCAAGTACCATATTGGAGGGAAGCACTCTTGGGGAGCTGCCAGGGGAGGTCAAAGGAAATGGGATGCTACTTGACCTTCAGACAAGTAGCAGTAGTGTAGTAGTGTTTACAGTTGTAAAAATGTAACGAGTCACCACTTGTGGTTCACAAGACAGGAAAGGCAGCCCGGAGGCTTGGAGATGTAGATTTAACTCTTACACTCTTTTAGCCTGGTGAGTATATTGCAGCTCACTATGCAGTATTTTGACCAGATTAAAGGTCTGACGCTAGTGCGAGTTTACACATGTCTAGGATGATTATCCGTCAGCCTTCATGTGGAAGGCCCCCAGTCCCAACCTTATTAGTGGGACTTATTTTATGCTGGGTGCAAGAGATCTGTCAGAAACAGGATTCCGTCTCCGTCCACACCCAAGCCTATACACTCATGACCCTTGCACAAGATGGATCTGTTATATGTGTCTGCATGGTAACCACTTGCGGCCTCCCAGAAACTCCTATTTCACACAAAGAGGCATCTGTGAAATGATGGATCAATCCACCTGCACTGTCAATCTCTATCTTTGTAAGCAGTCTCTGATTTCTTCTCTGTGGTGCGGTTTGCAGATATCCGCAAGATCTGTCCACATTTGTGTCTGACTAATAATGAGGCCACAAATTGTTTAGTACAAAAAGTGTGTTACTTAGTGGTTGCAATTCTATTTCATAGCAGATAATAATAATAATAATTTGCTCATATTCTTACATTAAAAAAATTCAAACACTTTGGTGTAAAAGAGGAATCAAATTTATTGCACATTTATGGCAGACATTGGAGGAAGATTCAATTAACATGCCCCTGTCTGCAGCTGCACAAGTACGGTTACAATGGCAGCTGAATTCGCCCACTCGTGGCGCACTGGACTCTCTGATATTTGTTTACAGCCCTATCGGGCTGCAAATAAAAATCAACAAATGCAGTGCAACCGTAAGTAACGCATATACTGTAGCCACATCAACTCGTGGGCACAATATGATTAGGACAAATTGAATTGACCCCATTGTCTCACATAATCAAAGTAAACAAATTGTAAACCATATAAAACAAACTGAATTACCTTACAGTGGTAGAAATGTATGTCATTCACTGGGTAACTGTGTACAGTATATGCAGTGAAAAAGGAAATTGAGGAGAAAACAAAAACGAGAAACCTGTAAAGTAAATATGTAAAAGTTGTTGCTGGAATCCAGTTGTCATTATGTCCCTCCCTTGCCAGGAGTTTGATAAAGCCAACACGCAGAGAGTTCATCAGCTCTTCTGGGACGTTGATGAGATGCTGTTTGAAGACAGTGTGACTTCTCAGAATAAGAACCTGCAGGCAGAATGTAAGGACTGGACCAAGAGATCTCTTCACCTTAGGTAATATATCCTCTATTGGATAATTTGAAGTTGTATTAGTTTAACATACTATAGATTGCTTCATTTATTCCACTTTCAGACAGACATATCTGAAAATCCCAGCTTTTAATTTATTTTTACTGCCGGGTAATTTTGCCAGTCCTATCCGGCTTTATCAAAGACCTTTGATATGGCAAAACGCATCAGTAACTCAGGGGCAGATTTATGAAGCTCAGTGAAGTGATAAAGAGCCTGGTTTTTATCACCGGCCAATCAGCTTCTACCTTTCATTTTTTAAACCAAATCTGTAACTTCACAGTTAGGAGCTGATTGGCTGGTGATAAAAACCAGACACTTTATCACTTCACTGGGCTTAATAAATCTGCCCCTCAGTCACTTGCACCTTCAGTCTTGGATTTATCCATACAGACTTCCTGGGGCATTATAAGAACGGATAGTTTATATTTGAAATTGCCATGGACCTTATGAGTGCAAAGTATTTATCATGTATTTTTAAGATGTGTCTGAATTTTTCTTTGATATTGGCAAAATGATCTGTTTATGTGTTTATTAAATTTTTATTAACTGTACAATCAGCCGAATAGTTTTATAAGCTTTTTTTTTTAAGTGCTGCTACCATCTTGTTTTTTTGTGTTTGAAAATTTACATCTACTTTCTCTCTGTACACTCTTTCTGAGGCTTAGTAAATAGACCCATTAGTATTAACAGATTGGCAGCCACTTAACACATGATAAAACTCTTCTGTATGTTTCTTTAAATAGGAAAAAAATCACTATTTCCTTTTCTCCCTTCTCCTTAAATGGGAAAGTTACTCAGCAAAGCCTGGGTCAGACCTGACTGGAAATTTCCCTCCCAAGAATGTCACGACACGGGTGTGCCCTTTCACACAGAAAAAGGACCTGTGTATTTAATGAAATTCCCGGGTGGAACTACTTCACCCGGGTATTTCATTTTCTGTGTGAAAGGGTTATTAATTATAAATTACATTTGCTCATATCCAGTACCAGATTTTTATTCCATCCAACCAACTAGTTGGATGGTTGGAGGACAGTTGGTCTGATGTGTGGCCAGCATAAGAGTGGTGTTGCTGTCTCTAATTCAAAGGCAGGCTTTTCTAGGTTGAAGGGCATACAAGTAAAAATGTATACAATGGGTGAGATTTAATAGGATGAGAGATTCAGAAAGTGAGAGATTTGGTAAGAAATCTCCAGTTTTTTTAAGGTGGCAATCATTTACACTGCAAAACCTGATTGATTTTGCATTGTAAATGATTACCGCTTTAAAAAAACTGGAGATTTCTTACCAAATCTCTCACTTTCTGAATCGCTCATCCTATTAAATCTCACCCCGTGTGTTCCTTCAAATTGTTACCTTATATGCAGGAGGTGGGCAGGGGCGTTTGCATGCGAATTCTCTGTGTTTCTTGGGTGTACCCACGAATATGCCGGGTGTGCACCCAGGAAAACGTTGGTTGTCACCAGATGCACACCTTGTTCTGACTGACTTAGATTAGCAAGCTCTACAGATATCAGTGACCACTGAATGATTTCAGGCCCACACACAAGCCTACGAATGGATGTTTATGCAAAACATCCATTCACATTGCTGCGGGGACATTCAGCGTTTAGCGGGGGGGCGGGCATTCGCATGCCTGGTGGGTGGCATTACATGGCTTGCAAAGCAGTGAGCTACCGCTGCTTTTGCAAGCCAACCAGAATCAGAACCACGCATTTAAGGTAGTGTAATTAATCTACTTTCAAAAGTTTAACAATTAATAACTTGTGCAAAAACCCATGCAAAATTTTCCCAGAAATATCTCCCGTCACAGTCACTATTCTTTAAAATGTGTGTGTCAGATTTTCGCCTGGTCACTTCAAATTACTCAAATATTCAAAGTGCCAAAGCTCCTCCACACTCTCCCATACTCTATGGGCCACGTCCATGTCCATTTCACTGGCAATGTCGTCTTTTAAAAGCAACTGAAAATATCCAGATTTGTATCCCTGTGTACATCATGAAATCTGAAATGTTTCCAGGTGTGTCCAGTAAATCAGATATGTATCTGGCCATCAGACTTTTAAAGAGTTTTTCTTTTTTTTGTCGATTTAGGTGTAATATGGGACCTGTCCTAGGGCTCATATCCAAATAGGACAAATACATTGCTTGCATCCCAGCAGAGCTGCCACCATACTCCCTTTGCCAAGCAAAGCAGGTACAGTAAGTGTGGGTACACATCATGGCAATATCTGCACAGTTTGCCATATTGTAATGGCAAATCGTGCTTATCATCTGACGTGTACGCTCGATTAAGCACTCCCGCGGGTAGCATGCGACATCTTCCAGTTTTCCGTGCTGCGTGGTCAACTGGATGATGTCGCATGTTGCTTCGTGCATATTGATGAAGGACGGAACATTGAGCGTTCCGTCGTTCATTAAATCTGCCTGGTGTGTGCCGACAATCTGGCATGGAAACCTCCCCCACCATTGGCTGTTTGCCGGTTGTTCTGGTGTGTAGCTGACCTAAAAGGCATGCTGGTCTTTTGTACAAGCAAAAAAGGGTATACAGCGCTTGGGTTATTCTGAATGATGATCAAACACAAATAGGTTGAAAAATTATAAAGACATTTATTATAATACAATTTAAAGAGAATTCTCTGTATATGAAAAATAGAAAAAATTGCGCAATGAATTAAAAATGGGGGGGGGGGAATGGTAAAAACAGTCAATGCATGCAAAAATGCTCCCAGGAAGAAGAAAAGAAGGCAGTTTTTTAGGGCCCAATTGGTTTGAGTATAATTACCGCCAGTGGTGTTCACACTTCAGGGTCTCAATGTATTTATATATTCGTTTTTATTTGTATATTTGTTTTTTAAGGATGTGGTCACATGACCCAAGTAAACACTCCCCTAATTGACCCTGGAGGTATATATATAGCCTCCTTACACTACCAGTCACTACTGCTCCTGATGAAGACGTGTTTAGCACGTCGAAACGCGTTGAGCCCTACCTTCTGATTGGCCCTGAGCCCTACCACTTGATTGGCCCTACCTTACAGCCTACACAGAAGCCCGACCAATTGTTTGGTATCTACCTGAAGCCTATACGAATTCCTTGCTCCAGTCTCCATGTGGTGAATCCTATTCCGGACCAGCCTCCATCCCCCTGGGTTCTACAGGTCCATACCTCTGTTGCAGTGTCTCTTGGCGGTGGCATTTACATCACTCCACCAACCATTACTGCTCCATTTCCATCTAAGGCCACCTGGACCCACATGCTGGGAAATTGACCGGAACTATTCTTTGGTCATTGAGACCCTGAAGTGTGAACACCACTGGCGGTAATTATACTCAAACCAATTGGGCCCTAAAAAACTGCCTTCTTTTCTTCTTCCTGGGAGCATTTTTGCATGCATTGACTGTTTTTACCATTCCCCCCCCCCCCCATTTTTAATTCATTGCGCAATTTTTTCTATTTTTCATATACAGAGAATTCTCTTTAAATTGTATTATAATAAATGTCTTTATAATTTTTCAACCTATTTGTGTTTGATCATCATTCAGAATAACCCAAGCGCTGTATACCCTTTTTTGCTTGTACCATTAATTAACTGGGAGCTTTACACACTCCCACATACAGCAGCTATAACTGACACCGTGGTTCATATCCTTTTCTTCCTTTTTTTTATGCTGGTCTTTTGTGTTACTTTGTACACATGTAAGTTGTGTTGTATAATGAGCCCTATGCATATTCCTTATGTGTATTAATAAATCTAAAGGTTTCTAAATGTGTCTTTTAGAATATTGGGAAAACAACTTATTTTTCCAAAGGATGAAGGCTTCCAGCACTTTCAGAGCAAGACTTCAAATTACTCATCCACAGGTTCATCTACAAGTGCCCAAAGTATTGCTAAGAGCATCAATTCCTTCAGACAGTAAGGAGATTTGTTTTTAAATATGTAATTGGATGTGGCTACAAGATTTGCACATTAATGACCCCTTTCAGATCGCAAACATGAGTCCCAGGCCCGACCCAATATACAGAGAGCGATCTGTGTTTAATGGTGCTCCAGCCAATCAGCTCCTAATCATAATGTGTCACATGTTTGAAAAATTATGGGATGTGTCACATGTTTGAAAAATGATGGGATGTGATTAGCCGGAGCACCATTTATCATATACCTCCTATATTTCGCTCAGTATGATTCCAATATTTTCTGTAGGCACTCCTCGCTTCTAGAACACTGCTCATTCTAGGCCACAGCAACTCCATTCTATATTTCTCCTCTGAACAACTTTCGTACTGTAAATATGGCTCCTCTATCCAGTCCCATACCGGTCCTCACTGTCCGTTCTCACCCCCTTTCAATTTCCACACAACTCACACGCACCCACAACCCACACAACCTAATCCCCATCTCACCTGTCCCTTACCATCCTTTCTCCTGTGCTATCTGTATGCTAGATCAATCTCCCACTTTTTTAACCTTCTTGCCATCGCTGAAACCTGTCTCTCCTTCTCTGATACTACCTTCCCTGCTGCCCTCTCCTACGAAGGCCTCTCCTTCAGCCACTCGGTCAGACATGATGGCCACCAGGGTGGAGGAGTGGGCATCCTTCTTTCCCTCAACTGCACCTTCAGTGTCATCCCACCAGAGTCCTTGCTTACATTCTCCACCTTTGAGGTACACACTATCTGCCTCTTCTACCCCAATCACCTCCTTGTGACTGTGATCTACCTCCCCAGGCCACTGCTCCCCTTTCCTTGATAATTTTGCTGCGTGGCTTCCACACTTTCTTGCCTCCAACCTCCCCTGTATCATCCTCAGTGACTTTAACATTCCTATTGACATCAATAATGCTGCCTCCTCTAATCTTCTTGCCCTTTCCGCCTCCTTTGGACTTTCTCAATGGACCTCCACCCCCACTCATAATCTCGGACACTCCCTTGACCTCGTCTTCACCCACCATTATAATCTCTCTGATTTCTCTAATTCTTCCTTCTCACTCTCGGACCATAATCTGCTTTCTTTCACCCTCTCATCCTTCCCTCCCCTCTCATTGCCCAGACCCGCAGTCACCAGATGCAATCTTGGGTCTCTTGACCCTGCTATCCTGTCCTCCCTGGAGACTTTCCTCTCTCCTCTTTCCACCATGACCTGCCCCAACCAGGCAACCACAGCGAACCAACCAGAATAGGGGCCTATCTTACTTATTCTGGTACACCATGCGGTATATTTAATTAATGTCAGAGGGCATGCCCTATTCAATGCTGGGACTGGGTGAGCAGTGGGAGGAGCCGCCCTCTTCACCAGGTGAGCTGCTGCGGCTTACAAAGCCCGGCAGGAAGGACAGGTGAGCAAAGTGGAACCTGGCTGGAGGACGGTGGATGTAAGGACAATGCATGGTGAGCTACTGCTGCTCACCCGGCGCCATACTCCCTGCCTCAATCCGACTCTTTTTAAAGTCAGATTGAGATTGCAGGGAACTGGGCCTAAACCCGCTGGATTTGGCTGCGCTTCTGACAAAAGCAGGTGAATTGGCAGCTATTCCTCCAATCCACCTAGCTTCAAACTGTGAATGAAGGTTTATGCTAAACATCCAGAATAATGGCCATAATGCATTGTGAGACAGACATTTGCATTATAGGAGAAAAGGGGTGGGGGGTGTTCTTTGCTATTAAACAAAATTTTAATTCACAAAACTAATAAGAAGCCATCCAATAAAATATTGCAAACTACACAAAAAAAAAACTAAGAAAAAAAAAAGTACTGTATATAATCTGCCTAAAACGACTGCACTGCTAGGAGTCTCTGTTCCGCCACGTGTGGCAAAGTTATTACGTAGTTGAAATCCAATATGCTTGCTTGTTTGCTAGACAGAATGTTGCAGAGGAACATTGGTAAATTTATACCAGGTATCAATATTTTATGCATTCATATCTATTTGAATAATTTAGGATTTAGCGATGCATCCAGCCTCAATACGCCATGCAGCGCTCTGGTCTGGCGTGAGCGAGTCACCAGGTTCTGCGCAACTTTACTAGTATTGGGTGTCTTATTTTTTTTTAAGAAATAAAGAACTAACCAATCAGCTCCTGAATGTCAGTTTGCAGCCAGAAATTGTTAGCATTCTAATTTAAATGATTAATCACGACCCACCCTACACCACCGCCACCCACTGT
This sequence comes from Crinia signifera, assembly GCF_055691185.1. Classification (NCBI taxonomy): domain Eukaryota; kingdom Metazoa; phylum Chordata; class Amphibia; order Anura; family Myobatrachidae; genus Crinia; species Crinia signifera. The sequence goes on from NC_139217.1 coordinate 85,340,072, forward strand.
GGTGTTGCAATTATGGAATGTGCTTGTGCTTGGGAGCCATCCCATGCAACTAAGTATCATACCATGGAATCTGCTATTTTGCATTCACACACACTGCTCACCTGTGCTATGCAGAGCAGCAGTGACTGCGGCCTACGTGTGGGACAGTGTGACAGTCCCAAAGAGACAGGGGAACAGTTGGGAGGTATGATGAAGTGCATGACCCGCTACCTCTTTCCATGACGTAGATTTCATATTTTGAAAGCTGAACTTGATAATGTCCTGTTTGTACTTTATTGCAGGCTCTGTGTCTCTGGATCACGGCTAGTTCCTGCAGCATCACCATTGCTAAGAACTGACGAGTCCACATCCAGCGCAAGCTCTCTGGGTTCTGAGTTTTCGGTGTACTCATTCCTGGAGGAAGAGATCTACGATGCAGATGGCTGTATTGAGGAGTACCTCGCCTATGACAGCAGAGAGCAGTAAATAATCATTCTTCTGTTTTAGCGTTGTACTGAAAAATGTGCTCACTTATACATATTATACTGTCTTTAGTAAATTACATCGTAAAATGAAATCTTCTGTTACTATTAGTGATGAGGAGGGATTGGATCCGGGTAAAGCTCAGTCTCCCCAAAAGAAGTCCTGGCGTGGTATACCCCCTGTGTCTCCTAACGACTGCATCATAGACGCAGTGGCTGCGGAAGCCTTTGATGACACCTGGAGAAGTGTTGCAGAGTCAATGCAAGAACTAATCATTAAATCGTGGGAAGACGCTGCAGGTACAGTGTATAATGCTGCACCTCTGACACCAAGTCTAATAAGTTATTTGTCTATATAGCTGTAAATGAGTGTTGTACTGTACAAGGGAGATGGGAAACAGGAGGGTGTGGATCATTGGATAGACAGCAACTAGGTCGACAAGCATTAGGTCAACACCACTAGGGTGACATGACTGTAGGTCGACATGACTGAAGGTTGACATGCAGGAAGGTCGACATGACTGAAGGTCGACAGGGTCATTAGGTCGACAAGCATCATGTTGACATGGGTAAGTTCGACAGTCAAAAGGTTGACATGGGGTTTTTCATATTTTTAGTCCCTATGTCAACACAGTCGACATATACACTGAAACGTAGCACCGCGTCCCCTCGCATGGCTCGATGGGCTCGCCATGCTTCGGGCACGGTGCCTCGCTACGCACGGCACACTATTTAATTCTCCTGCCACACCCTAGTGGATGGTAGGGCATGAAACACCCCCTGTTGGCACATGTCGGTTCCCCAAAAAACGTATAAAATCCCATGTCTATCTTTTGACTGTCGACCTTCCCCGTGTCAATCTAATGCTTGTGTCAACCTAATGACCCTGTCAACCTAAACCTTCAGTCATGTCGACCTTCCTGCATGTCGACCTAGTGGTGTCGACCTAATGCTTGTAGACCTAGTGACCGTATCCCAAGCAGGAGTAGTAGATACCAGGAAGGCCGGTTTATCAGGAACGTTTACAGATGCTTTGTAATTCTGCCCGATGATGGGGCCTTCTTGCGTTTCATGGTGATGCACTGTATAGTATCCTAGCATAGAGCAACAAACCATATTAATACTCATACTGTAGCTTACATCACAAACAGAGCAAACACCAACATCCCCTACACTGCATACACGGAATTTCTAAGCGCTCATGGTGGAATACTAGTTAAATATTCAGTGTTCAAAGTAGAATAGTGACAGTATATATCAGAATAATAGTATGTTGATAACTCACTTAAAGCCTCAGTCACACTGAGGGGCATATTCAATTAGATTCAAGATTTTTCTGGCCAAAATAATTCCAGACCTCGTGCCTAATTTTGAATGACAGCTGCAGTAGCGCACGCAGGGGGGGTTTCCGAGTACCCAGAAACCCCTCCAGGAGTCTAAGGGCCCTAGGCTGAAAGCTGAGGGTCCCCTCTTTCCATGAGTACAAGAATTTTTAAAATCGGACCTTGGAAACCGGAGATATCTGACTTCAAAGAAGTGGTCCCCATCCAAGCCTTTTAATTGCTCTTCCCAATCAGATATTTCAGGTTCTGTCTGACTTAGAGTTTATCTGAGGGTATATTCCAAAAGCTGGGACTCTCCCCCTTTGAAGTACATTAGAAGCCTGTCTCTACTGTTCCCAGAACCAGAGATATCAGCCTTCCAGCAGCTGGTTACTGCTCCAGCTCCACACACCTGGTATGTAGTTTTATATACAGGTTGAGTATCCCCTATCCGAAATGCTCGGGACCACGAGCATTCCGGATAGGGGAATTTTGCGGTTTTTGGAATATTTTTTTTTAAAGCATACTTACCTGTCCCCTGATGGTGTCCGGTGGTCCCTCGGCGTCCACGCAGTCCCTGGGCGTCCACAGCAGGCCTCTGGCATCTTCTCCGGGTCTCCAGCGGTCCCAGGAATGCATTGCGCGAGTGTGCGCGCGCACCGGTGACGTCACCGGCGCGCGCGCACACTGGTGACGTCACCGGCGCGCGCGCACACTCGCGCAATGCATTCCTGGGACCGCTGGAGACCCTGGAGAAGATGCCGGAGGCCTGCTGTGGACGCCCGGGGACTTGGTAAGTATGAAAAGAGGGTTAGGGGGGGTTAAAAAAAAAAATACAAAAAATTCGAATGATTCCAAAAACCACGGTTTTTGGAATATTTCGGATAAGGGATGTCCGGATACAGGATACTCAACCTGTACTCGTTGGCAGATTGCTCTGCCTAATGAAGTCTGATCCCCTAGTCCCCAATACCATTTGGTAGGTGGGATTCTCTAGTTTTTAATTACATTAAAATCTAAGAAATCTATTTCCGGGAACTGGAGATATCTGCAGTCAAGCAAGCTGTCCTCCCACCAGAAAATTATGATTAATAAGCCCACTCCACTATACACCCTTCCTCTGCGTATTAAACATCTTCTACCACCCTGGAAGTTATGTATCAGGGCCCCTTCATTCAGCCCAATGCCCCCTTCGCCCACCCCATCTTCCATCATATGTGCAGTAAAGGGGTAATTAGTGGAAATTACTGATCCAGGCCCTACATGCTGAGCGGTTGATATAATACCCCCTACCACCCGTGGGACATCAAAGCATATACTGGGTCACCTAAGTGTCCATCTCCGTGCTTTGCTCCGCCCCTCTGGAAACCCCCTTCTGAAAATCCCGCGTTTGCCCCTGAGCTGGTATATGCAGCACAGGCCTAGGCGCAGTGTAGTGCAGAATGTGCGGGGAGGGGTGCAGGATGAGGGGTAATACTGTACATGTGCCTGATCCTTTAAATTTACTACCTGTGATGCTGAGGAGAATACATGAGAAGAGGAAGAAAAGGGCAGCGCTGCAGAAGGTGAGGAATTACGGACTAATTAAGCTAATTGGAAACTTCCAATTGCCTAATTATTAATAGGGGTTCCCCAAAGGATTCCAAAAATTGGACATGCTTGGTGGACTTAGACTTGTTCGTTAACAAAAAAAATAAAACAATTGAGCACAGTGTGAAAATAAAAATAACTTGCACTCAGTTGCATGCTACAAATCTCGCTCCTGCAAGAAAATGCCTTAACCCTTTGAGTGCCAAGGGAATTTGTCAAAATAGGTGTGAAAATTATAAAGCAAACCTTTTTATTAAAAGTTTATTAAAATATCTGTTAAAAAGACTAGCGTCGCTCCTAGCGTTTGGGTGCAATAGGTAACTAAACTTTAATGAATTGATTTGGCTGTATTTGGATTCATTTATAACAGGCATGTCCAACGTTGGCCCGCCAGATGTTGTGAAACTACACATCCCAGCATGGTTTGCCACAGTTTTGCTATTAGAGCATGCTAAAACTATTGCAAAGCATGCTGGGATGTGTAGTTTCAAAACATTTGGAGGGCCAACGTTGGACATGCCTGATTTATACTGAAAGAACAGTCGCTGGGAGCGGTGCTGGCATTTTAAGCAGATATTTTGAGGATCACTCACAGCAACATTGGCACTCAAAGCGTTAAAGAGATTTTATTAAGAAATCAATATCAATTCAATATGCCTTGAGGCCCCCATCCACTAGTGCAATGTAGCCCCTTTTATGCAATTCCGCCGCATTGCTGGGACTGATCGCACAAAAAAGTGACACATCGCATGTCACTTACCTGCGATTGCAATGTGAGGCGTGTTTCCGTGCACCTCGCATCGCAGTCACAGATCCTACGGACTGCCATGAATATTTGCTGCAGCTCATAACCCCTTATAGCAGGGTATCGTATACGATCCTGTACCCCAGGATCCGCTGGTTGAGTTGGCAGGGTATCATATATGATTCTGTACCTCAGGAGCCACCGGGTGAGTTGGCAGGGTATCGTATGCGATCCTGTACCTCACGAGCCGCCGGGTGAGTTGGCAGGGTATCGTATGCGATCCTGTACCCCAGGAGCCGCCGGGTGAGTTGGCAGGGTATTGCATGCAAGGTACTGTTTATGATACCTCGCCCTAGTGGGTGGGGGCCTTTAGAGGTACTGCGCGTCTCCAGGTTATAAAAAGCTTTCTAGAGTAGTGTTTTGTAAATGCAAACCAAAGCAACTAAAAGTCATTCTAGAAAATAGTCTGATTTTACTAACTGTTGTTTTCTAGATGTTATTGAATTAATCATTATTTTTAACTATGAAAATTGTGTTGGTAAACTATAAAGAAGTTTGTAAATTTACCAAAAGTATGAAATATAATTTTTGTTCACGCGCCAACACAAAATTGCCTTCTTGCTCCCTCTACTGTTCAAAGAGTAATACAGCCTTGCCCACGTTGTCTGTAGTTACAAACCACAACCACACAGCTAAAACATTCTTAGATTTCACCCTCATTCCTGCAGAGAAGTGAAATTTTCTCAGAAACAGACATATATCTACGTAATGGGCCTAATTCAATGCCCATCCGCCCCCCACTGTATCCGTGCCTGGGTTTACTCACTTATTATTAATCTCTCTGTAAGGCAGCTTAGACGCCCCTCACAAACAGTTTTTTTTTATTAGCAGACATCCCTCTCTCTTCATACTTTATGTATATCACAATACCTTTTTTGAAATCTGGGTTGTGTTTTATTTTCCATTATCTATTGAACAAATACAACAAACAAAAAGGCAAACAGTAAGCACAATAAGGTGTATGGGAGATACTATTGAGCACATACAGAAGGAGTACATGTTATATAATATTTACCTTAGCTGTGGCTTACAAGAAATACAAGTGTGCGGATGGCACCACCTAATGCATCTTCTACCACTTATCACATCAACTTCTCTTGTCTCCCTCTGAGCATAATGAGTGAAATGTAATAGGATGAGAGATTCAGAAAGTGATAGATTTGTTAAGAAATCGACAGTTTTTTTAAAGCGGCAATCATTTACAGTACATTGCAAAATCAAACTGGTTTTTCAGTGTAAATGATTGCCGCTTTTTTAAAAAAAAACTGTAGATTTCTTACCAAATCTCTCACTTTCTAATTCTCTCACCCTATCCCCACTGTATCAGCTCTGCACACCCCCCCCCCACCACTCAGTCCCTCTGTTGTTATGTCTACATATGTATGACTATTACCTGCTTTGTATGATGTGCTAATGCACTGAATTATATAATTATATGTGCTGTGAGGATTTACATACATCCTTTCCCTGCCCACAGCTGTTCTCACGTGACCTGCATTAACATAGTAGTTGCATATTGTCTGATTGTGTCAAGAACTAGATCACGTAAGGTTAACAAAAAGAAACACCTGTGACAGACAGCATGACCATTACACTAGTCCTGTAAGTGCATCTAATAAGGTGTTTACAAAATATGTGTACCATGGGTAGACTTACCGTACTATACCTTTAAACTGGGACACTAATGAATTATACCGGTTCTGCAGCTGGCTGGCTTCAAGCCTGCATTTTACCTGGTTTTAATCCGCCACAGAACCTGTGCAATCCATGAGCATCTCGGTTTACAGGGATAGTATGTTAAGCCTAACCATGGGACCAAAACAGAAAAAGGTGCCAAAAATCCTAGAAGTATCTCCAAACTATGGACAGAGCAATCTACATCTAAAGGGTACATTTACTAAAGATTCTAAAAATAAAGAGGTGATGATGTGTTTACAAAAATATAAGTCCTGTGTACTCTACTGGTTTCCATGTTACCTCCGTTACCTTGTGTGCATTGTGCTGCATACACCTTGTGCACCTAGCAAATAAAAGACACACAGTATACTGGCATTCTAACAGTACACCATCTACTTTTTCAGAGGAAATTAAAAAAGCGGGAATAAGTCATATATCTGCAAACAAGTATCTTCAGCTACCAGTTCCACGGATTATGTCAGGGACAACAGGAGTGCCTCCATCACGCGGCTCCGAGGCTAGGAGCATGTCATTTGGCTCCTATGTATTTACTTCTCAGGTACAGACAATGAAAACATATGCTTTTAGCTGTATGTAATGGAACTATAGACTACTTACCTAAGGAAGATTGCGGCTGTGTACACTTTGGGGTAGGTTTTGAATTGAATGCAAATCTGAATGCTGACGGTTTGAGTGATTTTCACCAGACTGTGCAGACATTGCAGCCGAGCTGTATATGACTCTACCACAAGTTGTAAACATCTCCAATGCTTTGTACTGGACTGCCTTTACTGCATGGCGACAGGGCAGTGAACAGAATACATTTGTCTTGGAGGTTCTGTTCTAAGCGGAGAGCATGGAAACACGTCTGATTTCAGTTGAATCTCCTGCACCACGACTGGGGCAGATTATACTGCTGGTGATAGTAATGATGCAGCTCTTGCACGTGGGGTATGGGGATGATGTAGTTGCATAGAGGAGTTGGACCGGTGGATAGTTGTATGTGGCTGGAATTGTATGAATCTGTGTCCTACATGAATTCTCAGAGAGGCCTAGTGTGGACACCTCCCTATAGACAGCGCTCCTGTGTAACGGATGATACTATATATATTTGACAATAGTACAATTGGTTAAAGTACGTCAGTTGTCTTGTTGCAGGTAAATCGTAATTTCAGCAGTGACTTAAACGGAGTAATGACAATACAAGCGAAACCTCTACAACATCGACACGCTGGACTGGTGGAGAAGACACGGTATGTGTTGCGCAAGTTTTACCACGTTCAGCTGAACAGTTAAAGCACAGGTTCTCAAACTCTGTCCTCAGGACCCCACACAGTGCATGTTTTGAAGGTGTCCTCACAGAATCACACGTGAAATAATTAGCTCCACTTGAGAACCCCTAGTTGCAGCATTAATATAAATACCGATATGTTAGCAGCAATGTACTGTATGTTGCCCTTACCTGTTTGACATAGAATCAGAGCTACAGTAAGAGGTGTTTTTGTCAAGGCAAATGAAGCAAATGTTGTTGCGAACATCTGTCCAGGGGTATAATTGGAAGAGAAGTTGGGGTGGGGATACAAGTGCATACACACTGAGTGATTTCTCTTCCAGAACCCCTCATGGCGTGTGCGTTACTCGATACATGCGCAGAAGGACTCACCAGTTATAAACCTGGAAGTTATCCTTTGTGATCTTCTTCTAGCATACAGCTTTAGTAACTATGAATGATATATGTATGATCTATGTATGATGCAAACTTTATGGAGAAGTACAAATCGTTACCTGTGGGGGAGCTTTTAAGTCAACGCAAGTGTCTTGCGTCATATGCACCATAAATGCTTTGTGATTCAGGATACATCTGTACCTCCTGTCATTTATCTAAAAAGTTTCAACTCTTAAAAGTAACTATATGTAATCATGCCATCTACAGACTGAAATAGGTGTTTCTTTTAGTGAACAAGAAGATAAATCTTTGTGCATTATGCCAAGAGTAATAAATTCTGCAAGAAATCGACTAGGACGGTTAATCGACAACAGTATTATTTCATCCTCTCGGATTCTGCACACCCCTTCTAGGAAGACACCCAGCCAAAGAAGACTGCCTGCTCTCACTTTAGATCCTATGCGATCTAAAACCCCCAATGTTTACAGTGATGAAGTCCTCAGGGGTACAAAACTGTGAGTATATTACAGAAACATTCAATGTGTTGAGCATAATCAGTACTGTATTTCACAACTTGCTAATACTGTGATGTGATATGGGGTGTGTTCCTGAGCCTTGCTGCATAATTGCAGGACCAATCAGGATCTCTCTCTGCTGCCTCATTTGTATATAATGCCACTGGCATCACAGGAACTTTCAAAAATACATTGATCGTAGCCAGTAGTCAATAACTGAAGAAGAATTGTTTATAGCATAATGTGATATAAAATAAAGTATTTTCAAATATAAAAATGTGTTTTTATTTTTGTTTACTTTTCTCAATCCAGATACACTGGAATAGACAGATTGTCATCTCCATCCATCCAAACCAATAGGAATAAATTACCGCCAATTACCTCTGAAGCAACTGACCAACATCTGTCAGTTCCTGGCTCTCGGCATTCAGCTGTAAGATCATTTGAAACTGCATGGTGTAATAATGATCATAGTAATAAAGGAAACCGCTGACCCAAAGAAAATCAAATGAGCTTTTACAAAAACAGTACCAAAACACTTTGGGTGGTATTCAATTGTTATTTTGCGCCTGATCTCCTATCTAAAATGACCGTAGATCATAGGGCGATATCCATTTGATCTATTTTTGGAGGAATTTCGCGCTCATTATGGTCAGGTTTAGTTAGGCATTCTCGCATTTTTTCTCGCCACTCCTGGTGATAGTAAGCTGAAATGCTGGTGAAAAACAATTGAATACCGCCCTATTAGTCTCGTTGTTTTTTTGTTTTGTTTTTTACAAGTGCAAAGCTAATTTTTTTTTAAATAATTAAAATGTGCTTTGTGTTCAAGTGTACCAATTACGTTTTTTCCTGTCCAGCAGAACAGAGGAAAGCATTCTCACAGCCGGGTATCTAGTGCAGTGCCTGACACCACAGGACGGCGGCCCCTGCGTGAACGGACAATAGTTGTGGAACAACTTTCAAGGCCCAACACAACTCACACTTTCAGGGTATGTTTCATTTCACTTAGATGTAGTGCAGAATAATGTATATGTCATAATGTTTTCTTTTAAAATATGACTAGCGTAGACCTACTTTGCAATCGGATAATTGTTATTTTTTTAAATCCAGTCAGAGACCTCGCACAGAAGATCTTTTACCCCTATGGATTTTGCTAACAATACATGGACGGGACAAGCATTCCTGACAAGTAAGAAAACATCTTATCTAACAATTAAATAAACTGGTTATTTTTTTTAAGTTCTCTGCCTTGACTTTAAATCAACACTGATGACAGCCTCTATGATACCATATAATATAGCTGCATATGGTTCAGGGGCCAAAGTTGTTACAATGAGTGCCATCATTTTAGTTTTGCAAAACTAATGTCAGTAAACAGCTTATTAGTAATATAATTGTGATTCCTGCATAATCAGAAAGTGCTGTTAGAAAGGAGAAACAATCCTCAATCACGCAGATATTTAATATTAGTAAAAACCGCATTCGCATTGTATCTGTATAGTAGGTTACATCATATACAGTATGAGGCATAGTCTAATAGCAGTGAGGGGAAGCAGATGTTTAGTTACCTTATTTAATGAATCTCCCTCGTACATTCTCTTTAAATCATTGCTATTTATCAGCATGGACTTTAAACAGTTGGCCTTGCTTTCTATACAAAACTGATAAGGATCATGTGTTATTGATAAGTCCTATGAACTGAGAAGCTTTCTAAAGAGTAAGTGTGCACTTAGTACAAATATCATTTACATGGTGCATTCAATGGGACAACTTTATAAGCAGAAGTCACCAGATAACATACATTACTTTAAAACAGAACTAAATAAAATAAATGTATATTACAGTGGTTGCCAAATTACTTGAGTCACGGTGAACTAGAGTGTCTAAGCCACGCATGTCCAAACTATGGCCCTCCAGCTTTTGCGAAACTGCAAGTTCCATCATGCCTTGCCACAGTTTTGCTATTAGGGAATGCTAAAACTATGGCAAGGCATGCTGGGGTGTGTAGTTTCACAACAGCTGGAGGGTCATAGTTTGGAGATGCCTGGTCTAAGCGATCTGACTAGAATTCACCCTGTGTTCATTTCCCTTTATGGTCAGCTATGTGGAGAGGGACAGGATTCACTTCTGTTTGCCTACACATTTTCTGATTGGCAGCCACAAGCACTCATTTTGCCTATCACATTGACTATAAATAATTTGAGTTGGTCTTGGCCTACCAACCCAAGGCACACCTGCAAGTATCCTGAGGCACCCCAGGGTGTCATGGCACTCAGATTGGGAACCACTGATATATGATGCAATAAAGATAAATAAAGTGTTTGCATTTATACTGAAAAACAAAACCACAAACAGTGTAATGGAACATTCACTGTACTTCCTCTCCAGCACAAATCACATAGCAAGCAACCCTATGTTGTCGCTATGCTATGTACACTGAGATGTAGCAACACAATCTGCTGTACAAAAGCATTCATGTAAATGCCCCTATTGGCTTGTTTTTTATTATCCTGACAAGGTAACTACTGTCCAGTTTCTGGCTTTATCCAATTTGTATATATAGGGGTTTATTTACAAAAAAAATGGCAGTTCTATTTCCGATGGGATGTTGCTATGGGAAACCAATCAGATTCTGTTATCTTCTAGAAGGTGCTATATAAGTACGAATAGATTCTGATTGGTTACCCATAGCAACATCCCATCTTCAATAGAACTCCCATCTTAATAAATAAACCCCATATAATTGTAATTCTATATTGAGCACTACAAGTCAAACCTTAATTAAGGCATTTTGGAGTGATGTATGAAAAGAAAAAGCTATGATTTTAAAATGTATAAAAAAATAAACCTGAACTTATATATATATATTTTTTTGTCAAGGTTCTCAGTATCAACCAAAATCCTTACAGAGGAATCCAAGTTCAAGAAGAAGATTTCAATTGCCATCTTAATGAGGAGTAAGACAGAGAGATGGACAATGACATGTTTGTTAATACTGTATGTTTGTATCTCTGAACAGCAGCAAGACTGAGTTATGAACGCAGCATTTGCAGTGAGTCCCCCGACTTCAGGAGAATCTCTTTTATTATGCAAATATCTGCAGCGAATGTTAACCGTGCATCGCTAGAACATCATAATAAGATTTTTATACATGTAATATATTATTTGCTAGTGAATCAAGCACTTTTGAGCTCTAAAAGATTATGGGAGATTTCTAAAAGCTTTCAAAGAAGACAAGTGAAGCTTTTGTACATAGCAACCAATTATAATCCAGCTACTGTATGTTTTATCCAGTACACAGAGCGGGATTAAGTGGGGAACATAGTGGAAGGGTCCCTCGGGTCCCCTCTCTCGTGGCCCTTCCCCCTGATCCACACTGTGCCTTTTTAGAAGTGACCTACCCCAATGATTCAGTTCCTGCATAAATGATGCATATCCTGATTCACAACTTCTGTTTCATATGCCAGGAGGATGGCACGCCCAAAGGACTGTCTCTATTACAGTGCCCTTGCCACTTGTATGTGGGAGCCGGCTTATGTATGCTACAGTGTAAGACACCCTACTTGTCTTATTCTTGGCAGAGTACCAGAAACAGATGTATAACATCGCTCTGCCCTGTGTTCCAATTTAATAATGGCAGCGAATCAGATGATTATCATGAAGCTACAGTATTTCATTTATATAACAATATCTATACTCGGCCTGTATTGTTGGTTCAGTTCATCTACAGTATCACTACTACTCTAGTGTAAAGCATTACAGAACACACGCTTCAAATAGAAACGTAAGCTGATCACTTAATCATGCCCAAAGTGTGACTTTAGGGATGATTCTGAGTCATATGTCGGTGTCAGATGTAGCATGCTTCATAGTTGTACTGTGCATGTGTCCTAATTGTGTTTGCACAGTCACAGTTGTGATTTCACACACATGTAGGAAGAAGTAAATTGGTAATGTATTGGGCGTTCCTGGACGGTGACAAGTGGCTATTCACACACACACACACACGCACAAAGATTGTCCATCTCATGTGTGTGTGTTATGGTACTGTTGCAGGGGTGTAGCACAAGCGTTTGCTACACATTGAAGGCCTAACTCGGATGGAAAGCCGGCACCTGCTATTGGGCTGCTGCAAATCCTGACAGCGAGACGGATGGTGCTACAGATGCCCCGAACGGTATATCAGTGTGAATGGTCACTGATGGTGGGTGTCTCTGTCCTTGCACATTTAGACGTATGGCTGTACATGTGATGGAAGAGCTTTGCAAAAAATCACAGATGTGTGACCGGAAAAAGACAGGACACAGACCCAGCTGCTTCCAATATGGAATCAGACAAATTATTTTTCTATATGATATATTGTATACTTTATTTGTAGTAATATATATAATACACACACACACTATTTAAGCCCATCAGATTGAAACAGCATGTAGCTTAGGTTGTTGTCCATCATGACGCACAAAGTGAATTGACAGTGAATCTTAAGCTGTGGAAGGAACCATTCTTTCATTTAGTTTCTTCCCTTTTCATGTCTTGTCTGAATGTCAACCTTTCTTACCTCTTGGTCCGATTTTAACAGCTTGAACATGGAAACAGAAGTTGTGTGTTGCCATAGGGATGAGTGGGTCCCTGGGGCCGATTAAATATGCCTGCTGTTTTCTTCCATGTGTGGCCTGTTCAGACCAAAATAAATGAAAAGAATGCACTTGTATAGGACACACAGTCCTCATACGCTAAATTCTTATTAAATGATCAAAATATACAAACTAATACTAAAAAAAATCAAACCTGTGCAGTAGAACCTTTTATTTTTCAGAATTATTCTTTTCTATAGTGGCCGCTGTCTGTTCCCTGAGATGTAAGGGCTTGGGCCTCATCAGTCCTAGGGCACGATGTACTAAGCCTTAAAAAGTGATAAAATGGAGAGTGATAAACCACCAACCAATCAGCACCTGACATTTTTTCAAACACAGCCTGTGACATGGCAGTTAACAGCTGATTGGCTGGTGGTTTATCACTCTCCTTTTTATCACTTTTTAAGCTTAGTACATCTGGTCCCTAGTGTTTCAGGTCTCATTGGACAGTGCCACATTCAAAGAAATAGCTGCGGTTGCATGGAGATTAGAGTTCAGCATCATTGGAAAGATTGTCATGGTTTTATTGTATTTGAATGAACCCAAATCGGTAATTCAATGCCATACATGTTGCATAGGGGATGGCTTTATACGTTTACAGTATATGTACATGCTGCTTTACTAGCATGTTTAAACTTACAGTATAATGCTGTCCCTATTATATGTGGTTAGCATCATACAAAGGTGTCAGCAAGACTTCACTGGAATTGAGTTGTCTCCATAGATTTGCCACTTGGGAGTCACTGCCTGTCTTAATATATGGGATAAAACTCAGATATTTACAGGATACAAGTTCTGAAATGGCTCCTAAAGAATGATTTTTCATTTAAAACTGGCGGCTGCTTACTGAAGTCTCCCTGGTTACCCATATCTGCTTTGAATATACCCCTTTGTCTGGTGGAATCAGGATGTGTGTGAGGGCTTTCAGCAAAGAGCACCTTCCTGGTGTGCTGGATGATATACATTTCTCTCACCACTTTCCTACCACTTTTACGGTACGCGCTGGCACATCAGGGTGCCTGAGAACTGCTAATGAAAACGGCAGTTTTTTAATAGAGCAGTACAAAAAGGACATAGCAAGCAATCATGTTTAGTTTTCATCTGACCACGTACTATAAGACCAAAACAAGCTGATATCTGATAGGTGCTGAGTTATAGCACGTCTTTGCTTGCATCACATTGCATATAGAGCCCTTACAACATGGGTCCTCAAACTGCGGCCCTCCAGATGTTGTGAAACTACAAATCCCAGAATGCCTTGCCACAGTTTTAACACTCCCTTATAGCAAAACAAGTGTGGCAAGACATGCTGGGATTTGTAGTTTCACAACATCTGGAGGGCCGCAGTTTGAGGACCCATGCCTTACAATAACCAAGCTCTTGCAGGCCATATAATAGAACAAGTCTCAGAAGCAGAAAGCTGGGCCCCAGATGCAGCTCTCTGAATAGGCATAACAAAAGCTGTAAGACAAACTGGGGCAGATGCATTATAGCGGCGCCTAGGGTGTCGCTATATTACTTCCTGCTTCACCTTATTAATGAAGCAAAGCAGGAAGGGGCATCGACCAGATGTATTTACATCTTGTCTGCCGAACTCCTCCCTCCAGCAATGTCCCACTCCTGGAGACAGCGCACCAGTTTACACTGACCGCTGTCTTCTTCCCCCCCGGCCGGCTGGACTGGGCATGCGCGGGATCTCTTTACTCATGCAAAATTTCCAGCGCAGCCCAGAGCAGCAGCAGGGACAGTGCTGTCCTTGCTGTGCAGATAGGGCTTCACCACCTTGCTGCAGGCGAAGCAGATAGCGTCAGCGGGCGGAACGGTCAGCGCTGCTCGCCATTCATACATTTGCCCTGCATTCCGGCCTGCTATCATTTGGATAGCAGCGCCGATATGGACAGGGGCGCATAGTGCCCCCGTCATTTAGCGCACACGGGCTCCTTCATACATGGGGGAGAAGCATCAGTGCACATAACGTGCACCGATACCCCTTCTCCCCCATAACAACACTTCATACATCTGCCCCAATGTGTGAAAAGTTGATTGTTTTACAAAACAAAAACTTAAGATGAGTGTAGACTCTTGTCACGACTAAATCCTGTGCTTTCAGGCACATTAAATACTAATGGACACCCGAATGGAGAAACAATTGAATTGCTTCATCAAGCACCCATTCGTATAGATGCCCAGCAGGCCGAGTCTGGCACAGTGGAATAGCCCACTAAAGCCGTGTACACACGGTAGTCAGTCCCGGCGACTTAGGGATGTATCAGTATGTAGTTAAGCCGCCAGAGTGATGACTATCTACATCCTGCCAGCCCCGGCCGAATGCACAGTGTAGCAAGAATATTCTATTCTATTTGGCCAGGTGATAGTGACTCTTTGGGGCCACGCATCGATATCATTCGCTGTGTACACATTGGGCGATTTCAGGCAAACCTACTAGATGATTTTGACGCTGTACCCATGAATCGGCCCATGTGTACACCCCTTAAGTTTACAAATGTGCCCATAACAACCACCTGGACACTAAAGCTGATGTACAAGATGTTGATCTGTTAACTGCACAGTCTGAAGATTGAAAGGAAATGAGACAATTTGCCATGAGCTGTCAGTTACGGGTGGGGAATCCACAGTGTGACACCAGCAATATCTTTATACAAACACAGTATTCATGTTGTTCTGCCTCGGACAGCAATTTCGTTCATCTGTAAACCTAACTTTCAATGATGATCTAACAAGCCTAAATTTTTACTACCTATATATAGTGCATGTCTATTCAATAAATATGCTTATATTTACTTGCCAAAATTATATTTTTTATAACCATGTACATTATATACCTTTTTTTATATTGTCCTCATTTTTTGTCAATTATGTTTTCTTTGAGATTTTGTGAAAAATACGGTTTCAATATATGCACTGGAATAAACGGATTGTTGTGGTATTTTTTATTAAATGAATGTATTTATTGGCAAGATGAATGTTCTCTGGCGGATTTTCCCAAAGTGAGAAGAAGAATGAAATCTGCAATGCTTGAGACTTGATAGGTGACAAACAGTAACAATGCTGTAAATAAATGTGAGATATTACGGTTATGTTGCTATTTGTATAGTAGCTAGTAGTCTTTCCAAGGGCACGTTAGCCTCCATCTTAGTACATAATGAATGAGGAGCACACAGGTCAGGAACATACACATACAAGGGGGATTATGCAATAGGAGTGAGTTTAGCCTTATGTCAATTTCTCAGTAATTAGTTACAAGGCAGATTTTGCCTTATACAGTAACTAATTTCTGCTTTTAATATATCACACTTGCCAAGTTGGTTCCTTATAATCGGAATATATTACATAATATCCAAGATGTATACAGCTGAGTTCCCCAAATTAAGCTGTTTTCTTACTAATCATTAATGGTAGCATGTGGTGGCTCCACTGGGAAGCCTATTGCCCTCCTGCACACCAAAATCAAAGGTATTTTTTAAGAGAGGAACCCCAAATTTTCTTATATAAACTAGAGGGGGTGCTGTTCCCGGCAGTCAGGCATGTAGCATATTGGACAAAGAGAAGAAAGAGAAGAAAGGGGACTGCTCTTAGGGGAACGCACTAAATTAGTGCGTTCCCCTAAGAGCAGTCCCCTTTCTTCTCTTTGTCCAATATAATCATTAATGGTACAGGTAGAAATATAGAACATTTACCGATGGTAATTGCTAAGACATCGGAATCCCAACTGCCAGGAGCCTGACAGTCGGAATCCTGACTTACACATTCTATTTTCTCTCCTGGAGGTCCACAACGGTCGGAATCCCGACTGTCGCTGAGTCATTCAGCAACCCTAGAAATGATAACATCACTAATGCTGGCCACACATCAGACCAACTTTCCTCCAACCATCCCATATGTGCTCACAAACCCAGGAAAATGGACAAAAACATTCAGTCAAATTGTTTAAATCAAACAGGGTCAACTACAGTACCACGTCTGAGCGACAGTTTTTGTCCTTTTCCAGATTTTGGGAGCAAATTTCTGAAGTAAATATTACATTTGCTCCCATCCAGTACCATATTTTTATTCCATCCAATCAACTAGTTGAATGGTGGAGGAAAGTTGCTCTTATGTGTGGCCAGCATCAGTCTAATGTGAAATTGCATTAGGTTATTTCAGGATAATATGGGAGCAGTTATTTTGTTTCCGTGCAGGGAAAATACTGACTGCTTTATTTTTTCACTGCAATATACAGTAGATCTCACTTTGAAGTAAAATCCCACCCAAATCTAATTCTCTCTGCACATGTTACAACAGCCCCACCTTCAGTGAACATGGAAAATACGGTTCATTTTCCTGCCGTATTTGGCTTTAGCCTGCACGGATCAGTCAGATCCGTGCAGGCTTCAGTGTAAAAAAATTGAAAAATAAATAATTTAATAATAAAAAAAAAAACGGCGTGGGGTCCCCCTCACGGCCGTACCCAGCCCCAAAGAGCTGGGGCTGGTTCTAAAAAAAATCAGAAAAACACCAACATAGGGCTTCGCTGAATTTTTAAAACCAGCCCCAGGCTCCAGCCGCTGGTTCCCAAAATATGGGGGACAAATGAATAGAGGTCCCCCGTATTTTAAGAACGTTGCTTGGGCAACAGTCCATAGAAGCAATCTTGGTCCTGGCGCCTGTACAATGTAAGTTACAGGCACCGGGACCAGCGTGTGCATGCGCATTTGCTGTTTTTGCACAGCAGCCCACACCAAGGCGTCCCGGAGGTAGGGAACACCTCCCACTGGGACTACCTTTGTGACTGGCAGGTCGGACTTCCAATTTGAAGTCACTGCCAGTCACAGTGAAGCCAGTGCAGTCTCACAGACTGCATCTGGCTTCACTACAGTGGCGGATTTTACCTGGGGGGGCTGCAGCCCATAGGTAAAAACCGCCACTGGATAAAGTGTAAAAAAATAGAAAAAAACCATTGGGTTTTGTTGTGGAACTAAGAGTCCCAGCATGCCTGGAATGTATACTGGGACTCGGACAACCACGAGTCCCAGCATGTGGCCCATTAATGGGCTTGCTGGGACTCTTAGTTCCACAACAAAACCAATAGTTAAATAAAAGCACACTGATACATAATAAATATAAAACTTTAATACACACACAGAGCCCATACATACAGATACTTACCTATCTTGAGCCCGTAGGTAGCCCTCGGTCCTAGTCCTGTGTCCTGGTCCGGCGTCCTGGCTGAAGCTGCAGGATGCGGTGTGCGGTCACTGACTCTGGAGCGGATATGGGTGGTGCGGGCTGCGCAGCGTGACATCAGAGGTCACGCTGCGCAGGCAGCACTGCCCATACCCACTCCAGGCTGCAGTCCAAGGATCGGGAACACCTGGCATTAGATTTGTGCATACACATCTAATCCCGGGATTGGATGGTCCAATCCCGGGATTGAAATCCCAGAGTTTTTTGGGCCAAATCCCGGGATCCCGCAGAACCCGATCCTGGGATTGGCCACCCTACACACACACAGCATACACATAAAAAGTATACATACTGTACAGTACCTACATACATACACACATACATAGTATGCATACACACAGCATATTTACAAACACTAGTATTAAGGCAAATAAGTCCCACAAGCAGCCTGTCCACATTCTCTGCCCCTTCCCCCAATGCCCCTGCTGCTGGCACCTACAACAAAGGACACGCACATGTATAGTCAGTATCACAGGGTTGCTGACCCTCCCGGAATTTGCGGGAGTCTCCCGAAAATCGGGTCCTTCCTCCCGGCCCCCGGAAGGGTGGGCAACCCTCCCGGAATCAGGTGGACCCTCACTGAGCCCCCCGATCGCGGCATTTATATGCCGCAATCCGCGGGTCTCAGGAGAGGGGGCGGAGCTAAACCGGCACAATCGTGTCATTTTAGCCCCGCCCCCTCCATGGATATCAGGTATTTCAGCTATTTGCCGTAATGGGGGCGGGGCTTAATGACGTCACCATTAAGCCCCGCCCCCCAAACGCGTAATGCAAGATTCCTCTCCGGGCTTCTCCCGGAGAGGATTTTTTGAAAGTCGGCAACGCTGAAGTATCACCAAACCAGGCCAACAGCAGCTCCGTCTCACAGCCCTGTGTGGTGTAGAGAGAGAGGAACTGCCTGAGAGCTGGGAAGCTGTACACTGTAGCGCCACCTATAAGCAGCTCTCAGCATTACAGCTGCCTACCTGGGTTCCCCTGCACTCTATATAATTTTTTTTTCTAAACGTCACAGCTGGCTGGATTGATCATCGGGCAAGGAGGCCCCTTCAGAGAGGGGTACTGGGGATACATAACCCCCAGAGCCCCCCTTAATCCAGCTCTGAAGCCCCCACACCATATGTCAAGGCTTTGCTGAGTGTGGTCCATATTTCTATATCTAGGTGTGGGGTATGGCACCCCAAAAATCTGCTTAAGACATTAAGCTAGCACACCGGTAAAAAAAGTAAAGTCTTAATAAGCGTTAAGAAGAAAGAGCTATGTACAAAAGTGATACAACAATGATGAATGTAATTAAATTATTCAAGTAATAGTGTTAGTGATAAGATTATTAGTAAGAGAAAAGCGTTAGATAGAACAGTGTGCCACCCAGCCACACCAATCTAGGGGAAGTGATGTTTACTTTAGTATCTAATAACAAAATGATATTGTGCAGTGTTATGACATTAAAGGCTGGAAAATTGGCATCTAAAGTGCAAGTCACAAAGTAAACACTAAGATCATATGTATCTCAGGGCTCTGTATCCTTATTACAATACCTAAAATTCCAATAAGATATGATATGTAAGATATGTATCCAGCTCTTCAAACGTGACCTACAGAACTGATGAAACCTGCCCCAAGCTTTCTGGGGACACAGCATTACTCCTTGTGCATGTGTAGACATGAATCAAGGACCCCATACAATAAGCTGAGGTATTGCATGCAGCCTAGCATGGTATACCCAGGGGTTAAAGTGGGGTGGAACTGATATTATTAATGTGTGGCCTACATGTAAAAGGAATACTACTGTTTAGTGTAACTTGAAAATAGGGGCACTGGTGTGTTATAACATTGATAAGGGGCTCTACTTTATGGTGTAATATGAATCAGGGTCCCTACATGTAATGTTATTTGACACTTATCACACGATTTATTGACCCGACTTATCAAAATTGTGCAGAAAAGGAGCAAATCATACTGGTGTATGGCTGCTTTAAGTCGCTGAAAAACCAAGAGGACCAATCTGGCCAATTTATCCACTCTGGACTCTGCTGACCCATCTTTAGCTGATGTGCAGTCTGGTAACATTGATGGGACTCCGTTCCTGCGCCGAAGGACTAATCCGCAGGTCACAGGCATAGAGGGACAAGGACCACCCACCACAATAACAAAAAATCCTATATGATCTTTGAGTGCGATATCATGACATTATTATTATTATTATACTGTACAGATACAGTATAAACAAAACAAGACAGAAGCAACAATACAGAACCTAGCAGGACCTAACCAAGGTTTATAAATAGAGACAGGATTATAGCATTTGCATATTTTGCCCATTCTCACTGGTTATTGCATATTTTACCTAAAATCTAGTGATGGTGCATATTTTAGGCCCTGCCCTCTTCCCACCCGTGAGTCACAGCACTGCTTTACCCTGCTGCTGCTGGCCAGGTAGTGGTAGAGTGTGCAGCCTGGGGCAATATGTGCGCAGTGTGGGGAACCTTGGATGTACGCTATGTCTGACACTGCTCTAGGCTGCCAATCCATGTTGATAAAAGTCAGTCGGGGAGGATGCCATTACGACGCTCCTGAACCTTTGCCTGCCCCTGGTCTGGGACTTTACACCAAGAGACAGACTTCTGCAGCAGAGGAGGCGGGCGGAAGGGTTGTGACATCACGTGCCATGGAGGAAATGGCATGTCACAGTGAGTATGCGGCGCAGGGAGGAAACCTTCCACTGCGCCGCCCTCACACGCTATGCTGACATTTGATCCATCGGCGCTGGAGATGAGGGTCCGTGTAGTTGATGCAAGAAGAGCTTTGGACGCTGCAGTATGCTGTAGCAGTCAGGAAGAAAAAAATCCTGTGTACAGCACTAGACATCTGCAGATGCTGTGGGCCTATTTTTGAGGTTTATTTGCAACTAATTGTATGCTGATTTTTAATTAAATAAGTTACATTTTTTATTATTTAATGTAGCATATTTTAACACGTTTCATGCATATTATAAGTATTTTTCATGCATATTTGCATGCATATTTCAAGCTTTTTATGTTGCATATAATCCTGTCTCTATTTATAAACATTGCAGCGTCAGCAGTCATAGTACACATATGAGCAGCAGGGGAGCAGGTCCCAAGGGATTGGTGCAGCCAATGAGAGACAAGCATAAACAATGAGACATGACTTTAGCTGAATGTTATCATTATAGATAAAATACATAAACAGTATGTGGTGTAAAAAAGAGATACAAAGTGCACATAGAACAAATATAAAGTGTACCTGTATGCTATTCCGAACCGAACAGCATCAAGCTTACATATATCTGGTACTGTGCTGTTTGTGTAACAGCACACAGAGCATTAAGGCACTGCAGCATAGTTGCCTACCCTCCTGCATTCTGCAGGAGACTCCCTGAAATAGCAGTAATCTCCCTCTCTCCCTCATTTCACCTAGCCCACATTACACTTACATTTTTTTGGGAAAAAAGGAATGAGACAGATACATTTACATTGAATCATCAGCATCATTTCCCAGCACTTTACCAAGTATAGTAGCTCCTACTAACTGCTTTGGGGCTCATCTACACATCCACGCTTCTAGGTGCCACGTTCACAATCTCTTTTCACATTCTCTCCAAATATGGACCTAGACCCGCCCTTTGGGTGGAGCATGACACACCCCCTCAATGGGGCGCTATGCAAAATTCTTTTACCAACTATAATCTCCCTGAAACCAGTTTTCAAAAGTAGGCAAGTATGCACTGCAGTCCTTCCCCTTTATAGCCAGTCACTGTAAATATCAGATTCTATCATGCATGAGATATACAGTATATTGTCGACATGTTCTGAATGTTAACATTTAGGATGTCTACATGTGAAATGTTATGATTTACATTGTCCACGCATACATAATGTTGATATTGCCAGAAATGTGAATATCAGCATGCCAACAATGGAATTTCCCATACATTATTAAGGTAAGCCTAACCTAACCTCATCCTAACTATAATCGATGATTAACTCTGGCCATACACTTGTGAATTTGCCTGATTTCACCCAATTCTGATGTATTCGGCCGAGAAATCTGGTGGTGAAATCGAGCAAATTGCATGTGTTTTAGATCCATTCTGATGTGAGGTCCCATGCGCATTGGCAGGGACAGCAACAGTAATCTTGGGGCCCCATACTTTGATATCTCTGGCGGCCCCCGACCCATCAAACGCTGTCAACCCCTCCCATGCTGGAACATAAACTAGATGCATTCCCTCACCCGGCGGCCCCAATTAAAATTCAGGTCTTTACAATGAGAAATCGCATCGCATGCCTTAAGTAGTGGCATGCGATGAAAAAATTGGGCGCCCAGATAATACACAAGTACCGCGTAAACAGTCCAGTTGTTGTGGGTATAATAGTATTCATCTTTAAGTCACTTAAATATTAAATACCAGAGCAGTTTAACTTTTGAATGTACAATTACAAATGCAGGTTTGTAGGACTTTAGATACAGTACATACAGTAGGGTGAAATTTAAAAGGATGAGATTCAGAAAGTGAGAGATTTGATAAGAAATCTCCATTTTTTTTTAAAGCGGCAATAATATACACTGCAAAACCAGTTTGATTTTGAAGTGTAATTGGTTGCCGCTTGAAAAAACCTGGAGATTTCTTACCAAATCTCTCACTTTCTGAATCTCTCATCCTATTACATTTCACCCATAAGGTTTACTGACAACCACATCTAAATTAATACATTTAGACACTTTTGTACAGATTCAGTCACACTACATTATGCACAACAAATTCATGAACTACATATTTGTGTACCTGATCCCGCAAATCAACATGTAATGTGATCTTCATGTTATGTATAAAGCAGTTTCGCAGAGCACTAGAATTCACCTGACCTGAAAATGTATTATTCATTTGATACTGTTTTAATGTAAATGCACTAAGGCCTCCAGTGGCCTGCCACTTTGTGACGCCACTTCATCCTAGGCAGGGCCGGATTAAGGTCTGTGGGGGCCCTGGACAACAGACTTGTGGGGGCCCCTATCAAAAGTTCACTTGAAGAAACTTCCCACTTGAAATAAAGTGTTCTTTGTATTCCAAGGAATAAAGATAATGTGACTTCTGTGTGTCATGCTGCCCTATAGACTTGTATGTGAGGACATGATTAGGGAAATCACCGCCGTCGTATTACTATGTCACTGAAAGCAACCTCCTAAACTATAAACCAACAGGTAAAAGCGCACAGTGAAATATGACCAGTGCAATAGCCCAGCCTGGACACCGTGTAATACTACAGGGTCTTCATTTACTTATTTAGATGGATTTTACCTAATAACCTAAATGTAGGCTGTTTACTTACCTGCCAGGGCAGCCCCACAGGTAGTGATAAATACAGCAACAATTAGCCGGTACAGAGGGCATCCCATTCTTCAGCACCAGCACTTTAAGGAAGAGTGTCACCAAGGGCAGGCATTGCTTGAACAAAACACCACAGGTAGACTGAGTCCCCGCATGGACCATAGAGTCAGAATGGACTGCAAAGTGGACAGTATGGTCACCCCTGCGAATGTCCAAGCAAGTTTGAATCCATGTGGGGGGATGGAGATCTTTCCACAGCGATGAGAACCTCCAGCATCAGCGCCACAGTGGAACTAGTGGTGCATTAACTGCACTAAGGCGATAAAGGAAAACATGTAGCATAGCGGCATTTCAAAAACTTCAGCAGGATGTTGAAAGAGCTGGAGATGCTGAAGTGACTCAAGTGACCACAGGTGCCAAATGGGAGGCAGCCCCCGGCATGTGGCCCCGGCAGATTTGAATCCCGGCACGCGCTACACCCAGACACCCTCTGACCTGAACGTTACGGCAGCATTGGATCAGGAGCAGCATATGCAGGCAGCTCAGGGTGAGATTCTCGCAGGGTGAGATCAGACACTGACCCTGCGCAGCCCATGCCTGCTGCTCTGTGAGACCATGGACACAGCAGTATGTGGGGGCCAGGGGCGTAACTAGATATAAGTAAGGCCCCATAGCAAAATTTTGTAAAGGCCCCCCATTTAGCAAACGATGGTGATAAATGTATGTAAATCATATTAATTGACAGCAAAGATGGGCCTCCTCAGCTCTGGGCCCCATAGCAGCTGCACCCCTTGCACCTATGGTAGTTACGCCTTTGGTGGGGCCAGTACCACCTACCTCTGCAGTCAGTCCATCCCCTTTTAGCCTTTCTGGCTCATTGTTACATAGTTACATAGTAGGTAAGGCTGAAAAAAGACTTGCGTCCATCTAGTTCAACCTGGTATAGATATCCATTGCTGATTTGGTAGGTTCTGGTATTTTACAGACAAATTATATTTCTTATTTGTACCCATGGATGTTTTTCTCCAGTAAATGTTTGTCCAACTTTGCCTTGAACGCATTTATTGAGCCAGCCGTTACCACCTCTCTGGGAAGAGAGTTCCAGAGTTTGACTGTTCTGACCGTAAAGAAATTCTTTCTACTAGCTGAATGAAATCTTTTTTCTTCTAACCTATACTCATGCCCTCGTGTCCTAGATTCCTTTCTAGTAGAAAAGAGGGTACGTGACAGTTCCTTATATTGGCCCTTGATATACTTGTACATGTTGAGCATGTCCCCCCTTAAACGTCTCTTTTCTAATGTAAATAGTCCCAAATTGCTTAATCTCTCCCCGTAGCTTAAATTCTCCATTCCCCTAATAAGCTTTGTTGCTCGCCTTTGGACTTTTTCTAATTCTATGATGTCCTTTTTATAGTGTGGGGCCCAGAACTGTACTCCGTACTCGAGGTGAGGTCTCACCAATGCTTTATACAGTGGCATAATTACCCTTGAGTCCCTAGTTTCCATTCCCCTCTTAATACATGCCAGAATTTTGTTGGCCTTTTTTGTAGCTACATTACAATGGGCAATACATCCCAGTTTGCTGTCTATTTGGACTCCTAGATCCTTTTCAAGTATGGAATTACCCAGTTCCTCTCCGCTAAGGTTGTAACTTGCACACTGGTTGTGTCTCCCAAGGTGCATAACCTTACATTTATCTACATTGAACCTCATCTTCCATTTTTTTGCCCACTCATCTAGAATTGCAAGATCATTTTGAAGCATGGTGAAACATCTAACCTCACCTCAAGTAACTGTCCCCTCTGAGAGGAGAAAACAGCCCGGGATCTCTCCTGCACTGCTTTAGGTTGCCGCTGCCTGTCAGCTGTTTCACAGGCACACCAAACAGCATGGAGAGCACCTGTCCATTGGCTCTGCTGAGCGGGCGTTAATCTCCAGCCACCACCCACCGGAGATTAACGCGGATTGCTGCTGTGTCCTGGGTGGGGGGAGGGTGGGGGGCGGGCATCCGAATCACTCACCATCACCAAATGTGCTTAATAGTGCTTGGCACGGCCCAGCTTACTTTCTTTCACTACCGCCCTCCAGTGGCCGGCGCCCTAGGCAAATGCCTAAACCTGCCTAGTGGTTGCGCCGGCCCTGGGTGGGGGCCCTTTATTTGTGAGCCCACCCCTATCGCCCCTGCCTTAATCTGCCACTGATCCTAGGAGACAGGTTGGATCACTTCTGCAGAAGCAGGCATCTGCTTGTAATAGTTGCCTCCTGCTGCATTACCATACAAAGCTAGCGCTACACCAACCACATCTGAATTACCCCTTACATTATATGCCATATACTGCAAATTGTATTATTTGTGGGTTGTTTTGTATAACTGCATTTTAGTTTAGCAACATAACACTCTGCTACAACTGACATTTGTAATAATAGTAAAAGCAATGTGGATAAAAGGAAACAGTTACAGGATGGGAGTTCTCTTAAGGTGCCCCCACACGGTCCGTTTATCGGATCCGTTTTGTACTTAAATAGCACGCATCGCATTGCATGCCTTTTGCATGCGTTGTGCATGCAATGCGATGCGAGGCGATGAAAAGCATGTACAAAAATTATGTGCAGCACATACTTTTTGTACTGTACGATGATATGCCGCAGGAGCGCGCACCTCAAAGTACAAAACGGACGCGCCGCATCGGGCCGTGTATGGGCACCTTCAGCCTGTGAACTGCCGGCACTGATACAGTTTGGCCATTCAGGCAGGGCTGCCGATAGGGGGGTGCTGTAGGTACAGCTGTCCTTGGCTCTGGCCTCTGGAAGGGCCCGGGCAGCTCATTGTGCACACCGCAACCCTCCCGACTGCCTCCGCTACGCTGAACAAAAGCAGGTCCTGCAGTGCAGGCTTATTCAACCCAGGACTCCGGCGGTGCCCCCCATTTTGGGATGTTTAGAGCATCCAAAAATGCGGTAAAACCCCCCGATAACAGGGTTTTTACTGCATTTTTAATTTAGAGAATCTCCCCCACAGTATTCAAGAGTTAATCCCCAAAGAATTCCTGACTTTTGAGGTAAAACTATTTCTTAACCTGAGGCTCTAATGCTATGGCTGCCAACCAACTACAATTTGCAATTTGTTCTGGCATGTTCTACCTGAACTGTGGTCTTTCTTTACTGTTCTCAAGTACACAAAGCTTTCATACATAGCACCGAAGAGACAAGTGGGGCATTTATGAATGAATCAAAACATGGGGTTTATTCTAGTTCATTCTTTCTGACAAAATCCTTCTTAGATGGACAAAACCATGTGCACTGCAGGGGGGCAGATGTAACATGTGCAGTGGGAGAGTTATTTTGTTTCTGTGCAGGGAAAATACTGACTGCATGATTTTTCACTGCAATATAGATCTCACTTTGAAGAAAAACCCCACCCAAATCTAATTCTCTCTGCACAAGTTACATCTGCCCCACCCGCAGTGCACATGGTTTTGTCCATCTAAGAAGGATTTTGTCAGAAAGAATGAACTAGAATAAACCATTGTCCTGCTCCTGTATTTTTTGAGCAAATACACCAGTATTATGATTACCTCATTCATTTGAGTATCTGCATCGATCCGTGTGTCACAATGGTGGAATTTGCAAGTGGTATGAAAATGTACACTGTGCAGTAAGTGATACTGATGGTGGAGGGACTTTGATCCTTATTAGCTAAGTTTTACATATCTTGAATCTTTCTGCCATATTGTTATATACACAGCTCTTTTTTATATACACAGCTATTTTTTTTTCTAGTAGCATATACTGATTTTAAGGGAGGTACTTAGCACTGACAGCTGCCTGCAAAAATGAATTGAATTACGCCCAATGATTTATTTGGCACAGTTCAGTTATGTGCCGCATTTGATAATTCATGTGGCATTTTGCATCAATTATCATACAGTGATTTTCCCATTAATGACTACTCAAACTGCAGGAAAACCTAGATTAGTCTGGACTCCACAACGCCGGACTAGACTTGCTTCTTACAGCAAACACTGACACTCTATAGCAGGCATTCCCAACCACGGTCCTCAAGGCACACCAACAGTGCAGGTTTTAGTGATATCCAGGCTTCAGCACAGATAGTGGCCCTTATTCTGATCTGTGCGGAAATTCCCGCATTCTTACGGAGCGGTCCGCACGCCACGGTGTTTTTCCGCATGCGGCCATCGTCCGTAGAAACGCCCACGTGTCCTCCGCATTCGGACGGACTCACTCTTTAAGAACAGGGCGTGTTTACGGACGACATACAAATCATGCGTGTGCGGGAGAAACACTCCGATTCGGCACGGTATTACAGAGTATTACAGAGTATGCTCGGGAATACCGCATCCGAACGGGAGCCAAGCGGTGCTACCGCACGTAAGCGGAGGATTTCCGCCAAACAACCCACTATGAAGTATCTTCTGCAATACATCACATGACCCACTTATTCAATTACCTATCCTCATAAACTTGACTGTGACATGAATATAAATAAATGTGTTTACTTTACCCAAAATGTGTGGTTTCATGAGTACATGTCAAATACACATGTGTATTGCTAGTATTAATATTCTGTCATGTCCATTGTTAGCAGTTTGAAAGTGTCTGACAAGTACAGCATATGTGGGTGTTTAGTACGGGTTCCTTGAAGCAGCAATGGTTTCAATTAAAGCACTGACAAGCGTCCTATTAGTGAGTAATGAGTAAAGGAGTAGATTCTATTGGGTTCAGGTGTTAATGGTTGTAGTCATTAGGCGTACGTTCGCCTACCGCATGAACGAGTGGTGTCCGCAAAGCAATAGTACACTTGTGGACACCGCACATTTCTGCCCTTTTTTCATCGCGTGCATTCGGAGTGGTTTCCGAATGTACGCCCCCCAACATAAGTGTACTCCCCCGTGTCCGCCCATGTTTCCGCCCCGTTTTGCCCACTTTGAAACTACGCCCATGTGTCATTCCGCATGACGCCCATAATACGCCCCTATTTCCCGACTGATAGCGGTGAACAGTTTTGGACGGGATTTGGCCGAACTGGTACCGAGTCAAGGCGTGGCACATGCGCGTAGCGTTCTCCACGCATGCGCAGACGTCATAAAGACGCGATCCGTAAGTACGCGGTAAAGTCCGCATCAATCAGAATAAGGGCCAGTATCTGAGGGTTTCTGATTAAACTAATTAAGTCACCTGTGCTCAAGCCTGGATATCTACAAAACCTGCACTGTTAGTGTGCCTTGAGGACCGTGGTTGGGAATGCCTGCTCTATAGCTTGTAGTGCGGGTCCCTTTCGGGTGTGGATTATTATGTCAGAATCTGCTGCGCTATATAAGAAACTGTAAATAAATGTCAACAGTCAATAGGTCGACAGGCAGTAGATCAACACAAGAAAAAAGTCAACATTGACAAAGGGTTGACCAAGAAAAATGTCGACACTTGAAAATGTCGACATGTGTTTCTCAAATTTTGTTGGTGTCTATGTCGACATCTGTCAACATGGACACCAGATTAGTGTATAGCGGCCCCTCGCTTTGGCTCAATACACTTGCCATGCTTCGGGCACAGTATTACATTTCCCATCTATGCCCACTTGGATCATGAAGTAAGAACAAATCGGTATCCCCCAAAAAATGAACGAAAAACCTGTGTTGAACTTTTCCGGTGTCAACCATCGAAACGTTGACCTTTTGTCAATGTCAACCTAGACCATGTCGACCTTTTTAATGTGATGACCTATTGCCTCTCAATCAATAGTGTTCACCCTATTGACTGCCGACCTAGACACTAGTTGATGGGAGTCCATCCCTGTCTGTGAAGTGGTTGTGGGCAACACCTCTGCTCTGCAGACACAAATCACTCAGAAAATGGCAGCTGCGGCCGTTTCACAGTGATTTGCGCATTCACACTGGAGACCTGCGTATGTGCAGTAGACATAGGACCTTATTCTGATTGACTCGCAAGGCTGCAAAATTCGCAGCCTTGCGAGTCCCTCAGACGGCGCCCTCCATCCACAGTGCCGGCCAACCACCCCCCCCCCCCCCCCCGCTCGCACGCAGTAACCCCATCCATTAACTCCATACAGGGAGACTGTAATATCTCTCTCCCTCTCCCTGGTGACAACTGGCACAAGGGCCCCCCACCGGACAGGGAAACACCCCACAGACAGGGTACATGTCTGCTCCAGTATTCCAAAATCTGGACTGGCTTTTACCCAATCCCAGCTAAATCTTATTCCTTACTGTAGTAATGTAGTGTTTGCACTTGTAGGGGTAGTGCATGTCAGCTTAACCTGTGAGTTGATAGCTGCCTTGACTAATTGTACTGTAATTACTGTATGTTTACTTACAGCTTGTGATAAACAAGAAACAGTCATGGTTCTCCTGTGCAAAGTGTACTGTAGTATTGTCATATGACAACATTACCAAATACACATTACCAAATACAAATACACAAGATAATGTTTTACTGCAAATGCAAACACTGCAAAAAAATTTAGGTAACATACACATCATCTATATATATATGTCTAATGTCCGTGAGCCTCCGAAACGCTGCTATCTGCTGGCACAGAGTGAAACTACATCTCTTTCTCACACATGCACAAACACAGAAGGTAGCAGACTAGCTTTCGAAGCTTTTGCTTTGAGCAGGCTTTCTAGTTTTATGGGGCGGGACTTACTAAGGGGAAAATGCGGTAAAACCCCCGTTTTATTGCCTTTTCCTATGTATCAAAACCCCGCTGCCACGTTACCGCCTTTGGGTGACGATACCCTATAGAAGCCTATGGGTTTCTTTTTGCCGCCCGACGCCTCCACTGCAAAACCGCCGTCCCCCCTCTCTGGCTTACCTTAGTCCTTCCTCCCCTAGTAACGCAGCCGGACATTCTTACGGCTGCAGGGGGGAGGAGGAGGCGCCGGGGACAGCCTGCTTAGCTGTCCCCGGCTTGAGGGGAGAGGCAGGCGGCAGGGAGATGACGGAGACCCGCAGTACAGGTATCGCGGGGGGTCTCCGCCACTGCGCCGCGATGCCAGACGCATATGTTAGTACATATGCACTGGCATCGCGGCGGGCAGGTGGCGATGTATTTTAATACATCCCGCCCAGGGAGTGTACACACGGTACAATTCAGCATGCAATTTTGACTATACAGTCAAAATCACATCAGGATCGTATGCAGATCGCACAGGTGTTTTACCTTGCGATCCCGATGCGCACTCCTGGGACAGCACAAATGGAAACCCAGATAGACAGGGCAGCGATGACTGTATAGTGCAGATCTGCACTATATAGTCCAAATCGCATGCATGTTGGGTGGCTTGCCGTGCAATTCGATCAGGATCGAATAGCAAGCCTATGGACCGTGTGCACACACCATTATATAATGATCTGTGTAGGAAACCCAGCATTGGGCGTCGGTAGAATAGCTCAGTAATACAAGTGTAGCAGAGCTAGAGAAGTCCTTCAGTGTAAAGTATAAACTAAAGCACAGGCAGCAGTAACATGAGCCCAGAGGTGTACACTTTACCAGCCCGCCCCTATGGCTGTGGATGGATGACAATGAGGAAGCTCAGGCAGCTGCTGCTGGTAACAACAACAGACAGGAGGAGGCAGCGGCAGCAGCAGCAGCAGCAGCAGAGGGAGCACACACGGGCACACCCAACCACTGTCACCCACTGTCACCATCTGCAATCCTCCCCTGCCGCTGCGGCGCGCTATACAGGAGCACATGGATCTGAAGGGAGATGTGCATTTGCTGGTCTGGGTTACTGCAGCCATTGTCCTGCTGAGCGCACTGTTATTCTCCACCCTCCCGTTCCTGACTGACTACTTTCGGAAATGGAAAGTAATGAAGCCAATTCCAGGAGTGGGGCCCAATTACCCTCTGGTGGGGGACGCACTGCACCTAAAACCTAACGGGGGAGGTACAGTATACACAGTATATAGAGTATATGAAAGTTGTGGGACACATAGCCCTGTAGCAGTCACACAGCACTACACAAATGACTGCACTGCAATTGTAAGAAAGATGATTGCACTCCTCCAGTGTATGGTAACATTCCATGGACAGGAATGATGATGGACAGTTATGGCTTCTGTGGAGGAGAATCATCATTAAATACTGACATAGAATGTGTTACCATACAATGGAGCACATACAGTACTACACAGATAACAAAGTTATATACAGGTGAAACCTGCGTTATAAAGCCCTGTAGGTTGCACTCTCCCAGGACAGTGGCCAATGATTCTATTTATTTGATGTCATTTCATGTGGTTACAGTATTGAAGTGAAGTATTTCAACTTTGACAGTTTTGTAAACATGATTATGTTTAATAGCCGGGCCCAGATTGCAGAGGTGCTGGTTGTGCAGGGCATAAGGTCCTATAGCTAATTAAATGTTTCTGTCACTTTTGACCAGTTGTCTGAGGTATTTAAAATAGTGTTGCACTCTCCATGATATACTGCAGTGGTTCTGCCTACTAGGGATGGCCATTGATTTATGGCCGATGTTTGGCCATCGATGGGGGAGAACCCGGTGGTTTCCCTCTATCGATGACACAGCAGAACCCATGTTTTGTTTTTTTCAAAGTGCTGGGACACGGAGCATAGATCTGCCCCCGACACATGTGAAGCTCCGCCCCCATGTTTTGTTTGGCAGATTATTTATGGTCAAAGTGATAGGCAAAACCAGTACTGGTGGCTGCCAGTTATAAAGTATGTAGACAATTCTAGCCACATAACTGATTTTTATGCCCGGCACCATAGGCGCCGATTCTGTGGGTGCTCAAGGGCCCCATGGAAATTGATGGGCACCCACGGGCTGCTGGGCCGATGTATTAACTTGCTAATTTGCGGCTGCTGCACCCTCATCGCCGGACCCGCCACCTGGGAGATAGTATGACGGGATGGTGGGAAGAGTGTATTCCGTCCACAGAGTAATATGCGGATGTTGGGCTGGCCAGCCTGTGCATGCTCTGTGCATGTTGTGTGGTTCCAGCATCTGAAGTCAGAGTCCTGCGCCGCATAGCGCGCACTGACTGAGTAGCTCAGCAGCGGCCCACCCGCCCGTGTCCCACTGCACTCCCCCACTCGTCCCCAGCACAGGTACTGTGGGGGCATTTATGTACCTGCACAGTGGGGGCATTTATGTATTTGGCACTGTGGGGGCATTTATGTATTTGGCACCATGGGGGCATTTATGTATTTGGCCTTAATGTTTAAAAAGGGGAACTCTGCTGCTGTAATTTGAATATTGGGAGACAACTGTGTTGCATAATATATATTGGTATTATTTTGTGGCCGCACCAATTCTCCATGAAGCCACTCCCCTATATTTTTGGCTTCAGCACCCACCAGCAAAAACATAAATCGGCACCTATACCCGGCACACACTAGACAGTCTTTTGTGGTGTGGATGATATTGTGCATACACAGAATGATAGGGCCCTTCTAAGCAATATCCTTTAAAAAATTGGGTAGTGTATGAGCTTAAGGGTGACAGGTTTGCACAATTTATGCAGGATGTAAAAATTCTGCAATCTACTCTACCGGGTGCTTGGGGGGTGTGTAGCCCATAGGTTACAATTGATTACACGACTGTTGTTTATAGGTTACAATGGGCTGAACCATTGCTAGTCCATGTCAGTTCATTCCTCTTTTCACTCTACTTATTTATCAAGTGGTGTGCAGGTCCTCAGCCTGAATGAGTAATGGGGCCTACATATGGGATGACAGTAGTAGTGTGCAGTGCAATCTTGTTAAGCTCAGATCGCTCAGCACAGATCGCTCAGCACACAAAAATCGGGTTCCCCTCCCAGCCCCCCGGAAGGGTGGGCAAGCCTCCCGCATTTAGCAGAGCCCCACACCCTCTCCCTCTGCCAGTCAAATACCCGCATTCGCAGCACTTTGGGGAGGGGCTAAAATTATGCAAATCGCATCATTTAGTACCGCCCCCTCCCAGAAGAGCCGTGAATCGCGGCATTTACAGGAATGGGGACGGGGCTTAATGTTGGCAAGCCCCGCACCCAGGAGAGCTGCGAGGAGTCTCATCTCCAGGCTTCTCTCAGATAGGAGACAATTAAGCTAGGTAAGTATACACCAGCGTATGGTGTGTGCTGAGCCATCTATGATTGCCTGTGTTCTTAATAGATAGAACACAGGCAATGACAAGATTTATACTGCATGCAGTATAAATCTAGTCAGACGATTTTGATGCCCGGGACCATACATCACCGTTGCCGGGGGCCCTACACACACAGCGATTTGTGCTTACTTTGTAAGCGATCTAGTCAGATTGCTTAGAAAATTGGTAAAAACCTCCCCCTATGTAGGCCCCGATAGGCCCCTTTCACACGCTCCGGCTCCTGCCTGATGGCAAAACACTGCACGGGCAAAAGCCGTGCCGTACACAGTAGGTAATGATGGACATGATTGTGTCCATTCACACGGGACCACTCTTGTGGATATGGGGGTCTGTTCGCTTTTCAAGCATCTGCTTTGAGTGTTAAGAATAAAATGGCATTATTAAATAGGGCACAATAAAGGTACAGTAAGTGCACTGCTAACTAACAGTGTAAATACATTTGGGATCTTAGAAGGGTAACCCTATACCTGTGCAGTATACATTATCCTATTGATGACATGATCTTGCATAGGAAAAAGATAAACACATATGGTACAATCATCATCGCAAAGCACATTTCTTAAGGGGCATATACATGTAGCGATATACAGGCATTTTCTAAGTGATCTCACCAGATCACTTAGAAAATGCCCCTACTGTAGATCACTCTGTGAGGCCCCACGCGTCTATATCGTCTGGCGATTAATATTCAGCACGCTGGATATTAATTGGTCAGGGCCAGTGTTCTCACCGGAGAACACTGGCCCTGACAGATCACTCAGCGTCACAACGCTACAGTGCTCATAACCACATCTCCCTGTGTATAGGCCCTATCAGGTCGAAGGTAATAGCCCCACCTCTTTTCTAACATCACTCAATAAATAACTGAAGCATATATTAAGAGAAATCTATGATTGCTATAGAGCCATAATAAACACATATTAGGATACATGAAAATAGATAAGTACGAGGTATAAGGCCATAAGGAGCAGAAATCAAAAAGGTTGCTATGAGCCACTACCATCCACACCTATATATATATTAAAATTGATGTCATGCTTTAATTAACTGTAGCTGTCACCCAGAATCAAACATAGCAACACAGAGAAAGAGAGAGACAGATATAAAGGGGTGCTGGAGGACACGCCGTAAGTCCGGATTCCAACAGTCATTACCCCGACGTCGGAATCCCGACTGCTAAAAACCTGATACACGGGCAGCGGGTTTTCTCCCTCGTGGGGGGCCACTACCCCCATAGAGGGAGAATAAAATAGGTGGCGAGCGCAGTAAGTCACTGTGTCCGTAGCGTGGCAAGCGCAGCGAGCCCGCAAGGGGATTCGTTGCGCTCAACCCCACTGTCTGAGTCCGGGCAGTAGGGATTCCGATGTCGGGCTAATGACGGTCAGAATCCCGACTGTCGGGGTGTTATACCACACCCAATTTAGAGAGAGAAAGAGGAAGGATGATATAAGAAACACAAAATAGTAGACAAATTTTCCACCATGACCTCCTCAGTGTTAGTAATGTAATAAATCTACTGTGTGTAAATATCTATCTATCTATCTATCTATCTATATATATATATAGAAATAGAAGAGAGGTTCAGGGTGCGCCTAGGTTTACACAGTACAAATAATATAAAATCATCCAATATAATAAACACAAGGTAAAATTCAATATATAATAGTATATAAAATTATTTTTAATGAAGATGTTAATGGTCCAAAGTGTTTCGTCAACAGCTTGACTTCATCAGAGGCATTGAAAGCAGATTGATACAAAGCAGGTTCATACTGTGAATCATAACAAATCCGTGTGATTTACAAATCGATAAAAAAATATATATACATAAAACATATGTCAGTTGGTAAAAAAGAAGGACATGAGATATATATATATATATATATATATATATATATATAATCATTCCTTTTATATTTTAATATCATTGTATAATAAAAGAAAGTATCTAACAATATCAATTTGTACGCTATAGTCGTGATAGTTTAGATACAAAAGATAAAGTCAAATAGATGTTAATCCAGGTCTGCCTTGGGCTTATGTAATTATTCAGAGCACTGCAATTATGTAATTTTGTTTAAATGTAAAGTTATGCAGTACGCACTGTGCTTGAAATATTCAAAGTCTATGTAGTTTAATAATACTGACTTCTCCTATGGGATCCAATAAGCAAGGGATATAAAGACTAAGCATAAACACAACACCACAAGATGCTTATATGGCTTAGTGGTTTTGAAAAGGCTACTTGATCATGTATTAAGCGTACTCTAAAGTACAGTTAATACTACAGAAAGAATCCTATCATTTCTGAAATCATTACACTAGAAGTGCTTTCTTGTCGCATTTTGTTTTTATATATGTAAAGTTCTCTTGTCTGTACAATATTGTGTTCTAGTGCTCTATATTGTATGTCTTATCCTTTCGCACCATATAAACAAAGATAATAATACACAATGACGTCACACAACAGCTCTTCTCTTGCCAGCACTGAAGTACCACTCTGTGGCCATATCATTTTGCAATAAGCTCTTCAAGCCCTGGCTGATTATATATTACAAGTGGCTGTGTGCAAACTGCAGGCTTGTATTGCTAACAAGGACGTCCATGAGAGCTCTCGGGGGCCTATTTATTAACCAAACACTTTATTCTTTTTATCATCGTGGCAACTCAGTTACAACTGTGAATAATGACCACGTTTTGCTCTACCAGTGAGCCTGGCATGTTTGAGCTTCTAGTTCCATGGAACCTCGCATGCGATACCCCGCCAACTCACCTGGCAGCTGCCGGTCTGCAGGATCGCATATGATACATTGTATGGTGTCTTTTTGCATACGATGTATTGTATGTGATCCTAGCCAGGGCTATGGGCTGAGACAAATATTCATTGCAGCCCGCAGGATCTGCGATTACAAGGCGCAACGGAACACAAATTCAAATGAAAATGACATGCAAATCGCATAAAAAGTGGCCATATCGCACTAGTGGATGGGGACTAGAACAATAACAACAGAAAAGCCATATACATATTACATCAATACACTTTTTTCCCCAGTTTTCTCTATATGTTAATTCTGTCCTGAGTTACGGATTAAATAGGTTTCGGTACTTGTTTCCTAGCAGGGCGCCCACTAAGCTATTTGCTATAGTGAAATCACATCGCACATCGCATGGCTTTTTGTGCCTTGCGATGCGATGTGCGATGCGATCTCAGTAGTTAGATTAGTTAATTTATTCACTGCACCCTGAGTGAAATCGTATCGCACATCGCATCGCATGGCCCTTTTGTGTGGCGTGAAATGAGATGTGAGATGATATGCGATCTCAGTAGTTCATATGGTAAAACATCTAAAACACCACCACTCTCCACGTCAACCCGAAGCGTGGCGAGCGGCGGCAGAATGTGTCCTCCGACCTTTTCATACCCCCACTATCCACGTTGGTGTGTTGATTTTATATAGTGTGGCGAGCCACCGAGCCCGAAGTGTGGCGAGCTTACGCGGATTACTTTACATGTATTCCGTGGCCGCTCGCCTCGCTGCGCTCGCCACACTATATAAAATCAGCTCCACACCGACGTGGATAGTGGGGGTATGAAAAGGTCGGAGGACGCGTTCCACTGCGCTCGCCAAGCTTCGGGTGACGTGGAGAGTGGTGGTGTTTTAGGTGTTTTACCATATGAACTACTGAGATCACATATCTCATCTCACATCTCACGCCACAAAAAAAGGGCCATGCGATGCGGTTTCACTCAGGGTGTAGTGAATAAATTAACTAAATTACTGAGATCGCACATCGCATCGCATACGTAGGAAATTTGGGCGCCCTGCTAGGAAACAAGTACCTGTCCTGAACAAATCCACCATCCCCCGATAGTTGCATAGATGTCAATACAAATTCTCAGGTTCATGTTTATACTTTTGTGTAAACAAAAGCTGGAGGGCAGTTTTGGATGCTTCACTAAAGACGCTGGTTGACTCTTGACTCCACTTAAGGACTTACCCCGGGGATCCAACAGAACTAGAACAGAGATTGGTCGCTTCACTAACCTACCAATCTCCATAAAACCTGGAAGATCTAGTCAGAGTTGTGCTCATTGCTTTGGGATTTACATTCCTTACATACATAAAACTTTTTCTTTCCAGATTTCTTTAAACAAATTGTTGAATTCACTGAGCTACTGAGAAACCTTCCGCTGATCAAACTATGGCTTGGTCCTATGCCCTTCTTAATATTATATCATGCAGAAACTGTGGAGGTGAGTAGCTTGCCTGCTCTGTGCATGCATATATTTCCCATAACCCTTTAATACAAAGTATATGTTATATGAACGCCGTGCAGGGAGGAACTGGCTAGTGTAATAGAGGGTACTGTACATGCGAAGTGCACTATTTTTCTATTCGATTTTGCTTATAGAAGTAAAATCGAATTGAAATCGAATGCTTTTAGCAGCATTCGATGCAGATCCAACCCCAATGCGGGTTCATGTTTAGTGGAAATTGAAAAGTAATTAATCAAATGCCAGATCGGATCGAAAACAAACACCCAGGGCCGGACTGTCAATAGAAATCAATGGGAAGATTCCTGGTGGGTTGATGTGACTGTGGGGATGGGGGGTGTGGTAGCAGGGCCGACAACACCCAGAAATATCAGCTACCCGCCCCTGGCACTCATGTCACCGGGTGATTTCCATGGGAACGCCCAGCCTTTTCATGGGAACGCCCAGAGAGTCCCATGGCCCGCAATGTTGGGTTATTACATACAAACAATCTGTTCGCCATGGATGCACGCACCCGGCGCATGCGCACTTCAAAAACTTTTGCGCTCGCGTGCGAATTCGCATGCGAGCGTATGACCCTGAATAAGGTTACATCACATTCAGAAACACATCAATCTTCTCCAGCTGAGCTACACAAGGAGACATTCGTGAAAGGATCACTCACCCGTAGCTGCAGGAAGACTGAGCAGCCTGGGGTCAGGGGGATCAGGAAAGTTGCGGCATTTTGGGAAAGGGGGGCACAGTTGTGAGACCGCCCACCAGCACTGCAGCAACTCCGCCTCCCCCGGTGTATCCCCCTCCCCTGTTTTTATCTGAACTTCACAGAAGACATGTAGGTTAATTGTTTTATATATTTAAATGGTACTTATGTAGTATCTGGGCTGCCGATTTTGAAATCGGGTCCATCGCATCGCATCGCATATGACCATATCGCATGCGATGCGATGCGATGACCCGATTTTTCCATAGGATTCAATGTTAAAATGGACTGAGTCCATTTTAACATGGAATTCAATGGGAAAAAGGGGTCCTTTTCATACCCCTACTATCCAAGTGGGCATGGAGTTGGATATAAACCTGTGGCGAGCGTAGCGAGCCACCAAGCCCGAAGCGTGGCGAGCCCCGCGAGGGGACACAGAATACCGTCCCCTCGCCACGCTTCGGGCTCGGTGGCTCGCTACGCTCGCCACAGGTTTATATCCAACTCCATGCCCACTTGGATAGTAGGGGTATGAAAAGGACCCCTTTTTTCCCATTGAATTCCATGTTAAAATGGACTCATATCGCATCGCACTGATTGTATGCCTTTAGTTAGTTAAGGCATACAATCAAAAAATCGTCAGCCCAGATACTACATAAGTACCATTTAAATAATACATTTATTGTATACACTGCACTGTTTTTTACATGTTGGCGTGGAGTTGATTTTATATAGTGTGGCGAGCGCAGCGAGCCACCGAGCCCGAAGTGTGGTGAGCGTAGCGAGCCCTGCGAGGGGATGGGGAAAACTAAGCAAATAGCTTAGTGGGCGCTTAACTAACATATAAGTACCGTATTTTTTCTGCTTTTTGCATGTAAAGCATATTGCTCCTATACAGTCCTGAAATTGAAAGAGAGTGGCGGCATATGGATACTTGTAGGTACATATTTGTCATAGTTTAATACTGTTTATGTGGTCTGTAAAGAAATTAATGAAAGATGTACAGTGTGTACCACTCAGTACCATTTGTACAGAATGTGCTTGGCCATGCCAAGATACAAAGTCCTAGTAATGAAACAATTCGTAAAAGAAAACACAGACTACAGTATCTGTAGCACACGCTATAATACTTATAACAGTAAAATCATATCAGTAAAATGAACCATGCTAAAAATAACTAATTGCATCCCTAATTGAACTGTTTATATGTATTGTTGCTGGACTATTGATAATGGGGGAGTGTAAATCATTTAACTATTAATTAGTGGACTTTATACCCAGTGAAGGAATTGTTATAAAGCAGCATAAATTTATTAAAGTACAAAGGTTTTCTTTTATCTATAGCTACATGATTTTAAGCACGCACATTGATAAATACTGATTTAGGGTAGATATACTCCAGTGACGGCGTATATGTAACATTGACATAAAAGTAATAGAAATTGATGTGTAGCTATAAATCCATTTGAGTACAGCATTAGGCTGTGTATATAATAGTATACAGTAACTAATAACGGGATACGTCCAGCATCCCTGCAAATGGGAACTATACCGACACCGACATCCCAACATTAATTGGAATCTTGCTGGGGTGCCGAATGGTGAGGAACCTGCATGGTTTAGCGATACGCTGGGGATAAGGGGTTTTAGTTTTATGCACTTGTGGGGGGACTCAAGCCCTGTACACACACATCGATTTGCTTTTGGTTTGATGTTAGATTCGATTTTCTATTAGATCTGGCATTAGATCTTTCCATTCGATTTGGCATTCGAGCTGTACTTTTACATTAGATAATCGAATTCGATACACATTCATGGTACATTGTACACATTCAATTTACTAGATCGAATTTGATATTTCCTTGGCTCCACAGTAGATTTTTCTGTTCGATTTTGTGAAAACGGGAGCGCGCATCGAATGGAATGCAGATCGAAAGTGACACAAAACCATTCGATTTCGTTTAGTATTCGATTCGAATTGAAAATTGGGAAAAATCGATGCATGTGTACAGGGCATTAAAGTTAGGCTACGGGGGGGGGGGGGGGGGGGGGGGGGGGTTAGGCTGCAGGGCAAGATAATTAGGCACTTAGAGGGGGGAGGGGTTTGGGGTTAGGCTGCAAAGGTGTATGCGAAAGATACTATATACAGTGGTTTGTAAGTCACACTAAATGGAAAACATTTATTTATTTATTTACAGTTTCTTATATAGCGCAGCATATTCCATTGCGCTTTACAATTGGACATGTTTATTATATGGTGATTTTAGGTTTATTTTTAATTTAATGAGGATTTTATAATACAGTAGAATAAAGTAGAACTTACAGTATAATATAATTGCCATTCATTTACCTGTCTGATGCTGATGGTAAGTACTGGTGAAACATGACTTTACTGCTCATGTGGGCGACTTTCTCTATTCTAGCCTATACTGAGCACATCAAAGCACATGGACAAATCATTTGCCTATAAATTCCTTCATCCTTGGCTTGGATTGGGGCTTTTAACAAGGTAAAGATATATATTTCTTGTATAATATTGATTATAGTAATTGTGTCTGTTTCCCTTAATTTATAGGTCCTATAAATTTGGAACCAATGAGAAGCTGCCCTTACTATTTCATAGATGTTTTCTAAAAAAATTCATTATTCAGTATGTGAATTCATGTAAACATTTCCTATCTCCTCACTATGGGGTATATTCAATTGCAGTCGGAACTGCCATATTATCAGAATGACGGCAGTTTCCGACTTGAATAGGTCGGAAAGGGTTCCGACCTATTCAAAAGGGCTGTTTTTTTTCTGATATGTCGGAATGCTCCGACCTGTCGGAAACCAGGTGGATTGGGGGGATTGTCAGAAATCCGGCAGATTTTGGTCCTGTTTCCAGCACTCAATCCGACATTAAAAAGAGTTGTATTGACGCAGGGTGAGCAGCAGCAGTTTAATCCATGCTGTCCTCCTGCCAGCCTAACCGTGTCCTTTACCTGTCCCGCCGCCGGGCCGGGATCACCTGGCGAAGAGGGCACCTTCAGCTACCTCCTGTACACCTCCTGGCTGCCTCACGCCGCCTCTGTCGCTCACCCGGTTCCGACAATGGCCGGGTGAGCAGCAGCGGCCATATCAGACATTCGGATTTGCCAGCTGATTGAATAGGTAGTGTCAGATCCATTCCACCACATAAATGTCAGAATGGACCTGACACTAATTGAATATATACCTATATATTGTATCTTTGTATGAAAGTGCTATAAATTTGTTCTGCTTTAAAGAGGAAAAGGTTCTTTCTACTTACAAAAAACAGAAACAGCGGAGCCACAGACAGATCTCCTCTGTTTCACTTCATGTTGTGTGAAAGTCCCAGCCCCATAGTGTAATATGGGGTCGGGGAACTTATGCAGTTTAACGGTGAGATAGAAGTTTGGTCCAATATCTGAAACTTATCATAGGGCCATATGAAGATGGCTTCATGTGCTCTTTTCAGCTGGAAGTTATTTAAAAGAAGGGGGGAGAGAATGATTTCTTAATGCTTTCTCCCATAATGCACCTGGTAGATCGGCATCTGATATAATAAGATGTGAGTCATGTGACTGCACAGCACATGTGCAAAAATGGTACATTTGCTTAATGGTGAGTACACACTACATGATGTGTGTACCCAGCGACCTCATAAGCAACAGGATCTGACGGTTATTCCAGCACTGATAAGTAACTTGCCGATGCCGGCAGGGATGGGTTTTGGGACCATGCTGCATTCATATGGCTAGCGACATCCTCCAATTAAGCTTCATGTACAAACCACTGGAGATGTCGCTGGCAACCCTAGGTAGAGTGTATCACTAACAGTGTAATGGGTACACACTAGACAATTTTAAGAAATTGTTATAACGACATATAGTCAGTGACAAATTTGTTTAAGATATTCTGTAGTGCAGGGGTTCTCAAACTCAGTAGTTAGGACCCCACCCCACACAATTCAGGTTTTCCAGGTAACCTGTCAGGTGCACTCATTACTGACTGACACATTTCAAAAGATCCACAGGTCTCAGGAGCTAATTATTTCACCTGTGATTCTGTGAGGATACCTGCAACACATGCGCTGTGTGTGTGTGGGGGGGGGGGGGATCCTGAGGACACAAGCATATGACTTACAGATTTGCTATGAAGTACTTTATATTTATACTGTTGTCAATACTGTCATCTCGGGGACTGATAATTTTATGAAGAGTTAATTACATATTTTGGGGTATCGAATTCACTAATGCTAAGCACATTAAACTGTCGGCACTACAAAAAATTTGAGCGTTGAATTATAATTTGTGATATATGTGCCACGAGTGTATTTATGTTTTAAATGACCTTGTTAATGCTTTAATTACTGAACCTCATTGTAGGCTAATTTGATGCGTTACCTTGACTTAACTGACACCACTATTTTAGCAAAGTGAATTAAAAGTTATGGTTTACACTTTTTTTGGTACTTGTGTAATATCTGGGCAATTTTTTGATCGGGTCAGAAAAATCGGGTCGATCGCATCGCATGCGATGCGATCGACGCGATTTTTACATTGGATTCAATGTTAAATGGTCCCTGAGACCCGATTTTACATTGGGTCCAATGTTAAATCCAAGTGGGCATGGAGTCGATTTTATATGGTGTGGCGAGCGCAGCGAGCACGAAGCGTGGCGAGCGGATGTAGAATACATGTTAAGTAATTCGCGTGCGCTCGCCACGCTTCGGGCTCGGTGGCTCGCTGCGCTCGCCACACTGTATAAAATCAACTCCATGCCCACTTGGATAGTGGGGGTATAAACAGGGTGGGTCTACAATAAAAAATGGGGTCTGGGGGGAATTTAACATTGGACCCAATGTAAAATCGGGTCTCAGGGACCATTTAACATTGAATCCAATGTAAAAATCGCGTCGATCGCATTGCATGCGATTTGGTTGCATGCGATACAATCGACCCGATTTTTCAGAAAAAATCGGGTCCATTGCATCTGATTGTATGCCTTAAGTTAAGGCATACAATCAAAAAATCGGGCGCCCAGCTATTACACAAGTACCCTTTTTTTATCATACTAAACTGTTTAAAATTGTGCCTCCATCAAGAAATGTTTTTGTTTGGCCACAATTGTGGTCAAACCCTCCTGTTTATGAATATTGTCTATTCAATTTCTGGAGGATTACAGTACTTATTACTAGATCT
Organism: Crinia signifera; assembly: GCF_055691185.1. Taxonomy (NCBI): domain Eukaryota; kingdom Metazoa; phylum Chordata; class Amphibia; order Anura; family Myobatrachidae; genus Crinia; species Crinia signifera. The sequence goes on from NC_139217.1 coordinate 85,383,673, forward strand.
GTTTTTTCTATACATTTTGTACACTTTATATCTGGTTCTGTGCAGGATACATCTCTTATGGTCTATGGTCTAAAACACATAAATAAAATGATAATTTTAAAGTGGCCTTACACTGGGCTATTAGGCCCAAAAATTTGTTATTGTGCATGGGATGGGTTTGGGAGTGTGGTTCCCTCTTTGTTGGTATGGCTGGTCTGCTCCAGGTTAGCACACCCTAACACTTTATTAACATTTATGTTTTTCCCTATCACATTGTATGTATTATTTTAACCACACCTTCACCTCCTTACATAGCACTTATGTGCTTCTTATTAACCCCTACTAATTTTCATTTGTGTGCTGCAATGGAGTAGTCAGCCTGTGCCGGCATATTGGGGGCCCACACCCCAGACCCATACCCAGTGTTAGGGACCCCCGGTGACAGAGATGCCTTGACGTACGGCCTGGGGGCTTAGCCCTATATCTGCAGATATATGCAACCAAGATCTCTGTATTATCTGATTATTATATGTATATTTCTCATTCAGTGTGCAATTGGGATACAAACTGTTTTTTTTCCTAACCAGATTTACCCCTCCCTGTTGGCACCTGAATGACATTACCTCTGATTAAACAGCTTGCCAATAAAAGTGTTGTAATTTTAAAGTGACACTTACAGTAGGTGACATAATCATTGCATTAAATAGTATTGCAACACTCTTCTGAGGACATCTAGTGGGTACATTCCATACTGCACCATTAAATAACTAACATAATATTCACTGTTCTTAGATCTATTGGTTTTATTGATATCAATTTATTTGCACATTTTCCACATTCCAGTACTGGAGAGAAGTGGCGAACTAGGAGGAAGATGATAACGCCATCGTTCCATTTTGCTATTCTTACTGAATTCCTGGAAGTCATGAATGAGCAATCATATATATTGGTTGAGAAGCTCAAGGATCGGGCTGGCAAAGGCTCTTTTAACTGCTTTATGGATGTAACACTTTGTGTTTTGGATATAATATGTGGTAAGTCAGAATTGATGGACTTTTCGCACGTTTTTTCTTACACCTCCGCAGCCTGGTATAAGAAATTGCTCTGAAGAAGCCCATTTGTATTGATGCCCAGCAGTAGGAGCATAGAACATTTGAATCACCTCCATTGTATTTTACACATATACAGCATCAGCTGTATTTACTGGATACCGTCTTCTTTGTGCTTTTGAAGGTGGTGGCTTTTTACAGTACTGTTGACAAAAGTCAGGGAGGGTTGAGCAACAGTGTGCAGGTGGTTGAAGACAGTATGATAAGTTCTGCTAACAGTGGTGGAAGCTGTGGTCAGAATGATGCGTTATATGGCAGTGGTCTGCTAACAGTGGTGGAAGCTGTGGTCAGAATGATGCGTTCTATGGCAGTGGTCTGCTAACAGTCACGGAAGCTGTGGTCAGTATGATAAGTTCTGCTAACAGTGGTGGAAGCTGTGGTCAGAATGATGCGTTCTATGGCAGTGGTCTGCTAACAGTGGTGGAAGCTGTGGTCAGTATGATACGTTCTATGGCAGTGGTCTGCTAACAGTGGTGGAAGCTGTGGTCAGAATGATGCGTTCTATGGCAGTGGTCTGCTAACAGTCATAGAAGCTGTGGTCAGTATGATACGTTCTATGGCAGTGGTCTGCTAACAGTGGTGGAAGCTGTGAACTGTGGGCCTTATTCGAGTTCACTCTTTATGACAAAATACTTCTTAGATGGACAAAACCATGTGCACTGCAGGGGGGGCAGATGTAAAATGTGCAGAGAGAATTAGATTTGGGTGAGATATTTTGTTTCTGTGCAGGGTAAATACTGGCTGCTTTATTTTTACATTGCAATATAGATCTCACTTTGAAGTAAAACCCCACCCAAATCTAACTCTCTCTGCACATGTTACATCTGCCCCACCTGCAGTGCACATGGTTTTGTCCATCTAAGAAGGATTTTGTCACAAAGAGTGAACTAGAATAACCCCCTGTATGATACGTTCTATGGCAGTGGTCTGCTAAAAGTGGTGAAAGCTGTGGTCAGTATGATACGTTCTATGGCAGTGGTCTGCTAAAAGGGGTGAAAGCTGTGATCAGTATGATACGTTCTATGGCAGTGGTCTGCTAACAGTGGCGGAAGCTGTGGTCAGAATGATGCGTTCTATGGCAGTGGTCTGCTAACAGTCATGGAAGCTGTGGTCAGTATGGTACGTTCTATGGCAGTGGTCTGCTAACAGTGGTGGAAGCTGTGATCAGTATGATATGTTCTATGGCAGTGGTCTGCTAACAGTCATGGAAGCTGTGATCAGTATGATACGTTCTATGGCAGTGGTCTGCTAACAGTGGTGGAAGCTGTGATCAGTATGATACGTTCTATGGCAGTGGTCTGCTAACAGTGGTGGAAGCTGTGGTCAGTATGATACGTTCTATGGCAGTGGTCTGCTAACAGTGGTGGAAGCTGTGATCAGTATGATACGTTCTATGGCAGTGGTCTGCTAACAGTCATGGAAGCTGTGGTCAGTATGATACGTTCTATGGCAGTGGTCTGCTAAAAGTGGTGAAAGCTGTGATCAGAATGATGCATTCTATGGCAGTGGTCTGCTAACAGTCATGGAAGCTGTGGTCAGTATGATATGTTCTATGGCAGTGGTCTGCTAAAAGTGGTGAAAGCTGTGGTCAGTATGATACGTTCTATGGCAGTGGTCTGCTAACAGTAGTGGAAGCTGTGGTCAGAATGAGGCGTTCTATGGCAGTGGTCTGCTAACAGTGGTGGAAGCTGTGAACTGTATGATACGTTCTATGGCAGTGGTCTGCTAACAGTGGTGGAAGCTGTGAACTGTATGATACGTTCTATGGCAGTGGTCTGCTAAAAGTGGTGAAAGCTGTGGTCAGAATGATATTTCTATGGCAGTGGTCTGCTAACAGTGGTGGAAGCTGTGGTCAGTATGATACGTTCTATGGCAGTGGTCTGCTAACAGTGGTGGAAGCTGTGGTCAGTATGATACGTTCTATGGCAGTGGTCTGCTAAAAGTGGTGAAAGCTGTGGTCAGTATGATACGTTCTATGGCAGTGTTCGGCTAACAGTGGTGGAAGCTGTGGACAGTTTTATATGTTCTATCGCAGTAATCTGCTAACAGTGGTGGAAGCTGTGGTCAGTATGATACGTTCTATGGCAGTGGTCTGCTAACAGTGGTGGAAGCTGTGATCAGTATGATATGTTCTATGGCAGTGGTCTGCTAACAGTGGCGGAAGCTGTGGTCAGTATGATACGTTCTATGGCAGTGGTCTGCTAACAGTGGTGGAAGCTGTGGTCAGTATGATACGTTCTATGGCAGGGGTCTGCTAACAGTGGTGGAAGCTGTGGACAGTTTTATACGTTCTATGGCAGTGGTCTGCTAACAGTGGTGGAAGCTGTGGTCAGTATGATATTTCTATGGCAGTGGTCTGCTAACAGTGGCGGAAGCTGTGGTCAGTATGATACGTTCTATGGCAGTGGTCTGCTAACAGTGGTGTAGACTGTGGTCAGCAAGATACAATCTGATGGATTAATTTGTTATCCTTTAAAGTTTTAAAAATATAATTATTTTTTATTTTTTACAAATCTATGACTAAATGCAAAATGTATTTTTGCAGCTGTGCAGTAAGATGATGTGGGTAATGATGTGAGAAATGATATGCTCTAAAACTGTCATTATGGACGAAGCCAAATTACACAATTCATCTGTAAAGTGAAAACATCTTATTTTGACATTCTGTTTTGTTTGACCTTTATTTGAGATGTGGAATTGTGTGATATTGTCATGAAAACATTGGGGCAGGAGATGCACAATACAAACAATACTAACAAAACAAATGTCCTTTTTCCCTCTTTAGAGACGGCCATGGGTCGGAAAATTCAAGCACAGAGCAACAGTGATTCTGAATATATCAAAGCTATTTACGAGTATGTATTTTAAAAGCGTTAAAATTAATATTTTCTTTATTGTTTAAATTGTAACATTTAACGTGAGAAGTAAAAAAAATCAGAGCACGCAGAGATACAGAGTAAGGAAAATGACCACACGCATGTAGGGCCTGATTCTGGTCTGCACAGTGCCTGGCGTGTTTGCTCGGGGAACGAGATTTATGTTCTATGCATGAGTATATTCATATGTGCATGTGCAGGGCTTCTGTGTGTGACTCGCATAGTCGGCATGGTGCTCATGCACTGGGGGGTGATGTCAGTCGCACGCCCAATTCTCGGACCCGGACACCACAAGTCTAGGTCATTCCAGACTGACTTAGATTTGCGAGCAGGGTAGAAGTCATTCAATGGTCGCCGACCATCGAATGATTTTGACCCCGCACGCTGCCTTGTGAGTGGCTGTTTATGCAAAACATGCATTTGCAAAGCGGCGGGGATATTCGCTGGGCAGTGGGTGGGGCGGGCATTCATTCACACGCCCAGCGGGTGGTGTTAGAAGGCTCGCTAAGCAGCGAAATACCGCTGCTTAGTGAGCCAACCAGAATGACCCCCGTAATGTAATATCCCATTCACACTGCCAGCGATATCCCAGGTTATTTCACCTGAACACGCAGTAGCCAGCAGTGCTGTTGAAGTATTCCAGGTCAAGCAACCCTGCATTTCAACCAGGGGAACAAGCAGGGCTGTAAAACCCAGCTCGCAGTCTCAGCATGTACCTCCGGTGACGTTATTTTTGGTGTGAAAGGAGTCTCTGCCGGGTCCCACCCATGTTGGAACCATGTACAAAATCCTGGGCGCGACCTGGTAGTGCTGTGTGAAAGCGGTATATTACAATAGATGTAAGAGTCACATCTGCAGGTCCTTGGAGGATAGTTCAGCACTAACAATACAGTAGTATTAGAAGGAACACATTAATTGTGCTTAGCTGTATAATGTACAACTACAGTGGTGTGCATACATGTGTTAGATTCCATATGTAATTCATTCAGTAATGTTATATATAACCCACAATGTTACATGTTTCATATAGAAGTTTAGCCCAGCATTCACTACAGCTTTCCTAAAAAGTAAAGCACAATAAATTATACCTGATAAAGTATGCATGAAAAAATTCCCAATCCAAGTATATTGGATGATTTTTGGGCATGGAGAGAAATACTGTAGGAAGCCTGTGTATATAGTAATTTTCCTGCAACATGGAACAAGTCACAGTGTCTCCAGAAGACCAGTAATCCACAGCCTAATACCGGCTGGGCCTCAGCCACACTGGCTAGCATTATTACAGTATGCTCATTGCAACAATTTGCACAACTCTGCAAAGCATGTACCAGTATATAGTTATATTGAACCTGAGCCATGTCAATCAAAATGATCAAACTCAAGAGTGGATTCAGAGCAACTTTTTCTGATGTTTGAAAAATAAAGAAAAAAATAGAAAACTTTTTCTTTCTGTTTGAATTAGAATGAGTGATATTATACAGCGTCGTCAGAGGATGCCCTGGTTGTGGCCGGACTTTGTGTATTCTCGGCTGAAAGATGGGAAGAAACATGCTAAAAACCTCAAAATCCTCCATTCGTTTACTGATGAGGTTAGTAGGTTACTGACTGCACATACTGGTGTGTTTTACATGTAGACAAAATGACAGTACATCAAACTATACCTCACCTTCTATATAATGGAATCTGTGCTTGGTTACCTCTGCTTTTCATTATATTGTACATGCTTATACTGTATATATATATATATATCTTATATATTTGGCCAGATCTGTCACTATGGGGGTTATTCTAGTTCATTCTTTCTGACAAAATCCTTCTTAGATGGACAAAACCATGTGCACTGCAGGTGGGGCAGATGTAACTTGTGCAGAGAGAATTAGATTTGGGTGGGTTTTTTCTTCAAAGTGAGATCTATATTGCAGTGTAAAATAAAGCAGTCAGTATTTTCCCTGCACAGAAACAAAATAACTCACCCAAATCTAATTATATCTGCACATGTTACATCTGCCCCCCTGCAGTGCACATGGTTTTGTCCATCTAAGAAGGATTTTGTCAGAAAGAATGAACTAGAATAAACCCCTATGTGACTGTGTGTATAATGCTGGGCAGAGTCATGGGTGGAGTTATAGAGTGACAGATCGAGTAGCCTATCAAATAGCAAGAGAAGAAGAAGGGTACACCCATGTGATGATCACACACACACTGCTGTATCTACAGTAACTACATACATGCTACATGTCACTGCCCATGTGATAATCAGAGAATAGATGACAGGGAACATGCTGGAGGAGAGGAGCTGACACAGCTGAGGGACAGCCGGCTGCTGGGATCAGTGTGTAGTTCTGTACTACAAATCATTCCATTCCCCACCACCATGCTGCTAGAGACTACAACTCCTGGCATGCTGTGCGGTAAAGGGTGACCTCTGATTGGCCAGATTTTAGCTTGCCTATGGACTATGCATGTGAGAGAGAAGCTCAGCAGCAGCACCCCTGGTATGCAGCAGCAGCTATGAAGAGGGGTGAGCATTATCCCAATTTATGCCCAATACTGAGTAAGCAGCCTCCCCCTGCTCTGTGCCTCCTCTTCTGCTGCCTGTAATGTACCCTAGCACTACTGATTATATATATATATATATATATATATATATATATATATACACACATACATACATATACACACACACACCTTAGCACTACTGATTTATATAAATATATATTCTAGCACTACTGAGTCATAGGGGGTATTCAATCCCACCAGTGACAGTCCGAATTGTCGAGCATTTGTTTTTCTCGTTTTGCTCGACATGAATATTTAGCTCGACAAGTCGAGTTCTCGCCTATTCAAACTGTAATTTCAATCCCACCAGTAACAGTCCGAATTGTCGAGCATTTGCATTTGTTTTTCTCATTTTGCTAACTGAAAATTTAGCTCGACAAGTCGAGTTCTCATCTGCTCGACAAGTCGAGTTCTTCCCTGCTCGACAAGTCGAGTTCTCCCCTAGAGAGGAAAGTGGCAATTGTCAGAGATAGGCTTCATTTTTATAGTCAATTATATAAAAGTAGATATCTTGTTAAAAATGAAAATTCTCCTATAAAAACCATTTCCAAATCAGCAGACTGCACAATGCTGGTATCTCCCTGAAGTCTCAGTACAGGAATGAGAGCTCTGAGGTAAATTGCAATGCATTGCATTGTAGAAGTAAACAAAAGAATGGCAACAAACAAACATTGTATCCTGAGTAATTCTGTCCCAGCATGGATACAAGGGACCTAAACATAGGTGTTTGATCAAACCAGAAGTAGACATAAATAGACATGTATACAGAAGACTTTCAATGGGCAAAATGCAGCACAGTGAACATGAAAAGTGAGCAGAAAAAAAGATAATACTTCTTATATGCCAAATGGAATAATTTAAACAAATGCGTAATAATACAAGCTGAAAACTGATGCTGACAATGGAATAATGGGTTAAAGCATACCATATAAACATGCAGCAAATGTAAAGTTAATCAAAAGAGGAATATTTAGCAAAATATCACAAAGACAGAAGTCAAGATAAGCACTACAAACATTAGTACAATCCTGCATATACATTTAACACAATTTATGAACATGCAACAAGAGAAACTCCCTTGTCACGACAGAAATAATTGTCGAGTTAAATTTGAGGGAAGAGTGATTTCAAACAGTCGAGGTCAGGTGAATTCTTTGACATTGAATAGGCTGCAGGAATTATCTCGACAGATTTTACCCAAAGTAACTCGACAAGTCGAGTTATGTTCAACTCGACAGTCGAGCAAACCGAAAACCAAATCAGGCGAGCTCTGCTCAACAAGTCGAGAAAACTAGACAATGAATAGGCGACCTCATAAATAACCAACCTCTCGTCGAGAAAACAACAAAGCACGACAAAAATAAGGAGCTCGACAGACATTGAATACCCCCCATAGAGTGCCATCTCTCGGCTCCGTCTATCCACATCTATCCGTCCATGAGAGGGCCTATCATGGGCAGCATGCTGCCTGTGACCATGTCTGAGTGGCCAGAAGCAAGTGACAGGCGACGCCGCTCCCCGTTTGGCCATAAGTGCATGTAGGGGAAGCAAAGCACAGTAGCGTACAATACATAATAGTGCTTCATATCCCATCTACACCACCCACAGTATCCCAGCACCCGCCACCCCATCCACACGAACCCCTAAACACCTTTCCCCACCCATAGCCCCCTTGCACCCAACACTCAACCACGAGATAAATGCATACACAGGTTAAGGGGCGCAGCCCCTCACGATGGAGTTAAGAGTTCCCGTAGGGCGCGATGAATCATATAGTATATATATATATATATATATATATCTATCACCACAATAGTGTTATATAGCGCTCGATTATTTATTTTTGTACTTCCTTATCTTAAGACCTCCATAGACAAATTCTTTCAATTATAAAACATTTTTTTCAAAAACACACTTTAAAACAAATTTTCACTCTAGTTCCTTGTCAGAGGATTGTCTTATATAGTGGATGTAAACAAATGCCCGTGCACAAGGTATTTATGGCAAGTGGGCGGTATCTGTGAAGAGAAGTAAGATTTCCTGAGTACTGGTTGGTATCTGGTGCCTGATGGTATTGCAGTCAAAAATTGCCCACTCTCACTCAGAGTAAAATAGATGGGTAAGGAAGGGCTACAGTAGATTTTGGATAATGAAGGAGAAAACGGCAAATTTGAGAGAAGGCCAGAATGTAGGGACTAAAGGAAAGAGTGCAGTTTACTTGGGAGACAGCAGTGAGGGTGATCTTATTAACAGAGACGGGAGGTGTAAGGATGCAGGTATGGGGCAGAACAATAACTTTGGTCTTAGAACAGGCCCTTGGGGAGGTGGAATCTGAGAGTTCTTGGTCAGGTACGATGTAAATAATGATATGTGTGATGGAGACCAATGGGATGGAAGGTGTTGAAGAGTTGATAGTGGTCAGCAGTATCAAATGTGGCTGACAGATCCAGGAGCATAAGAAAAGGGAAGTGATTTCGATTTAGCAATGGGAAAGTCATTGGGGACCGTGGCAAGGGCAGTTTCAGTAAAGTGGATGGGGTGGAAACCAGATTTAAGTTGACAATGTCTACCTGCATACCTATTTGCCACTCCCGTATAAACCATTTAATAAATATGCCATATATTTGTTTTTCAATATTTTACTTCCATTGTGTATACACCTGTGAGTGTGAGCATAACTCATACAGTACACTACTAAGACAATCTCAGCTGCAAAACGGACCCACATTTTATTGAGATTTTGATGAGCACACAGTCACAGGTGAACTTAAAGCCTGGTAGCCAGCAAGGTCTAAATGCAGCTATTCTGCCTCTTCTAAGTACAGTACATGGTCCTCATGCTGTTGAACTGCTGTTATATCTTTATGTTCCATTAGACTATTTTAGAAAGAGCCGAACAATTGAAGAGAGAGAATGCTAAAGGTGAACAGGACGACAATGATACAGAATCCAAAAAGCCTAACAAGAGAAGTGCCTTCTTAGATATGCTTCTAAAAGCAACAGACGATGCTGGCAATACACTGAGCTACATGGAAATCCGTGAAGAAGTGGATACCTTCATGTTTGAGGTACTGTACAAGAACGTTATGTCAATCAGCCATGCGAATACCAAACTGAGGCTCAATACAGTTAGAGGGCTGATACTGAGAGTGGTGAAATCTGTTACTGGTCACAAATAAAAAAACATATGACATCAAGTACATTTTATTATTAGAAAAATAATCAAATATCTCGACCTAGAGTTATATTAATTCTCTATGGAATCACCCTCCGTTCCTCCAGAGAAGAGTGCTCTTATGATAACTACTAGTGGGATCTGTATCACGTGCTTACATAACATCCCAGGCAGTATTTCTCCTTGTTCCTTACAAAAATCCAAGAAAAACATAATTTCCCCTCACTGACACATTTTGTTCACTTTATGTATTCATCATTCAAATCACAGGGGCTCAATTCCTTTCCTAAACCACATTACTCTGCCCCTGAAGCTCACCCTGGAAATCTGTAATCTGTTCCAATATAGCAGAAGGCTCACTGAGCTTTGCAAATAAAGAAAACTCCTGAGCATTTACCTGATTGCAGTTAGAGGGTGATTCTGGTTTGCTGGGTAAGCTGTGAAGCTCACAGCTTGCCCGCAGAATACTCAACCCCCCCCCCAGCGCCGCCGACTCCCCTCGGTACCGTGCGAGGGGATGTGTAACGAAGATTCTCAAATAAAATTCAGTCTGTCCGAAGGATGGGGCGGGCGGTTGATGTCAGCTGCCCGCCCCCGCCAGGCGTCGGCCCACCTGTGTAGCCATGGGAGTGCCCAGTGTTTTCATGGGGATGCCCGTAAAATGCTGGACGTTTCCATGGGAAACCCCGGCCCTCGCCGCAGTCCGCCCCTGGCCCGCCTTGATCCTTGCGAACAATTCGGCGACAACTACGCAACTTGCACCTTAGTTCCTGATCTTAGATCCTTTGATCTTCCTTACCTCTTCCCAGCTCCCTATTCCGTCCTTTCCCTACCCACAACACGTGTGACTTATTTCCACATGTCTTTTTTCTTCTCAGTCTCCCACTTATGCATAAAATAGCTGCAGAAGATAAACGGCACCTAAGCATCTGTCTTTATATGCTTATTCTTAAGAGTATTACCATTTGTTAATACTTCAGTTGTCTGTTGTCATGCAACTGCAAACCTAACTGCACCTGTTTTTCCTTGTTATATAATCGATATAATGATGCGTTCTTCCCTGTCCTGAAATATTGGGGGTTATTTTGGTTCACTCCTTCTGGCAAATTTCTTCTTAGATGGACAAAACCATGCTCACTGCAGGTGGGGTAGATGTTACTTGTGCAGAGAGAGTTGCACATGGTTTTGTCCATCTAAGAAGGATTTTGTCAGAGGGAGTGAACCAAAATAACCCCCATTGTGCACAGTGGGAGTGGTGCATGTACACAGAAGGATGTGAGAAATAACGCTGCGCTGAAGCCAGCTGCCACCAGTGATATGCTAATTATCTGGTGACTGGTGAACCCAAAGTCACATTAATGGGTATCTTACCTGGTGATTGATAGGATAACTAAGTAGCCTGAATTAAAGAATAGAAAAATAGAAGGTAACTCATAAACAGGCTCTTACAAACAAGTCTCATACTTTCATATAGAGCATTAAAGAAAACTCCTATAAAGTTCTGAAAAGTTTCCTAAAGTAAAGTTATTATAGGTATAGTTATAGATGAATCACAAAAGAAGATGGATAATCTTATATACAGCAGAATGTTTTATATAACATATGAGGGGAAATGTAATAGTGAGAGATTTGGTAAGAAACCTGCAGGTTTTTTTAAAGCGACAATCATTTACAACGCAAAATCAAACTGGTTTTGCAGTGTAAATGATTGCCGCTTTTTTTAAAAAAAATGGAGATTTCTTACCATATCTCTCACTTTCTGAATCTCTCACTCTATTACATTTCCCCCATAAAGTCAAAGATCTTTTTATTAGGAAGTCCGCGGAACTTTAGGTTGACTTTTTAATGAAAATTGTACAATAGTGATTGGTTGAAGTTTTTTCTAGATATTCCAAAATACTAAAGTAGGCAAACAATAATAATAATTTTGGCATGCTTTTACATATTGTTCTTAAGCTATGGGAAAATGTCATTTTATATATATTTCTAATAAACATTTTTTTTTTATATTTAGGGCCATGATACGACAGCTGCTGCTTTAAACTGGTCATTGTTTTTATTGGGCTCCCACCCAGAGGTTCAGGAGAAGGTTCAAAAAGAGCTGGATGAAACTTTTGGTAAGTTTAATAAGATCAAACAAAGACTGTGCTTCTCATCACTGCTTAGCATTAAAGGGGCTGGAGTCTAAATCAGCATGGACTGACAGGAACTTGCAGATAATGGGCAAGATGCACCAAGCTTCAAAAGTGACACAATTGAGAGTGATAAACAGCCAGCCAATCAGCTCCTTACTGCGTTTGAAAAATGTCAGACAGGAGCTGATTGTCTGGTTGTTTATCACTCTCCATTTAATATATTAAAAATAATTCTGTATACAATACATACTAACAGTTAAAGTTCTTTGAGAAAACTCCAAAGCTTTTTCTAATATTGGCACTGTTAAATTAGGAAAATGTGTTAGCCATTTAGATTTAGATATAGCACCTGAGATTTCTGCATTATCTATAATAGTTCTTTAAAAAATTATAATGTATTTACATTGCCTTATGATTAGGTGCAGTATATGTCAGAAGGGTATCCACAATGTTATTCTAATCTTTTTTAAGAGGTGTAGTAAGACACGAGTCACATAGCAAAAGTTAAGGGATGTTAGTTTTTGATAGATACCCGGATTTTTGAGGTGTTAATGCAGCCAATCTTTACATCGTGAAGAGGTGAGCAACCATGCCGTCAAGCAAGTTAGGATTCCTAATTATGGGAAGCTGAAGAGAATAATATGCATTGCAGGCAGCGTTATGGAGCAAAATATGCCTTCTAGTTGTCCATAATAGGGGGTTTAACTTCAATGATTCTGAGATTTCTAGATCATGTAAATGAAGGAAGCAAACCAAATCACAGTTGTCCAAAAAGATTTGTTCTAGAGTTGTGTTGGTGTATGTTGAGGTTTTAAGAAGCCAATCTCGTAAATGTTGTAGGAGGGCTGCATAATTGCAGGTTATAATATCAGAGTATCAGGTTTATGCCTCCATTAAACTTTCCAAATGTGACAAGGAATCACATACACTGGCTATAGATGAAGTCTGGGTCTTTATTTTGTAGCAGGTAAACAGCATACCAGGTTAACAGCTCGGCAAGCAAGGTTACAGCATTGCAGGATTTTCCTATGATTCTGATGTCATGGTACATTCCACAGCACCTAAAGTAATATTACATTACTGGCCTATCACCCAGCTGCTTTTGAGCATTGGGACCCTTGACCTCCTGCTCTGGGCACACATATAACAGGAAGCAACAGGTGCTGCTAATCAGCCAAACCTTGATCAGAGGCCAGCGATTCATAGTCATCACTAGCTGTTCGAAAGCTGATTGGCATTTTCTGGTAGTGTCACCTAAAAATGCAGATGGCTCTGTCGTGTGGGAGACTGTGGCAGGGTGGAGTTTACCTGATTGCAGGGCTCTGAACATTCGCAACCCACTGATCAGGTCTGAATCAGGCCCCATGTCAGATCAGACAATAGACCCTACATTGGTGACAGTGCATTAAGTCTCTGCTGACTCCTGCTGGCCAGTATTGACACAGACTGGGTACTGCTCAGCAGTCCAGTGAGTTTTGGAAGAATCAGCCAGAAAAAGATTTTCTAATGCCGCAATGAGAGATGTAAGGGACTATAGCAAATCTGTCTTTTTGGGCCAATGATATATAGGCATCTTCAACATGGAAGCTTCTTAATAAAACATTCAAATGACACAAGGAAAGTTATTTTAAAACTTGATGTCCCAAAACTAATTTCATGTGGCATTTTTTTTTTGTCTGTATTAGGTCAGTCTGACCGGCCAGTGACAATGGATGACTTGAAGAAGCTGCGGTATCTTGAAGCAGTTATTAAAGAAGGACTCCGACTCTTCCCTTCAGTCCCATTCTTTGCAAGAACCACTACTGAAGATTGCACCATTAGTAAGTCTCCAAGGTTTTATTTGCGTAGAAATCAGTAATCTACAGTAGATAACACAATGTCTCAAAGAGGGACACATTTAGATAGCCCGTGTCATAACATGAAACCCAAATAGGTACATAGCTTCCAGAGCAGGCTGTACAGACAAGATGGACGTTATTCTGGTTGACACGCAAAGCTGAGAAATTCGCAGCTTTGCGCACCATTTTAATGCCGCCCGCACGGCCGCCTGCCCCCCCTCGCACACCGAATTCCCACGCAGGCTTGCAAATGGATGTTTAGCATAAACATCCATTCGCCGCTTGCGTTCAGGGAGGAAATCATTCCATGGTCACCGACCATCAAATGATTTCTACAGCGCTCACAGATGTAAGACACCTTTGGTGTCTTACATCTGCGAGCGCCCTGTGCGGGAAGAACAACAGCTGCCTGCCCCCTGCACCCACGTCATCTGGAATGTACAATGGGAACTCCCAGCGTTTTCATGGGAACGCCCAAGAAACGCTGGGCTTTCTCTTTGCCGCAGTCAATAGCCGCCGCCCTCTGCCCGCACTGGTAGGTGCATACGGGATGGCGAACAAGCAGTTTGCCATGCTCGCTCGCACAAAGCAGTTGAGCATGAGCATAATGGTATATGTATATCTCCTGCATGAGCATGTCGATTAGAATAATGCTCCTGGTGAGCATGTCGATTAGAATAAGGGCCAATGTGTGTAGTGCAGCACAACAGTAATACATGCGCCTGGTGTTCACCCCAAGATCTGGCCTGATCAGTGGCGTAGCAATAGCCCCCGTAGACCGCATGGAGCTTGGAGGTGCTGGGTGACTTGTGGACGCTGCGGTTCTGCAGGTGCTATTGCTAACACTGCCTAGACCACAGACAAGATACTTCCTGCAGCCTATTGTAAATGTCAGTGTAATTATGCAAAAAGATGGCAGCAGCCACACAACAATGGTAATAAAGTCACTGTCACACTCAGCCATTACAAAGCTATCCCTGATCTTCATGAACTCACACTTTGCACCAGGTGTCGAGCACCTGCATGTCCTCCACCTCCTGACAGGTACATGTTCGGCTTCCTTGTGTCCAGCAATTGACATGAGATGTAAATCAAAGGCACAAAAGGCATATCTGTGCACATGTGCAGTAGAAACAGAGGGTGCGACACCCAGCCCATGAGCCTCAATGCGTGTCAATTCAGAAAACAAAAGGATTGTCAAAGAGGCCGATAACCGGCTGGCTTTAAATGATGGATGCAAAAGGGCATAAGAATTAATTGCTAATCAAGACGTTAGGTTCCTTTGTATTTTAAAACTATCAATGAGGGCTGATGATGATCGTGGAACTGACAACCTGCTTCTTAATCTATCTCTAAGCAGTGACATTTTAAGGTATGGGTATGCTCGGCAACGGGCCAAGGCCATACAATTCTAAAGCCTCTAGCCTGGAACTACATAAAGGACATGGCTGCTCACTATGTGCATATGGGCAGCTGGCTGGGAGGGAGACAGAAAGGTTCTTCCCGGCCACTCCGATTGTGGATTACTCACAATCAGAGCAACTGGGCAGCATTCTGTACTTCCCTCCCAGCCTGCAGACAGACCATAAATGACTGTGTCAGCATGCTGCTTGGTGGATGGCTGTAAGTATCACAGTGCTCACAGCCATTCAATGTATGGAAGCATATGGACAATGCGGGACCGCAGGAGGGGTAAGTTATGATTTTTCAGACAAGAATGCGGGTAGTGCCTACCATGCTGTTAGGCTGGCCCCATGCCTAAAGGTGCCCATACACGGTACAATTTCTGGGTGCGATGAGATGCACGCTCCCGTCACGCATCTCATCACACAGCACAAAAAGTTTGTGCTGCACATACTTTTTGTACTAGATCTCATCTCATTGCATTGCAAAACCTATGTGATGCGATCTAGTCGAAATTGTATACAATAATTGTACCATGTATGGGCACCTTAATGCTGCTTTCACACCGCAAAACCTGCTTAGACCCGGTATTTAAAATGTTTCTTAAAATGGGTCAAAGCAGGTCTTCTGCTCCTTTCAGACTGCACATATTACCTGGGTCTAAGCAGGTTTTGTGGTAGACATCTCCAAACCACGCCCCCCCCCCCCCCCCCTACTGAGGCATCCTCTCTCCCCCGTCCGAGGCATATCTCCGCTCATTAGATATCCATGGAGCGGGACAATAGTGCTCACTGCTGCCTGGGTACCGTCTCAGACCCGTTCAGGCAGCAAAAAAAAAAAAACGGGTCTGAAATGGGTAGGAAATACCAGGTTTTTGGTAACGTTAAATTAACCTTTCAGACCGCACATATTACCATTTTAAAACTGTTAAAAAACTGCAAAATACCGGCTTATAAGTGCAGTCTGAAAGGGGTATAAGACTAGTGTCCAAGCTTAACTGCTTAGACTAATATTAAACAGTCAGAAAACTGTAAGAAATTGCAAAAACAAATAGGTAGACAGCACTTAACTAGTTCATATTTCAATTGTATCTCTGCTAAAAAATAATGATGTGCTATCTGTGGTCATGTAATCCTGCAGGAGGCTTTAAGATACCGAAAGATGTGAACGTGATTATTGTGCCCTTTGCCCTGCATCGTGATCCAGAATATTTTCCTGAACCTGAGGAATACAGGCCAGAACGTTTTTTTCCTGAGAACGCTAGTGGGCGTAACCCCTATGCTTATATACCTTTCTCTGCCGGACTCCGGAACTGCATTGGTGAGTTGTTTACTCAACAGTGATAACACAGTGAGTTTTCAGGGAATGTTTGTAGACCAGAGGAGAGTCCACAAATGAAACACACATAGATTTGTA
Organism: Crinia signifera; assembly: GCF_055691185.1. Classification (NCBI taxonomy): domain Eukaryota; kingdom Metazoa; phylum Chordata; class Amphibia; order Anura; family Myobatrachidae; genus Crinia; species Crinia signifera. Next base: position 85,400,164 of record NC_139217.1, read on the forward strand.
GTAGATTTCTGCAACACAAAAATACTCATTGATTGGAACTAGCACACACACACACACACACACACACACACACACTATAACCACACACACACACACATATAGGGTGATTTGGTCCAAAACTGTGCAGCAAATGGGAAAACGTGAATAATCCATTAAGGTATGGGTGATGGGCTATCTTTTAGGGCAGTGGTTCCCTGGGGTGCCTCGGTACCGTTGCAGGGGTGCCTTGGATTGGTGATGCAGGACCAATGCAAATTATTAATGGCCATTGTAATAGCCAAAGCCAGTGCTGGTGGCTGCCGATCATGAACTGTGTGGAGGAACAGAAGTGAATCCTGTCCCTCCCACATAATTAAACCTAAAGATTTCATATAAACACAATTTTCTTAATTTAATTTAATACTTTATTCATACATTTCTAAAGAAACTTTTATTCTAGGGGTTCTGTGAAAAAATTCACAGGGTGCCGTGATTTAAAAAGTTTGGGAACCCCTGTTTTAGGCTGTGTACATAGGCGCCATCTTAAATCTAAGTCAGTTTTCCCATTTCCTGCACATTTTTAAAACAAAAGGGTATACTGCAACTATAATGTGTGTGTGCTCTTCCTCTAAGGCCCTTATATCTGATCTCTTCGCTCGGACCCGTGCACCGGCCGAAGCCAATGTACCAAATCCTGACTAGCGAATGGATCGCCCGCCCCGCCCATTCGCACGCCGAATTTGGCCGGTCAGCATGCGTACGTATGTTTTATGTGAACATCCATTCGGATGCCTGTGGGAACCTCCCCCATCATTCGATGGTAGGTGACCATCGAATGATGTGGAAAGCACTCACCCATGCATGACTGGTCTAGACCACTCGTACATATGAGCGAAGAAAAGCAGGGATATGGGCGGGCAGCTGACATCCGGTTAAGTCAGCTGTCCGCCCCCCACATGCACATCATGAGCGCATTTCCATACACACGCTATGCGTTTTCATGGGAACGTATGGCAATGCACGTATGGCAATGACCCTTATCAGGCCACAATGCCCCGCTCCGCCCCCTGCTCTGAAGGCACTCGGCGACCAGACTTCTCCCCGAGTTTGCTCGCTCCCTACTTACAGACATACACAGAAAGGGTTCTACGCATGCCTAGAGGCACAATATTGGTACAAGGGCCAAATTTGGGTCCGAGGGAAGCGAATAAGAATAAGGGCCTATATAGAGTGGGTAAATTGTCATTTGTAATAACAATAGTGCTGATCTTTACTCATATTAGTATTCTCTATGTATTCTACAATGTATAGGCCAGCGCTTTGCTCTGATGGAAGAAAAGGTGGTTTTGTCGGCCATCCTGAGGAACTTTACAGTAAAAGCTAGTCAGAAGCTGGACGATATCCGCTTGCTGGGAGAACTGATTCTTCGCCCACAGGACGGCATATGGATTGAGCTGCAGAACAGATAACCTGACTCTGTTCCCAAACCTTTTGACCTTCCAGCCTAATTGTATGAACTATAAATATGTAATTGTTATTAATTGTAAATAGCCTATTGTGTATGCATACTGGCAGAGAGGAATTGCAGTATATAATATTTTTTCTGGTGTTTTTATTCTTTCAGGAAATAACTGTTTTTCTTTAAAGACGCAGGCCCAATAAAATGTTTTGGCTAGAAGAATCACACAAGCAGATTATGGGGCAAATTTACTAAACATAAAAAAAATAAAAATCTTCTCCATTTTCTAGGATGCAATTGAGAAATGACAGACAGAATTTGATTGGTTGCTATCGGCAAATCACCTATTTTCATTTTCAGAAGCTTTAGTAAAGCCAGGGGCGTAACTATAGCACCGCAGCCCCCGCGACCGCGGGGGGGCGCTATGCATGTGAGGGCGCCGGGGGCTGCAGTGCTATAGTTACGTTAGCTGCAATGTGAAGGGAGCAGGGGGGCATTGAGGTGGCTGGGGGGACGGACGCTGCGGGGGACGGAAGCTGCGGGGGACACAGAGGCGGCAATTACTTACAGCTGAGCCGGGCAGGGGGAGCCGGGAGCTGTCTGTACTGAAGAAAAAAAAGCCCATACAATGAATGGGCAGCCTGTGATTGGCTACTGAGCGCTCTCTCAGCCAATTGCTGACTGGCTGAGAGAGCGCTCAGCCAATCACAGGCTGCCGATTCATTGTATGGGCTTTTTTTTTTTTTCTTCCGTACTGACAGTGACAGCTCCCGGATCCCCCTGCCCGGCTCAGCTGTAAGTAATTGCCGCCTCTGTGTCCCCCGCAGCGTCCGTACCCGCAGCGTCCGTCCCCCCAGCCGCCTCGCAGCGTCCCCCCCACCTGCATTGACGGCTACCTGAGGGAGCGGCAGGCGGCGCAGATGGAGACCGGGGGCGCGGCGGGAGAATATAAAGAAATCTTATTCAAAAGACCGGGCGGCCGCTGATTGGCTGAGAGCTCAGCCAATCAGCGGCCGCCCGGTCTTTTGAATAGGATTTCTTTCTATTCCCCCGCCGCGCCCCCGGTCTCCATCTGCGCCGCCTGCGGTCCTCGCCTGCCGCTCCCCCAGGTACCCACAGATATATCGGATCTGAACATCTAGACTGCGGGGGTTGGTGCGGCGGGCGGAGGGGCGGGTGAGTGGCTGGGCGCCCTCCCTTTAACGGCGGGGGGGCGCCCAAAATGTAGATACGCCACTGAGTAAAGCATCTCGTGCCCTGTTCCGACAGAACTCCCCGTTGGTTCAATCGCCAGCCCCAGCCTGAATGAGATGGGCTTCATCTGTAGGATGTTGCTGTGGGCAACCAATTCTGCTTCTTTTTATTTAGCACCTTTTAGAAGATAATAGATAGGATGTGATTGGTTACCCATAGCAACATTGCATCTTCAATAGAATCTAATAAATTTACATAAATGTCTAAAACATCAGGCTAAGGCAGCAGTTCCCACACTTTCTGGAATCACAGAGTATCAGCATTTTAGTCACAGTACCCCTACGCAAAAATAATTTCCTTATTTAGAAATTCAGCCAAGATTATTGCATTAATTGATTTGTGCTTACCTGTCTTCCTTAGGGCCTTTTATAGGGTGGTGGACCGAGTTGTGTTTCTGTCCTCATAGTTCATGATGGACAGTCACCAACTTTGGCTGGGACCCTTACATGGATCCATAAATAATTTTATTGGTTCCTGGACCCATCATCTAGTGGCACTGGGCTAAGGGTATGCTTTTGTAATGTCGTTTCCTGCGATACATTTCTATACAATATTTTGAGTGGTGAATATAAATAAAATGCAGGTTCTTAGTAAGATTTTTGATACTGTTGTGCCTACACTAAATGCACTTTTGGTCTATCACAATGCATTTAATACACTTCTACATAGCAGTTTAAGTTTCCATGTGCCGTAGCCCAATGTGGAACACTGATATGTTCCCGAGTGCAGCACAGGACCATCGACTTCAAGGTCGACTCTGCCATCATCGACTCCCAGGTCGACTTTGCAACCATCACCAGCTCCCAGGCTGTAGAATACACTATAGGTTCCCAGGCCTCCTGGCTTCCAGGCCAGGCAGACTCTCTTGCGGCTCCCAGGCCAACATACCCTCCTGGCTCCTAAGCCACATGGACTCTCCAGTGGCTCCCAGGCCGTCAACTGTCCGTGTCGGCTCCCAGGCCGTCAACTGCCCGTGTCGGCTCCCAGGCCGTCAACTGCCCGTGTCGGCTCCCAGGCCGTCAACTGCCTGTGTCGGCTCCCAGGCCGTCAACTGTCCGTGTCGGCTCCCAGGCCGTCAACTGCCCGTTTCGGCTCCAAGGCCGTCAACTGCCCATGTCGGCTCCCAGGCTGTCTACAGTCTGTGACACTTTTTTGTCTTAACCCATATAATGGTCTCTCTCTTTCCCTCCCTCCCTCCCTCCCTCATTCCTTCCTTCTAGCACAACTCTGGCCAAGTGTATACAGTATATCTGGTGTTCACGGAACTCACATGTATGTAACCATATGTAGATCTACTTGCCTGCAGATAGAAAACCAACCCCTTAAGTTTCAAAATCTTTCTGTGAACAGAGTCTATGAATACCTTGATGTTACTTGAAATGACCCTTAACCTGTTAACTGACTTGGTCACATCACATGAGCCAGACTGCCCCTTGCTTTTCGGAGCCCCTAATGTGTTCTACCCCAGCAGAGATGCACCAGTCTCTGACCGCCATCATCACTGCCTAGAATGTCCTGTGGCAGGAAAAACACATCTACACTGATCTCTAAAACAAGTGGGGTGGTGGAATTGAAAGTAAAGGATGCTAAGGCTGAGGTGTAAAGTAATAAACTCAAAAAATATACTGGTCCCCAGAGGGTGTAAAAAGGGGACATTTTACAGGGTGGAGGGGTTTTTAAAACATGCTATTTTGCTACTAAGGGGGTGTGGGGGCTATTGTTAGTTATTTGCACCCCATACATCATTTGTGTGCCATTAATTGGGCATGGCCTTTTGCCCACTAGGCCATGACCTTGGTATACATTGAAAAGGCTGGAGCCAACATAAGATATACTGAAAAAGGCAGATTCACATAATAAATGTCTGTTCCAGCACCAGACAAACCTCATGTGTCATTCCAGAAGCCCCTTTTGTCACTAAATCTCCCCATCGTACTTGCCTACAGGGGCAAACGCAGGATTTTCAGAAGGGGGTTTCCAGAGGGGCGGAGCAAAGCACGGAGATGGACACTTAGGTGACCCAGTATATGCCGGGTCAGTTCAAGTATTATAGATAGACCAAAGTATAATAATAATAAATATATATATATATACATATATACACATACACATATACATACGTATACATACATATATATACATACAGGGGCATCAACAGCAGTGTAGGCCCCTGGGCATAACAATGTATTGGGGCCCCTACCGATCCTCCAGCGGTAGGGGAAGCTTAAATGTCCCGCTGGTGGTAGGGGGTATTATATCAACCGCTCAGCATGTAGGGCCTGGATCAGTAATTTCCACTAATTACCCCTTTATTGCACAGATGGGGTGGGAGAAGGGGGCATTGGGCTGAATGAAGGGGCCCTGATACATAACTTCCAGGGTGGTAGAGGATGTTTAATATGCAGAGGAGGGTCGTATAGTGGAGTGGGCATATTATTCATAATTTTCTGGTGGGACAGCTTGCTTGACTGCAGATATCTCCAGTTCAGAATTCTTCGATTTTAATGGAATTAAAAACTAGAGAATCCCACCTACCAAATGGTATTGGGGACTAGGGCATACCTCCCAACTTTTGAAGCTCCCGAAAAGGGGGCGCGGCCTCGAGAAGAGGGGGCGTGGCCTCACGGGGTGACGCGAACTCCGGCCACGCCCCAATTTTCGCCGCTCGTCGGCGCTGAATAGATGCTGTGCGCATGTGATGCTCCCAACTGTCCCCCCCACCGCGGGACAATGGCGGCCCCGGGCGGGACGCGGGAACTTCCCCGAATATCGGGACGTTCCCGCGGAAATCGTGACAGTTGGGAGGTATGGACTAGGGGATCAGATTTCAGGAGGCAGAGCAATCTGCCAACGAGTATATAAAACTACATACCAGGTGTGTGGAGCTGGAGCAGTAATCAGCTGCTTGAAGGCTCATATCTCTGGTTCTGGGAAGCTTCTAGTGTCCATCAAAAGGGGAGAGTCCCAGCTTTTGTAATATATCCTCAGAAAAACTCTACGTCAGAGAGAACCTGAAATATCTGACTAGGAAGAGCAATTAACAGGCTTGGATGGGGACCACTGCTTTGAAGTCAGATATCTCCTGTTCCCAAGGGCCGATTTTTAAAATTCTTGTACCCATGGAAAGAGGGGACCCTCAGCTTTCAGCCTAAAGCCCTTAGACTCCTGGGGGGGGGGTGGGTACTCAGAAACCCCCCCCCCCCGGCGTGCGCTACTGCCCTACCCTCCCGGAAAGGCTGGGAGGCCCCCGAAAATGTTGTTCCCCTCCCGGCCCCCCAGAAGCTTGGCCAATCCTCCTGGAAGCCGCTGGAGTCCCCCACATTCCCCCCGGCCTCCTCCTACCCCGCCGGTTAAATATCGGCACTCGTAGGTGCACGTGGAGGGGGCGGGGCTAAAATATGCGGAGAGGAGAAACAGAATGTCGGCAAGCATGCTCCCAATGCCACTACAGCACTTCTTAATATTGTCAATGCAGCCCTTTATGCATCACTGTCTGCTTAGTTGTAATGAGCTCAGTATATAAGGCGTATATATGGATCCTGTAGTCAGAAATCACTGCGGTATTAGGATTACAAAGGGAGCTACATGTGTATTAGCCTAGAGAACCTTGAACCTTTAATAAGGCCCTAAATGCAGCCATTTTGAAGAATAAGTTACACTGGTTACACGACTCACTCATCAAAGTTACCAGGTGAGGCAACCTTTTTGAGTGCATTACAAAGGTTAACCTGGGAGAAATAGGCAAGGCCTAGAAGTCATTACACCAACTGGGAAAATGTTCATCCTGATATACTGTATGGCCAGCTTTATGTGCAGCACATAAGATCATAGGATCTTAGGTGCTGCAGAAAGCAAGCACATAAGAAAGAAAGCAATAATAAGGAAGAAAGCAATAATAGCTGATAAAGATTTGACTCTGGTATGACCGTGTAAAGTCTCTGACCGGTGGAGAACATCTCACTACCCATGGGACTGCGCATCACATCATGATCATATCGAAAAACCTCACAATCGATCACACGATCCATTGAAATCGTGCTTTCGTACCTCAAACTGTTCTGATGTATGGCCAGCTTTAGTGAGCCAGATACAGGGCCAGATGCACTAAGCTTCAAAAGTGATAAAATGGAGAGTGATAAACAGCAAGCCAATCAGCTCTTATCTGTCATTTTTTAAACACAGACTGTGACATGGCAAGTAGGAGCTGATTGGCTGGTGGTTTATCACTCTCTAATTATCACTTTTGAAGCTTAGTGCATCTGGCCCGTAATCTGTGACTGCACTGGCTTCACTGTGACAGCCAGTAACAACCTACAGTATGGAAAGTTTAACCTGTCAATCACAGACACTAAAGGCAGTCCCATTGGGCGGTGTTTCCTCCTTCTGTAACTGCAAGACCAAACTGTAAAAAGCAGAGAGCTGGCTTCCTGTAGAAAGCTACTCGCTGCCTCTTATGCAGTCCTAGTCGGTTTCTATGGGCTACAGCCGACGCAGTCCATAGAAGTCGGTGTTCTGCGCATGTGCAGTCACACTGTGGCCTCTGCACATGCACCGGTCCCTATGCCTGCCAGATCCATTGCACAGGTGCTGGGCCCCGGGGCGGCTGTCTCCTCTCAAGGCACAGTGCAGATCCCCCCCCTAAAATGAAATAGGAGCTGCTGCTGACCAAGATTACAAATGCACCATCCAAACCCATTTATCTAATCATTAGACTGTTGAACTCTGCCCAGGTAGTTAATCATTTCTGGCTATACATTCCCTATACTGTGGGCTAGTAATAACCGCAACAAAGAAAAAGATGAGTAACTAATGCATATAACAAAACACCTGTGTACTTTATAGTTAAAGATATACAGAGGAGATTTACAAACTAAAAATGGCCCTGGAAAATATTGTAGAATTGGCCCGACATTGGCAGCACCAGGGGTATGACATGCTGGGTAACCATGGCAGCATAACTGGTTGGTGAAGTTTCTGTACTGTAGAGATGGAATGACAAAATGAATGAGGACAATGAAGTGTAATGAGTGTGGTGGGCTGTCTGTCATACAGGGCCACATGTCTAAGCCTAAGTGGTAAACCGGAACTGTAGACCCCTATGCCTATCCACCTTCTAAGATATTTACAATTGTACTATGAAAGTATGTATGTTTATTGACAGAGGTGGAACTACCATTGGTGCAGCAGGTGTATTGCCCTGGGGCCCCTGAGGGTTAAGGGCCCACTTCTGCTCAAACCAGCAATGAGTTAGCCCCCCACAGACCATTTTGTGCAATGTCAGATGAATGGCCCAGTGCAGAGAGCAGGGTGGGCCCCACTGCCTCCGAGCTGCAGGGCTGATGCTTTATGTGTTAGCTTATAGAAGAGTCCTGCCACCTATCAGTACTATTGATCACAGCCATATACTGCCTCTTGTTAATAGACCGCTGTTCATTTTCCCTATTCACTGATGCCTGTTAATTAAAAGCAGCTCACACCTGTATAGCACCAAAGGGCAGGGGCACCCTGTCACAGACAGAGTAGAGACCACTGTGCTCCTGCACCCAGAAATGTACATGCTTTCTGTTCTCCACACCATACAGGACATTGTGCTTGCACCAAAGTCACCCACGCCTTCTCCCTGTTACCCACTGCCCCCCATTACCTTCTGCCTGCCCTTGTCACCCTCTGCCTCCACTTGCCTTTTGTTGTCACTGTCTCCTTCTAGATGTCAACCTCTCCCAACAATACGCTGTCACCCTCTGCTTTTCCCTGTCACCCAGTGCCCCCCCGATCCCCTGCCTTCTACTGCAACCTCTGCTTCCCACTGCCTTATGCTATCAGCCCTGCCAATCCGTCACCCAATGGTTCTTCCTTCCCTTCTTACACCCCTGCTTTCCACTATAACCCTCTGCCTCTCCTTTCCTTTTACTGTAACCCTCTGCCTCTCCCTGTCACCCACTGCTTTGTGGCATATTGTGAACTAGGGTTGGAGTGGAGGAAGGGGACCCAAATTATATTTTTGTACCTGGGACAACCACTCACAATTTCCGCCACTGTCTATTGTTATATACGATTTGTTATTCTGACTATCTGAATATAGCGCACTGCAGAAGGGGACATCAGCCTGTGAGGCCAGCACTGACACAGGAGGCAGCAGCAGAAAGAGACAGAGAAGGGGCAATGCCCGGGCTCATGTCAGTATGACCCAGCGACCAAACTAAGGGGGTGATTCAGTATGGCTCGGAAGGTGGCGCATTCGGACATGCTCCAATGGTGGGAGGTCTGCACATGCACTATTTGCGCATGTGCAGACCCACTGTGCAAACGCCTTCAGCGAGTATCACACTTGGTGAGGCGTTTACACGGGTAGTGGTGGGGGAGGGGCAGCTGGAGGGGAAAGCCCAGCATTTTATGGGCGTCCCCAATGAAAACACTGGGCGTTTCCCTGGGAATGCAGGCGTGGCATTCCCTGCTCATGGCGGGCGGCTGATGCCACATGATGTCAGCGCCTGCACCATCTTCGGCGGGTAGCAGTAGAAATAAAAGTTAGTTTTCACTGACTTTTATTTCCGAAGGGGAGAGAAAGCATTTGATGGTTGACGACCATTGAATGTTTTCTCTTCCCTTCGGCTGCATGCGACGGGATGTGTTCGCAATCATCCCTTGCATGTTACCAAGGAGATGCACTGGGTGGCAGGGGAGCGGGCAGATGTTAAGCAATCGCTAAGCTACAGATGACCGCTGCTTAGTGAGCGGTACTGAATCACGCCCTAAGTAACAGGGAGAGGGTGGAGTGGGGTGGGGGGAGTGTGGTAGGCCTGTTAATTACTTTTTAGGTTAATTGCCGGGATGGTGGAGAGGGAACTTTAAAATGAACTAACTGCTGCTGTTTAGTTTTTGGTACGGGTGTCCCCTTTGACCCCACCTTGTCACCAGGCCTGGACACATGGGGAAGGACTTTGTAGCGACATAAGCAGAAACACGCAGACATGACATGTGGCAAAAGGTGCAGCCAAGGCCATGACTGTCAGACTCAGAAACAGGAGGCTGATTCAGGTTGGTTCGTAAAAGCAAACTCCTTCTTTAATTTAAACCATGCTGCACTGTAGGTGGGGCTGATATAATGTGCAGAGAGTTTGGGTGGAGTGTGGTCAAACTGAAATCTAAATTGCAGTGTAAGAATAAAGCAGTCAGTATTTACCCTGCACAGAAACAAAATAACTTACCCAAATCTAACTCTCTCTGCACATGTTACATCAGCCCCACCTGCAGTGCACGTTTTTAAGTCCATTAAAGAAGGAGTTTGCTTTTGCAAACCAACCTGAAGCACCGCACAGGTCCACAGAGCTTTAAAAAACAAAATGGACTATAAGAAGAGAATACATCAAAAAGAGGGAGTTGAGAGGCCAATATATTGACATGGATCCAATGATATTTAGAACATGTAACTAACATCTTTTTAATATTTATATAATTTTTGTATTTTACTAGTTATTTAAAACTCAATACCAAATCATTATATATGTGTGTGTGTAAATCTGGCCGTGATACTATGCAGTACCTTCCGAGCCACTAACCTACACCTCACTTTTGGACACAAGTGTGTTCGGCGTTTCAGTTCCTTTGTGTAAGCAGAAGCCCACAGCGCTTAGATGTTTCCATGTTACGTGAGGGGTTCCTCAGGATTTCTAAAACCAGCACAAGGCTCATGGGCTGGTCTTGGTTCCTAAAAAATGGGGGGAAAAATGAATAGCGGTCCCTCATATTCCAGGGGAGCTCCGCGGCTGATTGGCATCCCGTCTGTGGCTGATGTAATGTTGCCAATCAATCCCAGTTCAATTGAAAATGGGATTGGCAACATCCCATCTTCAATAGGACTCCCATGTTAGTAAATGTACCTCTACATGTGCAGATGGTGCGGAAATGGTGGACAGAGGTAGAGAAGGCGTCTCTTTGGAAACAGCATGATAAATGTCAGAATCACACATAGCTAACATAGACATTCCTAGACTCACTGGTGGGATTTTTTAATACAATTTGAACCTTTTATTTGGGGGGGGGGGGGGGGGGGACTTATTTGTCACTTTATAAGGGGGCAGGCTGGGGGACAGAGTGAATGGGTGCAGAGTGGGGAACATACAGTGAATGGGTGACATACAGTGAAGGAGGGGCAGGCTGGGGGACATACAGTGAATGGGGGCAGGCTGGGGGAAATACAATGAAGGGGCAGGCTGGGGGAAATAGAGTGAATGGGGGCAGAGTGGGGGACCATTCTGATGTGATTAATGATTCAAAGAATGTCAGGCTGAATGGTCGGCCCCCGCACATTTACACTTCACCAAATCTGGCCCTCGTCGCAAAAAGTTTGGACAACCCTGCATTAGAGGTCTCAGCCAATCAACGGATTCCTATTCATTGTATGGGCTGGGACCGCGCATCGGGTCAGACGAGATGTCTATATGTGCGATTTGGGACGATTTCACGTCCCAATTCATCCGAATTGGGTGAAATCATGCCCAAATCGCATAGAGTATGGGGGCCTTTACTGTAAGTCCTACATATTACTATCTCTTTTGAACAACCTTGGTCCATAGAGCAGAATGTTATATGATGATTGCACTGCATACATCACTCATCTTAAATAGCAATGGAGGTGCACATTTAGAGGTGCACAGGAAACAGAAAATGGACTACATTTATTTGTTTACAGTTTCTTATTGACTTGGAAGGGGTGATATGATCATATGCATCATTAACAATGTTCTCACCAGGTAGCTTTGACTGATTTTTTTTGCTGAAGCATTAAGGTGCCCATACACTAGTAAGATTTATCTGCAGATCTGGCTGTTTGGAACAAAAACATGGTTATAGATGAGTGACAGTTTGTCAGTTTTCCAGCATTTCCAAGGAAATGGTCAACTGTCATTTGCTCTCATCAATAACCAGGTTTTTGTTCCAACCAGACAGATCTGAAGATAAATCTGCGTGTGTATGGCCACCTTTACATTCCTGCTCGGTAATCCAATAAATTGGTTGACTGCAAGCCAAAGCTTCTACAGGCTGTCTGGCCACATAGGGTGCCCCTGATTCCCTATTAAAAGACTTGATACTAGTCTTCATCTGCCACTGTCTGTTTGATCTCTCATCCTGGTCGTTGGAATGGTACCTGAAACTCAGGGGGGGTATTCAATCCACGCCGCTATTTCCGATGGGGGAAGTTGCGGTGGGCCCCTATTTTGCCTACATCATTGAAGAGGCATCTCAGCAGAAAGGACCCGATTTTAAAAGCTGTCGGGCCCGTTTTCCCGCGAACCACCGTGGATTGTTGAGATCACGGCCATATCTCGACAATTAAGTGGCCACGTCCCCTTTTCACCGATCGGCAGGCGGGACTTTGAATCCTGTCTGCCGATAATCAGGCAAATGGGCCGAGAACAGGCCAGGGTCACAACTGTAGGGACATCCCGACAGTCGTGACCCGGGATTGAATACCCCCCAAAATGTCTCCAAAACTGAACTCATTGTCTTTCCTACCTCCAAAGTCCTCTCTTCTCCCAACATGTCCCTGTCACTGACTGACACCACTGCAATCTACATCATCTTCCATGTCTGGTAAATGCGCTTCAACTTTGACTTCACCATGTTTTTTGTGTCCTAAAGTCAGTGTCTCACGCAATACTTCTACTTTCGCCTTGCTGTTCTTCAATCCATCCTTATCTCTGCTGACCCCCTCATTTTTATCACTTGCCTCTGCTGGCTCCTTTTGTTAGTATCCTCGTTGGCTGCATATACTGTACTATACCAAAACAATTTCAATGTCCTTTCACTCAACTTACAAAGTTTATGTACCCCACTGCTCCCCGCAAACTCTTTGTATCCTCCCATTTCCTTTAGAATGTAAGCTATATATTGCAAGCAGAAAGTTTTGTTACATAATTATGTATTTTGAGGATTGCAGTTATTTGTTTCTTGTCTACCTACATCTGTCTAAACCAGGCATGTCCAACGTTGGCCCTCCAGATGTTTTGAAACTACACATCCCAGCATGCTTTGCAATAGTTTTAGCATTCTCTAATAGAAAAACTGTGGCAAAGCATGCTGGGATGTGTAGTTTCACAACATCTGGAGGGCCAAAGTTGGACATGCCTGGTCTAAACCTTTAAGTGTATACTTATGTAATACTGTATGTTATTTGCCTCTGCATGGTTCTAAGGATCCCTTGTGGCAACAATAGATAAACTAAATAGAAAAATAACTTTATGTACAGTATACAAAATATTCAATTTACTGTACATGAAATAAACATGAATTATGATAAATGTCTGAAGTTTCTACAAAAATATCGCAGGCATGGTACTTGAGCATAGGTGGAGATGTATCAAACTCTTTTTACAGAATGGACAAATGGAGAGGTTGCAGAAAGCCTCTCTACCTATCATTTTATAGAATGTTCTTGATAAGTGCATTCTGATTTGTAGATCCACTGGTTCACTAAGGCGCCTAGAGAATTATGCTGTTTTATCTTATATCTATTACTTAACACTTAAGCCTAGAAATAACTCACACTGACACCTTAACTAATAAATAAGACACGGACACCAACTGCGTAAGTTTAAAGGTCATCTAGGATATTTATTTAAAGATGGTATGACCCTAATTGTTTAGGGATGGCAAGAAGAAGCACTTGAGACCAGCACCCTCAAAACGCGGATGCCCCTCATGGCGGCGACCAGGTCGCCCCACTCGCTGGCATCACTCAAATAACTTGTGCGTACAGCCCGCTCCGCAGCGGCATGCCACGCCCCTCCTAGGGCCAGACGCGGGCACTTCCAGGAAGTGTCCAGCGCCCCACCGCGTTGAGTCGGGACTCGCCTACCTTCTTGGCAGAGGGGCGGGCCATACCCTACGGAGACCACCTGACACCACACCTGAGTGCTGGTCGAGAGCGCTCAACCGCCGATTGTAAATCAAACTAAATTCAAATTTGGTGAAGGCTCAAAAAGCCCATGTAGCACTTTAAAAGGGGAGGGAGGGTGGGAATCCAGACTCAAAGAGGAAGTCCTTCCTGCCTGCTTGCCTATAAGTACCCCTCTCTAAGCTGACGCCCCCCAGCTACCCCATAGGGCAGATCTACCTGCCACTCATTATTTGCCTCAGGCCTTATCTTGACATTCACAACTTTATTTAACTACTGCAAATTCACAGGCTCTTAATTACACTCGAGCCTATGCAGCCCTCGTTACATCTAAGGCGCCTAGAGAATTATGCTGTTTTATCTTATATCTATTACTTAACACTTAAGCCTAGAAATAACTCACACTGACACCTTAACTAATAAATAAGACACGGACACCAACTGCGTAAGTTTAAAGGTCATCTAGGATATTTATTTAAAGATGGTATGACCCTAATTGTTTAGGGATGGCAAGAAGAAGCACTTGAGACCAGCACCCTCAAAACGCGGATGCCCCTCATGGCGGCGACCAGGTCGCCCCACTCGCTGGCATCACTCAAATAACTTGTGCGTACAGCCCGCTCCGCAGCGGCATGCCACGCCCCTCCTAGGGCCAGACGCGGGCACTTCCAGGAAGTGTCCAGCGCCCCACCGCGTTGAGTCGGGACTCGCCTACCTTCTTGGCAGAGGGGCGGGCCATACCCTACGGAGACCACCTGACACCACACCTGAGTGCTGGTCGAGAGCGCTCAACCGCCACTGCCTTGGCACTCCTACCCCGCCGGGTTAAACTGTGCCACAAGGCCCGCCACCCTAAAACAACAACCTACGCCCTAACTACACTAAACTAGCGAGAATGTCCTGCAGAAAAATTGCCATACCGGGGTCCGATAGGTGAACCCCGTCTGGCCTATACAACTTGGGGTTAGTTTTCGAAATGGTGGGATGCCTGACTGCTTTACCACCCTTCGCCACTATGTACCTGGACACTGCATGGTTCACTTTCTTTCTGGCCTTCTCAACAGCCTCTATGCTCCGACACCCCCGCCATGTGAAACGGGGCACTATGTCTGACCATACCAGTAATACACCTGGCCAACGCTCCTGTATCCTCGCCATGTCATTCTCAATTTGTATGGTTAATGCAATGCCTGTCCGCTTGACCAGGTCATTGCCTCCCAGGTGTATTACTAAAACATCAGGTACGCCCAATCTCCTAGCTTTGGAGACTAGCAGGTCCCACAGGCCATCCCACTGAAAACCCCTAATGCCCAGCCAGTGCACCTCCTGTGCCCGAGACAGCACCGGGGCCGCGGCTGCCAATGGGTGCCTAGCAGCCCAATATATGTATGAGTGCCCCACTAACCAAACCCTGCCCAGAGTCCGTAAGGAAGGGGGAGGGGCTGAAAAAGAGAAAGCCTAAGGTTAGCATATAATATTATACTGTAAGGCACAACTGGAATGCATGACTATAGACCCGAGTGAAGGGGAAAAATCTTAAAAAACCTCTGGTGGACTGTTGGGGGAAGCCAATTGTAATTAAGTCCCCTGCAGAGGAAAAAGTAAAAAAATTCCCTTCACACCGTCGATTCCGGAACGCTAAAGTTCCAAAACCGATTGTAAACAATATGTTTTCGGGTCAGCGCAACAGGCGCTATCTACAACTTATCTAACCTTATATATTTCTTATAAGCGGCTGACTTCCACCTCCCCACCGCTTGAACTGAGGATGGTGGAAGCCCCGCTGCGGCTGCGCAAGTTGCCGCCCCAATTCTGAACGAATGCGTTCCATACTCTTTCTCGGGGAGACCCAAAGCCGCGACACACCTCCGAAACACAGCCGCAAACTGGAATCGGGTAAGTGGCCCCACCTCTTTGTGTGCCAGGAACTGTGCCGCGGTGCCTGGTCCGCCCGAGACATACTCCTTAGCCAGGGATACAGGGCATATCGCCTTATTGCAGTGCGCTCTCAATGTAATCCAGACGCCCTTACCCGCTTGGTCTGTCTTAGACCTCCCTATCTTGCAGAGTATCTTCCCCTCACGGAAAACTACATTTTCTTTGAGGAGCCCAGAAAGCGCGCGCTTGTTAGCTGCCACTAACTCGCTTACTCGAAAGGCCCCAAAGAATGCAAAGGAAAAAGCTACCCTGAAGAGCGCCGCCTCATAACCATTCTCCGCCACTCGATTCAGACACTGCATAAGGTCCCCCAGCATGCCCTCATCCACCGGGCGACGTGAGTCTGGAACCCCTGGCTGTGCCCTAGCCCACCCCTTTAGAGCTTTGGATAGTACAAAAGACCTGGTAGGGTCTGGCTCGCCTAGCAACTTGGCATGGAACGCTATCCCCGCCAAAGCCGCCGCCATAGCCGACTTTGACCTGCCATTTTTATAATGTTCCCAGACGAAGGCTAGTAACCGGTCCTCGACCGACTTACCCTCTGCCTCCGGTGAAACCCGAAAGGCTGACCAATCCCTCCAAGCCGCCCCATAAGCTCTACGTGTGGCCGGGGCCAAAGATAGCAGGGCCAGTGACTTCATGCCGACTCTATGACCTGCCATACAAGAGGGGGACATCTGAGCCCTGTGACAGCAGCCTCTGGTGCCAGCTCCCGAAATCTCTCGAACTGGAACCTCGAGAGTGCGTCTGCTATACTGTTATCGACGCCTGGGACGTGTCGGGCCCTAAAGTGTATATTGTGCTGCAGACAATGCAAAACTAGGTATCTTAGCAGGCGCAATGCCTCTGGCGATGTGGCCCTCTGGTTGTTGATCGCATGTACAACTCCCATGTTGTCGCACCAGAACACTATGTTCCTGTCCGCCAACTGGCTGGCCCACAGCTCGACTGCTACAATTATGGGAAAGAGCTCCAGCAGTAACAGATTTACCGTGAATCCACGGTCTATCCATGACTGTGGCCAAGGTGCGCAGCACCATTCTCCCTGCAAGTAGGCCCCAAATCCCGTCGAGCCCGCAGCATCCGTGTATAGCTGTAGTTCCACACTGGAGGCTGGGTCCGCCGGCCACAGCAGCTCCCTGTTAAACTGCTCCAGGAAACAGGACCAGACCGCTAGGTCACCTTTTATCTCCTGCCCTAGCCTGACTGTATGGTGTGGGTCTCTTACCCCCGCTGTGGCCCTCTCCAGCTTCCTGCAGAACACCCTACCCATAGGAATGATGCGGCAAGCGAAATTGAAAGATCCCAGCAGCGACTGGATGAGCCGCAACTGGACCCTCCCCTTCCGCCGGCACTCCTCGATCAGCGCCTGCAGCTTTGCCACTTTATCCTCTGGCAGCCTGCAACATCCACCCTCAGAGTCTATTTCGATACCCAAATATGATATCACCCTGGTGGGACCCTCTGTCTTGTCAGCTGCTATGGGAACCCCCATGGCTGTCAATATATCTTTGGCCCTTTCCAGAATGCGCTCACATGTGTCGTCATCTCCTGGTCCCACAAAAAGGAAATCGTCCAAATAGTGAGCCACCCCTTTGCAGCTCGCACTTTCCTGTATGCACCAATGCAGGAAAGTGCTGAATCTCTCAAAGTAGGAACAGGAGACCGAACATCCCATGGGCAGGCATTTGTCGATGTATATGCCCCCCTCTAACCTGAAACCCATAAAGCGGAATGAAGTGGGGTGCAATGGGAGCAGCCGGAAAGCGGACTCAATGTCCAGTTTCGCCATTAGTGCCCCTTGACCAAAACCCTTAACTATCTCCAGAACTTCATCAAAGAGCTGGTAATGCACACTACACTGTGATTCCGGTATGGCGTCATTGATCGACCTCCCGGGGGGGTAAGACAAGTGTTGTATTAACCTGTACTTCCCCGGCGTCTTCTTAGGGACTACGCCTAAAGGGGAGAAGCACATGTTGGGCAAGGGTTCGGCTGCAAAGGGGCCCGCCATCCTACCCAGCTCTATCTCTGCATACACCTTTTGCCTCACAACCCCTGGGAAATCCCTGGCCGATTTCAGGTTTTTATGGGATCTCACTAAAACTGACTCTGGTATGGGTAACTGGAAACCAAACTTAAAACCCTTAAATAAAAACTGTGCCGCCTCCCTATCGGGATAAAAGGCTAGGCGGCGAGCCAACTCGTCCAGGACTATGGGGGAGTGGGCCTTACTTGTTGCTAGGTCCTGCCTCACCCTGTTCCTGGGCCCTTCCAGACTTGCAGGTTTTCCCTGAGTGTCCTGCCCCACACCAACGGCACTCGTGTCTGTAGCGGCATTTTGCCCCTCTCTCACACTTCCCGTCGTTAAAGGCAAAACACCTGCCTTTGCCCGGGGTCTTCGCCCCGGGTTTCCCCCCGAGAAAAGGCTTCCTGCCTGTCTGCTCAGTGGATGGCTGGCCTTTCCCAATGACCTCCAGCCATATCTCTACATGTTTGCACCCCATGGGCATGGTTGTTGACCCCTCGTGAGCCCGACGAAACTTCTCGTCATAGTCCCGCCATGCCCCATTCCTGTAGCTGATGAATGTCTCGTTTACCAAAAATAAGTAGCGGAGAACATTCAAATGCTCATCTGGCCTGGTGCTCAGGTAGCACGAGGAAAAAATGAGGAAACCCCTGAGCCAATTGTGGAAGCTCTTGAATGCGAGCTCCCCATTGGCTGAGGATTTCTTGGCCTTGTCAAATTCCTTTTTCATATCGGCCGTCAAGGTGAAGAAATCCACAAACTTCCCCCTCTTGATCCTCTCTTTAACTCCCCTACGGAGCCCCCTGGCTATAGCTGTATTAGAGCAGTGGACCTTATCCCCAGCCGTATCTGTAACGGGGGGGGGTGGCGCCTCCCTTTGTTTGCGCTTTGTGCCTTTGACCCTCTTAGCCACGGCTCGCGCAACCAACTTTGCAAGCTTGCGCGGGCGCCCAGACTGCCCCTCATCCCCACTACTAGCTGTGGAGTGGTAAGATGATGATTCACATAACGAATTGTCAGTGTTCTCACCATCCGTGGATTCGGCCCCGTCCTCGGGTTCAGGCCCTGCTTCTGGGGCCGGCTTCTCTGAAGGCCTGGGCCTTGCTGATCCGCCAGACTGCCCTTCATCACCGGAGGCGCCCCCGGCGTCCCTGTCGCCTGTAACCGCCATGGCGACCGGGGTAGATGACCTTTGACCCGACCCGGAAACTTGCAGGATTCCTTGCGTGGCTCCCTGTGCCGAGCTCGAGGCCCTCCCGGCCCGGTCTGAACCTGTAGACATGTCGGGAGACAAATGCAATGTATTACCCCCAGAGCCTGAGGTTGCAGACAAAACAGCCTCTCCCCCGGGTGCCCTACCCCTTTCTGCACTCCCTGCAGGTGTATAGTGAGGGCGCGTAGGGGTAAAATTTGGCTGCTGCCCGTAAGGGTGTGGCTGGACCCCACTCTGATAGGGATGCTGCCACCCTGATGCCCAGCTAGGGGTGGGCTGCTGCTGGAATGATGGCCAAGCCTCCCCATAAGGCCCCTGCCCCGCCCCACCTTGTTGGTGGAAATATGGGAAAGATGGCTGCTGTCCCCAGGTAGGCTGGTGTGACATCGGTTGCTGCACTGGTGCATACCCTGTGTGGCCGGTGGATACCGCCGTCGGGAAAGGCCAGGCCCCCTGCTGGTGTGCGGTGCCCGCGGGCTGGTGAAACTGCTGGAAACCTGGGTAAAATGCTGTTTGACCTAAACCCTGGTGTCCATGCTGCAAAGGAGCTGAGTGAGGGAACATGCCCTGTGGCGCCTGGTTCTGCCCAGGGCCCTGGTGCCACGCTGCCTGCTGCCCCTGGTAAAACTGAGCCGTGGTAGGCCCCGTGCTATCCCCGCTGCCCCGGGTTAATGCTGGTGGCCCCCCAGAAAAAACTCCCGTCTGCGGGACAAAACTGCCAGGCAGTATGGGCTCCCCAGTGTGTGCCAGGGAGGCCTGCAGCGTGACCAATGGTGGCCCCCTTAGCAACGCAGGTAGCCTTGCTGGGCCCCCTGTAATCACCTGCATGGGGCTGGAACTAGTTGTGTGTGGGGTAGATGGCCCCCCTCTGTCCCCATAAGGCAGCGCGTACACGGGGGCCCCAGGATCTGGGGGAGGTGTGCTCATCCCCCCTTGTCCCTCCTCGCGGTGGACCTGCACTCTGTGTACCCTAGCGCCTGGTGACCTAGTGTGGGCAGCCAGCGCCTCGGCCGAGGTGCCTGGCATGCCCCCGCGCGTTGGCGTGCTACCCGCCTCGCTAGACGCGGTCTGACGCTGTGCCCCGGCAGCCGCCGGGGACCGCGCGATCCCCGCGACTTGAGCTCCGCTGCTGGGACTGACTGCTGACAGGGGAACAATTCCGCGCTGCAGCGCCGGGGAGAGAGGGCGCGCAGCCTCGCGCTGGCGCTCTGTGGCCTCAGAGTACTGGGCCACGGCTGGTGTTTTACCACCCCCACGCCCTGCTACAGTGATCAGGGGGCGAGCGGCGTCTGCCAACCAACGGGGGGGGGGAGCGCTGCGCTTGGGACGCCCTGACATCTTTAAGTAAAGCAACTAGCTGCAGAACAGAGAAAGTAGAAATACTTAGCTTCGTTTGTCCTTGCGCTTGGTCACACAGGATTGTCTCAGCAGAAATCCAGACTCAAAGAGGAAGTCCTTCCTGCCTGCTTGCCTATAAGTACCCCTCTCTAAGCTGACGCCCCCCAGCTACCCCATAGGGCAGATCTACCTGCCACTCATTATTTGCCTCAGGCCTTATCTTGACATTCACAACTTTATTTAACTACTGCAAATTCACAGGCTCTTAATTACACTCGAGCCTATGCAGCCCTCGTTACATCTTCTCCACTCTTTGGAAGGATTAATGCATTTTTTCCAGGCTGCCTAATTTGTGATCCTCCTACCAGCCACACATTACAATAAAATCCTCTCTGAATTTGAGCTCTAGTGGCTCTGTTACAAAACCAAATACTAAGTTACACCATACTCAGCTAAACAAACACAGTGTTGTGATGCAATGTAAACATGCCCCTTTTTGGTAAAGTTAAAAAAAAAATTAAAAGCTTGCACACTACAGAAAGAGAACTGAAGGTGTCCCAGGAAACAAATCAGCACAAATAACACAGGTAAGATAATCTGCTTTTAAATTTAATAAATACATAGATACCATTTTTTAAATAGACTGTATTAAATAAGAGTATAGCTGTCAATCTACAATAAACATGATATGTACATATCTCTGTGTTTCAATATATACTGTATATTTTTTATTAGGATGAATTTGTATTGTACTCTGCTATGCTGCTTCTTGTTCTTTACATTGATTTGTGGAGGTAAGTAACATTTCAGATTACTTTTTATTGGCATGATTTACCTACAAGTACATAATGATTCTATATTTTTAATAATAAAATTGTTAGAGAAACTATGTGCCAAAAAAATGGAGACATCAGTTATTTAAATTACACATTCAGTACTCAGTAAGGAGATTGTGAGTGCAGGAGTGGGGTGGCACACAGATTCCGGATTATCTGTTCTGCATGTACTGTGTGGTGTAACATGTATAAGGAGCTTTAATGAGTGGTATAAGGTGTATAAAGAGCTTTACGGTGTCGCATAATGTGTATGAGGATCTTTACTGTGTGGCATAATGTTTAAAAGGAGTACTACTGTTCAGTGTAATGTGCATAAGGCTTCACTAATGTGTGGCATAGTTTTATTTGTTGGTACTAGTGTGTGGTGGCCACACCCTTGTCAATGAGACCATGACCCAATTTTTTGGAGTGCATTGTTCCTATTTGGAATATGGGGGGGGGGGATGCATATTGTTGCAACTGGGTCCACCACTTTCTTGTTCCACCACTGATCCTTAGGGTTAGTTATGTGGTGATGTACACTTGTGCTTTCTATTGTTCCATACCCTCCAACATGACCCATTCCATTAGGTACAAAATGCTCTGCTTCTGGACTTCTTCCTTAATTTAGGATTGCCTTCATCTTTGCTGGAACATCATTATCATCAATGAACTAGTTTAACACAGGTGACTGCAATTATCAATTAAAAGGGAAGTCCAGAAACAGTGCATTTTGTACCTAATGGAATGGGTCATGTTGGAGGGTATGTTGTTCACATGTTCTATTATTGGCAGCAGCCAGCACTGATTTTGCCTATAACTTTGACAATACAGAATATAATTTGATTTGGTCCTGGACCCACCAACCCAAGGGACCCCTGCAAGTGTCACACAGTTTGGAAACCATTGGCCTACAATGTTGAATGTTTGCTTGCTTTATGTATTAAACTAAATGTGTTGGAATCATAATAACAGGAGTCATATGACATAATGAATGTGAAGTGGTTTTCTGCTTACCAGCAACCCTTTTAACAAGCGGGTGTGGATCATATTGTCTACAGCAGTGGTGGCCAACCCTAGCCCTCGAGAGCTACCAACAGTTCACATTTTCCAGACAACCTAGCTGCTGCACAGCTGCACTCATTAATCACTGACACATTTTAAAAGATACACAGATGGAGCTAATTAGCTCACTTGTGATTCTGTGAGGAGACCTGCAAAACATGTACTGTTGGTAGCTCTCGAGGACTAGGGTTGGCTACCCCAGGTCTACAGCAACTGGGTCGACACCACTATGTCGACATGCAGCAAGGTAGACATGGGTCTATGTCGACATGGGTCAATAGGTCGACATAAGCATTAGGTCGACATGGACAAGGTTGACAGTCAAAAGGTCGACATGGGGTTTTCACTGTTTTTTTTTAAACCAAATGTCGACGCTGTCGACATGGACACATTTTAAAGTGCACCGCATCCCCTCGCATCGCTCGCAATGCTTCGGGCACGGGTCCTCACTATGCTCGGCAGACTATTTTATTTGCCCACCATGCCTTGGTGGATGGTAGGGCATGAAATACCGCTTGTCGGCACATGTCGACAGAAAAAAAAACAATGAAAAACCCCATGTCGACATTTTGACTGTCGACCTTGCCCATGTCGACCTAATGCTTGTGTCGACCTAAACCCATGTCGACCCAATGCTTGTTGACCTAGTTGTTGTAGACAATATAACCGTATCCCTAACAAGCTATATAGGTAACTGTTGCTTGTATTTAGCACTACCTTGCCATGCAGTGACTGCTTATCATTCATTATTAAATGGGGCCCAATGTGTCTGAAAAGTGAAGAATTGTGTTTCCTTACATTTTTGAAAAAAGGGGCAAAGATACTGTAAACCTTTATGTAGCTGTGCAGATAAGCACTGCAGAAATGTAGGGCTCTATACAGAGGTACAGCAGGGACTGCTCCTTGTTGCGCAGCCTGTACTAATGCAGCCATAGGCTTCCTACTGAAACACACACTGGCTGCGGTGCTAGTTCGCTACTTTGTGTACAAACATCAGATGATTGCATCCAACATCGACACTGCGTCCACTTCAGAATCAGGCCCTTAGTGAAAGGAGATAATCTAAATACAGTATGATAAAGTGAGGTAAAAACCTATTTCATTAAGCTATAGGGCCTAATTCATATTGAGTTTTAGGGGTTTATTCTAGTTCATTCTTTCTGACAAAATCCTTCTTAGATGGACAAAACCATGTGCACTGCAGGGGGGCAGATGTAACATGTGCAGAGAGAATTATATTTGGGTGAGTTATTTTGTTTCTGTGCAGGGAAAATACTGACTGCATGATTTTACACTTCAATATAGATCTCACTTTGAAGAAAAACCCCACCCAAATCTAATTCTATCTGCACAAGTAACATCTGCCCCACCTGATGTGCACATGGTGTTGTCCATCTAAGAAGGATTTTGTCAGAAAGAATGGACTAGAATAACCCCCATAGTGTTGCGAACAATCGCAAAACTGCAACTCCCATGAGGGGTCCCACCTGTAATGCTATTGCACATGCTTGCAATGGCATCGCTATTATGCGAGTGCTTCACTATACAGCCAAGTGCTTGCACGTTAATGGTAATCCCCTGACTGCGCAGCCGAGCTGCAAAGCCAGTCGCTAAACCCCATCTTTTGGGTCACAGCGGCTGTGTGTGTTGTCATGCAGCAGCCACGCAAATAGTCTGGACACCCCCCGCAACTTCATGTAGAAACCCTTGCAATGCCGCCCTGTCACCAACCCTTAGACTGCGGTTGCATTTTTCCGAATGCTGCTGCAGAATAAGTGCTTGCACGTGTGCGTTTGCCACGTGCACGTGACCAGAAGTGCAGAAACCGCTGAATAGCACTTTCAGCAGCTAAAGCCCTTTACCTTTAATTTACCTTTCCCCTAATGATACAAATTACCTTATATATTATATATATATATATATAATGGTTAACATTGTTCTTAAAACGTGATTTACTGGTATATCTCTAACATAAATATAGATATATAATAAACATACTGGATGTGTTTACTTTTGTAAGACTGTATTCCCGGAATGGAGCAAGATGTCTACTTTCAAGGAGGAGACCATGGTTCCGTCTTTGCTCCAGATGTTGAATATTGCCAGGTGGCCTGCACCTTCAGCCCACAGTGCTTGATGTTCTCTTACCTACCAGCCAGCTGGCCAAAAGAAAATGAAAGGTATAGCAATATCACATGCATACAAATCAGACACACCCGAGTCCAACTAACTACACCTGCCTCTGTGAGCTCCCACAGGAAGTCAGTGCATTTCCAAACAGAGCACTGAATGTACCCCAAAGCACACAAGTTTAGAATAAAAAATATTGGAAATATGGAAGAACTGTGATGCTGCCTACAGTGCCAGATTAAGCCTTCGGGGGGCCCGGGGTACTTTAGCCAGGGGGGCCCCCTTCCACCACTTGTGATTACTGGCCGCACACTGCATGGGAGAATATTACACTGTCAAAACACAGAGTAAAGGCAGTTTAAACTTGGTCAATGGGTAACTGCAGGGGATATACATATATATATATATACACACACACACACACACACACACACACACACACACACACACATACATAAATACATACCATATGAAAAGCCTGTGTTTGTCCCTCTGCACCTTACTCTGTAGGAGACCTCACAGTCCTAGTGCTGCCTTTGATTAAAAACCCTCCCATGACGAAGGGGGATATTCAATGCTGTCTTCCCCGACAGCATTGAGCAGGGTATCTCGGCAGAACGAGCCCAACATCACTAGCTGTCGGGCTCGTTCTGCCGTAAACAGCCGGGAAGTGACGAGCTGCCGGCCGCAACTCGCGGCCACTCCCCCTTTTCGCTCCCCAGCAGGCGGGACATTGAATCCCGCCTGCATGTTCTCGGTCGAGCTGACCGAGAACGGGACTGGGTCATGGCGGTCGAGCAAGCTCAACTGCCGTGACCCTGACATTGAATACCCCCCTAAGCTGCTGCTGCTGTTCTCCATGGGCATGTAATGAGCTCCACCAATTAGAGCTTAGCACAAACCTCTCAGCCTCTGCCCTCTGGTTTAAAGTATCATGGGACTTAGTCAACTCCCAGTAATGCACGGCACACTTGTGCAGTCAGTGTGCCTTGGCTCCCGATGCTCAGCACCATTAATCATTGTCACATTGGCAGATAGGTGAAGCTGCAGCACTACCCCACTCCCATGCACAAAACCTTTAGCTAAAAAAAAAAAAAAAACACAGGGGGACCCTAGCTAATGGGGGGCCCACGGGCACTGACCCCTTGTGCCTCCATCATAATCCAGCCCTGGCTGCCTATAACAGGCCACACTCATGTGTCTGGTGAGAGGTATATTAATTGACACATACTCACATCAAAGCATAGCTACAGTACAGTTGATCGAAAGATATGTGGGAGGTCCTAAAGTAATTTTGGAACCAATGTTATCTAGTTCTGTAATATTCGAATATAGCATGATTAAAAATGTGCCTCAATACCTTATAGACAGATTATTTGTACAGTCAATAAAGAGATTGTGCGGTCTGGTACTAATAGCCTGTTTCTGAATCCTATGCACTACCATTATCAGATGCCATGGGCAATGTTTTGCATTCCTTAGCTAACCTGTAAGGTGGCTAACCAGATAAATGGGGTTTTATGTACAAAAAAAAGTGTTTAAAAGACAGTTTTCTGGGTTTTTACCATATTTTCTAATTCACTAAAGCCCCTCCCGTTGGGGCTTTGCTGCAGGGGTTACGCTAGAGCTGGCCTAACCTCATAGAAGCCTATGGGTTTCTCTTCGTGGGTGCTGCTGTGTGAGGGGCCCAACACGGATCTCTCCCAGCATGCCCCGTGGCCGCCCGCTTCTGTACGCATGCGCAGATGGACTTCCCCACTAGAAACAAGGAAGTCCAGGCAATGGCGGGGATTGTAAAGGGTAGCTCTTATAGGGAGAGCTGCCTTTTGCGTTGCTCATCGCATATGTTAGTACCGTTGCTTGGTACATCCCGCCTGTGGACAGTCATCTTATGGGAGTGTGATGAGAGTTTTGTGGACATGTTTCATCTCTCACATTAGAGGGCATAACTCGGACATCACTCACATTAGAGGGCATCACTCACATTGGAGGGCACACGAAGACATTGCTTACACTGGAGTAAATACTCATTCATACTGTACATCTCTCATATTGGAGCACATCCATTGTTTACATTGATGACATACCCATACATCTCTCACACTGGAGTACATACTCAGACATCGCTCACATTTAAGGGTGTACTCACATTGGGTTTTATTTACTAAGATAGGAGCTCTATTGACGATAGGATGCGCTACCAATCAGATTCTATATATTATCTTTTAAAAGGTGGTAAATAAATAAATAGATTCTGTTTGGTTGTTATGGGCAACATGCCAACAGAACTCCCATCTTAGTAAATACACCCCATTGGAGGGCATACTGATATTAGTCACATTGGAGGCTGTAGTCAGATATTGCTCACATTGGAGGAATACTCAGACATAACTCACATTTGAAGGCGTACTCAGACATCGCTCATACTGGAGGACGTACTTAGGCATCGCTCATATTGGAGAGCATACTCAGACATTAATCACATTGGAGGGACACTCAAACATTTCTCACATTGGAGGGTATACTCAGACATCGCTCACACTGGATGATGTACTCAGGCATCGCTCGTATTGGAGGGAGTAATTGGATATTAATCACATTGGAGGGACACTCAGACGTTTATCAAATTGGAGGAACACTCAGACGTTAATCACATTGGAGGGTATATTTAGACATCGCTCACACTGGAGGACATACTCAGACATTGCTCACATTGGAGGGAGTAATCAGACGTTAATTACATTGGAGGGACACTCAGACATCGCTCACACTGGAGGACATACTCAGGCATCGCTCACATTGGAGGGAGTACTCAGACATAAAAGGATGGTGTCCCAGACGGGGGCATAAAATGATACACCAAGGGGTGTTTGAGCAGTTTAAGATGTTCACTGTGGGAGTCTCATACCCACTGCTTAAGCCAGTGAAGAGCTTTATAGTGGCACCAGCATAAATGTCATAGGTGTGACTATGGAAAAAGATGCAGACATGGACGGGGCTGATTGCAACTTAGCATCAGCCCACTTATTATCTATGTTATTATTTCTGCTGATTGCATACAATTAACATTGGTTCTCTCTTTAATGCTACAGATTTGCATGCTTTCTAAAGGACAGTACTACACTGACACTACCAAAAATGCCATTGCCGGGAGCGATTTCAGGACATTCCCTAAAACACTGCACAAAGAAAATATCTAGTAAGAACTTTAAGATTTTTTAATCTTGCGGACTTCTTAAGGGGTGTCTATTGGAGATAAAAACAGGCGTCTCAAGCATATATACATTATTCATACTACAATGCATTACAATTATACATTGGGAACACGGAAGGAGAGGATGAGGATATTGGATGGCATATAATTTATCAGGATTTTCAAAAATGGTAAAAAAAAAGACTGATGGGTCTATAAAACAAATCATAGTCAATACAGACTCAAACGCATTGTACGATGATGATCTATTAGTTGGTAAATACATAAAAATATCTCAATTACTCAATACATAGCTCCTGTGAATGAATATCCCCTTCCCGACATTTGACGTACATTTACGTCATGGCCGGGATGTACTTCCCGACGCATGGCATAAATGTACGTCATGGATTTAAACTGTCACCGCATCTATAGACGCGGTGACAGTTTGGAGATGTCTGCTGTCCCTGACAGCAGACATGTCCCAGCATGTCCAGGGGGGGCGGCGATGCCTCCCCCCCGTCGGCGATCGCTGTGATTGGCTGTTCAAATGTGAACAGCCAATTACAGCGTTTTCTGTGTACCGGCGAATAACGTTCGCCGGTGACACAGGGATCGGTGGTGATTGGTGCTGTAAAGTACAGCACCAATCACCACGGGGTGTAAGGGTGACACTGGTGTCACCCCACCTCACCCCACCCGCCCCCAAAGGCCGTGATTGGTTCGTCGGACCGACGGACCAATCACAGCCATGGAGGGTGATTTAAACTAACGGTGACTGCACTGCAGACGCCATTCCGGTCTGGAATTGCGTGCAGTGCGGTCACCGTGCCTATCTGCCGTGATATACTGACCTGATCCTTGCAAATACTTACCTGATCACTGCTTGTAGCGTGCTGGATGCTTCCTGGATCTTGTGACTTCCTGTGTTGTGCTGCTGCAGTGTGATAGTTATAGATAGAGAGATAGAGAGAGATAGAGAGAGATAGTGACAGAGAGTGCTATATTTTGTGTCTGCTGCCCCCCCCCCCCTGTTGTTCTGATCAGTATATCTGTGCTGATCAGCAACTTTTTGGGGGTGCTGTTTTTTTTATATATATACAGCTGTGCTGCGTGTGCAACTGACTGCTGCCCCCCCCTTTTGTGTTGATCAGTATAAATTAACTGATCAGCAACTTTTTGGGGGTGCAGAGTTTTTTTTTATATATATACCTGTCAGTGCTGCTGCTGCAGTGTCATAGAGTGATAGATAGTGAGAGATAGAGAGATAGAGAGAGATAGTGACAGAGAGTGATAGAGAGTGCTATATTTTGTGTCTGCTGCCCCCCCTTTTGTGCTGATCAGTATATCTGTGCTGATCAGCAACTTTTTGGGGGTGCAGAGTCTTTTTTTAATATATATACCTGTCAGTGCTGCTGCTGCTGCAGTGTCATAGAGTGATAGATAGTGAGAGATAGAGAGATAGAGAGAGATAGTGACAGAGAGTGATAGAGAGTGCTATATTTTGTGTCTGCTGCCCCCCCCCCCTTTTGTGCTGATCAGTATATCTGTGCTGATCAGCAACTTTTTGGGGGTGCAGGGTTTTTTTTTTAATATATATACCTGTCAGTTGCTGCCAGTTGCACTGTCAGTTGCACCAAAGGTTGTGCACCTGCTGCCCCTCACTGGTAATCAGTGTCGCATCAGTGATCACCTTTTTTTTTTTTGAGGGTGCTGTGGGGTCTTTTTTTAATTTTTTTTTTACACACACTGTGATTTTGTGGGTGCCCTGTGGCCACTGTGCGCTGATCAGTGACGTACATCACTGATCAGCTTTTTCGGCACAGGGTTGATCTATTTTTTTTTTTTGATCAAATTCCTGTTGCCTTTGAGCGCTGTTCAGTGACGGACGTTACTGACCAACATCTGTGCTCAATTTTTGGCGCAGGACCTTTTTTTTTTTTTGCACTACATACACACTACACACTACATACCCCCCCGGGTTGAAATAAAGTTTGTACCCCCCCTACACTATACACGTGTTGAAACATTTCACTACCAGAAACACAAAAATAAAAATGGCATCCCAAATGTCATCCCAAATGTCATCCCAGTCATCCAGAAGAATGTATTCAGCGGAGGAGGCATATGCCATGCTTGCCTCTGACTCTGACACAGCCAGTGATGCAAGCGGGGAATTTGAAGGATTCATCTTAAGCTCCTCTTCCTCCTCTAGTGATGAGGGACCCCCTCAAAGACGCCCCCGTAGAGCAGCTGAGACCCCCCCCCCAATAATTGATCTCGTATGGACCCCACCACCAGACAATTTTGAGCCCCAGGTTCCTGAGTTTTTGGCCATCCCAGGAATCCAATTTGATTCCACAGGTCTCAGAGAAATTGACTTTTTCAAATTATTTTTCTCTGATGATTTTATAAATTTAATGGTGGACCAAACTAATTTATATGCCCAGCAGTTTATTGCTCAAAACCCCACGTCATCATTTGCTAGGTGGACCCCTGTAGATGCAGTAGAGATGATGACGTTTTGGGGTCTGGTGTTTCATATGGGCATAGTAAAAAAGCCAGAAATTAGGCAATATTGGAGTACAGATGTTCTGTACAGCACCCCACTTTACCGTATGGCCATGACCCGGACTCGTTTTGAGTTAATCCTTAAATTTTTGCATTACAACGATAATGCACAGTGCCCACCCAGAGATGATCCCACCTTTGACCGGCTATTCAAAGTCAGGCCGGTCATTGATCATTTCAGTGCCAAATTTGCAGAGATGTACATCCCAGATAAATTCATTTGCATAGACGAGTCCCTTATACATTTTAAAGGAAGGGTTAAATTCCGCCAGTACCTTCCCAATAAGAGGGCAAGGTATGGCATAAAAATGTATAAGCTGTGTGAAAGCACCTCAGGGTACACCCACAGGTTTAGGGTATATGAAGGGAAGGATTCAAGAATTGAACCGCCAGAATGCCCCCCCTCCCTCGTAGGTGTTAGTGGAAAAATTGTCTGGGATTTAGTGCACCCCTTCCTGGATAAAGGTTATCACCTCTATGTGGATAACTTTTACACTAGCATCCCCCTGTTTAAGGCCCTTGGTTCAAGAGGTACAGCAGCTTGCGGTACTGTGCGCAAGAACCAAAGAGGCCTCCCAAAAACGCACATTGCCCAAGTAATGAGAAGGGGTGAAAGCAGGGCACAATCCACCGAAAATATGTTGTTGGTCAAATATAAGGACAAGAGGGATGTCCTTATACTGACAACAATTCATGGAGACAGTACCACCTCCGTCCCTGTACGAGGTACCAGTACCCACACCTCAAAACCTAATTGTATCCTGGATTACAATAAGTACATGGGCGGAGTGGATCTTTCAGTTCAGGTACTGAAGCCGTACAGTGCCCTGCGGAAAACAAAAATCTGGTACAAGAAGCTGGCCGTGTATATCATCCAGATGGCACTGTATAACGCTTACGTGCTATTCCGTTCTACCAGCCAGAGGGGGACATTTATGCACTTTCAAGAGGAAGTCATAAAGGGCCTAATATTTGGGAACCAGCAGGCAGAGGGCCCCAGTACTTCTAGTACTGGCCCCCGTATTGTACCAGGGCAGCATTTTCCTGATGAAATCCCCTCCACTGGAAAAAAGGGCAGGACACAAAAAAGGTGCAAAGTTTGCTATAAAAAGGGAATAAGAAAGCAAACTATTTTCCAGTGTGACACTTGCCCCGACAAACCCGGCCTATGTATAAAGGAGTGTTTTAAAATATACCACACATCTATGGATTATTAGGTTCATCATTTCACCGTGCTTCGGGGGTCTTGCTAATGCCACATAGCGCCCACCATTCATTCCACCAGAATCTGAGCCACAAAATCCAAAAATCACTCCTTCCCTTCTGAGTCCTGCCATGCACCCAACTGGTATTTTTTGGTCACATGTGAGGCATTGCCGTACTCGGGAGAAATTGGGGCACAGATTTTGGGGTGCTTTTTCTCCTTCATACCTTATGAAAATGAAAAATTTTGAGCCAGAACTGCATTTTTGTGTAAAAAAATGTAATTTTTCATTTGCACAGCCCAGTTGTATCAAAATTGGTGAAACCCCTGGGGGTTTGAAATGTACACTATACCCCTAGATGAATTCCCTGAGGGGTGTAGTTTGCAAAATGGGGTCACTTGTGGGGGGGTTCCACTGTATTGGTGCTTTGGGGGTCTTGCTAATGCGACATAGCACCCACCAACATTCCACCAGAATCTGTGCTGCAAAATCCAAATATCACTCCTTCCCTTCTGAGTCCTGCCATGCACCCAAATGGTATTTTTTGGTCACATATGAGGCATTGCCGTACTCAGGAGAAATTGGGGCACAGATTTTGGGGTGCTTTGTCTCCTTCATTCCTTGTGAAAATGAAAAATTTTGAGCCAGAACTGCATTTTTGTGTAAAAAATTTAATTTTTCATTTTCACTGCCCAGTTGTACCACAATTGGTGAAACCCCGGGGGGTTTGAAATGTACATTATACCCCTAGATGAATTCCCTGAGGGGTGTAGTTTGCAAAATGGGGTCACTTGTGGGGGGCTTCCACTGTATTGGTGCTTCGGGGGTCTTGCTAATGCGACATAGCACCCACCAAAATTCCACCAGAATCTGAGCTGCAAAATACAAAAATCACTCCTTCCCTTCTGAGTCCTGCCATGCACCCAAATGGTATTTTTTGGTCACATGTGAGGCATTGCCGTACTCGGGAGAAATTGGGGCACAGATTTTGGGGTGCTTTTTCTCCTTCATACCTTATGAAAATGAAAAATTTTGAGCCAGAACTGCATTTTTGTGTAAAAAAATGTAATTTTTCATTTGCACAGCCCAGTTGTATCAAAATTGGTGAAACCCCTGGGGGTTTGAAATGTACACTATACCCCTAGATGAATTCCCTGAGGGGTGTAGTTTGCAAAATGGGGTCACTTGTGGGGGGCTTCCACTGTATTGGTGCTTTGGGGGTCTTGCTAATGCGACATAGCACCCACCAAAATTCCACCAGAATCTGAGCTGCAAAATACAAAAATCACTCCTTCCCAGGGCCGGTGCTAGGGTGTCCGGCGCCCTCCTGCAAACCATACATTTTGCACCCTTTCACATTGCCATTGCAACAAGCTGCAGCCCGATTGTGGGAGCGTATGCAACATGCGATCCTATGGAGGATCTACATGTATGCATACCTCATCTCAGTGCTGTGTCCACAAAATGTTGCAGGCACTAAAGGTGCCCATACACGCTGCGAGAATCACATACGTTATGGGCTAGATCGCATCGCACGGCATGCATTCAATGTGTGTGCGATGCGATCCGAAAGCAGTACAAAAAGTATGTGCAGCACTCGTGACTGAGGGGGAAAGGAGGGGAGAGAAGGAGGAGATGGAAGAAGAGGGGAGGAGATAGAGGGGGCGGAGTGTTGAGGACTGGCAGCGGCACTGACACAGCACACTGAGAAGAGTAAGAAAGGGGAGGCGGCGCTGCTGCCTGTTCGTCATTTAATTGACAGCTGACAGGCGCAGGGAGCAATGGGTAGGGGGTGGATCCGGAGATGACATGTCATCCAGGCATTCACGGACAGCGCTACATGCCTCAACACAAGTGTCCGTGAGAAAGAGGTGGCAGGTCACAGGAGGAGGGCAGTGTGCGCGGTGCACGGAGCTGCTCAGCCTCTCCATACTGCCACCTGCTGTCAGACAGGCGTTGCGGGCGGCGTGCAGGAGGCAGTGACAGTGACGGCTGAGGCAGCTTTAGCAGAGCAGGGAGGGAGACAGCGCCTTTTCAGCATGGCGCCTCCCTGCTTCGCAGGAGCTGCTGAGTGGGTAGCGCCGGCCCTGCTCCTTCCTTTCTGAGTCCTGCCATGCACCCAAATGGTATTTTTTGGTCACATATGAGGCATTGCCGTACTCGGGAGAAATTGGGGCACAGATTTTGGGGTGCTTTGTCTCCTTCATTCCTTGTGAAAATGAAAAATTTTGAGCCAGAACTGCATTTTTGTGTAAAAAATTTAATTTTTCATTTTCACTGCCCAGTTGTACCACAATTGGTGAAACCCCGGGGGGTTTGAAATGTACATTATACCCCTAGATGAATTCCCTGAGGGGTGTAGTTTGCAAAATGGGGTCACTTGTGGGGGGCTTCCACTGTATTGGTGCTTCGGGGGTCTTGCTAATGCGACATAGCACCCACCAAAATTCCACCAGAATCTGAGCTGCAAAATACAAAAATCACTCCTTCCCTTCTGAGTCCTGCCATGCACCCAAATGGTATTTTTTGGTCACATGTGAGGCATTGCAGTACTCGGGAGAAATTGGGGCACAGATTTTGGGGTGCTTTTTCTCCTTCATACCTTATGAAAATGAAAAATTTTGAGCCAGAACTGCATTTTTGTGTAAAAAAATGTAATTTTTCATTTGCACAGCCCAGTTGTATCAAAATTGGTGAAACCCCTGGGGGTTTGAAATGTACACTATACCCCTAGATGAATTCCCTGAGGGGTGTAGTTTGCAAAATGGGGTCACTTGTGGGGGGCTTCCACTGTATTGGTGCTTTGGGGGTCTTGCTAATGCGACATAGCACCCACCAAAATTCCACCAGAATCTGAGCTGCAAAATACAAAAATCACTCCTTCCCTTCTGAGTCCTGCCATGCACCCAAATGGTATTTTTTGGTCACATGTGAGGCATTGCCGTACTCGGGAGAAATTGGGGCACAGATTTTGGGGTGCTTTTTCTCCTTCATACCTTATGAAAATGAAAAATTTTGAGCCAGAACTGCATTTTTGTGTAAAAAAATGTAATTTTTCATTTGCACAGCCCAGTTGTATCAAAATTGGTGAAACCCCTGGGGGTTTGAAATGTACACTATACCCCTAGATGAATTCCCTGAGGGGTGTAGTTTGCAAAATGGGGTCACTTGTGGGGGGCTTCCACTGTATTGGTGCTTTGGGGGTCTTGCTAATGCGACATAGCACCCACCAAAATTCCACCAGAATCTGAGCTGCAAAATACAAAAATCACTCCTTCCCTGCTGAGTCCTGCCATGCACCCAAATGGTATTTTTTGGTCACATATGAGGCATTGCCGTACTCGGGAGAAATTGGGGCACAGATTTTGGGGTGCTTTGTCTCCTTCATTCCTTGTGAAAATGAAAAATTTTGAGCCAGAACTGCATTTTTGTGTAAAAAATTTAATTTTTCATTTTCACTGCCCAGTTGTACCACAATTGGTGAAACCCCGGGGGGTTTGAAATGTACATTATACCCCTAGATGAATTCCCTGAGGGGTGTAGTTTGCAAAATGGGGTCACTTGTGGGGGGCTTCCACTGTATTGGTGCTTTGGGGGTCTTGCTAATGCGACATAGCACCCACCAAAATTCCACCAGAATCTGAGCTGCAAAATACAAAAATCACTCCTTCCCTGCTGAGTCCTGCCATGCACCCAAATGGTATTTTTTGGTCACATATGAGGCATTGCCGTACTCGGGAGAAATTGGGGCACAGATTTTGGGGTGCTTTGTCTCCTTCATTCCTTGTGAAAATGAAAAATTTTGAGCCAGAACTGCATTTTTGTGTAAAAAATTTAATTTTTCATTTTCACTGCCCAGTTGTACCACAATTGGTGAAACCCCGGGGGGTTTGAAATGTACATTATACCCCTAGATGAATTCCCTGAGGGGTGTAGTTTGCAAAATGGGGTCACTTGTGGGGGGCTTCCACTGTATTGGTGCTTCGGGGGTCTTGCTAATGCGACATAGCACCCACCAAAATTCCACCAGAATCTGAGCTGCAAAATACAAAAATCACTCCTTCCCTTCTGAGTCCTGCCATGCACCCAAATGGTATTTTTTGGTCACATGTGAGGCATTGCCGTACTCGGGAGAAATTGGGGCACAGATTTTGGGGTGCTTTTTCTCCTTCATACCTTATGAAAATGAAAAATTTTGAGCCAGAACTGCATTTTTGTGTAAAAAAATGTAATTTTTCATTTGCACAGCCCAGTTGTATCAAAATTGGTGAAACCCCTGGGGGTGTGAAATGTACACTATACCCCTAGATGAATTCCCTGAGGGGTGTAGTTTGCAAAATGGGGTCACTTGTGGGGGGCTTCCACTGTATTGGTGCTTTGGGGGTCTTGCTAATGCGACATAGCACCCACCAAAATTCCACCAGAATCTGTGCTGCAAAATCCAAAAATCACTCCTTCCCTTCTGAGTCCTGCCATGCACCCAAATGGTATTTTTTGGTCACATATGAGGCATTGCCGTACTCGGGAGAAATTGGGGCACAGATTTTGGGGTGCTTTGTCTCCTTCATTCCTTGTGAAAATGAAAAATTTTGAGCCAGAACTGCATTTTTGTGTAAAAAAATGTAATTTTTCATTTGCACAGCCCAGTTGTATCAAAATTGGTGAAACCCCTGGGGGTTTGAAATGTACACTATACCCCTAGATAAATTCCCTGAGGGGTGTAGTTTGCAAAATGGGGTCACTTGTGGGGGGCTTCCACTGTATTGGTGCTTTGGGGGTCTTGCTAATGCGACATAGCACCCACCAAAATTCCACCAGAATCTGAGTTGCAAAATACAAAAATCACTCCTTCCCTTCTGAGTCCTGCCATGCACCCAAATGGTATTTTTTGGTCACATGTGAGGCATTGCCGTACTCGGGAGAAATTGGGGCACAGATTTTGGGGTGCTTTGTCTCCTTCATTCCTTGTGAAAATGAAAAATTTTGAGCCAGAACTGCATTTTTGTGTAAAAAATTTAATTTTTCATTTTCACTGCCCAGTTGTACCACAATTGGTGAAACCCCTGGGGGTTTGAAATGTACATTATACCCCTAGATGAATTCCCTGAGGGGTGTAGTTTGCAAAATGGGGTCACTTGTGGTGGGGTTCCTAACTTTTAGCATCTTATGGTGCCTAGAAACCTACATGGTGCCTAAAAAATAATCTCATAAAAAGGAGGCTCCAAAATCAAGTAGATGCTCCTTCTATTATGAAGCCTGTGGTTTGGTCAACGTGCACACTAGGGCCACATATAGGATATTTATGAAAACAAAAGAATTGGGGGAATAAATTTTTAGTCACATTTTTCTAGTAAAATGTACTGTGTTCCTTAGAAAAATGTATTAAAATTGAAAATCTGCAAAAAAAATGAAATTTTGAAATTTCACCTACACTTTGTTTTAATTCCTGTGAAACACCAAAAGGGTTAACAAACTTCCAAAATGCTGTTTTGAATACTGTGAGGGGTGCAGTTTTTGAAATGGCATCATTTATGGGGGTGTCTCACATACAAGTCCCTCAAAGTCACATCAGAACTGAACTGGTCCCTAAAAAAATCAGTGTTTGAAATTTTCTTGAAAATTTGAGAATTTGCTATTCATATTTTAAGCCTCCTAGTGTCCAAAAAAATTAAAAGGAGGTTGAAATAATGATGGCAACATAAAGTAGACATATGGTCTATGTTAGTTATTAACTATTTTGAGTGGTATGATTATTTGTCTCACAAGCAGAAAATTTAACATTTTGAAAATTGCAAAATTTTCCATTTTTTTACGACATTTTGGTATTTTTCACAAAAAAACACAGACTGTATCGACGAAAATTTACCACTAACTTGAAGTACAATGTGTCACGAGAAAACAATCTCAAAATCACTGGGATAAGTAAAAGCAAAAAAAAGTTATTCCCACTTAAGTGATACATGTCAGATTTGAAAAAAAGGGCTCTGTCAGGAAGGCAAAAACAGGCTGCGGCGGGAAGGGGATATATATATATACATCCTGACGAAGGGGACCAGCGCCCCGAAACGTTGAAGTTTGCATTAAACACGTAGTGTTACTTCGTGTATCCAGTCTCTGAGTGCCGCTCGCAATATCTTTGTTATATATATATATATATATATATATATATAGCTGCAGATACGGCACTCGCTGGATTTTCAATGTAGCAAGTAAATGAACTGGACTCACACCAGCCTGGTGTGAGTCCAGTTCATTTACTTGCTACATTGAAAATCCAGCGAGTGCCGTATCTGCAGCTATATTACGTCCTGAGGAGGATTATACAGGCACCAGGCACCGTGGTTGTTGCTGACTATACTGACAGAGTGCCGGACCTTCCCCTATTCTTATATATATATATATATATATAGCAGGTAAAGAAAGACTGGCACTCCTGGGTCTTGGTGCAATAGTATATTTAAAGCATGGAAACATACTATTGCACCAAGACCCAGGAGTGGCAGTCTTTCTTTACCTGCTACACCTACACCAGGACAGGCACCAGGGCGGATGACCTCAGGGAGTGAGTGCCGGGCCGCACTACGATATATATATATCTATATATATATATATATATATATATATATATATATATATATCTATATATACATAATCTCATTTTATTCAGGGGCAATTGTGCCACCCTGCTGTGAATCTTTCCCAACATTACTGGACGCATGCACATATAGGACTCCGGGTCACAAACCCGGAAGTCCTTTCATCGCAAAGGACAGCTAAAACCACAAGATAATGCTGTGTCCTCTCTCTCCCTACTGCCAATGTCCCCATGGAGCCTGCTGCCCCCTACTGGGGGGCCTTCTACTCCCAGGCCCCTCCAACAGTTCCAGCCCCAGATTAAGAGTACCCACTACTCCCCTCTCAGTGCCAATTTAGGAAATGCCATCTGCATCAGAACAGTAACGCCTCTTGTCCTGCCCAAGGCCGGCGCTACCTTTAGGCAGCTGTCTATGGACGCCAGGTTCCAAAATGCTGGCCGAGGAATACAGTGGCTGCCTTGTGGAAAAATTTGGAAACTATTCTTCTTAGCCAGGGCCTGACTCTCCAGTCCTCTCATGGGGCCTGTGGTGTGCATGCCAATCTAGTGCATCTGCACATACCCATCGGGAAGGAGGGGGTAGAGCAAAAGTCCAGCAGCAGCTGCTGAGGATTTCCTCCTGACAGGGAGAAAGCAAGTACTGTCCAGCCCCGAGGAGGTGGCACGCTGCTATCTGAGGGAGGGCCAGGTGTAGATGGTGGTATTGCTGCTTGCTGGGCAGGTACTGTCCCATAATTAAAGTTTCAGGAGAGCCGAAGAGAGCAGGCTGCCGCTAATGGGTGGCTTAAAAAGCAGTCAGAGAGAGTCAGACAGCAATCAGGGAAGGGGAGGAGGGCATGTCTTTAGGTCTATGGTGCTAAGCTGGACCGGCATGGCATCTGGGAATAGCACAGAGGCCCAACTAAAAGCACTAGCGGCCAGCCCAAGTTATTGAAAATAAGATTCACTGGGTGGCACCTGGCACACTGCAATCCCACCCGGCACAGCCCGTCTCTGCAAGTGTCGGGTTAGGCACCTCCTTCATTCTGTAGCCTGGCAGAAGTTTTGCCTAGGGTGTTGCCGTTAATAACAAGTAGCATGTCAATATCAAACATCTTTGCGTAATGGGCCCCATACTGTACATCAGCAATTAATTGTGATTGCTGATGTATGGAGCCCATTAGTTTCCAGCAAGTTTATGCTGATTGGACAGAGCTATTATTGCTGCTTATTTCATTGTTTTGCTTCACAATTTACTAGAAGTTTAACACACGAGACCCCTACCAAGAGAGTTCCCTACCAAGATTGGCAGTTACTGTATCATGCCCTTTCTGCCTGTACAGAACATGATAAATCTTTTCATGAATATATGTTTTCCTGGAACTATATAGTGAAAAATGTTTCCTCTATTGCTATAGCCTGCAGGGATAAGATTTATCCTGGACTTGACATGATGGGAACAAACTATAACATTTCTAAAATTGCTAATGTGGAAGAATGCAGGCAGCGATGCACCAACGAAGAACACTGTCAATTCTTCACCTATACCACAGAGAAGTTCCACAGCGTACAGCTGCGGTAAGTATGCTACAGTAAATATTGCAGAGGTGGATTGGCCTTAGGGTTCAATGGTAAGATTTCCGATGGGCTTACATACCTATGAAGCCTGTTTTGTTGCTAACATGTGGCCCTGCATGACAGACAGCCCACCAAACTAATTAAACTGTATTCACCCTTATTCATTCTGTTATTCCATCTTTGCGGTATAGAAACTCTGCCATTTAGTATGATGCTGCCATGACTACACAGCATGTTATACCATCAGGGGCGGATTGGCCCGGTGGGAAACTGGGGCATTTTCCGGTGGGCCAGCATATTACAGCTAGGAAGTGGCTGGTCACCCGGCTGGCTGAACCGTGGACCGCCATCCCCACAGTTAGAAGCCATGGCCGCAGCACTGTGCCCAAAACAAAGATGGTTGCAGCCAGTCTCAGGTCTTACATCACTCAGCGGGAGGGCTGGCCGCACACAGCGGCACAGAAATCCGTGGCCTCCATTATAGAAAGGGATGACAAAGCTCTTTTTTCTTTTTCCGTTTAAATGGATGTTGGAAACTAGTGAATAGTTTTCTTGGGTGTTGGTTTATATTGAATATTGGGTACTTGTTTCCTAGCACGGCGCCCGTCGTAGGTGATCGCATACCTTAAGTTAAGGCATGCGATGGACGCGACCGACGCGATTTCAGGGCTATTTTTAGCCTTTTCCCCGACAATTAAAAAATCGCGTCCATCGTATACCTTAAGTTAATGACCGATTCGATGGATGCGATTTTACATAGGGAACAATATTAAATGGGCCACTGGATCTGATTTTTCATTGTATACCCACCCTTATGGGTATTTTACATGACAAATGCCCCCCTCCCCCCATTGTTAACACCACCCCACGATGAACGGCAATCTGAAGCGTGGCAAGCGCAGCGAGCCCGCGAGGGGACGCGTAATACCTGTGAAGTAATGCGGGGCTCGCTGCGCTCACCACGCTTCGGGCTTGGTGGCTCGCTGCGCTCGTCACACTATATAATATCAACTCCACGCTGACGTGGATAGTGGGGGTATGAAAAGGTCGGAGGACGCGTACCGCCGCCCCTCGCGGGCTCACTGTACTTGCCACACTTCGGGTTGGCTTTGATCGTGGGGTGGCGTTAACAATGGGGGGGCATTTGACCCATCAGGGTTAGGAAACAATAAAAATTGGGGTCTGGGGGCCATTTAACATTGGGGCCAATGTAAAATCTGGTCTCAGGGACCATTTTACATTGATTCCAATGTAAAAATCGCGTCCATCGCATGCGATTTGGTTGCATGCGATGCGATCAACGCGATTTCGGGGGGTCCCGATGGATAAAAATTTTATCGCTGGCGCCTTGCTAGGAAACAAGTAACGAATATTGTAATTAGGAATAGGTCTGCTCCTCTTCCTTTCTCTGCTATTAATGCAAGCATTGTTTGACATTATCCCTCTAGAAACATGTGCTACTTCAAATACTCCGGCAAAGGAATGCCCACAAAGATAAGGAAGCTGGCCAATGTAATTTCCGGCTTCTCATTAAAGTCTTGCGGAAAATCTTCTCTAGGTAAGCATTATGTTTTATGTGGGCAATCTTGTATTTTACTGGCGGTAACTATGGGGGTGGCTGCATTCAGAAACAACAGTAACCAGACATATATTCCTTAATGAATAGGAAGCTTGTTTTATGGAAGACAAAGAAATGTTAATACCATATAGACAACAAATTACATGGCTTGTGATACCGTGTTAGATCCGGTTTGTCCTTGGTTACTTACATATAAATAAAAGATAAATTGTCTATCTGTATACTGATAAAGTGTAATATACAACACACACACAAATGCACACAAATTGCAAACTAATTGAAACTGTTAAATAACCATTGACTTTATATATGAAAACTAACTACAGTATCATCTTAATAATAAATGTGTAATGTTGATGAATTTTGCAAGTCCACCCAATACACAAACTCCTCAAGGTTCTGCTACCTCAGCGCACAAAGATTTTCAGGATATTATATATAGTAAAAAAATTGACATACAGGATATTCAGGACTCTTGTACCGGATCCCATTTGGGAAGTTCCGCCTAATTGGGCACCATAGTGGAAATCCACTGGTCTGGCCAGACCAAAAGGAAAAGACTGCGATTTATCTATTTTTATCTTTTTATTCCTATTTTATTTCTTGTTTTTTTCCCCACTAATCACTACTAATAATGTCCCTCAAGAAATCAAGTCAAAATATCCTGATCTCTAAAAAAGAGGATTGTTAACATCAATAAGCTGCTAATACAACTAATCAATTTAGTCTATAAAATGAATCAATTTTATTTTAAATTGATGTATTTGTAAATTATGTTTGTCACTTTTTAAACACTGGCCAGTGATTTACAATTTATGTACAATAAAAACTAACTATTCTATAGATTATCTCCAGCACAGTCTTTATGTGTTCTTTGTTTTTACTGATTTTTATTTATTATTTATTAGCAGTTTCTTGTATAGCGCACACATATTCCGCAGCGCTTTACACAGAGAAAATTTGAACATTCACATCAGTCCCTGCCCCAGTGGAGCTTACAATCTATATTCCCTACTACATATACATGCACAAACAGACATTCTAGGGTTAATTTTTTGGGAGCCAATTAACCTACCAGTATATTTTTGGAATGTGGGAGGAAACCGGAGTACCCGGAGGAAACCCACGCAAGTACAGGGAGAATATACAAACTCCGCACAGTTAGGGCCATGGTGGGTATTGAACCCATGACCTCAGTGCTGTGAGGCAGTAATGCTAACCATTACACCATCCATACTGCCCAATACTACTGATTAGAATATATTTATCAAATAGCATTGTATAATGTTATTAACATTTCTATTTTCAAATCCATTCCAATGGCGCCTACACACATAGCGATTTTGTGTCATTTTATTAGCGAGCTGACTTTATTTGACTAGATCACTTCATGCATTTTAAATTTAGTCAGATTGCCGGTGTTCTTACCGGAGAACACTGGCCCTGACAGATCGCTCAGCACACATTGCTGACACATTGCTGTGCAGCGCTGTGTGCTGAGTGATCTTACTCAGCGATCTAACATCACTCAGATCGCAACATCGCAACATCTGTAGGCCCCATTACTTTTTGCAGCATGTTTTCCATAACAGCATAAAAACCTTTGCACAGTAATATATATATATATATATATATATATATATATATATATATATATATATATAAACAGCACTTACCTATCCTGGGAACCAGGGTAGGAAACAGACCAGCACTCACGAAGTTTGAAGTGAAGAAAAAGGTGTATTGAATAATTCAAAGCATTATACAAAGTACAGTGCAGCAGGGCTGACCCAACAGCCGTTTCAACTGGATGCCTTCCAGTTTTCGTCAGGGGTGGAAGGCATCCAGTTGAAACGGCTGTTGGGTCAGCCCTGCTGCACTGTACTTTGTATAATGCTTTGAATTATTCAATACACCTTTTTCTTCACTTCAAACTTCGTGAGTGCTGGTCTGTTTCCTACCCTGGTTCCCAGGATAGGTAAGTGCTGTTTATCATTATCCATTGTGGACCTTGCACCACTCTTTCCTACATGTACCTGAGTGCCGTTTTGAACTACTTCAATATATATATATATATATATATATATATATATATATATATATAATATATAACCACCTTGTGTGTAACTCTCCTTTTATATGCAGAGAATATAAGATGAAATATTGAATCCCCCAGTGGAATCTCTATTTCATTTAGGATAGGTTTTATCCTCATGTCATAAACAAGGTTATATAGACGAGTGCTTTAGGTTATTAAGTGTCACCAATCTACCTTGCTTGCCTGCATCTCGAATAGTAATGAGGTAATTGTTCTTAAGCTGACATAAAGCCTCCTCTCAAGTTCATATAATCAACATCGCTACTGAAATTCTTAAACTTCTAAGGATCCCCGGGCTGGTATAGTATAAAATCCAAAGTTCTTTTTAGGTCATTGGGATTGTTTTTATATACTTTGATTGTCTAACAAATAGATTAGTTGATTTACAGTATACTTTGATGTTCTTGCATTGTAAAGCATTGATTTTTTTTATCCCACAGTGACCTATTATGATTTTTCTAAGCTTCAAAGAACTTGAATAATAATTTTTCTTTCAAAAAATGTTTAACTGAATAAAAAATACATAATTGGCTCGGACACTTGATCAATTTTTTCCCAAATCCATGACGTGCATTATTAAACACTGATTAGAAGGGAGAAAGAGGCGAGTGTAGGGGACAGGGGATTTCCCATACTAAGGAGAAAGTAATGAGAAGTGTAGCACAATACGCTAGCGCTAGATAAGTAAATGTTAATAAATAAATAAGTATTGGCAAAGCAGAACATTACCTAATAGAAAATATTTACTTACATGTGTTGGCATCACAGAGGATAGCCTTCTCAACAAATGACTTAAATGTGTTCAAAATCATTTTAATTGAGTTCATTGAATATTAACCGTTGTGCTTCTTACCGGAAGCAAGCCTCAAGAGCATTAGTAGTCCTTTATCCAATAGTCAGTACGGACATTAAAGTTAACAAATATCGCACTGCATGTATACAGTTTGCGATGTTGATGAACAGGCAGGGGCGCCGACAGCACCGCTGGGCCCGAGAAAAAAGGCCACACCCCTGTTAAAAAAAAAAAAAGAACCTTAGTAGCTGGGGCCCAGCCGACCGGGGGTTGGTCAACCTGTCATGGAGAGAGAGAGGACTCCCCTGATCAGCACAGCACTGAGCAGTGTGTGGTGGCCACAGGAGAGAGGCCAAAGGCTGTGCTGGCCTATGGAGAGGCTGTGCTGCAGCAACGGCTGCTTGTCCTCTCTACTCACACTGCCTGGCTAGTTGCAGCAGGGGAAGGGGGAGCAGTACCTGGGACAATCCATCTGACCCGGATCCAGGTAAAAAGTACCCCCCTCTGCACCACTGTGTGTTGGCCCACAGGATCGACATCACAAGAAAAAAATAGATTGTGCAGTCTAGTATAGTCAAAATCGTCCACAGCCAAAATCACACCTTGGGTGAGATTTAATAGGATGAGAGTTTCAGAAAGTGAGAGATTTGGTGAGAAATCTCCAGGTTTTTTTTAAAGCGGCAATCATTTACACTGCAAAACCAGTTTGATTTTGCAGTGTAAATGATTGCCGCTTTAAAAAAAATAAATGGAGATTTCTTCCCAAATCTCTCAC
Source organism: Crinia signifera (assembly GCF_055691185.1). NCBI lineage: Eukaryota > Metazoa > Chordata > Amphibia > Anura > Myobatrachidae > Crinia > Crinia signifera. The sequence goes on from NC_139217.1 coordinate 85,444,647, forward strand.
TTTGGGGGTTATTCTAGTTCATTCTTTCTGACAAAATCCTTCTTAGATGGACAAAACCATGTGCACTGCGGGTGGGGCAGATGTAACTTGTGCAGAGAGAATTAGATTTGGGTGGGGTTTTTCTTCAAAGTGAGATCTATATTGCAGTGTAAAATAAAGCAGTCAGTATTTTCCCTGCACAGAAACAAAATAACTCACCCAAATCTAATTCTATCTGCACATGTTACATCTGCCCCCCTGCAGTGCACATGGTTTTGTCCATCTAAGAAGGATTTTGTCAGAAAGAATGAACTAGAATAAACCCCTTTGTGAATCTCTCATTCTATTAAATCTCACCCCTTGTGTATGCACCTTTAGCATACCTCCCAACTGTCCCGCTATTCGTGGTTCCGTTTTTTTTATGTTCCCACGTCCCACCCAGGGCCGGCAGTGTTCCATGGTGGGGATGGGCAGTTGGGAGTTCCCTCCTGTCACCGGTGAATATATGCTGTGCGCATGCGCACAGTGTCTATTTCTGCAGCCAGAGGGGCTGGGGGCATGGCCAGCAGGTCACATAGCTGCTGGCCATGCCCCCACAGTGGGAACGAGTATAGGCCACTCCCCTTGCCACTAGGTCCATTCAAAATTTCGGGCCGCTCCTCCGGTGCGCAAAATGTCCGGCTTACTATACGTCTAATATTAGGGGTATGCCTTTAGTCATGCTAATAGTAACGCTACAATACTGTACTGTATACTATACTATATGAACTTGAGAAAAGCAAAGGTTTTAGCAGGACACCAGCTTAAGAAAAATCACCTCATTACTATTCGAGAGGCAGACATGGGAGGTTGTGTGGTGACACTTAACAAACAAGATTTTATTGACGAGAGTTTTAAGTGATGATAAAGCCTGTCTTATTTTAAAATAGAGATTTCTCTCTAGGAAATTTAATAATTCACTTAACGAGCTTATGGTTAGCATATGACAAGGGGGAAGAAGGTTCTATGGAGCTTACAGAGATCTCGGATTTAAATTATAACCAAATAAATAGATAAATATCTTTCAAAACATCTAGCAGGTACACAGTTTTTTTTTCCCACTGGGCTCTACAATGTCTCATATGCAGTATCCAGAAATCTTAAAAATGTTGGCATTTCACCAAATACTAAGATGTTGAGATGTATTGAAGCACAATACTACATAGGTGCATGCTTCAAATGACCACTACAATACTATATGCAAGTACCATTTAAGACCATAGAAATGATTGATATTACTTTCAGCACTGGGATGATCTTCTGATACCCCTTTCACACAGAAAATGAAAATTCCTGGTGAAGCAGTTCCACCCGGGAATTTCATTAAATACACGGGGCCAAATGTAATAGGGTGAGAGTATTCAGAAAGTGAGAGATTTTGGGAGAGTTTTTTTTAAAGCAGCAATCAATTACACTGCAAAACCAGGTTGATTTTGCCATGTAATTGATTGCTGCTTTAAAAAACATGGGGAAACTCTCCCAAAATCTCTCACTTTCTGAATCTCTCACCCTATTTCATTTGGCCCGCCGGTTCCTTTTTCTGTGTTAAAGGGTCGATCCGGATCTTAAAAGACCAGGGTCGGAGATCGAGTTTAAGATTTGGGTTGGTGGTCCTGGACCAATTAAAAATTGTTTATGGTGAACGGAAAAACCAGTTTGTAGTACAGTTCTGGGCTCCTCACTACCAAAAAGACATAATTAAACTGGAGATGGTTCAGCGTAGGGGAATACGATGGCAATACTTCTGCATAAAATATATTATAGGGGACCCCCTCAGATCAGAATCAGAGGTTAGGCAAATCCAATTTGGGCACTTTTCACCTGATTTCTCATCCCGATCTTTTGGAATTGGGTGAAAAGGGGCCAAATCATATACAGTAAGGCCCTTATTCTGGTTCACTCGCAAATGCAAATTCCTTCTCAAATGGACAAAACCATGTGCGCTGCAGGTGGGGCAGATGTAACATTTGCAGAGAGAGTAAGATCTAATTCTGTCTGCACAAGTTACATCTGCCCCACCTGCAGTGCACATGGTTTTGTCCATTTGAGAAGGAATTTGCCTTTGCGTGCGAGTGAACCAGAATAAGGGCATTAGTATATGGCCAGCTTAAGAGGCCTATTTATTTATCAAAGTAATTCTGTCCTTAAAATGTGTGTAAACTACTGTTTCTGCATGCTGAAAGCATCCCTAAACATCACCAATATTTAACAAGTCTATAAAGCAGGAGACATCTCTTGCTTTCCGAGAAACAAGGTTTGGAGCAGCTGGGTCAGTTGTTTTCTTGTTTCCTCTATCTGGCTGTATAACAAGCTCAGAAAATGTATATTGCTGTATGAAAGTGTTGTGCAACTATGATCCTAAGCTACAGGAAATGTTTGGTTGAGCTATTTCTACCAAACAGGGTCACCCAGTCATTAAATCCAAGGGTTTACATCATTTTTTTCACCCTGCACTGTGATTGTTTACAAAGAGCAATATAAAAAAAGACATCATAATGTATAATTGCTTGTAAATTGTTACTTTAAGCCGTCCATGCTTGTCTATTCTTGTGATTAGATGAAGATTAGAAATCCAGGGAATTTTAAGGAATTTTTTATGCTGTTTATTGCAAATTCTATAATACAATATTAAAAAATAATGCCATAAATAATACTATAGATCAGAGTTTGGCAAACTGTGTGCCGTGGCTCCCTGCGGTGCCTTGAGACACTTGCAGGGGTGTCCTGGGTTGGTGGTCCAGAACCAACTCGAATTATTAATGGTTAATTATTTATGAGCAAACCCAGTGCTGTTGGCTGCTAGTCATAAAATGTGTTCAAACAGAATGAAATCCTGCTCTTCACCACATAACTGACCCTAAGAATCACATATAAACACAATCTACTTATTTGTTTTTGGCCTAGGGGTGGCGCGAAAAAATTCTGATACTCTAGGGTGCCGTGATTCAAGTAAGATTGGGTGCTCCTGCTATAGATGCTTATAGTATTTTATTATTGTATTATATAGGGGCATATGTAATAGGGTCATATTTTGCAGAAGATGCAGGTGTCCAGCCGATGTTGGATTTTTAAAAGCGGCAGCAATTTAAAAGGGTACTGGAGAGTCTTATTGTGCTTGGAAGGGCATTCCATAGGGTGAGTGCAGCCCCAGTGGCGTAAGTTTGTTTAAGTAGCCCGGAGGCAAGCCAAAAGTTGGTGCCCCCCCCCCCATAGCTAGAGAGAGGGGGGGGGAGAGAGAGAGAGAGCGAATTAATGAATTATGTAGAAAGAGAGAAACAAGATTGTCAGAGAGAAAGAGAGATGTCATGGAGAGAGAGGCTTTAATAGACTCACCCTCCGGTGCTGCAGCGTCTCCCACCTAGCTCCCGGCTCTATTTCGCCAGCTTCACTGACAGTCACAGCACACTGGCTGTGTGAAGTGGTGTTTCCTTAGCCTCAGGCCAACTTCCGCCGCGCTGCCAGGCCTGCCAGGAGCGGTGACGCAGCCGCGGCTTGTACACACAAGGCTACGGAGGAGGTGGGGCCGCCCACACCTTTGCACACACGGGTACGGGGGAGGGGGGGTCGCCCGCCGGGAAGGGGGGGGGGTTGCCCCCCTAACCACTTCACAGGTCGCCCGCCCTCACCACTTCACAGGTCGCTCGCCCTCACCACTGCACACCGCACAAAGCTACAGGGGAGGGGGGCCACACGCACCTCTTCACACAAGGGTACCGGGGAGGGGCACACACAGGGCCCGCACTGTGCTGCATAACATAGGCAGCGGCACATCGGAGGCAATGGAGCCAGTGCCCCCTTTAAGCCTAGCGCCCGGCGGCAGATGACTCCATTGCCTCCGGGAGTTCCGCCACTGTGCAGCCCCATTAAAGACCTGTAATAGTGAATGGGAGCTAGTAATCCGTGCAGAAGAGAGACGCAGATCTTGTGCAAAGCAGAGTGGTAGATTTGGAAAATATTTAGAGATAAGTAAAGAGATTTACATTGGAGTAGTATGCTTAATATTTATATAGTATTTTATATTGAATACAGTAAAATACAGGCAACCAATGGAGGGACTTGCAGAGCGGATCAGCAGACGAGCGTTTTGCTTAGGAAGATAAGCCTAGCAGCAGTGTGAGAGAGGGTCGTGTTTTGGATATGTTTTTTTAGATGCATGATTTGGAGACAGATTGGCATATATTCAATGCCGTGGGCGAGCGGTGACTGCGAGCAGGACTTTTTGCTTGCAGTCACCGCTCACCCTGTCAGTATTCAACTGACCCCCCTCATACGTTTTTTGAGCGAGGGGGAATTTGCGTATGTGCCTCCAAAAGCTGCGAGAATCGAGGCTAATTACAGTGAGTTTGCTGCACTAGCCTCGGCTCTCGCAGTTTAGGGGAATCCTCGCCGTTCTGTGACTGCGAGGATTCCCCCGGAACGTTGCATAGTGCGAGCGGCTGGCGCGGGGGTTAAACTGCGAGGATCACTGGTTTTCTGTGATCCTTGCAGTTTAACCCCCTCGCCGGCCGCTCGCACCGGCATTGAATACATGCCATTGAATGTGGGTAACAAAGGACAGTTCAGAGCTGAGGATGACCCCTAGGCAACGAGCTAGTGGGGCAGGGTAGATTGTCGAGTTGTCAACATTTACGGAGATATCAGTATTACATATGCCCCCCCCCCCCTTACAGTACTAGATGAGATCAATAAATCAATATTAAGGTGCCGATTTATCACCACCCGCATCTGAGGATGCAGATGTAATGTGATAATATTGGCCTATTCTGCAATGTGATAATTCATTATATCGCATGGATGTACAGTATCTATTATTGCATGCAGGGACCTTTAATGCATTTAGGTGATACTAAAATAGTGTTAAAAGTATGTGAAAACCCCTTATTTCACATTATTTTAGTAAAAAGAAAAAGTTAATAAATCTGCCCCTAAGTCACAAATATAGGTTTCACCTTCTCTGTGTTGTTACACTGGTCACAGGAGCTGTGAATCCTGGATCAGAGCTTGTAGAAAGTGAGTTGACATGAGGAATCCTTGCAAGGACACAGACAGACATTTGCATGATTAGTCTGCCCTGGACATTGACTGGTCAAGGGCAATTTATCTACATCTCGTTTCCCTGACAATCAGCATTTGTGCCTCTATAATGAATACATTTGTGCACACCTAAGTCTTGTACCTTTTGCAGTGAATGACGTTGTCAGCATTATTTACACACTAGCTTTCAGTTATTCTTTACAGTGACTTTGCTGTTCTGTGATAACTATGGCCTTTATTCCCTTAACTTGCTGCCGCACAGGAGATATCTGTGTCACCGCCCCCAATAGAAAGCTGCTACCATTGTGCTTCTCTCCTCTCAGGCTCCAACAACGTGAGATCAGCCTGAGAGGAGAGAAGCGCAATGGTAGCGGCTCTACATTGGCCTACATTGAAATCAAGCTCTGTCCCTGCGATGGGTCTCTCTGGCACTATCAGAGTTATTTTCATTAAAAGTACCCCAAAGCTGTATAGTGCATTTGTCACCACCATCGACATCACCGCTACCGCTGTCGGCACTCCCTCCCCATTGGGATGACCCATGCACGCTATTAGTGCTGATGGTCTTCAGGGCTTCATTCTTATGTGCTTCAGTGCTGAAATGGGAGCTGGTGCTGTGCAGCCTCACTTTACTGCACCTGGGGTCACAGAGCAGCAGGATACCCCAAAATCACCGGACCCTGGGGAGTGAGTATGACTTTTTTCCCCATCAAATACACATAGCTGATAATACTGCCACATCCCTGCACTACAGTACGTTCAGAGAACAGACAGAGAAAGCTGTGCAGAACCCCCCATTTGCAGGTGAGTCCTGTGATTCGCCACCTGAAAGTAAATGTATCCAAATCTCAATTCCCATTCTAAGTATGGGAAATGTGATCTGGTTGCTAAAAAAAAATGTGAATTAAAGGTTTTGTTGCAAAAATACATTTAGGTTATAGTAAACGAATGGGTGTATAGTAAAACCACCAATTCCACATTATTTTAGTAAAAATAATGTTAATAAAATAGATACCTAATTAAATAAGTCTGGCTACATACAATCGTAGGTAAGTCAAGACATGGAAAAATGTCTTGAGAAATGTAACAATTTTGTTTGCTCTATTATATTCTATAGGTTGCCAAAGAGATCTCTTTCAGACAATGGAATTTTCCGGGGAGAGCCTGGCAAGCATTATTGCCCCCGATGTGAATACATGTCAGAAGATTTGCACATTCTATCCCAACTGTTTATTCTTTACCTATATAACAAAAGAAACAAACGATCCATTGCTAAGGTGAGTTGCAGTAACTGTCCCCCGCAGCCTACTTACTGAGAATGACGAACTTACAGATTAACCCAACAGGTAAAGTAATAACAATTTTACAGTATGCCTCAATATACAGGGCCAACTTAATATTTAAGCACACTGAGCAGCAGCTGCCCAGGGCCCCACAATTGTGGAGGCCTTCGAGCAGAGGTGGCTGGTGGTCACACAATAAGGGCGGCAAAGCAGTGTTCTCTACCTAACTTCCAGCTTGCAGCCAGACAGTGAACGGCTGTCAGCATGCCGATTGGTGGATGGCAAGAGCTATCCACCAATCGTAGTTCTGACTCTATGGAAAGATGGCACATGAGTGTGAATGGCTGTCAGCATGCTGATTGGTATATTGGCAAGAGCAATCCACCAATCGTAGTTCTGACTCTAGGGAAAGATGGCACATGAGTGTTAAGGAGCCCATAGACGCTCCGTTTTTGCCGGCTCCATTCTGTACTATGCGATGCGCGCTCCCGCGCATCACATAATACGGTACAAAAAGTATGTGCTGCACATACTTTTTGTACTAGGTACACATCGTTTCGGATCGCAGTGCATGCACAATGCATGCACAAGGGATGCGATCCGATACGGTGTGTACTTTAAAAGTACAGAATGGACCGCAAAAACGGACCGTGTATGGGGGGCATTAGTATTACTTTTATTGGTTCTCTTAAATGTGTAATGGCCCCAGCGCATTGCTTTCCCCAGGCCTACAATGCTGTTGAGATGGCCCTCTCACCGTCAAGACAAATACTAGAGGTGAGAACATTAAAAAAAAAAAAATTCTAAAACTATATGTACAGTAGCATTGCATTTTTACCCTACAAACTAGATAGGCAGACGTTTCACTTGATGATTCAGTGTATTTCTGAAACATGGCACCTCTGCTAAATGATATTTTTCACTAGCAAAATTAGATTTTTACTACAATTTCATCATACTTGCATTTGATACAAAGGAAAATCTGTGGCAAATTACAGGTGTCTTATTTATACAATGGTGTGAACGGCTATTAAACTAATTTTATGCATACTCCCTTTTTGTTTGGACAGGCCCCATTTAGTATTTTTATAAGAACTTTCCTTTATTGAAGTTACTAGGCCTGATATTGCCTTTAATACTAGACCCGATTCAGAGTTGATCGTTGATGTGCGAATTGAAAATCTATTTCATGCACACGGATCGGAGCGGAAACCCAAACAGCATCAGAAATAGCAAAAATATCTAATCGCAATCCCCTCATAATTTGACGGACAGAAAGCCAGCGATTTGAGGGTTGGTATACACACCGCCCCCAAAATTCCATGCACACAGAGTGTACACACAAAGGTGCTGCTGTGATCAGAGATATAATAAAGGTGGCAATAAAGGGGTGGGCATTTATGGGTGGTGACTGGTAGGTGGCTAGAAGTGCACGCAATAATGGTCCATATAGTGGGCGTATTAAGGGATTGATGTGGGTGTGTCAATGCAACCTGCTTCATTTCCATACAGTACATACAGTTGCACACATACAACACTATGGTCAGATGGAGGCACACACTGCATTTCCTGGTGCTATTTTCGATATTGCGACTGTTGGGGGAATAAAGTACAGAGGTATATCAGGAGCTATGGAATTATCCCGACACTGAAGCAGCCCAGTTAGGCATATTTATTGAAGATAGGATATTGTACCGCCATACTCATTGTGATATGCATACATTGGTTATGCAGATAACAGAGCAGGGTTTTAGCAGTCACCAGCCGGAGCAGTAAGCACCGATGCAGATACTGAACAGCAGTCACTCAATTAATGCAGGCAGGTGTCGGGGCTAAGGGGGGGATTTGCATCTCCCACCATGTGACTCTACACAGTACCAAGATTGCACTGCATGTGTGTGTAGTACTATCCTCTGAGACCATCTTTCTTAGTGAATTAAGCTTCCCTGGAAGAACTACTAAGGAGTAGGCACAGCAGTATACTTCATAATCAATGGTGGTGTATAAGAATGCACCAAACCGGTATTACAGCGTGCCATTTTTATAATGATGTAGATACTAAGGGGACCAACAATAGACTCTGCACACATACTGTATGTGAATTATTTTTGTTTTGGTAGAAATCGTTGCTATATAAAGACATCAAAGAGTGGAACACCGACTGCAGTGACATATACAGAGAACGTTATATCAGGATTTACTCTCCTACCCTGTCAGACGAGCCCTTCAGGTGAAACAATAATGATATTACTTTAAAAAAAAGCAATCTGGAAATGATTATTTTTGTTATCATCAGAATTCTTTTTAACATCATCATTGTAATTTTGCTGTCTGTAGTATGCCCACTGTCGGTAACCCGTGATGCAGAGTTTCATGGTACTGACCTGGATGTAGAAGATGCCAGCAGAGACAAGGATTGCCAGCAGCGCTGTACAAACAACATCAGATGCCAATTCTACACCTTCAAATCACCTCAACCAGAGTGCCCTCAAAATAAGTAAATTATTAGATAAATATAGACAATATCATTGCTTTGTGCAGAAACTGCCTTATATCCATGTATGTGTTTCCCTAAGGTGTAAATGCCACTTAAAGATGTCTGCCAATGGGCTACCAACTGCCATAGTACATGGAAAAGGATGGATTTCAGGGTTCTCATTAAGACTGTGTAAAACCAGAACAATAGGAGGTAAAGTGAGTATGTTTCATGAGAAGATATGAATGAAAGAGGACATCTTGTTCAGCACTTTATTCCCCTACTAGATTGTAAGCTCCTCCGAGCAGGGCCCTCTTCCCTCCTGTTGTCAAAGCCCACTTCTCTTCACATGTCACTCACAGCTCTCCTATACTCAATAACTCAGTGACCATCTTCGTCTGCATACTCATCTTCATCATTGGCCTCAAGCCTCTAGTTGTATGTTGATTGAGTTCTTCTCACTACTTATATTTAAACTGTAATGTGTATTGAACTGTGGCGCTCTTTATTTGTACTTTGTACGGCACTGGGAAACACTTGTGGCGCCTTATAAATACAATTATAATAATAATAACAATACCATAAAACTAGACAGTTATTAGAACACTGCAGCTTATAAACGGAATCCTGGACTGGCTTTATTGCCGATGATTGCTTTAGCTTCAATTGTGCTTCCCTTCTCTGTCATCTGCCCATATTATTCTGCTCCTGTATTTCTTAATTCTGATTGTTTCTGATTCAGATTGTTTGCTGCCTGTGCCATATTTCTGCTGATCCCTTGTGAAGTATGAAACAGACGGAGACCACAGCAAAGACAGAGGGTTATATGTATCAAGCTTTAACAAGTGATCAAATGGGGAGTGATAAACCAGCCAATCAGCTCCTACCTGTCATTTTTTAAAACTCAGCATATAACATGGCAGGTAGGAGATGATTGGCTAGCTGTTTATCACTCTCCAATTTATCACTTTTTGAAGCTTGATACATCTGGCCTTGAGTGCTAAAGCATTTGCTGTCTTTTGTGCAGGCTCTGATCGGTCCTCGCTACATGTCTCAATAAATAAATCATTTACTAAGATGTCATTAATGTCTTGCTGTGTTATGGTTGAAAAAAAGATATGAACTAAAACGGAAGGGTTTTTAGCAGCACATATTGCCATGTATATATGTATTAAAAAGGCAAAGTGTAGCATTTCTTATTATATTGTGAAAGCATTGGGGGCAGTTCCAGTTATTGAGCCGTGAGTAAAATTTGTGTATTTAAATATGGCACACAGTATATTAGAAAAATAGTGTCAAAAAGCGCTACACCTAACACAAAATATCTCTGTAGAATACAACATGCCCCTCATAGTGCATGTACCAGAATATAATTTACGTCTACCTGCTTATATTTTTGATCCTGTCCTCCTGTGTTCCATTGTTGCAGGGATAACCAATAGAAATATATAAAATGTGTAGAGTAATACTACATAACAATTCATTAAAGTGCAGTATTGCCACATATATAGAGAAGTGCCCAAATCTAACTTCAAAACTACAAACATGTTAAAAAATAATGACACATGGATAAAATAACCTTTAGGGGGATCCACTAGCACATTGCGGCCTTCTCAGGGCTAATTAGATAGCCCTGAGCAAGTGCGGATAATAGGATATCGGCCGTTGGGAGGATCTTGCAGCTTACTGAGTCCCAGAGTGCCCACCCCCATCGGAAAACCGCCATCCCCCCACCCCCCGCTGCCGTATCCCCCCGCAGCCATGTAAGGGGGTGTGCTATGAAAACACACCCCCTCGCATGTGTCCGCAGCAGGAGAAATCCTTCGATGGTCCCTGACTATCTAATGATTTCTCCAGGGCTAGGAAATATGTGTCAGTGGAGACTGACTTATATTTGCAGGCTCCGGAACGAAGACAGGGGTGGGCAGCTGACATCATTTGACGTCAGCCGCCCGCCCCCGGCACACTGTGTCACGACCACATTTACATGGGAACGCCTGGCATTTGCATGGGGATGTCCATGAAACACTGGATGTTCCCATGTCCCAGCACCGGCACTGCCCCGACCCCCCATGCCCCCCTTTGTCCGAGTGCCACGCGGACTGTGCAGGTTGGCAAAGGTGCCCGCACAGGAGCCCTGCACATGTGCATTTGAGAATGTGCGCATGCGCCGAGCTTCGACATTGGTCCTTCGTGCAAAATTAGAATCAGGGCCATAGTGTATTAGTAATATATGTGTACCCAAATAATATGCAAAATCAAATCTGCATGCCAGATGTGCTGTGGATAGTCACCCACATTAAATGGCGCACATATCATCCACATTTTTTGTATCCCTGCAACCACCACGAATAATCTCAAAGTAAAAAGGATTTCACAAATGTGTGGTACGTTCAAACATAATGTTCTGTTACCCATACAAACAACCTAAGGTCTATCTACATTATAAATGCAAAAATCTAGCCTACCCGAATCAGAGGTCATTGAGAAGTATACATCCTGCGCATTTCATCCTTTATCTGCTTTAGACTTCCTCAGGGGTAACCATAGCTATATGCACAGTATATGCATGTATATACTCTTCCACCATATGTATATTTTTTGTTCAGACCACAATTACTGTATGTATACTGTTTGTGAGACCTTGGCTCCAAGACAGGTAGACTCAAACGAAATACTGTAGGTTGCAACAAGACAGGGTTTTATTACTAAGCAAATTAACAGGAGGCTTATCAGCAGCACATTAAGTCAAAAACAAAACCAGCTTTTCTTCAGCAGCAATAGGTAAACTTTTTTCCATTCAATTAGAACACAAAGGGCGGTATTCAATGAGCCTGATTCGCCATGTTTTTATGGCGAATTTGTGCTGTTTGGCGAATTTTTGACTAAAACGGTGAATCACCCTATTCAATGACCAGATGGCGAATACATTTGAAGGTTTTTTTCGCCATGATTCACCGAGTAGCAATCGCTATCTTTTTATGGAGAAGTGGAATGTGAACTTTTAAAATAAAGTGTTTTGTTTTTTACATTTGGTGTCAAAAAATCAGGAATTTTATTCTGAGGAGGGGCATGCTATTTTTATTCATGTGCTGTAAGCACATGAATATATATTTAATTGTAAAAAAAATATATATATATTTTTTTTTACACAGCAGCCAGCAGGGGGCGCCGGAGCTGAGCCGCTCATTAGATATTCATATATTCACTGCACCCGATCGTTACATATGCACGATCGGGTGTAGTGAATATACCCGGTCCCCTGCTGGCACCCCCGGGGGGCAGCCTATGCTGCCTGGCACCCGGGGAGCCCACCTCCCCCTCACATACGGTCTGGGGCAGGCAGAGAGACTTCCATCTCCCTGCCCGCCACCGTCCTCAGGCTCCCTGCGGCGTTCGCCGCAGGAGCTCATATTCGCCGGTCAGGGGCAGCGAGCCCCTGACTCGTTGAATACCGGAGCCGGCGAGGCTCCGGAACGTGGCGAATGTGCAGCGAATCCTAAACAGGATTCGCTGCACCTCGCCGGTATTCACATTGAATACCGCCCTTTGTCTCTGTTCTTTTAGCTTCAGAACAGACAGGCATAGACCAAGGCACTCACCCTGTCTCTGTATTAGCAGGTCCCAGACAGACCCTAGCAGCCCTATCTCTTTCTCTGGCTTGCTTTCTTCACCACACACGGTCCCAACCCTGCTCACAGGCAGCTTCCCCTATTAATCAATTCCAGAACTGCACCTGAACTGCCAGTTCAGGAGTTGATTAACCTGGTGTGTGTTATAGGAATGTACCACTCATTTCAGCCCTATCTGGGATTTATACCACTAACATCAGCAATCTCAGTGGCACATACCTGCCATCAAGCACTTTTCCTGCAGACTTCCTACATGTTGTATAAGGTTTGCAAGGTCTTTATGACAAAAGAGTAGTAGACTGAGGGTAAACTATTTATGACTAGCGGAAGCCATATAATGGGGGCATAAGAACATCGATTCAGAAGCACACTTTCTAAACAGATGCAGGGACTACAGGGTCATGTAGTGATGTATACACTGTTCAATCACAAAATACAACTAATAGAAATGTTACAAACTTTTCCTGCTCTCTTTCAGGATGTGGACAGCCTGTCGATGTAGAAAGTAGAATTGTAGGTGGCAGAAACAGCTTATTGGGAGAATGGCCTTGGCAAGTGAGCTTGCATCTTAAATTATCAGCTAGTAACAACAGGCATGTATGTGGTGGATCAATTATCAGCAACCAATGGATAGTAACAGCAGCCCACTGTGTGGAACTGTAAGTATGGTTTGCTTAAAGTATATCAATGATTGATTACAAATGACTTGCCATGCAGAATAGATTATGATGGCATCATGGTAATGGTATACAGTACAACCAGGGCAGCCGAGAGGTATGCCGGGCCCCGGCACATTTTTTTTGGAGGCGTGTTAGACCAGGCCCCCAAAACATTTAGGCCCCCAAACACACCTACAGCATGTGCTGCGCTGACAGTAGACTCAGCATGAGCTCTCACACTGTCAGTGTGTGTGCTGCTGCCCTGGAGGGACAGAGGGGGAAAGGGGGGTGGGTGGGGGGTGGACCAGGGCACCCGCTGGGCCCCTTCAGCAAGCCCGGGCCCAGGTAATTAGTACCTGCTCTCCCCCTCTCGGCGGCCCTGAGTACAACATGGACTATGATAAAAATAATATATCTATACAGTAGATTACATGCGAACCATTATTTTGCACCATCAATAGTACCGCATTGATAAAAGTTTAATAATTTCTATTAGAACACATTGAATGGAAAATGGAAAACACCCTTCCCATCCCACTTCCCCTACATTACAGGTATCTGCACTTCATCATCTCAACCTACAGCCTAGTCCTGTGACTTTGAGCTTTAAAGTTTTTTTTTTATAACAATATTGTTTGAGGGGTGTGGGGGAACCACAACAGGGTCTTATGCTGGCTGCATCTTTTATGCACCAAATGGATTTCAGTTTTTTGGGGGGTTTTTTTGGTGATCATTTTATTATAACGCAGATTTTTTAAAATTTGTAAATCTTATAAATTGCTTTTTTTTTATACAAAACCAACAGCATAATAGAAACAATGAGTTAAAGGAGACAATATATTTATGTTTATTATCTTCTGCATACCTGTAAATCATGGGTTTTGACCTATCTATTGAGACATTTTTAAAACATATATAACTGCAGTCAAGTTTTAATAGAGGACAGGAGAACATCCCCTATCTGCTTATACTGTACTACTTCTGGATGCTGTGCTGCAAGGAATTGACTCCAAGTCCAAAGCAATGATACTGCATAGATGCCAAAGTTGCTAAAGTTGGTTATATGGGCGTTTATTCTTGTTCCCCTTTTTTTCAGTTTATTCAGTGGTACATGTGCTGCCTTTCTTTGTTGTTTCCAGCAGTTTTGTGTGATGGCAGTTTCTGTTGTTTAACATCAGAGAGGGTTATATGGGCGACCAGTATAACCCTCCTTATGAGTCGAAAAGTTGGTTGCTCTAGTGAGGCTACTTTACAGTTGCCTCCAGGAATCTGCTTCGGAAGGGTAATCAGTCTATGATAAGTCCTTCTCTCTTGGCTGGGAGAAAAGGTGTGTGGGTCAAAGCTTTTCGTTTGACCAATCGGGACAGACTCATCAGGGACATTCTAATGTGTTGTAAACTGCTTCTCTCTTAATATGCATAGTTCTCCTATTGGCCCACTTCAGAGGCAGTCTTTTCCAAATGAAACATTAACATTTTGATTACATCAGTGTTGTCATGGAGATTGTCACTTAATAAGAGTTTTCTGTAACAGTATTCTTGTTTCAAATGCAGCAAGTACATACTGTATAGCATCCATAGCGACATTTATAGTATTTGTGCCTCTTTACCAGTCCGCAAGGGGGGGGGGGGGTGATCCACGTCCCACCCTTGTCGGGATTCCGGCGGTTGGGATTCCGGCAACGGGATTTTGAACGCCGGGATTCCGACCACCATGCCTTGTAAGTTAATGAAATGCTCAAGTTCGCTGACATCTCGCACTGCCGCTAAACTCGGGCGGCATTATATTCTTCCCCATGTGTCATACTTTCATTTGGAATGTTTTTTTTGTTGATTCTGATATGAACTTGATAGGTTTTACCATCAGAAATGCACAGTCAGGGCCGGTGCTAGGGTGTTCGGCGCCTCCCTGCAAACTCTAAATTTGCGCCCTCCCATACCTTATAAAATGCGCTTCTAGAGAGTGCCTGCTGCCTCGCCACCCCGCCAAATCACCGCCACCGTATCCCCTAGCAACCATGCGAGGGGATGTGTCACAAAGACACATCCCCTCACATTTGCCCACAGCAGGAGAAATCATTTGATGGTTGCTGACCATCAAATGATTTCTCCTGCCTTCGCAAATATAAGTAGACTTATATTTGTGGGTCCTGGAGTGACGCCTCTTCCTAAACATACATATGTGTTATATATTATACCTCCAGAAAACCGTCACTCACTTAATATTCTTAAATGACTACGTGATCTGAGTCCATTTACAAAATAGTCCCCTATGCACAAACATTGTTCTTCAGGCAGAGCTTGATTAAAAGTGCTTTGTATATTTTTCAAAGTGAATCCAAAACTGCATGCATGGACCGGTATAAACATGTAGATAAAATGATAACACATCCAGCATTTGGAGAAATGGCTATGCTAGATGTGTTATCATCTTATCTACATGTTTATACCGGTCCATGCATGCAGTTTTGGATTCACTTTGAAAAATATACAAAACACTTTTAAGCAAGCACTGTCTGAAGAACTATGTTTGTGCATAGGGACATATACAGTATATAACACAGAGGTGGCAGTGGCACTCACAGAATAAACACTCATAGACACTTCTCTATCTCAACCAATTCTTATTAATCCTGTGAGTGCCACTGCCACCTCAGTATATAGATGTTGCCTCTCACCTAATGTACCTGCCAGCGTGGCCTTCTGCCCAGGCTCCTGCATTTCATCCATCCAGCGCTGAGTCAACCTGCTGTCGCTAAAATCCAGCCGCCCAACAGCGCGGCAGTCGGCTGGCTCTTCTCTCTACATGGCACGTATGCACCGGGCCATTGTGATGACGTCGGGCAGCGTCATTCAGCGGGGCAGTCAGTGTGCATTGAGCGGCGGACAGCGCACAGCGGGTGTCTGAGCGTGCCGCGGCCGCTGGCCAAATGTATCTAAATGTACCTCATGTACAGCGCCTGGTGCTGCCCTGCTACCCGCACCGCGGCCTGTCATATACTTTGACAGGCACATGCTGGGGCAGCTGGCAGCTACAGTATGGAAGGAGGGGAGGTAGCGCCTTCAGGGGCCGGCGCCCACCTGCTTTGCAGGCTCTGCTGAGCGGGTAGCGCCGGCCCTGTGCACAGTGTTCAGCTACATTCAATGACGATGCAATGCTGATGCATGCCCATTTAGTCAGTATCACATAGAACAATAGACTACAGTATGCAGGCAAGTCTATCTTGACTATCTTGCATGTAGAATGCCTAGGGACAAATAGCAAGATAGTCTAAATCTAAAGTGCAGTTAGCCAAATTTGGATAGTGAAAATGGTATGGTCAAGACAGCCATGAGCCAGAATTGCACCACGGAGTTCATTCTGATTGACTTACAAAGCTGCAAAATTTTCACACATGCGAATGGATGTTTTGCATAAACAACCATTCGCAGCTTGCGTGAGGGTACGAAATCATTCAATGGTCGCCGACCATGAAATTATTTCTAAGGTGCTCACAAATCTAAGACACTGTCTGGTGTCTCAGATTTGCAGCTTCCTTTTATGGGAAGAGGGCGGGCAACTGGCATCTAGTGACATCAGCTGCCCACCCCCGGCACCTGAGTCATCAGCAAATCACCATGGGAACACCCAGCCTTGGGCGCAACCCATGTCCGCCGCCCCACGCCCTACCGTTCGCACACTGCGCCCACTCGCACAAAGAGGTTGCACATGAACGTGCAGGGGAGCATATGAATTAGCGTATAAGGGCCCATGTGTACACAGCTTAATAGTTTCCAAATAAAGTATTTAACGATTTTCATGTTGTTATCTTGCTGATTGTTGCGTAAGTGTTTAAAGCCTTTTATTTGGCTAGTGCTCCTACACATAAACCCATGCAACTATCGGGTCAATTAGCTGATTATAAGTTTGTGGGTTTTGGAGGAACTTGGTCCTGCGATCCTCTCCCAGCTGCCTAAAGGTCACTAAAGGTCACCCTCAGACCTTAAAACTTACTGGGATGTGGATAAATGGGTGTGACAAAAGGTATGGGCGCCAAGGAGTTAAAAAGTTAAACAAGATTTATTCATATATAAACAGCATTAAAAAGACATTTAAAAAAAAACGTGTAAAAAAAAAACATGTGAATTCTTCTTACCCCTAAGGGTATTTGGAGCCAGCAAGGATGGAATGGGGCAGGATGCAGTCCGGAGTGTGCACCCTGCTTGTGGCTCCAAATACCTTTGCACTGGGGCTGGGTCCTGGGTCAGGTTGTGGGATACCAGTCACTGCCGACGCATTTCGAGCTTCTGCTCTTCTTTCTCGGCACAGTGAGTGGTCAGTTAATTAACTGCATATATTATATATATATATAATATGTATACCCAGCTTAAGCGTTAGCTTCTTATGGTGTGTACACTTCGTGAGACCTGTTTTTTTTATTCGATTTGTACTATTCGACTTCTCTACTGATTTTCACTTTTTGACATTAGATTACTATTTAGTCTTGCTTGGCAAGTCTTCTTTGCTATTTCATTTACACTACATGGTAGCGTGCATCGATATGGAATCTACATCGAATGTTGCAAAAAACATTTGGGGCGAAATGTAATAGGGTGCGATTTTTGGACGAGTTCCAAACTCGCCAGAAATCGCACCTTTAAAAATCGCGTTTTTTGCCGCGAATTCGCATATGTAATGAGATGCGAATTAGCGGCAAAAAATGCGATTTGCCGCGATTTGCCGCGATTTTTAGTCATGAAAATGTGCGCATTTTCAGTCATGAAAATGTGCGCATTTTCATAAATGCGATTTTGTGGAAAAAAAAAAAAGTAAAAAAAAAAACGGCGTGGGGTCCCCCCTCCTAAGCA
This sequence comes from Crinia signifera, assembly GCF_055691185.1. Classification (NCBI taxonomy): domain Eukaryota; kingdom Metazoa; phylum Chordata; class Amphibia; order Anura; family Myobatrachidae; genus Crinia; species Crinia signifera. The sequence continues at coordinate 85,462,596 of NC_139217.1, forward strand.
TAACCAGCCCCGGGCTCATTGAGCCGGACCTGGTTCCAAAAATACGGGGGGACAAAAAGCATAGGGGTCCCCCGTATTTCTGAAACCAGCCCCGGACTCTTGGACCGGTCCTGGTTCCAAAAATACGGGGGACAAAAAATCTGGGGGTCCCCCGTATTTTGAAACCAGCACCGGGCTCCAACAGCCCGCGGTGTCATGCCACAGCCGGGGGACACTTTTTATACAAGGTCCCCCGGCCAAAACATGAGCACCGTGGCTGGTCAGCCTTGGACGGGGTACCTGGAGGAGTGGGGACCCCCCCAATAAAGTAGTCCCCCCCCCCCAGGCTTCACCCGTCCAGGGCTGAAGCCCGGGGCTGTCACCGGCGTCCGTGGCCAGTGGACGCCGGCCTGATAGGGTTAAATCCATCATACATATCATTACATTGCTTTTTACCGGCGAACTACAAGTGCCAGCAGACCTCCCCCGCATGCTGGGACTTGGAGAACCACAAGTCCCAGCATGCGGGGCATTAATGGGCCCGCTGGGACTTGTAGTCCACCTGTAAAAAGAATGTTTATAAAAAACACACACACAGAGAAGTAAAAGTTTATTACACACACACACCTCACTTTTACACCAGCTTTACTTACCATTCCTGGATCCAGCGCTGGTCTGGCTGCTTTACAGCCGGCTCCCCCCGCACTGACAGGCAGCGGGTAGAACCGGCTTTCTCCGTTGCTTCCAACAGCTTCTGTAGCGCTGTCCGAGTGCTACAGAGGCTGAGAGCGTGATTGGCTGAGCTATAGTATGCGTCTCCATGGAGACGCATAGCTCAGTCCTGATTGGCTGAGCTATGCGTCTCCATGGAGACGCATACTGTAGCTCAGCCAATCACGCTCTCAGCCTCTGTAGCACTCGGACAGCGCTACAGAAGCTGTTAGAAGCAACGGAGAAAGCCGGTTCTCCCCGCTGCCTGTCAGTTCGGGGGGAGCCGGCTGTAAAGCAGCCAGACCAGCGCTGGATCCAGGAATGGTAAGTAACGCTGGTGTAAAATGAGGTGTGTGTGTGTAATAAACTTTTACTTCTCTGTGTGTGTGTTTTTTATAAACATTCTTTTTACAGGTGGACTACAAGTCCCAGCGGGCCCATTAATGCCCCGCATGCTGGGACTTGTGGTTCTCCAAGTCCCAGCATGCGGGGGAGGTCTGCTGGCACTTGTAGTTCGCCGGTAAAAAGCAATGTAATGATATGTATGATGGATTTAACCCTATCAGGCCGGCGTCTACTGGCTACGGACGCCGGTGACAGCCCCGGGCTTCAGCCCTGGACGGGTGAAGCCTGGGGGGGGGGACCCCTTTATTGGGGGGGTCCCCACTCCTCCAGGTACCCCGTCCAAGGCTGACCAGCCACGGTGCTCATGTTTTGGCCGGGGGACCTTGTATAAAAAGTGTCCCCCGGCTGTGGCATGACACCGCGGGCTGTTGGAGCCCGGTGCTGGTTTCAAAATACGGGGGACCCCCAGATTTTTTGTCCCCCGTATTTTTGGAACCAGGACCGGTCCAAGAGTCCGGGGCTGGTTTCAGAAATACGGGGGACCCCTATGCTTTTTGTCCCCCCGTATTTTTGGAACCAGGTCCGGCTCAATGAGCCCGGGGCTGGTTATGCTTAGGAGGGGGGACCCCACGCCGTTTTTTTTTGATAAAAACACTTTTACACATTTTTATTAACAGAACCATGCACAGATCTCAATGATCTGTGCATGGTTCTGTCAAATTCGCCTGTCAGAACCTGGTCTATTTTTTTTGCGATTTTTGGTAACATTTACCAAAAATCGCACCCTATTACATTTGCGAGTTGTATACTTTATAATGGGAAAACATCTGGATGCGAATTGAAATATGACTAAAAATCGCACTTCTAAAAGTGCGATTTCGCGGTAAAAAGTGCGATTTTTTACCGCGATTTTCAACCTATTAAATGTGCGATTTTCGGAAAATGTGCGATTTCGGCCGTTTTTGACCAAAAATCGCACATGTCTAAAAAATCGCACCCTATTACATTTCGCCCTTGATGTCCATTTGTTGTTGAATCAATTTGAACTATATAGTCAAAATCGAAGCAATAGTATCACCGTGTATACACACTATAAGAAGGGGTGTTGGAGTAAAGTACATCAGGCTCTTTTCTGTCTCTTCCAGAATCCTCTTGTTGGTCCTGTTATGAATGTATAAGTGTGCAGATCACAGCAGTATTTAATCCACAAACTGTTTTTGATGCTTGAACATAGAAGCCAATTCTGCAACAGGCTATGTACTAGGAGTGGCTGTATTGTCTTCCTTTCTTTTTACTTTTTAAGGTTATTTAATGGGGCAGATTTTCCCTTGCGATTTATGTTATTTTTGGTATCTTTGATTTCAGCCTGGAGGCATGAATCTAAAATGTACAGTCTATGTTCAGCCTATTTTTTTTTACTTTCATATGACATTTTTGACCTATGACGAACATTCTTTAAAGAAATTCAATGGAGATAAATGTAACAATTTGCCTCCTTCTTCCTCTCTAAAATTGAGGTAATCCGACATGATATCTCCTTCCATACCCCCTCTGCTGCCCACCCACCCCAATCATCCTCCCCTACCAACTACCCCACTCTGTCATCCTTCTGCCCTACTACAGCTGAGGAAGTCCACTCCCTCATCTCATCCTCTCCCCCCTCTACCTGTCCCTTGGACCCTCTCCCCTCCCGTCTCCTCAGTTCCCTCTCCCCCACTGGCTGCTCCCACCTTGCTCACCTCTTTAACCGATCTCTTTCTACTGGCATCTTTCCCTCACTCTTCAAACACGCTCTGGTCTCGCCTATTCTTAAAAAACCTAACCTGGACCCTTTATCTCCCACAAGCTACCGCCCTATCTCTCTTCTCCCATTTGCCTCTAAAATACTAGAACGGCTGGTTTACAGGCGTCTCACCAGCTACCTGTCTGACCACTCCATCCTAGATCCCCTTCAATCTGGCTTTCGCCCACTTCATTCCACTGAGACTGCCCTAGTGAAAGTCACCAATGACCTGCTGTCAGCCAAATCCAAGGGTCACTTCTCCCTGCTTATCCTTTTGGACCTATCTGCTGCCTTTGACACTGTGGATCACCCTCTCCTCCTCCACACACTCCAAAACATTGGCCTCTCTGGCACAGTCTTCAACTGGTTTTCCTCTTACCTCTTCAACCGTTCCTTCTCAGTCTCTGCCTCTGGCTCTACCTCACCACCTTCTATCCTTCCTGTCGGGGTCCCTCAGGGTTCCGTCCTTGGCCCCATTCTGTTCTCTCTGTACACCTCCTCTCTGGGTGCACTCATTAACTCCTTTGGCTTCCAATATCACCTCTATGCAGATGACACCCAAATCTACCTCTCCTCTCCTGATCTGTCCCCCACTGTTTTCTCTCAAGTTTCCAACTGCCTCGCTGCCATCTCTACCTGGATGTCTGAGCGATTTCAGAAGCTGAATATGGACAAAACCGAACTTATTATCTTTCCCCCACCCAGAGCTATGCCCCCTACTAATATCTCTATCACTGTTAACAACACCATCATCTCCCCTGTTCCCCAACTCCGCTGCCTGGGTGTCACTCTTGACTCCTCCCTCTCCTTTGCACCCCACATCCAAACGCTGGCCCATTCTTGCCGGTTCCAGTTACGCAACATTGCTCGCATCAGGCCCTTTCTCTCACAGAGTGCAACTAAGCTGATCATCCACTCATTGGTCATCTCACGGCTTGACTACTGTAATGCTCTTCTCACCGGCCTTGCTCAATCCCAACTAGCTCCTCTCCAATCTGTCCTCAATGCTGCAGCCAGGCTTATCTTCCTCTCCCGCCGCTCTAACTCTGCTACTCCCCTTCAACAAAATCTGCACTGGCTTCCATTCCCCTACAGAATCCTCTTCAAACACCTCACACTCACATACAGGGCCATCTCTAATTCCATTGCTCCATATATCTCTAACCTCATCTCCATTCATACACCCTCCCGCCCTCTACGGTCAGCTGACGACTGTCGTCTCTCCTCCACCCTGATCACTGCTTCCCATGCTAGAGTACAGGACTTTGCCCGTGCTGCACCCCTTCAGTGGAACGTACTCCCTCGCTCCATTAGACTCTCCCCGACCTTGCAAAGCTTCAAACGGGCACTGAAAACTTACCTATTCATCAAAGCGTACCCTTCCACTGCATAAACCAGCTGGTTCTCCGACCCCTTGCCTGTTTACATCCTGCTATCTAACCACCACCCCCTCGCTTGCACCTCTTGTAATCTGTCTGTCTCCCCTTCCTACTAGATTGTAAGCTCCTCCGAGTAGGGCCCTCTTCCCTCCTGTTGTCAAAGCCCACTTCTCTTCACATTTCACTCACAGCTCTCCTTTACTCCAACACTCAGTGACCATCTTCGTCTGCATACTCCTCTCCATCATTGGCCTCAAGCCTCTAGTTGTATGTTGATTGAGTCCTCACTACTTATATCCAAGCTGTAATGTGTATTGATCTGTGGCGCTCTTTATTTGTACTGTATTTTTGTTATTTATTCAATGTTATGCCAAGTTTTGTTTCCCTGTATTGTTTCTTTGTACGGCGCTGCGAAACACTTGTGGCGCCTTATAAATAAAATTATAATAATAATAATAATAATAATCTGTGGTTTGACCTGGTCCTGTTCTTCTTCCATGTAATCTTAAATTGCTTTTATTTAAAGCAAACGTTATTGGTCAAACACTAGAGAAACCAATACAGTACTACATAATATACACTGATGCAGTTAAAATAACTTACTAAAATTGGAGTCAAACTACAGTAAAACACACTTCATTTTGCTAAGCATTTAACACTGCTGTTTATGAACAAATTATTTTTTTCAGATTTAAGATCAGTAAAAGTTGCTTCTGATGTAGTGTACATGCCAAGTCACTGAAAGGGTAAAACACAAGTGTGTCAGTATACATTACAATACATTGTTGTGCATCTAATAACAGTGGCAAATGCAGGATTTTTAGGGGGGGGGGGGGGGGTGTTTCCAGATGTAATCCACAATCTCCCATTCTGCAGGGCATTGGAGTACGTACGGGAGTCTGGGGGAGCGGTAACAGCCCTGAAAATTGCGGTAACAGCCCTGAAAATTGGTCTTTTTATACACTGGATACAGTATGGAATACAGAATTAATATGTAACAGTACAGATGGTCTATAGTATAGGCTGTTTCAAACAATTAAAGTCATCAGGAAATGTTTAAACATATAATAATTAAAATACACAAACAAAATAGAACCAGTACTGCACTTTCTAAGCTCACATTCTCCCACTTCATGGTAAGGCTCCTGTCTCTTCCTCCTTGCAGCTGCTCTCTAGTCCATTGCTATGTTTCAGGGCTCAGATCCACACACACAGTAAATGTGGTAGAAGAAGCTGGTACACTGGGCATGTGCAGCAGCTCTGCCCTGTCCTTTACACTGCATGATGTGGTGGCAGCTCTATTGATCATATTACAGTATATACCAGTGCTATTGTCATAATTTAAGTCACTTGCCAAGAGGAGGGGGGTTTCCAAGCAACCAGAACCCCCCCTACCCTGCATTTGAATATGATTAAGGGAGCATGGTGCATCTGTTTAAGAAGTCACCTTATTTCCCAGGTTTATTGCGTAATATAACAGATTCTTGATAACTGAATGCATGTCTATAAACTTTTTAGAGAGATTGATATTGAAATTATGTTGTAAGAATTATTTCACACGATCAGTTTTATAATAAGATGAGTAGCCATATTGCCTTGGTTTCAGGTGCCATTTGTATTCACAATTATGCAATATTGGCATTTTTTTAATGTTATATTTCAAAAGTTGATAAACAAATATACATAGTTAAACTACAAGTTTGTTTTATGAAGAATGTTGTAGTATTGTCTTTTATGGAGAAATTGTTGCAAAATGTCATAAAACTCATCCTTACGGACAAAGTTTTGGTACACCCTAAATACATGAAAGGAGCTGTCCTGGAAAGCCTCAGACATCATATGGAGGTCACCTTCAAGAGGACTCTGCCCTTGCCTTTCACTGAGTAATCTGGAATACGCGCCAGTGTACATTTACTAATGTAAAAGCTACTCCAATAATTGATGATTCACTTCATGTCCTTCACTGACCATATTTTATGGATTAATATAGAAAGTTCTCTATTTTAGAAATCAATGTTGGGACTGTACTGGAGACATGGAAAGAAATGAGATCATATGTGGCTTAGTTAATTGGGTCAACTAGCAATAAGCTGCATTTAAACAGAGAAATATGTATGGCCAGGTTTATGAAAGTTTACAGATTGTGCACATTTATTTCACAGATGGGCCCATACTGATTTTGATGGAATTTGGGATACCAGCTCTTAATTACCCCTATAAAATGTGTTTTGTTTAGATTTCGGAGCCGACCATACCTCTGTCATACATGTGCCCAAAACTTCTTAACAGCATTGTGGGCCATAGGCAAAGCAAAGCACTGGGGCCCCTACTTAATTTAAAAAAATCCTATTTCCTGCGGTGTCTCCACCTGCTATCAGCCATCCAGCAATTAGCAGCTTACAGCCAGTAACTGTTTGGTTGTAGGCCGGTAGAGAATGTTTCCCAGCAGCTCTGATTTTGTGTAATTCCCAATCAAATCAGTCGGACAGGGTTCCTCTTAAAAAGCAACTGTTCAATGTAATTTGAGGGAGAAAGTTTGGTACTTGTTTCCTAGAACGGCCACACCGATGTTGATCGGGTCGGTCGCATCGCATCGATGGTCCCGATTTTTACATTGATTGAAATGTGAATAGGGTCCCTGCGACCCTATTTTACATTGGATTCAATGTAAAAGTCTCCCCAGACCCCAATTTTAACCCCCTCAACGGCACCCCACGATTGCCGCCAACCCGAAGCGTGGCGAGCCCGCGAGGGGCGGCGGTACGCGTCCTCCGACCGTTTCATACCCCTACTATCCACGTCGGCGTGCAGTCGAGAATATAAAGTGTGGGGAGCGCAGCGAGCCACCGAGCCCGAAGTGTGGCGAGCGCAGCGAGCCCCGCGAGGGGACGTGTATAACTTCACAGGTATACGCGTCCCCTCGCGGGGCTCGCTGCGCTCGCCACGCTTCGGGCTCGGTGTCTCGCTGGGCTCGCCAAACTTTATATTCTCAACTCCACGCCGACGTGGATAGTAGGGGTATGAAAAGGTCGGAGGACGCGTACCGCCGCCCCTCGCGGGCTTGCTCTACGCTCGCCATGCTTCGGGTTGGCGTCAATCGTGGGGTGACGTTCACAATGGGGGGGGGGCATATACAATGAAATACACATTTTTTCCCGATTACAATGTTAAAAATATCGGGTGCATCGCGACGGTCGCGTCGCGTGCCATGTTAATGCACCCGACCGACGTGATGGACCCGATTTTGCCTTTGCCGGCAAAATGGACCTGATTTCAAAGGAAATCGAGTCCAGTGGGGGTAATCGTGTACCTTAAGTTAAGGTACACGATTACCCCCGATGGAGGCCATTCTAGGAAACAAGTACCGAAAGTTTAGTTGATACCTATGTATACATGCACCTTGCATTCGCCGTGTGGGGTTTGGTGGGCTCGCAAGGCTGTGAATTTACAGCCTTGTGAATCAACCAGAATAAATCTAAAACTCGTGAAGTAAAGATTAAAAACTGAATATGTCAAATGTATGATAAGTGTCTGGTGACAGATATAGAAATGTATGGATTTATATGTATATTACATGTATTGACATGGGTAGAATTTCTCAAGAGGGGTTGAGCGCCTGACATGTTGTAACCTTGGGAAAAGAGGAGAGGTGCATGAAACATGGGCAGCCTACCAATGATTGAATCCTCTAATATTCAGGGTGTGGTTCAGAATTCTTCAGTATTGCGCAGTTGCAGGGAAGAAGTTAATTTCCTAGTTCCCCACCCCCATTACATCATATAAATCCCCACCACACCATATAGTTTGATCTTCATCCCATATTAAATTAATTACCCGGCTTCCATTAAATTGAGATTGTTCTTCCCCCACCTTCACTTCCTTCATGTATCCATGACTGCAGGGGAGAGAACGTGTCCTGAATGCTCCAATAGGCCTCCACCAAGTGTATCTTCCGGGGCCTGCACTTGTATTGATTAGAGGGGCAGACATGTCCTGTATTGGTTAGAGGTGGACAAACAGCATGTACGCTATGAGGCAATCTACGGCTTTTGAAGTAACTTTAATCAATCTTGGTATTGAATTAAATGTTATTTTCACTGCTATAAGTTGCCAGTAGTACTAGATAGAGCCTGGTCTAAGCAGAGCATGTCCACAATTTGGCTGCTGATTAAATCCGTGATATTGATGTATTTCTAGGTTGTTGGAAACCCCCCTGAGGGCTTTGCGGATGCCTGGAAACCTCCCTTAGTGTTCTCCCGGTGCCTGCAAAACCCCTCGAAGCGCATCTCTGAAATACATGTATGGCATACTTGCCGACTTCTATGCTGCCCTCTTCGGGAGAGGGCAGCCAGCTCACTGAAGTAGGGGGGCGTGGCCATCATCGGGAGGGGAAAGGGGCGGTCCAGGGGCGGAGCAACAGACGGGCTGCTCTATTGGGAGTGTGGCTATAGCAAACTCGTCATTTTAGCCCCGCCCCCGGCAGTGCAATTTCGGTATTTCAGTCATTGCACTGCGGGGGGCGTGGCTAAAATGACACGATCGCGTCATTTGACCCGCCGGGTGGGGGGTCACGGGTGATGGATGGAAATGCGGGAGGGTTGCCCCCCTTTTCCGAGGGGCCGGGAGGAGGACCCGATTTCCGGGACCCTCCCGGCCTTTCCGGGAGGGTTGGCAACCCTGATGTATGGGTTTGCAGTACTAATTACTAATAAAGACAGAGAATTTAACAGAAAATAGACTTAAATGGTTTCTGATATAATGAGCAGCGTTTTATTAGGCGGATGAAACTTGGGATGTGTACTTACCTCATTTAGTCATACCCTGTAAACAAATGTAACTGGCCTTTGTATATACTTTAACTTCATTGCAGAAACATTTTGGTACAGTTTGCTGTTTTGGCTTTGAAATGCTGCATATATGTGAATTCCCAAAAGGCATCACATTTACATAACATCCCTATCTTTATGGCATATTCAGGCTATGTCATACTTTATGAGTCAGGAAATGCTCCATAGCTATCCGCTGGTGGTGGGACTGGGATTTAGAACATCACCTGGAATTGGATAACATCATATTGCATGTGAATAGTATTCTGCTACCTAACAGTTTCCTCAGTACCACTGATCCCTCAGCTTTGAGCCACCAGAGCCCCAATATGCATCTGCATTTATAAAAAAATGCATCTGCATTTATATGAGCCTGTGATCCAATCACCATCCCTAGTGACAGCAATTCTGACATATTTTAATATCCTGTCTCCTACTTCAATTATCTTTCCATTGTAACTATACCATACCAGCAGAAGCTATGCACAAATGCACCACCTTTGCCAAGCCCACGATCCTTTGATGTCAAGTTAGGGGAAGGGGCCACTGGCAGGAGAAGTGTTAAGAGCTTCCCGGATACCTAAGCTGGCACTACACAATGCAGCATGCTCCTTTGGATGCTCCGAGCAGCACTGAAGCTGTACTACTGGCTGAAGAGTGTTATTCCAGGCTCCCCGCCAGATGCAGGGGCTGTATTTCTGCAAGGGTATCACCAAAGAGGTGTATGTTTTGCCACTCGTAATTTTTCAGCCAATATTATGAATTAGAACAGACTTTGAAAATATACAGTATACACTACTTAACCTAAAGGACAGATGTATCAAGCTTCAAATAGTGATAAAGTGGAGAGTGAAAAATAACCAGCCAATCAGCTCCTACCTGCCATGTCTACACTTTATCACTTTTTGAAGCTTGATATATCTGGCCGTAAGAATCTATAGCAATGTCGGTATCACCCTGGTGGTTAGGGTATACAATAATATAATGTTTCATATCTAAAAAAAACTCTATACTTTATATTTTTGGCACAGATGGCGCCTACCTAAATTATGGAATATTTATAGTGGCATTGCAAAGCTGTCGGATATAAATTCAACTATCCCAGTGTCTGAAGTTGAGCAAATTATAATTCATCCTGAGTATACTGGAGTAGAAAATGGAAGTGATATCGCACTACTTAAACTAAAATCACCCATCACATACAATGGTAAGTGATTTTAAAGGTATTCTCATGTGTATTGTATGGGGAATACGTATGCTCATAGTCCTAGCCTTTTTGTGACATACTTCATACCTTCCAACATGACCATCCTGAAGGGACAAAATGCTCTGTTCCTGGACTTCCTAGCCAACGGAGGCTCCAGAGGAGGGGCTGCATACTGCACAGTCCAAAATTCTAATAAGTGAGTCACACCAACTGCCATTCCAAACAATGCCAAACACCACAGTCCGGTACTTACTGCCAGTTGGTGTGGCTCCCCTAGTTGAAATGGTGATGCCGCCCCAGCTCGGCAATTGCACCTGACAAGGAAGTCCAAAAACAGAGCATTTTATCCCTCCTGGAATGGGTCCTGTTGGGAGGTATGATACTCTATGGCAATGTCTGCGGTGCACCAAATGGGGCTATTTTTCACAATATTAGAATGTGACATGAAGGTGTAATTGGTGTGACTTTAATATGTTATAAAAGAGAATAATAGCTATAAAATTGTCACGTCTGAGGTGTTTGTTTGTTTATCAACTCGGGTAAACTGGAAGATACAGTAGGTTCTCCTAGGAACTTTGTCCACAGTAGGGGATAACCTCAGTCCTGTTCCTGAAGGCGTGACCAATGATGGAGGAAGTACAATTAAGTTTGTAGTTTTATTGAACATTAAATAAACAATGTAAATTACTGTTGAGAAGTCTATGACTTAGCAGGAAGAAATCAATAATAGCTGATAAAGATTTGACTCGGGTATGACCGTGTAAAGTCTCTTACCGGTGGAGAACCTGTAGGGAATGGAATAAGCGGGAGCCATTGTCCGATGGTTACCATTGCTGGAATGTTAAAAGGTAAGTATCTAGAAAGACACTTGGAAAAACGGACACTTGGATTACCAATACCGCAAACACAGAGTGGGATACACCTGATGATGATGGTTACCAATGCGGGACACTAATAGTAGTTGGTATCAGTGTTAACTCTCTGAGAGGTGTCTGAGAAGGAGATGGTACTTATGAGGATGAACTACTGTAGTGCAGGACCTCAGCAATGTAGAATAAAATAGGTGATGCAAACAAAGATAAACAATCTATGTCACCAGTGCTGAGGATCGATGTTAGGAATTGGCGCTAGGGATCAGTGTAGCTGTAGCTAGCGTTCGATGGTGAAGACAGATGTTTAGTAATTGATTATTGGCAATCGATGTTTGACAATCGATGTGAGCAATTGATTATGGCAATCGATTTCGGTAGTCAATATAGGAAAGTGATGTTGGCTATCGATGTTGAGGAGTGGACAGATGACCTACATATAGAGAGTAGACGAGGCAGATCTCAGCTGGAACTGAGAAGAGCCTCCATGGACACTTGAGGAAGCCAGACCATGCAACCCCGACGGTTAAAATCCCGACAGGGTCAAAATCCCGAATAGGTCATAATACCGACAAGGACAAAATCCCGACATTTAAAATACCGACAAGGACAAAATACCGACATGGTCAAAATACGACATATAGAATGTGCAAGTGAAACTGTCAACATGACTTTGGGTCGACAGATTGCGAGGTCGACATGGTTTTTTTTTGACCCTGTTGGGATTTTGACCGTTGGGATTTTGACTGCATCCCAGACATTGTAGGGTTAATTTTGTTGGAAGCCAATTAACCTATCAGTATATTTTTGGATTGTGGGAGGAAACCGGAGTACCCCGTGGAAACCCACGCAAGCACGGGGAGAATATACAAACTCCGCACAGTTAGAGCCATGGTGGGAATTGAACCTATGACCTCATTGCTGTGAGGCAGTAATGCTAACCATTACACCATCTGCACTATTCAAGGTGGCCTTTCTTGTTTCATGTCCAGTGTGTGACCTAGGGATCTTGCAGTTGCAGTCACTCCAGCTAATCCGACAAAGTTGATACATTTATTTATTTTATTTTAGATGATCAACAAGCCATCTGCCTTCCACCACCTCAAGACTCATTTGTAACTCCTAAAATGTGCTGGATCACAGGATGGGGATACACAGAAGAATTTGGTATTTATGTATAGTATTCACTGTCTCTGCCCTAATGCAAAATATTACCAGTAAATTAATATAAACTATTCAGGAGGGAGACCATGCCGATTACATTTGTTTGAATCCTCTTAATTCCATAACTACAGTTAAAATATTCATATGATAACATGCTGATCTGCTCAGCAAAGCAGCAAGTGATCCATGATTAGATGCCGTGCATATGCGTACAGTATCTATCCAGTACAGGGATGGGGTGCTCAGCTGCTTTGGAACCACGGGGCATGCCTCTACATTGCTGGAAACAGTGTTGGGTCATGAGGTCACACCCACCAATCACAGGCCATGCTGCTCCCACCCAAGGCCACACCCCCTTTCTGGGTCACACAGCTTTGGCAGGCAAGGGTTCTGATCTGGGGAAAGGAAAATGTGGGTGGTATCTATGTACTAGGTAATATGCAATTAGTATATAGGGATCACTATATTTGGATGACAGTGACCATGTCATCATTAATAATGTGTTCATATCAGCATCAGGCCCATAGACTTTTATATGAGAGAGCTCCAAGCAAAATATCCTAAAAACATTGTATTTTGCAGATACTGTAGGTTAAGTACTATTGGTCTTCCTGTAGAATGCATAGACTCTGAGACAAGCTGGGCAGTCAATTCATTCCATTGTGTGGTGTGTTTGTGTCATTGGTTGATGGTACTTTTTAGGGTAGAATGCAGATACTCATAGGTGTGCGTACATTGAATGTTCGTAACTCTAAATTAAGCACCCCCTGTCGGAAATTTCAGCAGCCCCCATTAAAATAAAGCTCGCCGTATGCCTCCAACCCCCAACCCTGCCTTACTCAGCTGCTTACCCCTCTGCCCGCCACCACAAAGACCCACAGATCTATTTGTCTGCGGTCCCGGCTCTCCTCTTGGCTGGTTCCTGCTAATGAAAATGACCTTAACAAAATGGCTGCCCTCAACAGCATCCTTAAAAAATGTCTGCTCTATGGGGGTGGATAATTTGTGTGGGCTTTCTTTCATTAACAGGAGCCTGCCAGGAAGAGAGCCGGGACCGCAGACAAAAAGATCCACGGGACCCGGTGGCGGTGAGCAGAAGGGTTGGTCCTAGGCCCCGGCAGATGTGCAGCGCATCGATAGCCCTGCAGACCCCCAGCGCCCACACTCATTCAGCGCTTCCCTGCAACCGCGGGGTGTGTGGGGCTATTGTTACGCAACTGCCTTCCGCTAGCTATACTAGCAATACCTTGTACCAAAGACTTTTGTTTTTTAGAACTGTATTACATTAAAAGAAGCGCCTATCAATCAAGTATGTGTATTTTTGCATTATTATTTGTACTAGACCATTGTCATATCACTATATACCTGCATCATCCATATACTGTATTGTTTGTGACTTTATTTGCATGTACTGTTACACAGACTAATTAGAAGGCTAAAACTGTACTAGGCAGAAGGTTATGGTGTGGATGAGAGACATTTTATATTGTAGCAAGTGACAATAGATAATGGTAGACACGGCTGATTGGTGGTGTTAGACAAACCCAATGGGTGGTGTTAGACATGCCCAATAATTGGTGCTAGACACAGCCTTTTGAAGGTGAACCCCCCTAAGAAAATGTGCTGCGCACACCTATGCAGATACTACAGTAGTTGCTAAATATGTCAAATATTAATTTGTAAACGTCATTCCAACTAACCAGCAGGCAGTACTGCGGATGTACTCCAGAAAGCAGAGGTACCGCCAAAGTCAAGTAAAGAATGCCAAGAAAGCTACGCGAAGGAAAAGCTAAACGATAAAGTTCTGTGTGCAGGATACAAACAAGGCCAGATTGACTCATGTAAGGTAAATTAAGGACCTGCATCCTAAATACCTGGAAGACGCTCTTAATGCTGCAGTTACAGACAATCTAGACCCCATTTTCTTCTTAAAGGAAATAATGATGATGATAACAATAATAATAACAACAATGGAAATGTAAGACAACAGTTATTTGTAATCCCTATCTATTTCAAAAGCAGAACTACTTAATAAAAAGGGAGTCAGATTGACGATCAGGGATTACAGAAATACCTATACAGTATACAGTAGGGCAGTTGTGAATGCTGCCAATGTTACTGTGCTCCTTAAGGGCCCTACACACATACCAACGTGTGTAGGGAGAGCGTTCTGAGCAATGCTGTTATGCTCACGACCAGCTGCACAGCACTGTGTGCTGAGCAAGGTGTCAGGGGCAGTGTTCTCCATTGAGAACACTTTCCCTAACCAATTAATAATCTGCATGCAGGTTATTAATCGCCACTAGATTCAGACCCGCGACCTTACTAAAGGTGCCCATACACCAATTACCCGGTACTTTTTGTACCCGATACTTTTTGTGCTAAAATAGCATCGCATCGCATGCACAACGCATGTACAACGATGCTATTTTAGCACAAAAAGTACCGGGTAATTGGTACGTGTATGGGCACCTTTAGTATAAAAATTCTTAGAAATGAGTGTCAAACAAGGCCCAAAATATATATAATTTTAATAGAATAATATGGGGCATAGGTATTGTTTGCTTTTCTTGTGATATGTACAGTATATCCATGTAAATGATTAATGAAAGAACTTCCGTACAGTTATTCTATCTATATTTATTGGCTATCCAGACCTTATTCTCTGTCTTTGACACTGACATGCAGATATCATTTGAATATTTATATTTTAATTACAGGGGGATTCCGGAGGCCCACTGTCCTGTGAAGTTGACAAGACATGGTATTTAATTGGTATTACAAGTTGGGGAGAAGGTTGTGCCCAGCCAGACAAGCCTGGGGTCTACACAAAAGTCACCGAATTTACAGACTGGATTGTACAACATACTAAAATGTAAGCTGCACTTTCCTCTCAAATCACTATCACTGTCTAAAGCTAGGTACACATATATACAATCGTCGGGCCGTTCTTCCAATCTGGGGGCAAACGGCCGTTCGATTGTATAGGTGTGTACGCTGTCCCAATTGCTGCTGTGCGATCGATAAACGGCCAAAAACGCTCTTGGCCGTCCACGGTCGGTCGGTCGAAGGTTCTTTGCTACTTAATATTTCATCCGACAGGACGGCTCCATATCGGAACAAAAGTGAAGTGTGTACGCATGTTCGATCGATATGCTTGACAGTTTGACAAAGCACGGTGGTATGCTGCATTATGAGAGACCCTGTAACCCTTTGCCTGCTGTTTTAACTAATGTGTGTATAATGCCTCACTACCCAACACTTTAGAGGCATCACTTTAAAACATTAATCAATGTTGAAGTTTTAATAGAGTGTGCTGGAAGCTCTTTGCAGGGCACCATAACACACTATTAAAACTTCAACATTGATTAATGTCTTAAAGTGATGCCTCTAAAGTGTTGGGCAGTGAGGCATTAAACACACATTAGTTAAAACAGCAGGCAAAGGGTTACAGGGTCTCTCATATACTTCTTCTTGCGATTGTTTGGACGGGAGTACATCGGACGTCGCAAGTAAAATTGTACATATGTGTACGCGCAGAACGGTCGTATGTTTTGGACGGCCGAATGTGTATTCGGTCGATCGAACGGTCGCAAGAAAAATGAAATTGTAAATATGTGTACCCAGCTTAATGCTCTTGTACACTAAACTGTCAAAGTATGTATCTGGTCAGCGCAAACTTTAAACGACAGTTTCCTGTATTTTAACACCAGGTCAACCTGCTTTACAAAAATAGGCCAAATGAATTGATCTTTCCACTCTGGATATTTCTGTGCCAGTCTTTATCTTGCCCACGTATGCTTACTGACTGTGCCTATTTCTCTATCTTGGCTATGCGATTTGGGCACGATTTCACCGATTCGGAGAAATCGGGCCAGGCGGGGGACGGCAGGGGGCAGGGGATGCCGGCTACCAGAGAGCCGGGCGGAGGGAGCAGTGTAGGCTGCGCAGGGGAAGATGCTGCCGGGCAGAGCCAGCGGCGGGAGCAGAGCACTTAAAAAAGAAAAGGCCCATACAAACAAATAGGAAGCCATTGATTGGCTGAGACCTCTCTCTGTGCACATCAATAAAAAGTGACATCCCAACAACCAGGATTGTGAAACATTATAGCTATTTATTGAATATGTTATATTATATAAGTGTCACAACTGAAGGGCTGGATGAAGTCGTGTGGTGTGTAGCAACCGGAGACGGACCAGAGGGGGAAGGATTAAATCGTGCAGGTTTAATAATAGAATTCATAAATAGAACAATACACGCTTGAATACTTTGTCAAGTGGCAGTTTAGCAGTAATAAGAATTGAGCCGGCACGGCACTTTGTAAAGAAGAAAAAGTTCATTTAAACAATGACAGTTCAAGCACTGCGGACTGCAGGCTGGGGTCTTGGGAAATGAAGAAATCCGGAAAGAGAATGTACTTGATGGTAATGAGGGATCCTTGAAGACTGAAAGAAGACGGATGATGACAGAAGAATGGGAAGTTGCTTGGAAGCAGACGACTTGAAGAACTTAGGCCAGGAAGCTCAGGGATGCAGGCAGAGACCAGACTGTGGAGAGATCTGGCAGCGATAGGGTTAAGCTGAATCGAGACCAACACAGAGCACTGAAGCAAGGCACCAAGTCAGGAGAGGTGAGTCAGAGAGCCGGAGTCAGCTGGGAGCTGTGAACGCCTCTGGAGACTCTTTGTACTGACACTGAACAGGCCTAGGCAGATTCCCTATATCCCTAGAGGGCGGCTGCCATTGGCTGTCAGGTCAGTATGGGCGGAAACCTCAGACAAGGACCAATCTGCTATTTGCCCTTAATCAAGATGGCGGCGCCGGCCTCCCGGCGCCCCTACAGCACATACCACTACACTTGCTGGCGTCCCACGCTGCCTGCTGCCCACCAGACTGCCGCTGCCTGCTGCCGCTGACCTGGAGACCACTACACGCTAGCCGACGGCGGGCGCGAACGGGTGAGTAGTAAGCCCGCCGCGCACCGCCGCGGCTGCGTGTGACAGTACCCCTCCCCTTCTGGGTGACCCCAGGGCACCTACGCACCTTGTGTGGATTTCTTTGAAAGAACTGTCTCACCAGACGAGGAGCATGAAGATCTGCAGCATCAACCCAGGAATTCTCTTCAGGACCGAATCCAAGCCACTCTACCAGATACTGAAGATGGGTATTGCGGCAACGTGAGTCGATAATGCGCCTCACCTCGAACTCTGTTTCTCTTTCCGAGCCAATTTTGGGCGGTTTAGGCACCTTCTTCTGATATAAGTTCAAACGCAAAGGTTTCAGAAGAGACACATGGAACGAATTTGATATTCTTAAGGAAGGAGGGAGCTGTAGTCTGTAGGCCACCGGATTAATCACCTGAGTGATCGGGTACGGCCCGATGAACCGAGGAGCCAGCTTCATGGACGGTAACCGAAGGCGTATATGGCGGGTAGACAGCCATACTCGATCTCCAACCTTTAACTTAGGAGCTGCTCTTCTTTTCCTGTCCGCCATCCTTTTATATCGAGCGGATGCTTTGAGGAGAGCTGTATGGACGTCTGACCAGATCTTTGCAAACCGTTGTAGGGAAGAAGCAGCTGCAGGGACTTCGGACAATGATAGATCTGAGAACTCCGGAGATCGGGGATGCTTGCCAAAGACAGTGAAAAAGGGAGTGGTGCCGGAGGAAGAATGATAAGAATTGTTGTGCGCAAATTCCGCCCAAGGCAGAAGGTCTACCCAGTCGTCTTGAGAGGAAGAGACGAACAAACGAATGAAGGCCTCCAAGTCTTGGTTGACTCGTTCTGTCTGCCCGTTGGTTTGTGGGTGGAAAGCAGTGGAGAACTTGAGCTTGACTTGTACAGCAGAACAGAGGGCCCTCCAAAACTTTGCGACGAACTGCACGCCACGGTCCGAAATAATCTCTTTGGGCAACCCATGGAGTTTGAAGATGGTGGAAATGAAGAGCTGAGCCAACACTGGAGCAGATGGAAGACCTTTCAATGGGAAGAAGTGCACCATCTTTGAAAAGCGGTCGACCACCACCCAAATTACTGTATGCCCTTTGGAGGGAGGAAGTTCGCAGATAAAGTCCATAGACAGGTGGGACCATGGTTCTGTTGGTATGGCTAGAGGTAGAAGAGGACCGACAGGAGACGTTCTGGAGGACTTATGCTGAGTGCACTTTACACAGGAAGCGACAAAGGAGTTTACATCACGACGGATGGTAGGCCACCAGTATGACCGCAATAGGAACATTAAGGTCTTCTGTGCCCCAGTATGCCCTGCGAAACGGGAAGCGTGTGCCCAGGACAGCACTCTCTTCCGGAGATTGAGAGGAACGAAGGTCTTGCCTGGTGGAGGTGAAGGCTGGACTGTTACTTGAGCAAAGACCAGAGGATCGAGAATGGGTCGAGGAGGAGTCTCAAGATCAGCGGAAGTTTCAAAAGAGCGTGAAAGGGCATCGGCTTTGGCATTCATCGTCCCGGGTCTGAATTTGATTTGAAAATCAAAGCGTTCGAAGAACATGGCCCAGCGGGCTTGACGAGCTGTAAGACATTGGGCCTGCTTGAGGAATGAGAGGTTCTTATGATCGGAGTACACCGTAATTTTATGTCGTGCCCCCTCCAGGAGGTACCGCCACTCCTCTAACGCTGATTTGACTGCCAGTAACTCCTGCTCTCCAATGGGGTAATTCTTCTCCGCTGGAAGAAACTTCTTGGAAAAGAAGGCACAGGGATGAAGCACCTGGTCCTCCCCTCTCTGTGACAAGATTGCCCCTACCCCCTCTGAGGATGCGTCCACCTCAAGAATAAAGGGTTTGTCGAGGTTTGGCTGGAGAAGGATTGGGGCGGAGACAAAAGCATCCTTTAGTTGTTGGAAGGCTTGAGAGGCTTCAGGTGACCACTGAGTTGGATCAGAGCCCTTACGGGTTAGAGCAGTAAGAGGTGCAGCAAGGGTGGAGAAGTTCCGGATGAAACGACGATAGTAATTTGAAAAGCCCAGGAACCTCTGGATGCCTTTGAGCGTGGTGGGCGCTGTCCAGTCTAAGATGGCTCTTACTTTCTCTGGATCCATCTCTATCCCAGTGCTGGAGAGGATGTGGCCAAGGAATGGAATGGAGGTAACCTCAAAGACGCACTTGTCTAGCTTGCAGAATAATTTATTTTGGCGAAGGCGCCGCAAGACCTCAGCTACTGTTTGCCGATGGAGATGGAGGTTCGATGAGAAGATGAGAATGTCATCGAGATACACCACAATGGAATGATACAACAAATCTCGAAATATATCATTTACAAATTGTTGGAAGACGGCTGGAGCGTTGCAAAGGCCAAAGGGCATCACCAGGTATTCATAGTGGCCGTCTCGGGTGTTGAACGCCGTCTTCCACTCATCTCCAGATCGTATACGGATCAAGTTGTACGCCCCTCTTAAATCCAGTTTAGTAAAGATGGAAGCCCCTCGGATTTTATCGAATAATTCGGTGATCAGAGGCAAAGGATAGCGGTTCTTGATCGTGATATCGTTCAGGCCCCTGTAGTCGATACACGGGCGGAGGGTTCCATCTTTTTTTTTCACAAAGAAAAACCCCGCTCCGGCTGGCGAAGTGGACGGGCGAATGAACCCCTTATCCAAGTTCTCTCGAATGTAGTCAGACATGACTTTGGTCTCTGGCAGAGACAAGGGGTAGATGCGGCCCCGCGGTGGGAACTTCCCAGGTATCAACTCTATCGGACAGTCCCAGGAACGATGAGGCGGCAGGGTATCGGCACCTCCTTTGCTGAAGACGTCAGAAAAAGAAAGATATGGTGTGGGTAACGACAAGGGTGGAGCTGGTGAAGATGAAAGACTGGAACCTCCTACTTCTTGAGGATTAGTTTGATGGAGTGGAATGACACGAGGCATGCAAGTAGTTAGGCAGTTCGTACCCCAGGCTGTGATCTCCATACTGGTCCAATCAATATGAGGGTTGTGCTTAGTAAGCCATGGTAGGCCCAGGACTACCTGGTGTGAGGACTGAGGAAGGACAAAAAATTCTAGAGTCTCTTGATGTAAGGCACCGACGAGAACTGTCACTGGATCGGTTTGAAGGGTGATTTGCCCGCTGCTGATGCGACTCCCATCTACTGCAGTGAGAGCCAACGGATGGGCCAAAGGTTGCACCGTCAAGGAATGTTGAAGAACGAAAGAGGAAGAAAGGAAGTTCCCGGCTGCTCCGGAATCTAGTAGAGCCTGGACCTTGATTTTTCCCTGAGGGCACACAAGAGTAACAGGAATGGTGGGCACAGTTGAAGAGGGAGATGAAAGCAGAACTCCTAACCTGGCCTCCCTCGGGGAGGTTAGGAGCGGTCGTTTCCCGGACGCAGTGGGCAGGAAGACAACAGATGAGCGGAAGAACCGCAGTACATGCAAAGATTCTCACGACGTCTACGGGATTTTTCTTCAAAGGAAAGCCGAGAGCGGTTGATCTGCATGGGTTCGTCTGGTGGTGTGGTTGTGGAGGACCCAGGTCTAGGAACAGGAACAGCGTTGGTGGTGAGACGAGGGCGGAGACGGTCGGAGCGACTTCTCTCTAGTTGACGCTCCTGCATCCGTAGATCTACTTTGTTGCACAAGGAGATGAGTTCAGCCAAAGTAGCAGGAGAGTCATGGGTAGTTAATTCGTCCTTGATACGACCTGCCAGCCCATTCCAGAAGGCGGAGACGAGAGCCTCTTCGTTCCACTTTAGTTCCGAAGCCAGAGTCTGGAACTGCACAGCATATTGTCCCACTGAGCGACTACCCTGGCGAATTCTCAGGATCTCAGTAGCGGCAGACGACACTCTGCCAGGTTCGTCGAAGATGTGACGGAAAGAGGTAATAAAAGCTTCATAGTCATCGAGCAGGGAATCAGCACGTTCCCAGAGAGGGGACACCCAGTCCAAAGCTGACCCTGCTAGGAGAGACACAATATAAGCCACCTTTGCCTTGGAAGTAGGAAAGTGAGAAGACTGTAAGGTGAAATGCACATCGCATTGGTTCAGAAACCCACGGCATCCTTTCGGAGAACCATCATATTTGCTGGGGGTTGGTAATTGCATGTGATGAGGAACTATTGGTCCAGGTGTAGGAACAGGGACTGGAACCTCTGGAGCTGGAGCCACAGAAACTGAGGGAGCCGCCGGGGGCGAAGCCAAGACCTGAAGGAATTGAGCCACTTGACGTTGGGTAGCCTCCACTTGCTCCAGACGAGCCATGATGCTGTGAAGTGCGTCCGCCATGGAAGCCTGTTCTTCACCCGACTCCATCGGGTCAGTACAAACTGTCACAACTGAAGGGCTGGATGAAGTCGTGTGGTGTGTAGCAACCGGAGACGGACCAGAGGGGGAAGGATTAAATCGTGCAGGTTTAATAATAGAATTCATAAATAGAACAATACACGCTTGAATACTTTGTCAAGTGGCAGTTTAGCAGTAATAAGAATTGAGCCGGCACGGCACTTTGTAAAGAAGAAAAAGTTCATTTAAACAATGACAGTTCAAGCACTGCGGACTGCAGGCTGGGGTCTTGGGAAATGAAGAAATCCGGAAAGAGAATGTACTTGATGGTAATGAGGGATCCTTGAAGACTGAAAGAAGACGGATGATGACAGAAGAATGGGAAGTTGCTTGGAAGCAGACGACTTGAAGAACTTAGGCCAGGAAGCTCAGGGATGCAGGCAGAGACCAGACTGTGGAGAGATCTGGCAGCGATAGGGTTAAGCTGAATCGAGACCAACACAGAGCACTGAAGCAAGGCACCAAGTCAGGAGAGGTGAGTCAGAGAGCCGGAGTCAGCTGGGAGCTGTGAACGCCTCTGGAGACTCTTTGTACTGACACTGAACAGGCCTAGGCAGATCCCCTATATCCCTAGAGGGCGGCTGCCATTGGCTGTCAGGTCAGTATGGGCGGAAACCTCAGACAAGGACCAATCTGCTATTTGCCCTTAATCAAGATGGCGGCGCCGGCCTCCCGGCGCCCCTACAGCACATACCACTACACTTGCTGGCGTCCCACGCTGCCTGCTGCCCACCAGACTGCCGCTGCCTGCTGCCGCTGACCTGGAGACCACTACACGCTAGCCGACGGCGGGCGCGAACGGGTGAGTAGTAAGCCCGCCGCGCACCGCCGCGGCTGCGTGTGACAATAAGCTATAGATACCAGGCCTCTAATCTCAGTCAGTAAGAGAGCACATCTGCCCTCTGCTGCATAATTATAAATGGTCTTGGGAACAATGTCAATATTGTCCAAATAAAATGCTCAATTTAACATGTGTCACTCTTATACCCCGCTTTAAAGCAAGTTCTAACCAGTTTCTGCACCGTGCTGTAGCTCAGTATAGTACCTGGTAAACACGCAGCCTTTGCTCAATTATGTTTGAACAGCAAACCAAGGCTGATAAGCTTAGCAGGTACAGTGTCTCCTACAGTATCTTCCTCCTATCTTCCTTTCCTTATGGCCTCTTCTCTTATTATCCTGCCAAGAAAATACATTATATAAAAACCATACTATTAACCATATAATGATGTTCCTACATGGACAATTTAATAAGACAGATAATAATTTCTGCATGCAAAGTGTAACAAAAGGGTGTAGAAATTAACTGCTGTAGGCGCAATGGTAAACGAAAACACCACATCCAACCAAACATATACTAAATTCTTATTCCATTAAGTGAAGATCTTCAATCGATCCTATAATGTTCCATTGCATGGTGGAGATTTGTCCGTAAGCAAATTGGACTCAGTCATTGTGTGGACAAAAGTAGAGAAATGAAAAGAAAAAAAAGAGTCAAATCATTTATGACACACGAACAATGATTTTCATCAGAAAGTTATGGTGAATAAAAGTGAAAAAAGGATAGTTAGTCTGTCTCCCAATATTTATTATATTTGACCAAGTATTGCGTACCTTGCTGACTTCAGTTAGAGCACTGGTCCTCAAACTACTTTGCTCTGGGCTCCCATCAGACAATAAAAATAATGACAGGACCCCAGCAAGTTCCTGCAGAAGGTCATCACATCACATGTGTAGTCAGCAGACAGCACATACATGGCAGCATTGTGGAGGCACAAAGTGATGGGAGGAGTCTAACATAACAGACAATTCAACAGAATTTTCAGTCATCAGCCTGACTGTCGCGACCCCATGATCAGGACCCACAGTTTGAGAACTGCTGAATTAGAGGGTCGAGGAAGCATATAAAGTTATCATTATCCTCACTCACACAAGACATACTTAACGATAAGGCAAACCCACTCATGGTAATTGTTGTGTTTATGAAGCATATAATGGTTTCTATGTGGGTTCTCCTGTGTTGGCCTTTTTTTGTGGGAGATGATGTATCAGATACTCAGGGAGAGGTGTAAATAAAGAGACAGTAAATATCCAATAAACAGTAAGCTTTCATTTCAGATGGTAAAAGGGAATAGTCCTTCACTGTGTATTAAATATGGGGACACCCGTTTCTTGATGGGTGTACCACATGTAGTGGGTAATTAGTACACATCGTGTATTGCAGGTTAGGGGAGAGTGTGTGTATCATTCCTCTGGGCTTCTTAATGCCAGCCAATACAAGTCAGTGATGGAAAAATTATTCTTTTTAACATCATTTGTTAATGATTATAAAAAATTATAAAAGCAACTTCATAAAAGTTCATTCATACAGATGGTGTCTAGTAGTAGCTGCTCACACACCCTGATCTTTGGGCCTTATTCTGGTTCACTCTCAGAGGCAAATTCCTTCTCAAATGAGTTACATACTCATTACCAGGCCATGCCTCTGATCACACCTCATAATTTCCAGCATGCACATTTGATGTGCAGATTGATCTCTCTTCCCATTCAGACAAAGTTGGGAGGTATGTCTAGCTCAATGGAACTGCAATAGGTGGTTCATATACTGTAGTCCAACCTATTCAAATGTAATCCTGGTGCCATCCTGTTGACCAGATAGTATTTTTCATACTCATGCACAAGTTCACAGCCTCTATTCTTCTGCTGCAATGCTGTAATGATATCCTTGTAATGAGGCATGAATCCCAGAGCTGTTACCTTTCTATAAGTCACATTTATAGGATGTTCATACAGATGGAGCGACTCTCAGCCAGATTGCCCCCGCTGGCGAGATGGCACTCTATCTGACTGGTACTTGCGAGCGTCCCACACGCACGCGCGTCCCGGTTACCAGGCGGTGGGTTACGCGAACCCTGCCCATCTCAACTTCAGGGAGACGGGCAGGGTAAGGGGGGAGCGGGGAGGTGGGCTCGTGCATTGGGGACCGGCGACAAGGCGGCGGGAACCGGTGAGGAGCTCTGTTGGAAAGGGGCATACGCGTCCCCTTCTGGCAGCTGGCGGTTGGCGATCCGACTGCCAGACCCCCCCCCCCCCGCTAGATGAAGCGGCCTCCTACTGTATAAGATGATTCTAAAAAGGTGTCATTTAGATGGATTCATTTTTGCCGATATAGCATTCAGTGTCCCTGATGAAAGTGGCATGTGCATCACTGCAGGGCCCTCATACCTTTGACTATCTGTAAATACCCAGTTTGTTGTATCACTGTCTCCTTTGTAAAGCGCAACGGAATATGCTGCGCTATATAAGAAACTGTTAATATATAAATAATAATCGCTGAAACACGTAAGGCGGAAGTATGAGTTAAGGTGTCGCATCCAATCCCCCTTCCCGGGGGGCAGGATCGCATGTGATACATCCCATTCGGTTGTTCTGCATGCAATGTATCACATTCGATCCCCGTTTCCTGCAGCCGGGAGGGGATCTTGTGTGCAGCACATATGATCTCCGGTTCGGATCTGAAGTGCACGGACTGCCACACACATGCTATTTGGGCCGATTTCACCTAATTTATCAGCCCGATCTACCAGAATCAGTTGAAATCGGGCCCAAATCGCATAGGGGCCTAAGAGTGCAATAATCAAAGTTTTCTTACCTGTTTGGATTTGTAAAGGTGTTGTTTTTATTCATAGCAGTCACCATTGTATACTGTAGAACAACTGGGAATATAATCCTACATTTATTATCTTGCATGTATCCACAATTTAATTGTTATTAATTGATGCAAAGTTTTATTGTTTGGTATGCTTTAAACTCCTTACACATCTGGCAGTGTGTATTCCCACTTTCACACAATTGTCTCTTTTATGCCCCGGTGCTTCATTGACTACAATAAACAATATTTCCTCTATATGTATTTTCTTGAATTGAAAATCTCACACAGTCTAATGCCTGTTACTGAATTCTCTCTTGCAGAGTTATTTGAACAAAAACCCACCGGCCATCTACATACCGAGATTTCCCTTTATTCCTGAAGTATGGTGCACACTGGGAATCGTGATTGAGTCCATTTCTATGCTGTATGCAGCAAATGCTACTCAACGAGAAATGTTAGCATTCATTTGCCAGAATTTAATTATTTAGCAATGAAAGGTTTCATAGACCAACTTCCTGGGGCTGCTGTTGTATGAAGAGTGTATTTCATTTAATTATTGTTTAAAGGAATTACTGTACCCTCTATTTATCACATGGTTACTGTTATTACTACAAGTCTTATATATTATATGTATATATGTACACTATGCGGCGTATAATGAGATGACAAATATCATAAGTCCAACCTTGATTCACTTTAGTACCAACCTTTTCAATAAATAGTCTGCTATTACCAATGTCCTTATTATTGTAATTATTATTTTATTATTATTTTTATTATTATTATTATTTTATTATTAAATTGACTGGGGTGTGACTTCTCAGCCACTGTGTAACATAAAGGAGCAAAATAGATGACATAAATGATTCTGTTCGGTCCCCAGCGAAAATATGTATATGAAAAACATTCATTCGCAGCGCCAGCTGGGGGGCGCACATTCGCATACCCAGCAGGCAGAGCTAGAGGGCTCACTAAGTATCATATTACAAATCACCCCCTAAATGTATTGAATGATCACCAAAAACGACCAACCCCAATGTGTTTTATTAATCCCATTGTGTGTGCACAGTGTTTTTTGAAAATGCTGCCCACTTGCTATTTTTGCCATGTGCCCTTGTGGAATCTAGATTAGGGATGCCAGTCCTGGGATCAGGATCAGCGGGATCCCGGGATTTGGGCCAATGTTTGCCGGAATGTCGGGATTGAAATATGCATGTGCATTTCATCCCTTTCTACTGGTCAGCGCTGAGCACAAACCAAGCTCGGCTCAGGCGCTTCCTTGAAAACACATGCGTCTGCCCGGCATGATGTTAGAGTTCATGCTGCACAGCCACACACCAGCCGCCCCCACCACCACCTCTGTCTACCCCTGGGTGCCCTCTCTGTTGCATCTGACCCTGCCCTCCCATTTGCCAGCACTCATTGCCACGCATCTGCCTGCACTCTCCACCGCGCGTCTGCCTGCACTCTCTGTGGCGCTTGTCCCAGCCTCCCTCTCTGCCCACCTGCTGAAGGACTGCTTCTAAGCAGTTTCCAGTGTGGCACCATGTTAGGAGGCCATTTGTGGGATCCCGGAAATCCCAGGATTTACAGTTTTTCAATCCTGAATCCCAGTGGCTTTTGCACTTGATGAGGCACAAGGATACACAAGGATGCAGAGAGCAGTGGAAGGCCTAGGCATGGCAAAAACATGGCCAAATCATGGGTGCCTGGTCCAAAATTTAAAAAAAAGTCTTTGTAGTTAGTACCTGCTCCTTCCTCTTGGTGTACTTGGCAAGGCAAGCTGTTTAGTGATCTCTGCAGAACTAGCTCATAGTGGTTAAAGCTCAGATGACTGCCCACCTCTGTACAGGTTTGCTTACTTTCTGGCTGCCCTGTCCGGGAGAGGGCAGCCAAGTTCTTGAGGCAGGGGGGCCCTGCTGATGGAAAAAGGGGCGGGTGAGGTAAGAGCTATGAAGGTAACGCATTGTTTGGTGGCATGACCAGCGCAATCATGTCATCGTGGCCATGCCCCCCGACGGTCAACACCGGTAATACAGGCATTGCACACATGGACCCACAGACCCCCTGCCGAAGAGGGGGGGGGGGGGTTTGCAGGGGACTTGCCCCCTTTCTTCCGGACCCAATTATCGGGAGCCTCACGGCCATTTCGGGAGGGTAGGTAACCCTGCCTCTGTGATGCCTCACTGATACTGACAGAGTACTGACAATTTTGTACATTACCTATCTGTGATATTCAAAGCCTCAGGGAGGCAAATTTGGCAATGATATATAATGATAAATCCCATACAATACCTCGGCAACTGCCCACCAGGTCCTTGTATCGTATCATGTCTGTGGGAGACTGATTGAAGGTTAGTCACATATGATTTGGCACCTTTCACACAAAATTTAGTGAAAAAGGGCCATATCATACTAGTGTATATGGGCCATAAATCTTCTATTATTATTATTATTTGCATTGATTGTATTATTTACTGCCTATATTTATATATACAGTATACTACATTACTATGATATGAACTAAAAAGAAGCCTCCATTTTTAAAACATCTAATATTAGATAACAAGGCAAATGTCGTCAGCATATCTAGCAATTATATGACTTATCCAACCTAATATAACCGTCAAAATCTGAATGTTAACCAAGCTATACTTTGACATGTGACTCATGATACATACGAATGTACGGGTGTAATCAATGTAGGCATCTTGATTAACTGTGTATAAAATGTTTCATTTTATGGAAGACAATTCTCATGTTACACATATTGCGTGACTCTTGTTACATGTGACTCATGTTCCAATATATTTATTGGTTTTCAACAGCTTCCATGTATGTTCAATGTTTACGCAAAATCAATGCAACATAAATGTACTGCTTTTTAATTATCAAACAATATACTGTAATATGATTTTTTAGCAGCATAAATATACTAAAATGTTAGCGGTTATGTGAAATGTAATTTTTATGTATACTGTCCTATATGCAATGGTATGACCCATTACACTAATTTGCCTTTTTCTGCAGAAAATACATATAGATGAAGCACCTCTCGTTCAGCGCCGGGGATCGCCATAATGTCCCCGCTGGCAATCGCCGGCGGAGAGGCGCTTCATCTGTTTGGGACGCACGAGCATCTCCCAATTTTTCGGCAGCAGGGGATGGGAACCCTGCCTGTCTCTGCTTTAGGGAGACAGGAAGGGTTAGGGGTGTGTGTGAGGGGAGGTGGCAGGGACCATTGAGGAGGTGGCGGGGACCGTCGGGGAGCTCCGTTGGAAGGGGACGTGCGAGTGCGTCCCCTTCCGGCGGCTGGTCGATCCGACCGCCAGACCCCCGCTGAACAAGAGTCGCTCCATCTTTCTAGCAAATATATAGAAATGTATTATTGCTTCAGTAGGGTGATCATCAGGTGTATTTGACTCTAAGGTCAGATATTCCTGTGTAGCCACTTTTGAGGGGCTACAACAGGGTCAATATAAGAGAATTAAAATCACTTCTATGATGAGCCTCAGCTGCATTTACATGATGTCATCCTTTTGATCTACCACGGCACTCAGACCCCCCCACCCCTGCTCTGTGAGAGATGTGCAAAATATCCGCTAAAAATGCCAGTGTCGCTCACGTTTGTTATATAAATTCAAATGAAAAAAAGTTGTGAAAAAAAGATTATATTTTCGGTATTAGGTAAACATTACAGGTCATTATGATGAAAAAAATGTTTGCTTGCCACTTTTCATGCCAATTTTGACAAATTCACTTGGCACTCAAAGTTTTAAGCGTCTTCCTGGCCAAACTGCACCCAAGCGCACAGCAGCGGAGAAGAGATGCTGCAATTCCTGCTTCCAGTTAATAGGGGGAGGACCAGAGTCCCCACTGGGCCTCTCCCCCTCAGACTTGGGCCCGGGAAATTAAAACCCCCGTCTCCCTTTTGCTTCCCCCCTCCACAGCTCATTGTTAGACAGAATGTGTTACTTAATAAAACATAAATTAGGTTTCCCAACTATAACCTGCTACTGTCATTCATTTCTTGTAATGAACAATAGAGCATATTATACATTCAGTATATATGCAGAAAGCAGGCGTAACAAACAATATATGCCAAAACTATGAAAGTACAATAAATCAGATTACTGAAAACAATGAAGAGCTACAGGGGACCCAGAGATTTGCTTCATACAGTAGCAGTGGTCGCAGGGGATTTGCAAGAAAGTGATGGATGTGTGGAATTGGTGAGGTGTTTCTGGCAATTAGTGTAGTTGGCGCTACAGTAAATTGTTGGAACACAATCCAAACCATATGGGGAGCACGGAAAGCGACCAATCGACTTCTGTCATTTCAAAGACTGAGCTAAATAAATGACAGCCATCGGCTGGCTGCCATGGGCCCCTTCTCTGCTTTCTCTCTCTCTCTAAAGGCTTGATATATCTGCCACAGAATATGGAATATAGATTGTGCATTTTTAAAGGAACTGAAGGAATGACTGGATCTGGAAAAAAAGATAAATGATGTCATGTATGTTCTTAGAGCAAGGACATTCTCTGTAAGAAAAACGTTGGAATCAAATAATAAAATGCATCACAAATAAAGTGAAGCGTTTACTATTACAATTGTTAACATTGGATACATTTCAGATCATGTAAAAAACATGATTCATTTAGTTATTCTTTATCCTATACTCCAGCTGCACATGCACAATAAAAAGGCACCATGCACATTGGGATCTCATCCCTCTCACCAAAGGGGGGTCACAAGATCCCGCACCAGTAGGAATACCCAATTAAAGATAACAGGCAGCTGCAGATTTTTCCTACGGGCCCCATAATCTCGTCAGGGATTTTCAATTTAAGTTTAGTATTAAGGTCCCCTTACATTAGAACGATATATCTGATGCTGAAATTGGATGCAATTTCCCTTCAAATCCCCCTGGACCTTCCTGGGAGTGATTACATCCAATTTAGTACTTTGGTGTCATTTTGTGTATGCAATTTGGTCCAATAAATTGTATGAGATTTATCTGGCCAAATTGCATGTGAATTTGATGTGCTGGATCAGGGCACTAGAGGGCTGGGCCAAATATATATATATATATATATATATATATATATATATATATATATATGGAGATACCAGGTTTTGACAAAACCGCCCATGAGTGCCACCAACCTGGTATCTGCATATACAACCCACTGGCAAAGGTGGGTCTTCAGGAGGGCACCAGGCATACTTTACTTGGCAGCAAGGGAGTGCCGGCATTATATATATATATATATATATATATATATATATATATACATACAGTGTACATCCACAAAGGGATTGCTCCTCCTCATGGACAAAACCAGCACTGAATCCAATAAATTTCAAGAAGGTGTTTTTACCGCTCACATCATCCAAGCCAGTAGCCTCCAGCATAGCGGAATATTTCCCTGAGGACAAGGTGGGTGTAGACTCGGGTTGGGTTGGCCGTATAGGCTTGGGTTTGGGTTGGCCGTATAGGCTGGGGTTGGGTGGCCAGTATAGGCTGAGGAGTAGGAGGATCACTGCCAGAAATGCCCTCACAATTATAAAAATTGGAATTTTATTTTCCTTGGCGTGTCTTGGCCACAAGCTCAAAACTGATGTGATCATTCTGATCATCTGGCAGGATGTGCAATGCACAGGCCATAAACTCTCCAAATTTGCTGAAATGATCGGTGGTTGGGACAGTTTTTGCTTGATTTCATTAAAAAGCATGTCTTCCTCTTCCTCCTGCGTGATATTTCTTTGTTTTCGTTTTTTTTTGCCGGATACTCAGGAAGTTGGTGTAGTGGTTGCTGCCGAGCTGTCAAGCAAATCAGACCCAGCAGGTATCGAGGGGTCAAAGGGGCCCGTGAATTCTGGGAGCCAGTGGTGGAGTCAGCTGTAAGGCTGAGGTCCGGGATAGGTGAAATCTCCATTTCCAAACTTTCACTCTGTAAGGTGATGTGGCCAGTGTATGCATTGGTGGCCAGTGTATACATTGGTGGCCAGTGTATGCATTGGTGGCCAGGGTATACATTGGTGGCCAGTGTATGCATTGGTGGCCAGTGTATGCATTGGTGGCCAGTGTATGCATTGGTGGCCAGTGTATGCATTGATGGCCAGTGTATGCATTGGTGGCCAGTGTATACATTGGTGGCCAGTGTATGCATTGGTGGAAAGTGTATGCATTGGTGGCCAGTGTATACATTGGTGGCCAGTGTATGCATTGGTGACCAGTGTATGCATTGGTTGCCAGTGTCTGCCAGTGTAAATGTGCAGGTTGTGTGTGAAAAATACATACTTTTGAGCCACAATCGGATTAATCTGCTGTTCCCTTCTCCTGCTGCCGCGTGCTGCCTTGTGCTGCTGCTGCTGCTCCCACCAAGAGGTGTGTCCAGGAAATGTCAGACAACCCAGCACAGGCGATATATCGCGGGAACAAAAAAGCACTCCTTTTTCCATCCAATTACATCTGATTCCGACAAATCACAGATGCGGTCCGACCAACCGATAGGCTCCCATCTGACTCTCATCGGACTGCACATCGGATTGGATGGAAAAAACAAACAATGTCACACCGTGGAATTGGGCAAAATCGGGCAAAATCGTTCTAATGTAAGGGGGCCTTTAGTCACTTTCATAAAATTTTACAAAATGAAATGTCACATTTTAGTAATTTTTTTAAATTTCATCTTAGTAAAGTTTGAGTCAGTGGATATTGACAAACATTTTCGTCTAATTTTAGTCATTCATTTAGTCATAGCTTTGCAGTTTATTGATACTGTAATGGATTTTGCTGAAGATCATTTCTCTATCATTCCCTTGAATACTTTGGGGGAAATTTACTAAGAATACGAAAAATCGTATTCATATTCTTAATACAAATGAATACGAATGAATATGACTGGTGTAGTCGTATTTTCATTCGTATTCCGGAGGATAATTTACTAATTAGTCGTATTTGACTGATTCATATTATCCAATGACGTATTGATTCATATTTTTTCTGATACAAATTCGTATTTTAAAATACAAATTCGTATTGTTTTTAGCCTGCACGGGTCAGTTAGATCCGTGCAGGCTGCAGTGTAAAAACAATGTAAAAATAAATAAATAATTTAAAAAACGGCGTGGGGTCATCCCCCCTCCCCCCACGGGCATAACCAGCCCCAGGCTCAAAGAGCCGGGCCTGGTTTTAAAAAATCAGTAAACCATTTAAATAGGGCTCTGCTGGTTTTTTAAAACCAGCCCCATGCCCCAGGGCCGGTCCTGGTTCCCAAAATAGAGGGAACAAAACGAGTAGGGGTCCCCCGTATTTGTAAACCAACCCCAGGCCCAACCAGCAAGCAGGGTAATGCCAGAGCCGGGGGGATGACTTTTTATACAAGTCCCCCCAGCCAAAGCATTCACCCCTACTGACCATTCAGCCTGGGCAGGGGTCCTGGGGGAGTGGGGACCCACCCAATGAAGCCCCCCCCCTCCAGAACTTACCTGCCCAGGCTGAAGCCTGGTCCTGTCCCCGGTACCTCTGGGCTGTGGGTACCGGGCAGATTCAAGTGTAAAAAATAGAAAAGACCATTGGGTTTTGCCCATTAATGGGCTTGCTGGGACTCTTAGTTCCACAGCAAAACCAATAGTTAAATAAACACACTGACACATGAAAAAATAAAACTTTATTACATACACAGCCCATTCATACATACTTACCTATGTTGATTGAAGATCGGTCCTCTTGTCCAGGAGAAATCCATTAAGGGTACCTGTGGAGGCAAACTATACTTACATACTCCTCTTCGTTCCATGTAGGCATCCAGGGGGACTTGGCAAAAAAATAAACCGCAAACAATTGACAGGAGTAGACGCAGGATGTTTGTTCATATCCTGTGGCTCCTCCTCCCGAATGCCGCTTTTGGCCGACTTGCGGCCTAGCGGCTCCTGATTGACTGCTAGGCGGGACAATAGTGGCATTCGGAGTGAGAAGCGCTGAATGTATACATTCAGCGCTTCTTACTGTTCACGATGGGCCGGGTTATGCGGTTTATTTTTCTGCTCTCACGGGCCGATGTTTTGCATCTGCGCATGCGCAGATGCATTTCTGTGCATGTGCAGACCCAGGGTGCGTGTGGCCACAGCAAACAAACTGTTCACTAGGTGAACGCACCCAACAATGGGGGCATCAGCACATGCCCCCCACACAACATCGGTTGTGTCACCTCTCGCCAAATAAGGACGAAGTTTTTGCTTGTTTCTTGTCTAACATGATCAAACCAGGCCTAGGAGACGCCCCCTTCCGGTACCCAGTTACATTTATTGGAATCGGTACATCTGTCAGAATGAACTTAGGTCTACAGTCATTAGGTCGACCCCACTAGGTTGACTGGCAGGAAGGTCGACCTGATTTAAGGTCGACATGGGCCAAGGTCGACATGACTTAAGGTCGAATTTGCATAAAGGTCGACATGAGGAAGGTCGACTGGTCATAAGGTCGACATGGGTCTTTCGCTATTTTTTATCCGAATGTCGACACAGTCGACATGGACACAGTTGGCAATGAGAATCGGACCCTCGCATCGCTCGCTTCGCTCGCAATGCTTCGGGCATGGTGGCTCGCTTCGCTCGCCACAGCTTTAATAACCTCCTCCACGCCCTAGTGGATGGTAGGGCATGAAATACCGCCTGTCGGCACATGTCGGCTCAAAAAACAGTGAAAAACCCCATGTCGACTTTATGACCAGTCGACCTTCCTCATGTCGACCTTTATTCAAATCCGACCTTAAATCATGTGGTCCTTGGCCCATGTCGACCTTAAATCAGGTCGACCTTCCTGCCAGTCGACCTAGTGGGGTCGACCTAATGACTGTAGACCTAAGTTCATTCTAATAGATGAACGCTTCCCCATTTATTTGGGTTCTCTCCATGTACAAAATATTTTACATTGGTAATGCACTATGAGTGTTCTTTAATGTTATCTTTTGGGAGAAATAAACCATTGAATATACACAAATAAGGAGACACTCTGACGATAAATCATCGGAATACAAACACATCTCACTGACTGATCCAGGCCTAGGAGAGGTCCATCTTGGGACCAGGGTGAATCTTGAGGTCTTGAGTAAAGACATTATAAATATTAAGGATGATTACTGTGGTTTATGTTATTCCCAACCAGGCGTGCTGGTTCCATTATTTTATTTTTGCATTCTGATTTTGTGGTAGTGGGTGATTATCACAGGTTACTAGCTGCACCTATCCTAGAAAGCGCGAAAGCCCAACAATTCCTATCCATTATATCATCTGATTGGTTGCTATGGGCAACATCCCATCTTCAATAGAACTCCCATCTTAGTATATTTACCCCTATGACTGACTACTTCCTTTTAAAGAGAAATTCCTCAAGGCTGCTACAGCTCATCACCAACCCTATTCAGGATAGAACCTTAGTAGATATGTCACTTGTAAACTCTGCCCCGCTGAGCTCCCTCCTCCTGCCCCAAATGTGTTTGCAGCCGTGCACACAGTGGGGATAATCACTGACCATCTGATGATTATCCCCCTGCTCACAGGGCTGAGCACTTCTAGGCTCACTTGTTGCAGCGAAGGCTGTGGGAAGAAGGAGGCCGCTGCTAACGCTGCTGGTGCCGAGGAACGCCTCTGTTTTCCAGGACACTCCCAGAAAATGCCGGCGTTACACCAACAAAAACAAGTCAAGTCTGAATCAGACCCCTATTCCATTGCACTGCCCCAATCACGGTACGTGGTTTCTTAAAGTAATCCTCATGACACACTCTTGATCCGATTCTGAGTAAATTGCGGCCCTGGCAATTTTCGATAGACCACGCATGCGCACGATATGCTGTGCGCATGGGAAAGGTCTCCCTGCGAATGAAGCCAGTGATGGTATTTTCTTGCTGGCCATTCTCAAAATAATTGACAGCCATTTTAAGGACATGATGGAAGAAACGCAGGCGGACCTGGCTTTTGCAGGGGAGGACCTTTGACGTTAGCTCCGGACCTGAAGACCCCAGGATCATCGCAGCTGCAGTGTAAGTATTGACCTACGTGGCCGTGGCACACATCCATTCGATGGTGGGTGATTGTGAATGAATTTCCCCCTCTTCGCACAGCTACTAATGCATTTGCAGTCCTGCACAGGGGCAGGGAGAGAATCTGTCAGGGCAGCGGTCACCTGATCGCTGGGCTCTAAAGATTCTCAGCCAAGTGATCAGATCTGAATCCGGCCAGTGTACAAACACCCCATTGCTACCCACTTACACCCTTTCAGTCAACAGCAGAGATATGATTGCTTTGCCTATTTCTCTGAATCACCTGTAGATTTGTAGACTGGGATGTGGATAATGCATTGTGTGGAACCGCACAAAGGGCCTATGCCAGGGGCGGATTGGGGACCAAAAGTGGCCCTGGAAAATCTCAGGAAGCGGCCTCATGTGGGCGGCACCAAAACAAAATGGGCGGGGCCAGCACAGCAGTAGGCAGGGTTACTACATCAGTATGGCTGCCAAACTTGAAGCTGAAAGATGCATGCTTTTCCACCTAGGCTTCATGGGGAAGGGGTGTGGCAACATAACAGTACCAATAACACAGTAATGCCCATTACACATTATGACACACACGGTAATGCCACACAGTACTGCCTATTTCACATTATGACACACATTGTGATGCACTTACACATTCTGCCACACACCGTAATTCCCCTTACACAATATGTTGCACACTTTAATGCCCATATGACATTATGCTATGCGTAATGCCCGAAGTACTCCTGCTTATACACACAATGCCCAGAGAAGTGCCTATTACAGTATGCCTTCAGTACTGCTCACTGTGTAATCCAGTCATGTCCAGTCCTGAGCAAGGCACTACTGGACAGTCCTAAGCAAGGCACTACTGGACAGTCCTAAGCAAGGCACTACTGGACAGTCCTAAGCAAGGCACTACTGGACAGTCCTAAGCAAGGCACTACTGGACAGTCCTAAGCAAGGCACTACTGGACAGTCCTAAGCAAGGCACTACTGGCACACTCCTAGTTATTGCCCTGCACAGCAACTAGTGCCCCTTATTCACATTACTCTTCACAGTAGTGCCAATTAAACAAAATGTCCACAGTAGTAGCTTTGCTTATATATAGGGGTGTACACCGACCACTTTTCATGTTTTGGGTTCTGATTACCCTCAGGTTTTTTTTTTTTTTTTAAAGCATAAAAACTGCTAAAATCGCAGATTTTTTTTTTCAAAAAAGCATAAAAACTGCTAAAATCGCAGAATTCATTTCCACTCATTTCCAGTCTATTCTGAACACCTCACAATATGGTTTTTAGGACAAAAGGTTGCACCAAGGTAGCTGGATGACTATGATAAGCGACACAAGTGGGCGGCACAAACACTGGACTGATACGGCACACTAAGCATCACCCCTGGACTAATACAGCACACTTGGCATCACCCCATGACTAATACAGCACACTTAGCATCACCCCTGAACTGATACGGCACACTTAGCACCACCCCTGGACTAATACAGCACACTTGGCACCACCCCTGGACTTATACGGCACACTTAGCATCACCCCTGGACTAATACAGCAGATTTAGCAGCACCCCATGAATTATACGGCAGACTTGGCTCACCCCAGGAATTATTTGGCAGACTTGGCTCACCCCAGGAATTATTTGGCAGACTTGGCTCACTCCTGGACTGATATGGTACACTTAGCATCACCACTGGACTAATACAGCACACTTGGCAGCACCCCATGAATTATACGGCAGATTTGCCTTATCCCAGGAATAATACGGCAAAGATGGTGGCACCCCTGACCTGATACAGCACACATGGCGGCACACATGGTATTATACAGCACATATGGCGGAACCCGTGGACTGATACAGCACACATGGTGACACTCCTGCAGTAAAAAGAAAAAAAACTGTTTTATTATATTAATGAAAAATTGCAGCACCCCTAGATTGAAAAGGCACACTTAGCTGCATCCCATTAATTATACAGCACACTTGGCTTACCCCTGGACTGATATGGCACACTTGGCAGCACCCCATGAATTATACGTCAGACTTGGCTCACCCCAGGAATTATACGACACACATGCAGGCACCCCATGGACTGATACGACACACTTAGCAGCACCCCATGAATTATACAACCGACTTGGCAACAACCCATGAATTATATGACACACTTTGCTCACCCCAAGAATTATGCGTCACACATGCGAGCACCCCTGATCTGATAGAGCACACTTGGAATTATATGGCACAGATGGCGGCACCCCTGGACTGATAAGGCACACATAGCGGCAGACATGGAATTATACGGCACACATGTGGGCACCCCTGGACTGATACGGGACACTGGGCAATTCGTATTCGTATTGATGTGCTATCAATACGAATATGAATTGTCGTATTTTCGGGAAAGTAAATGTCAAAAATAAGTGTATTTCTGGATACAAATACACCTATTTTTTACAAATTTCCTTTAGTAAATTCCCCCCTTAATGTCCACTGTTGCCCTCAGTAGTAGCACTAAATATTTAACACCCACACCAGTTGCCAAAAGTCTTTAGCACTGATTATACATGCACCCACACCAGTTGCTGACAGTAGTAGTGCTGCTTATACCTAATGCCCACCCCAGTTGCTGACATTAGTAGCGCTGCTTTTACCTAATGCCCACACTAGTTGCCGACAGTAGTAGCGCTGCTTTTACCTAATGCCCACACTAGTTGCCGACAGTAGTAGCGCTGTTTATACCAAATGCCCACACCAGATGCTGACAGTAGTAGCGCTTCTTATACCCAATGCCCACACCAGTTGCTGACAGTAGTAGCGCTTCTTATACCTAATGCCCACACCAGATGCAGACAGTAATAGCGCTTCTTATACCTAATGCCCACACCAGTTGCTGACAGTAGTAGCGCTGCTTTTACCTAATGCCCACACTAGTTGCCGACAGTAGTAGCGCTGCTTTTACCTAATGCCCACACTAGTTGCCGACAGTAGTAGCGCTGTTTATACCAAATGCCCACACCAGATGCTGACAGTAGTAGCGCTTCTTATACCTAATGCCCACACCAGTTGCTGACAGTAGTAGCGCTTCTTATACCTAATGCCCACACCAGATGCAGACAGTAGTAGCGCTTCTTATACCTAATGCCCACACCAGTTGCTGACAGTAGTAGCGCTGCTTTTACCTAATGCCCACACTAGTTGCCGGCAGTAGTAGCGCTGCGTATACCTAATGCCCACACCAGATGCAGACAGTAGTAGCGCTGCTTTTACCTAATGCCCACACTAGTTGCCGACAGTAGTAGCGCTGCATTTACCTAATGCCCACACTAGTTGCCGACAGTAGTAGCGCTGTTTATACCAAATGCCCACACCAGTTGCTGACAGTAGTAGCACTGCTTATACATAATGCCTACACTAGTTGCCAACAGTAGTAGCGCTGCCTATACGTAATGCCCACACCAGTTGCTTACAGTAGTAGCGCTGCCTATACGTAATGCCGACAGTAGTAGCGCTGCCTATATGTTATGCCCACACCAGCTGTCGACAGTAGTAGTGATACGTAACACCCACACCAGACGCAGACAGTAGTAGTGCTTCTTAGGATTCAGTATTAAATCCCGGCGGTCGGGATCCCGGCGTTCAGAATCCCGACGCTGGAATCCCGATCGCCGAAATCCCGACAAGGGGGAGACGTGGATCGTCCCCCCTTGCGGGCTCGCTACGCAGCAGGCCCGGTGCCTCGCTGCGCTCGACACGCTAATTTTTTCTCCCTCCGGGGGTGTCGTGGACACCCACGGGGGGAGAAAGTGTCGGGATTTCGGCGAACGGGATTCCAGCGTCCGGATTCTGAACGCCGGGATCCCGACCGCCGGGATTTACACTGCATCCCGCTTCTTTTACCTAACTCCCACGCCAGTTGCAGACAGTAGTAGCGCTGCCTATACGTAGTGCCCCCACAGCAGCTGCCGACAGTAGTAGTGCTGCCTATACGTAGTGCCCACACCAGCTGCTGACAGTAGTAGTGCTGCCTATACGTAGTGCCCACACCAGCTGCTGACAGTAGTAGTGCTGCCTATACGTAGTGCTACCACCAGTTGCCAATAGAAGTAGTGATGCGTAACACCCACACCAGATGCAGACAGTAGTAGCGCTTCTTATACCTAACTCCCACGCCAGTTGCAGACAGTAGTAGCGCTGCCTATACGTTGTGCCCCCACAGCAGCTGCCTACAGTAGTAGTGCTGCCTATACGTAGTGCCCACACCAGCTGCTGACAGTAGTAGTGCTGCCTATAAGTAATGCCCACACCAGCTGCCGACAGTAGTAGTGCTGCCTATACGTAGTGCCCACACCAGTTGCTGACAGTAGTAGTGCTGCCTATATGTTATGCCCACAACAGTTGATGACAGTAGTAGCGTCATTGTTGCTGCTGGCGCCCCAGATGCGCCAAAAAAGCAGGTGGCCCACCAGCATACATGGACATGCCAGTGTCTCAGACACTCACATGTCCATTGCCGGGAATGGGGCGGGCATTGGAGACGAACACATGTCAGAGTCCTCAGCGCACCGCGGCGATTGGCACGCTGGGGACAGGTACAATGAGAATGGCTCCTTCTGGACATAATGCCCACACCATTATGACAGTACACTCTCTCTCACAAACTTTTTTTTTACCTTGCAATCTGTGTGGCAGGCAGCTCACCCTCTCCTTTCATCAGCCCTGTTGGTGTTCTCCTGTGTAGCTCCGCCCCCTCGTCCGTGTAGCCCCGCCCACTCGTGCGCCGTGTAGCTCCGCCCCCTGTCCAGGCTTTGCTGCCTGCTGTGACACTATAATGTAGCTGAGGGGGTTGGGACTTGTGACTTGGGAGCTGGGAATTAGTCTCAGCTCAGCCTCTGCTGTGCTTGATGCTGCTGGCGCCGCTGCCTGTACTGTGACAGACAGCGGCAGCCACAGAGTGCAACAGCAGCAGGGGGAAAGGCAAGGGGGTCCTGTGTGTCACGGGGGGAGAGGGGCTCCTTTGATACTTGCCCAATCCCCCTGTGGCATCCCCGCTGTCTTCCCAGCAGCAGCTCCACTACCTGATGAGCTGCTGCTGGTGTTCGTTCTGGCTGGCCTCCTGCTCACGCTGTGCATATGCTTGAAGCTGCAGCAGGAAGAGGGGCAGCCACGTGCAGTACAGCTTTCGGCCTCAGGGGCGGCCGGCCTCCCGGGAAACCTCCCGGTGACTTTAATGGCCAATCCGCCCCTGGCCTATGCCCTATTTTGGTCCACTCGTAAAAAGCAAACTCTCTTTTTAATGGACAAAACCATGTGCACTGCAGGTGGGGCAGATGTAAAATGTGCCGAGAAAGTTAATTTGGGTGAGGTTTGTACTCAACAATAAAGCAGACAGTATTTACCCTGCACAGAAACAAAATAACCCCCAAATCTAACTCTCTCTACACATGTTATATCAGCCCCCCCCCCCCCCCTGCAGTGCAAATGGTTTTGTCAATTAGAGAGAGAATTTACTTTTGTGAGTGAACCAGAATCGGGCCTAAGATTCTTCTGCAGAGCTGAGTATTCAGCCCTGCATCGACATTTGTTTATTATGATTGCTAATTTTATAGTCATTGCTAATTTTGCACCTAAATGCAATATGAATACTGTAACAACCTGAACCATGAGTGATGCAGCTGCTCTAATGAAGTCTATTGTGTAATATTGAATCTGGCCAACAGATGGCGGTATTGCATAACTTGCATCCCCACCTGTGAAACATTCATCACTGGATTTTTGTCAGTTATATACCATAACAATGATTTTCAATCACATGAGCAATTTCCAGGACCTGTTGTCATTTTGTTCAATCGCTAAATTGTATTATGTATCAAAATCTTAAATTTCCTTTAATCTATTCTGTACTTTCTTTATTCAATTCTGAGATGTTACAGTATTTTTTTTATATGAAAAACATTATTTTCATAAAGGATACTAAAGATTTGGTTCTACTTTCACATCCAATATTAACGTGTTGTGTAATTTGTCATGTACAAGTAATTACCCCTTGCAGTTTGAAAACTGAGGCAATTCTAGTAAATGAATTGATATACTGAACATATAAAAGGATGTGAAAGGTGATTTTCTAACCCCACTGATTTCTGAGGAATTCCACATTCATTTTTTTTAATACAAATGTATTGATGGTGCCACAGAAGAAATCCGGGGCATCTGAGGGATCCGTGTTTGGTAGCTAACACTGTTCCATGTGCAGTCAAGCTGGGTCCTAATTGGGGGTGGGGCCTTATGATGTGATTCTATACTAATTATTCTAGACCCACCTCTATGCAAATGTGGCCCAATCATTGAATTTTCCCCACATAGGGGTGGGTCTTAATGCCACAATTAACCCCACCCA
Source organism: Crinia signifera (assembly GCF_055691185.1). Taxonomy (NCBI): domain Eukaryota; kingdom Metazoa; phylum Chordata; class Amphibia; order Anura; family Myobatrachidae; genus Crinia; species Crinia signifera. The sequence continues at coordinate 85,504,256 of NC_139217.1, forward strand.
CCCATTTCACCTCCCATCTACTTCTCCTCTCCGGGCATCTCCAGGAGAGGAGAATGTCAAAGTAGGACTGAATTATACTTTAAACTATGCGTGATAACAAAAAACCCCTTTATATATATATTTTTTTTTTTTGTGTGAGATGACCCTACTTCTTATGTTGCTTGAAACTGGATTTTCAGTTTCTAATCATAGTAAGAAAATGGTTTATTAAGTCATATATCCAGACCTCTGATGTATGTAAGGTTCTCTAGTTCATTCTGATTTCCCACCAGGCCAGACCTGGTAGACCATTGCTTCCCATCATGGCCATTAGACTGTGCCTCATATCACTCAACCTTTTCCAAATATCAGTTATAAGATGGCATGGCTGGAGGAAACATGGTCACACATTGAGGTGCGTAGTTAGATCAGATTTCAGCAGCTGAAATCCATTGAGTTTTATGATGATAACGTCATGTTACGCAAACAGGTTTCGGTTTGGTGCACTGACTTTGATAATAGCAGGACAGACGTACATGATGACTAGCGATCCGGCCAAGCAGGTCCCCCCACAGTTAACCCTCCTCCCTACAGCCCTGACCCGGCACTGAGTGATTGTCATCTCTTTGCATCATTGCAGAAGCACCTGGGTGGAAAGTTCATCAAGCCGTCATATCCTTGTTACAGGTGGTTGATACTGATTTCTTCTATGCTGAAATAGATGCCTTGCCGCATCAATGGAACAAATGCTAAAACAAGTCTGGGGATTGTGTGGAAATGTAATCTGTACCAAGGCCATAATGATTATTATTCACATATGCACAAGTTGAATACATTTATGCAATGAGAGGTCTTGTTCCTTATTTATTGGACCACCTTCATATACTGTATAAATGTAAAATAAAAGTATAGCTTGACCCCTGCAGCTAATGCAATTGATGGGTTACAGTTTTGATGAAGACAGAACTTTATATCCAACATGGCAACCTACAGTATACTGAGAGGTACTGTATAACCAGATTTTGCGGCTTTTAAAAGGTGAAGGGCTGGCATAGGACCAATGTATTTCTGCAGAAAAATTTTCACCTGTCAAACTCTTTGGCAATTTGTTTTCAATGTGATCTATGATGCTATATATTGGTACAGGACCTAATTAAACATTACTGACTTTGCTTTAATGAAATAAGATGTTTTTCCCCCACAAATGCAGTAGAAAGACCATGTGTTGCAGAGTACACCTCGCTCCTCTGATCCCTTGCATACTTTATGATCTCCCATGGTTGTGTGGATGAGGTCACATGGCGAGGAAGTTATGTCAAGGTTGAGCCTAGTTTCCCTTTGCTGCAAGAACCCGGGCATAACTTGTTTTGAAGGCAGAAATAGCAGGTAGTTTTTTTGGAGTTTTTTTTTTTTGTTATGTAGGCAACACTGTACCCTTTACAGCTTTCTTCGCTTACTGTGCTTCAGGTATGGTGGCTTGCTTAACTCGTCACAGGTTAATATTTCCAATAGATGATGGCATTGCTCCAGTTCATGATGGGAAAGGTGTCCTTCCCATGTCAACTAGCCGCCCCCCCCCTCCCCTCCCAGCAGGCAGAGCCAGGGTTGATACTAACGTGTTCGGTGTACCTTCGGTGTGCTATTAAATAAATAGCATGGCCACACAATAGTACCCCAAGTTCAAACTATGCCATAGCGAAGAACAAACCTATTCACATTACACAACACACGTAATGACCCTTATTCACGCTAACCTCACTTGGTTACCCATATTCACGCTACATAACACGTAGTGACCTATATTCACATAACACCTCATGTAGTGACCCATATTCATGTCACACCTCATGTAGTGACCCATATTCACACTACATAACACGTAGTGACCTATATTCACATCACACCTCACGTAGTGACCCATATTCACGTCACACCTCACGTAGTGACCCATATTCACGTCACACCTTACATAGTGACCCATATTCACGTCACACCTCACGTAGTGACCCATATTCACGCTACATAACACGTAGTGACCCATATTCACGCTACATAACACGTAGTGACCTATATTCACGTCACACCTCACGTAGTGACCCATATTCACGCTACATAACACCTCACGTAGTGACCCATATTCACGTTTCACCTTTTACGCAGTGACACACACCCCTGGCAGCCTACACAGCCATGTACCTGGGTTGAAGGCCAGATAGTGCTGTGGAGAATGGAGGGAGGGTGGGAGGATGGGTGTGGAGCAGATATGGAGGGTGGGAGTAATAGTGCGGAGCAGGGAGGGAGTTGTTTTGCAGAGCTGGGAGGGATGGTGGAAGTTGTGGTTTGGAGAAGAAAGGGAGTAGTGCTGGCAAGGTGTGCCATATAATGTTGGCACCCAGTGCAGAGTACCTCTTCATTATACCCCCACCCATCAGCTGAACAGCAGCACTCAGACTCAGGGTTCACTTCTCCATCGACTGTACATCTGAGTGGCGGAGGGAGGGGATGTGTTGCCTGAGTGGTTGGGCTCCAGGTGCCTGGGTGGTGGTGAGGCTGGGCTTCTGAGTGGTGGGGGCCAGGTGGCTGAGCGGCAGGAAAGGAGGGTTTGCTTTGGGCTCCTCAGATTATCAGGTCCAGGCATGGCTGTCCCCTTTGAAGCCCCTGTCAACGGGCCTAATGTCATAAACTATGGTGCACACATACATACAGTGTACACACAGAAAACATACAATTACACACACACATAGAATACATACATATATACACAGACATGCATACATTCACACACACACTTAGAACACATAAAAAACAGATATATACACATACATGTGGTGCACATACTTACACTGACATCTTGAAGAAGGATGCCACAGCAGCTGTTGTTGATGCCAGGTATGGGCAGCAGCTCTTTGCATCTTTAAGCCTCTGACCCATGGCTTAAAAATCCAGCAATTTGCTGGTCATAAACTCCCCATCAGGTATCCCCAGGTCCACACCTTTCCATCTCACCATAAAATTAACCTAAACCTTAACACTAACTTATCTAATAAAAAGACACAGACACAAGTGCTGGCGTTTCAAAATGAATGTCAATTTATTTTGACAATTAAACTAACTATATATATAATGGTGGCGGCACCAAAGAACGGTCATTATAGGAAAGTGGGGTTAAAGATGTTACCATACACACCATCGCTGGTGATCGCTCTCCCCGGTCATCCACTCGTGCTAGTGGTGACCACCACCCCGGGCGGGAGCATGGCCGATGACCATCGATGTCAGGAGAGAGCGACACCCCACTATCTACACACACACATGAAGATCTTACAAGGATGACCGTTCTTTACCGCCGCCGAAGAGAAAAGAAATAGGGAAGGGTGGGCGGGGCTTTTTCAGACAGAGGAAGAACTTCCTGTGAGTATGTTCCTTTTCTTCCCTGTCTATACTCCTCCCACAGCTCTGATAGGCCTTGTGCCCATCCTATTAACATATCAGCTGACCTTCCAGCGTAACCTGGGGAACCATCAGGGGTTTATGCTCACTCAGTGCTTAATCAGCATTCGTGGTTCTTAAACTCCCCATCAGGTATCCCCAGGTCCACACCTTTCCATCTCACCATAAAATTAACCTAAACCTTAACACTAACTTATCTAATAAAAAGACACAGACACAAGTGCTGGCGTTTCAAAATGAATGTCAATTTATTTTGACAATTAAACTAACTATATATATAATGGTGGCGGCACCAAAGAACGGTCATTATAGGAAAGTGGGGTTAAAGATGTTACCATACACACCATCGCTGGTGATCGCTCTCCCCGGTCATCCACTCGTGCTAGTGGTGACCACCACCCCGGGCGGGAGCATGGCCGATGACCATCGATGTCAGGAGAGAGCGACACCCCACTATCTACACACACACATGAAGATCTTACAAGGATGACCGTTCTTTACCGCCAAAGCTAGGCCCTAAGCCGCAGCACCGCCACCAAGTAGGAAAACGCTCAGCACTGTGTATCTAACCAACTAAAAACATCGCCCAAAAACAGAGCCACACCCTCCGGGCTCAGATGAACGCCATCGCTCCTATACAGCGCACTCCGCTGAAAGCTGATGGCGTCATGGCGAATAACACCCCCGCCATTGGTCAGCAGATACTTCTCAACTGCAGCGTTCACCGTCTTCCGTGAACGCTCCAGGCGGGGGCAGGATACCGCATTTCTCCACACTATCCTTGATGTAATGGAGGACCACACCAACTTACATGCAGGCAAATACAAAGAAATAAAATAGAGGTCCCGCACAATCACTGAGCGTAGCTCGAGAGCAGTCGTCCGCCCTAAGTCATTACCACCCAGGTGGAAAATAATGACCCTCGGGACCCCAAAATTTCTCAGGGCTCGAATCAGCCCAGCCTGCAGCCCTTTCCACAGCATACCTCTCTCACCCAGCCACCTAACCTCCCCAGCTTGACTAAACACGCGTACATCAGATGCTATGTTTGCCCTGGAAGCCCAATAGACAAAAGAATGTCCAATCATCCAAATGGACTTAACGTCCTGTCGACCTGAAATATTTATAAAGAGGTTAGAAGGCTGTCGACAAGCTTACATACCAAGCATTCACCACACTTGTTAGAGAGAGGAATGAGAAGAAGCCGAGGCCGACCAGCTCTTGAGGCACAAAACACACCGTCTGGAGTAAACTAACAAGTACGCCATGCCAGATTGTAATTATAGCCGAATTGTGCCCCCAGACGGATGCGAAAACACACCTCAAGGCCCCCACTGGAAGTTGGCGAGCGCTTATGCGTCCAGTTGACCAAGGTTGAAAGTGACAGATAAAGCTGGCCGAATGTACCTCCGGAATGCTGCCGAGCGCCATCGACCCAGAGCTTGAATCTCTGCGTCGGAGCGGCCCTCCGCAGCCGCCGAGGTAGCAGCCCCCATCCTGAAGGAATGAGACCCAAATTCCTTAGGATCGAGACCCGTGGCCTCCAGCGCCCGTCCCAAGACTTGACAAAATTGGTATTTGGTGAGCGGTGACCCATCCTCGTGCATCAACCATGCACCTGGAAGGTCCGGGCGCGCCTGGGCGAAGGCCGAGACCAACGTCACAGGGCACGCCCTTTCCACCGTGCACGGCAGCAAGGACAGCCACCGCCCCTCCCAGCCTGGTCCGTCTTGGATCGTCGCAGGTGACATAGCACCGAGTCAGCTTGGACCACCAGGTCGTCCACAATCAAAGGCGAGGGCGCTCGTTTTGACGGTGCCACCAGTTCCCCAATCCTGAAGGCCCCGTGGTACGCCATCACGTACGCCGTGCGGAACAAGAGTACCTCATAGTGAGGCCAGTAGATGTCCCCCAGAGCGTCCAGCAGTGCTGGAAGTAATGACATATCAATGGGACGCCTACAGTCCGTGGGGGCAGGTGTAGCCCGCCGCCAACCACGCAGCGCCCTAGACACCAGAAATGATCGGGACAGGTCCGCCCTACCCTGCAATGCGGAGAAAAACGACACCCCTGCCAAGACCCTGCGCACGGAGGCGACAGAGCGACCATTGGAGTATGCACTCCAAACAAAAGCCACCATGGCTTCCTCAGGTGTCTTACCTGCTTGAGGAGCAGCCAGTCTGAACTGCTCACACTCCTGCCATCCAGCCTGATAGCAGTGGAGCGTCCGTGGTGCGATAGCCCGCATGGCTAGCCCTTCCATTCCGGCCTGATCATATGCCAAATATAAGAGGGACAGCATTCACCAACCATCGATGCCTCGGGAGCCAGGGCCCGAAACTTCTCCCAATCGGCCCTGGACAATGCATCTGCCACAGAGTTCTCTACTCCGGGAACATGTTGTGCCACAAACTGTATGTTGAACAGCAGGCATCGCAGCACCAACCGCGCAAGCAGGCGAACCACAGGCATGGAAGCTGAGCCCTGCCTGTTGATGGAGTGCACCACTCCCAAATTATCGCACCAAAATATGATGCTGGAGTCGCGTAGCCTGTCTGCCCATAGCTCCAGCGCCACTACAATGGGGAACAGCTCCAACAGTAGTAAGTTCTTTGTAAGTCCTTCCGCTACCCATTCCACTGGCCATGGCGCAGCGCACCATGACCCGTGCAGGAAGGCTCCGAAACCCACCCCGCCCGCTGCGTCAGTATACAATTGTAACTGCGCATTGGTGCGCGGGCTGGCAAGCCAAATCAGGACACCGTTGAACTGCTCCAGGAAGGAGAGCCAAGTGCGTAAATCCCTCTTTATCTCTGCAGAGAGACGTACATAGTGGAGTGGGTGCCTGACGCCTGACATGGATCTTTCCAACTTTCTACAAAAAACTCTACCCATGGGTATGACCCTGCAAGCAAAGTGAAGCAGTCCCAGGAGAGACTGAAGCTGGCGCAACTGAAGTTTGCCCGTGGCCAATGCGAGGCTAATGGCTCCGCGTAGCCGTGACAGCTTGTCCTGGGGGAGGCGGCAACAGGCCGCTATTGTGTCTATTTCTATCCCCAAGAAGGACAGGCGCTGCACTGGGCCCTCTGTCTTGTCCTCCGCAATGGGGACTCCAAACTCCCTGAACAGATTCTGCAGGTAAGTCAGCAGAAGTTTGCACCGCTGGGAATCGGCAGGGCCCACACACAGGAAGTCATCCAAGTCGTGGGCCACGCTAGTTTCGCCTGAACCCGCCTCTACGCACCAATGCAAGAAGCTGCTAAACCTCTCGAAGTAGGCGCAAAAATCGAGCAGCCCATCGGTAAGCACCTGTCCACGTAGAAACCCGTGGGTAGGCGAAATCCCATGAACCGGAATGATTCCGGATGTAGCGGGAGAAGGCGGAAGGCTGACTCAATGTCCACCTTGGCCAGCAGGGCCCCGTGTCCGTGGCTGCGCACTATATCAAGGGCCTGTTCAAACGACTGGTATCGCACGCGACACAAGTGTTCAGGAATGGCGTCATTAACCGAGCCGCCCGGCGGGTGGGACAAGTGTTGGATAAGCCTAAACTTGCCGCTAGCTTTTTTGGGGACTACGCCCACCGGGGAGAGAACCAGGTTCTCTATAGGTGGGGATGTAAAAGGGCCCACCATTCTCCCCAAGCTCACCTCTTTGTCTACCTTTTCCAACACTATCCCGGGCATCTGTATTGCGGATTTTAAATTACGGGGGGCACGTGCTACTACCTCCCCCTGGATTGGTAGGCGAAAGCCCAGGAGGAAGCCTTGCTCTAGGAATTTTGCCTCCTCCCTACACGGGTACCGTCCCAGCCAGCCGGCCAAGCGGTCAACCCGTACAGGAGAAGGGGCCTTACTGAGGTGTGCCCCCGGCTGTGGAAGCCTGGGAGGTGCCTTCCTGCAATCTCTAAATGGGTGATTGCCCCAGCATTTTGAGCATGCGTGCTTGAACTTGCAAGAGGCTCCCAGGGCGCATCCAGCTCCGTTAAATGCGAAGCAACGCCCGGCAGGGGCCCCCCCCGCCCTACCGCGAAAGGGTTGTTGTTGCTTGCTAGGGGCGGGGATGGAGGCTGGCGTGGCCGCAGCGGCAACTGCAGGAGCAGCCGCCGGCTTTGGCCCCATCCAGATCTCCACGTCTTTGCACCCTAAAGCCATAATGGCCAGCCCTGACTGCTTGCGGCGAAAATTCTCATCATATGAGCGCCATGAGGAGTCGGCCTCTGACAGGAACATCTGATGAATCATGTGCATGTAACGCACCATGTTCATGTGTTCCTGCGGTCTTGTTTCTAGGTAACAAGCCGCGAACATGAACATGCCCGCCTGCCACCGGTGATAGGTGCAGTAGGCCTCCTCCCCAATACCCCCTCGCCTCTTCGCCGCGCGATATTCTTTCTCCGCCTGAGCCGTCATGGTGAAGAAGCTAACGTATTTACCGTCGTTAATGCGTTCCTGGACACTGCGCCTAAGCCCTCTGAGCACTGCTGTGTTCTCACATTGGACAACTTTTCCCCTAGGGAACAACGGGGACCCCGAGCTGCCACTGGAGCTAGAATGCCTTTTGCGCCTGTGTCTGCGCCGCCTGCGTGATTTTCTGCCCCCATCTTCCTCCGACGACCCTGAGTCAGTTCCGCCGGAGGAAGAGGAGGTATGCGCCGCCCTACGCTTGCGCCGCTTGCGCTTGGGCGCTGACCCACCTGAAGTACCCTCCACTGGTACGAGGCTCATCTGTGGGGTATCCTCCACCAAACCCACTGGTAGGGTTCCAGAAGCAACGATATCCCTCGCAGTGAGGGGGGCCGTAGGTCTCGCCATCGCCGCTGAGGAGGCCCTAGCTGCCAGGGCCGGGGGAGGGGTCCCTGAGGGTGCTGAAGGGTCCTGACTGTGGACCGGGGCAACCCCCCCAGGAGCAGGTGACTGCCTCATAAAGTCTGAAAGTAGGGACAGGAACTGCTGTATCCCCCCATCTGCGGCCGCAGGTGGTGTGGGGGCTGCAATGGTAACTGGTGCGGCAGGCGCAGAGGCCTGAGTACTGCGCAGGGGGAGCAATCTGGCCCTTCTAAGGATCTGCCGCCTTGCTATATGCAGTGAGGATCTCATCCCTATTGGCCTCGTTCCCCTTGGTGTCTCCAAGGGGGCTGGTGGCACTAACTGGGCCCTAGCCGGCCCCTGTCCCCCACCTCTGGCCCTCCCGCGGCCCCTACCCGACCTGCTGGGGGTGGGGGTGGTTACCCCCGATGTGAGGCCCATCTGCGGCAATCTAGATGCCAGGATGGGAATGGATGAGGGGCGAGTAGCCTGACTGCGCCTATTGGCGCCCTGTGAGTGCAGAGGGGTGACCTGAGCCTGCATCACAGCGCCTCTGGAGCGGGTCACTTGTCCGCGCCTATGGGCGCCATGTGGCTGCAGAGGGGTGACCTGTGCCTGTCTGCGCCTATGGGCGCCCTGTGTTTGTTGTGGGATGGCCTGTGCGGCCTGTACAACCGCGCCTCTGGCGCTGGATCGGGCAGAAGACCGCGATCCAGGCCTTATGGATGTGCCGGGCGTGCGGGGGCCTAGCCCTCTCGCACGAGTATTGGCTGCACGGGCGCTACCCCTGCCCGACCCCCCCTGGCCGCCGCGACCCCTGCCGCGCGTGCCGCGGCCTGCGTCTCCACTACGCGAGGTCCGGCGCCGGGCCGCGTCATCGGCCGGCGCCGCGACCATCGCGCTATGACGCGCGGGCGGCGCAGGAGCCGCAGGACCCCGCCGCGATCCCCTCCGGTCCCCACTGGAACCACCAGGGACCGCGCCGCTAGGCCCCGCAGCCTCCCAATCCGCCTCCCCAGCATCAGCAAGGCGGGCGGGCGGGCGGGTCGTCCTACGCGGCCGGTAGGCCATGGTTCCAACAGTCAGAGAGGGACAGTTGAGAATAGAGGGACAGATCTATGAAGAGGAGACAGAAGAGGAAAGAGCAGAATGTAAAGATAAGAAAGCTTGCACAGAAAAACAGAATTTTGATTGCTGCAAAGCAGCGCTTGCCTGATCCAGCTACAGCTTTTTCAGACAGAGGAAGAACTTCCTGTGAGTATGTTCCTTTTCTTCCCTGTCTATACTCCTCCCACAGCTCTGATAGGCCTTGTGCCCATCCTATTAACATATCAGCTGACCTTCCAGCGTAACCTGGGGAACCATCAGGGGTTTATGCTCACTCAGTGCTTAATCAGCATTCGTGGTTCTGTGGTGAGGGGGCAGGGATATGGACACGATTACATGAAAGTGCATCATTTACGATTCACCCCATCGGGAGTGGGGCAACGGACACAAGCAGACTGACATGATATCAGTATTAAAGAGAAAAAAATAAAACAATTGTTTGCCTGGGCTAGTGGCCCTGCAGCAGTGTGGGGGAGCTGAGTGGCTGGGAAGCAGAGACTGCGCAGGAGCTGAGTGGCCAGGTGGCTGAGTGGAGGACTGAGATCATCAGGGCATAGGACGGCTGTCCCCATGTTGCCAGGGCGGTGGGGTGGTTGGGCAGGAACTGGATAGATCTGAAAATGACTGTGCACCGTTGCTTCCCATCCAAGTTTGATGGACCTTGAAATGTGCTGCAAAGAGGAATTGGCAAAACTGCCCAAAGATAGGTGTGCAAAGCTTGTGGCATCATATTAAAAAAAGGAATGAGGCTGCAATTGCTGCTAAAGGTGCATCAACAAAGTATTCAGCAAAGGGTGTGAATACTTATGTACATGTGATTTCTTAGTGTTTTATTCATTGTGGGATATTGGCCCTTATTCAGATCTGATCGCAGCACAAATTTGTTCTCAAAATGGGCAAAACCATGTGCACTGCAGGTGGGGCAGATGTATCATGTGCTGAGAGAGTTAAATTTGGGTGGGGTGTGTTGAAACAGAAATCTAAATTGCAGTGTAAAAATAATGCAGCCATTATTTATCCTGCACAGAAACAAAATAACTCACACAAATCTAACTCTCTCTGCACATGTTACATCTGCCCCACCTGCAGTGCTGGATTAAGCCTTTGGGTGGCCCAGGGCACTTTAGACAGGGGGCCCCTCCCACTTGTCATTACTGGGTGCAAACTGCATAGGAGAATATAACACGGTCAAAACACAGTGTAAAGGCAGTATAAACTTGGTCAATGGGTAACTGCAGGGGGGGCGGGCTTCATTATATATATATATATATATATATATATATATATATATATATATATATATGGAGGTAAAGCGCGGCACTGCACAGACTGTTTAAAGTATAAAAATCCTTTATTGAGCCCAACGGCGTTTCGGGGTATACCCCCCCATCTTCAGGGACTTGCAGATCAAATAACAGACATTGTGCATACATATATATAGACATGGACATAATTAAAAACGTAGCACCTCACCTGTCCGGCGTCACCGCCCGCTCCGGGTACTCACTCATTACTTCCGCCCGGCGTGTGTAATCCACAAGGGACGGTGGCGCCGCACAGTGACGTCACCACACTAACCCAGCTGCGTTGCCAGGAGACATGTATACAATCTGTAAATCAAAACAAACATGCCGCCATTAGTAATCATGCAGCTAAGGGTCACATTAAAAAACATATATAGTGAACATAGAATAAAAAACTGGCTATGACTCTGTGCTATAACATCCGCTCCTTTGCTGAGGTGATGTTACGGGGTAGCAGGAAAAAATCCTAGCTATTTACAATCAAACTACTATTATAATCAATGAATAAACAATTATGTAAAGGCTCACTATATGGACAATTTTTAACCAGATTGTGGCCTGCTTGATTAGGAATAAAACAGAAATCGGTCACATTACGCTTTTCTAGAGGAAACACTGTAGTCCCATTGCCTCATTAAGTCCCCTGGGAGAAATAGTGTTCAGGGAAAAGATCCATTTGCTCTCCCTACGCAGGAGGGTTTTTGCTCTGTCACCACCCCTCAATGTGGGGGGGACATGATCTATGATTATGGCCCTCATGCTCGGGATGGAATGTTTCTTAATGGCAAAATGCCTGGCTACAGGCTGTTCACTGGTTCCACTACTTAAGGCTTGTTTGATGGCGCTGCGGTGCTGCGCCATACGTTCACGGAATTGCCTCTGTGTTTTGCCCACATATGACAATCCGCAGGGACAGGTTAACATGTATACAATGTACGTGCTAGTGCAGGTGACTGCTTGGGTGATAGGTATATGTTTTCCTGTATGAGGGTGATTAAATGACTTTCCTGGGGTTAGTGTGTTGCAGGTGGTGCACCCCAGACATCTGTAACACCCTGTCTTTTGTGTCAGGAAATGAGAATGTTGTTTTTTAAGAAGGGGGGTAATATCTAATTTAACAACCCTATCACGTATATTAGCACCCCTAGTATAGCTGGGCAGGAGTCGGTTATCCTTAAGGGTCGGCAAATCTTGATCCGAAGTGATCATTGGCCACCACCGTTTGGCCTTCTTGATCACTGGATCCGTGGCCACTGTATATTTGTTGACCCACGGGATCACTTTACCCATATCTTTTTTGGGCCTAGAAATTAAGGTATCGTTTCTAGGGATTGTGAGGACCTTAGCTTTTAACTTTTGTAGTTCAACCCGGTCATATCCCCTTTCTATAAATTTCTCTACCATACGGTCCAATGCCTGTATGGTCTCTTCTGGGTCGGATGTAATTCTACGAACCCTAAGAAATTGTGAATAGGGGAGTCCCTTTTTGAATGACACTGGGTGAAAGCTATTAGATTTTAATATTGTGTTCCTATCGGTGGTTTTAACAAAGATAGACGTGGCAATGTGGTTATCCTTGATGTCTATGTTAATGTCCAAGAAGTGTATGTTGTTATTACTGACATCATATGTCAGTTTTACCACACTGTCAGTTTGGTTATGCCCATCTAGTAAAGAACATAAGGTTTCCTTTGTGCCCAACCAAAAAATTATGAGGTCGTCGATAAAGCGTAAATATAGACGCACCTCTGGGATCAAGTGCCCATTCCTATAAAATAGGTCCTGCTCAATAGAATACATGAATGCGTTGGCGTACGATGGGGCCACTGAGGACCCCATCGCACACCCCGCTACCTGTAAGAAAAACTTGCCGTTATATAAGAAGTAGTTGTGGGTTAAGACCATGTTAAGCAACTGTAGAAACAATAATATTGGTGGACCCACATAGTGAACATTATCAACAATGAGACGTCGAACTGCCTCCACACCTGCACCATGTGGGATGCAGGTGTAGAGGCTTGTGACATCCGCACTGCACATCAAAGTATCAGAAGGTACAGGACTAATTTTGTCCAAGGCCTGCAATACAGCCGTGGAGTCCTTGATGTACGAAGGTATCTGCTGTATGCATGGATTTAGTACTGAGTCCAAATACACAGATACTGGCTGATATAATGACTCCACAGCCGACACTATCGGCCGCCCCGGTGGTTTGTCCAAAGTTTTATGGACTTTAGGTACCGTATAAAACAACGGCACCCTGGGACTGTCCACTTTTAAGGCTGTGCAGAGTTCTTTGGTAATATGCCCCTGTTCACAAGCTGAGTTAAGGACTGTATCAAGATCTCTTTTGTAGATGTTGGTGGGGTCTGCTGTTATGGGCTGGTATGTGGTACGGTCAGATAATTGTCTTATGCATTCTTGATGATAATCTGCAATGTCCTGTACCACCACTGAGCCGCCCTTATCTGCCCCTCTTATTACTATATCAGTCCTGTCAGCTAGCGATTTGAGAGCCGCCCGTTCTTCCTTACTTAGGTTGGTGTGGTTCATCTTGGGGCTGTATGGTTGTCTGGCGGATGTCGGTTCCTCCAGAATACGTATAAATGACTTGATGGTCGGATTGTTGCTCAGCGGATCAAATTTAGATTTAGGCAAAATCTTTTTCAGCTGTGGTGGTATTTCCTCCCCTAAACTCCTTGGTGGTTGGGGTTTTTTTCCAAAGTATTCCTTGAGTTTCAAGGTTCTATGTAGTTTGTAGGCTTCCACCTTGTGCTGAAATGGGTCCGCTGGGGTGGTAGGCACAAAGGAAAGACCATGGGAGAGTACTTGTATTTCCATTGTTGTCAGTTGCTTTGTGGACAAATTGAAGACCAGATCAGCCTTATTCATTGATGATATTTTCTGCCTCTCTTGCCTCCGCCATTGTTGCGCCCGCCGCGTCCTCTTGTGGACATATTTCTATTGCGGGCATGTTTTTTATTCTATGTTCACTATATATGTTTTTTAATGTGACCCTTAGCTGCGTGATTACTAATGGCGGCATGTTTGTTTTGATTTACAGATTGTATACATGTCTCCTGGCAACGCAGCTGGGTTAGTGTGGTGACGTCACTGTGCGGCGCCACCGTCCCTTGTGGATTACACACGCCGGGCGGAAGTAATGAGTGAGTACCCGGAGCGGGCGGTGACGCCGGACAGGTGAGGTGCTACGTTTTTAATTATGTCCATGTCTATATATATGTATGCACAATGTCTGTTATTTGATCTGCAAGTCCCTGAAGACGGGGGGATATACCCCGAAACGCCGTTGGGCTCAATAAAGGATTTTTATACTTTAAACAGTCTGTGCAGTGCCGCGCTTTACCTCCATATATCCTATCATCACCGCAAGTCGAGAGTGCCCTCTCTGGCCTAAAAACCGAACGTCTTGCTAAAAACCCTCCCATGATGAGGCTGCTGCTGTCCTCCATTGGCCTGAGAAGCATGTGGTATGCTCCACAAATCAGAACTCAGCACAAGTCTCTCTGCCTCTGACCTCCTAGTCTCATGGGACGTAGCCAACTCTCACTAATGCACTGCACGCTTGTGCAGTCAGTGTGCCTGGCCCCTGATGCTCAGCGCCATTAATAATTGTCACACTGGCAGCACTACCCCACTCCCATGCAAAAAACCTTTAGCTAAAAAAATAAATATATATATATATATATATATATACATATATATATAAATACAAAAATACATGCCAACCACAGGCTAAATAGAGGAGGGCCCAGGGGTACTGACCCCCTGTGCCCCCCATTTAATCCGGCCCTGCCCACCTGCAGTGCACATGGTTTTGCACATTTTGAGAACAAATTTGTATTGCAATCAGGTCTGAATAAGGGCTATTGTGTGTAGAATTTTGAGGGAGAAAATTAATTTATTCCATTTTGGAATAAGGTTGTAACATAACAAAATGTGGAAAAAGTGATGTGAATACTTTCCGGATGCACTGTACATTACAGATAAGATCAATCAAACCGGAATAGCTAAATTATGTTATGTTTAAAAGTAATAACATTATTTCAGACTTTTAGCATGTGCAGCACTAAAACAATTCACAGAATGTGACAGTGGAATGTTTCCTGATTATCAGAGGTTCTGTAAACCAAGGAAATGTAATGATTTATTCTTTCAATATGTACAGTATGTACATCCCCTGAATCAGATCGCCTTCAGATGACCTGTGTATAATTCAGACGCCCAGTCCTCTATTTTTTTTAAAAAGGTCACATTTTCTGTTGCCTGGCTTAACTTCCTAAATTGTCTGAAAATAACTAACTGAGGAAGTAGTTTATACAGTAAGTGTTGTTTCAGGTATGTTTTTACCCCCTGGACATTCATTTATGGTTAGATCAAAACAAATGGTTGGTCACCGAATTTCGGTGACCAAATTGGGCGCTAATATGTCTATGAAATTACTGATACATATATTTAAATAATTTTAAAAAAATGTATATAAGCTGCAGCTTTTCTATATGTTCAAGTCAGGGGCCAGAATTTCCGGGTCCGGACTTCACACAGAAAGAGCCAGGGAAACCCTAGGGTTGGAAATGCTGCGCTAATTGGTTGGTACCTCTTTAAGAATCAATACACCAGGAGTGAACACACATATGCAATAACAAGATGAAGACTGTCTTAGAAAAATATCAAAAATATTTATTACATATATATAAATTCTTATTTAATAGGTGGCCACCTATAAGCAATTTTAAATCAATTATACTAATAAAATCAAAGATAATTGTAATGCACATACATTTAAAACCATACACATGAATGAGCTTTGATAATAATAATAGCTGTTTTATATATATCTTCAAATTTATGCCACAAATGGATGATGTAGGTATGAATTGCCAAGTGGAAATAATGTTCATATATATATATATATATATATATATAGGATAGCCAAGCTGTACCCGCAGTGATGCCGGGCCATGGCACTTCACAGCGGGGAGTCTTTTATAATGGCAAAATACCTCACATGTATATCAATGCAGGTAATGTGGAGGTGGGTGTATAGTATTTGCGTGTCTCATCTAGACCTCCAAGTGGAAATGTCCTTTTTCTCTGTGAGTTACGGAGTGTCCCCCCATGTGGAGTTTGACAGGGTGTTAGACGAAGGAGTGCGGTCAGGTTGTCTCGCACTTACGCTGTCGGCTCTTTCCCCCATCCCAGCATGTCTCTCACCAGCGTGTATCGGATACTCCTGCTGGCGTTCTCCAGGGTGTGACTTCCAGCTTTGCGGCTCTACACAGCTGTAGGTGGAGCCGGTTTCTGTTGAATCCACAGGCTTCTGCAAATGTGCAACCAGTCATTCAGAATAGTCGGGCTGATGGTAATTGTATTTCCAATCGCTGGGAGGTAATTCTAATGTGTTTCGCCCTCCAGAAGGGCTTTTTCAAAGAATAATTTACGGTTAGATGATGCTCATCAGTATTTATCTGCATTATATGTTTCGATATTTAAAGATAATGTTCACAATATAATCACCTGAATACTTTCAGTTCTTCAACTTGTAGCCTTAATCATGTGGATTATATATAAAGATACCTTTATATGAGGATATTGTGCCAATAGGTGTAAGTGCAGTACGTACCACTCTACGTATAGTACAGGACAAACCAGTTATACACACATACAGTGTTCCCTTGATCCGAAAGCTGTATTCTATACCTGACATTAATCCATTTTGGAACTTAGTACACTATGGGGTCATTCTAATCTATACGTTCCCCTGCGCGTTCGCACAGGGGAGCGATGGTTTGGGACTGTGCATACACATGTATGCGCATGTGCAGTTGCTTGGTGTGAGTGGGTGCGGGGAATTGCTTAATCGCCGGCCCATTCAAACTTAGCAGTGTGGGCGGGGGGCCGTTGTCACCGCCCATGTGAATGGACAGTATTTCATGGCCGTTCCCATGAAAATGCTGGGAATTCCCATTAAAAGTCGCCTGTGACACTGGTGCGGGGGGTGGGCTGCCAGCCCGCTTTCTGTACAGGGTGCTCCCAGATCTAAGACACTAGTGAGATGTCTTAGATCTGCGAGTGCTTGAGAAAATCATTTAGGCAAAAATAGAAAAAAAGTGCTCGTTGCGCCTGGGTAAGTATATAGCTGCTCTGTAAGAATATATTAATTTGGGAGGTATGGGAACAAAGCGCTGGTGTTATAGATAGGACATACGGTGACGTACAGGGATAGAATGGGGATAAGATGAGAGAGGTAGACGTTAAATAAAATCAAATAAAAAAAGGTATTTAAATAAATATAAGAATAAATAAAAAGAATAAAATGCAATAGAGAAAGAAAAATTAAATGAACAAATGAAAATAATGAATAAGCAAAATAAAAATAAAAATAAAAATAAAAAAATGCAATGCAACGATGTTTACACTCTTTTACGTGTTTTGTTTGAGAACCAAGTCCGGAGCTGTATTGTAATAGAAGTATTTGTCCGTGGTGGGTGCGAGGCACTGGGGGAGCTTGTGACCTAACTATCCCTTACTTGTAAGTGAGGTAGACGGTCTTCTTCTGCCGCAGTATGCACTCGCGGCTCTCCTCTCTCCACGTTATCGGTAACTTCCGGTATTCGGCTTTGCGCTTCCGGTCCTGGCTTCGTACGTATCCAACGCGTTTCGAGCAGGGCTCTTAATCATGGATGCTGGTACTGTCTCCAAGGACCTCCTTTTATCCTTGGTTTGTTAAAAAAACTTTTGAAAAACTTTATTTAAACAGCTAAAAACCGGACGATATTTCCGGAAGTGGGGGCTGATTTTGGCGGTAATCTCGTGGCTTCCATTATTCATGCATTGCAAATGAAAAAATAATAATAAAATAAAATAAAAATATAAATGAAAAAATAATAGATAAACACAAAAATAACTAATAACAAAAGAAAAATGAAATAAAATAAAGATAAAAAATAAATAAATAAAAATAAAAATAAAAAATTTATTAAAATAAAAATAATAATAAAAATAAAATAAAATTAATAAAAAATAAAACAATAGTAAGAAAATAAGGTATAAAGAATGAGGATGTGAATAAAAGAGAGAGAGAAAGGGTGGGATTGGGGAAACATAAATTAACGTATTTCTGACTATGAATAGTGGTTCATGTTTATAGAAAGCTTTTTAGATTGATATCTATATTTAATCCTGAGGGTGACAAGGTTTGTAGTTGGTATATCCACTTTGTTTCAGTCCGTAAAAGGTTCTCGATGTGGTCACCTCCTCTCCAATGTTTTTCTACTTTCTGGATAGCCATATATTTCAATCCTGACGGATCTTTATTGTGGTGGGTTGCAAAATGTTGTGACACACTGTGTGTCTCAAGTCCATGTCTGATATTGTACATATGTTCTCTTATACGTATTTTTAATTTTCTTTTTGTTTGCCCGACATACTGCATGGCACATGGGCATTCGAGGAGATAGATCACACTCTCTGTCTCGCATCCCAAGTGGTTTTTAACTTGATATTGTTTTTTTGTTTGGTTAGAGGAGAATTCTGTTATTGGTTTAGTTATTGTTTTTTTTGTGTCTTTGCATGGCATGCAGTTTAGGCAGTGGAAGAAACCTTTACTGTTTTTTGTTCTTTTTTGTTCTATTGGAATGTAACTGCTCGTGAGTACTTGTTTGAGGTTTTTTGCCTTCTTGTAAATCATTTTTGGTTTAGGGGGAATTATGTCTCTGAGGTTTTCATCCAGCTTCAAGATATGCCAATGTTTGTTTAGGATTTCTGACACTTTATTATGGTTATTGCTGTATTGTGTAATGAAGGCCAGTTGGAAATTTTCTGTATTGTTGTTTTTTGTATTGTATTTGATTAGATCTTCTCTTTTCATTTCTGCTATGTCTTTGATTTGTTGGTCTAGTTCATTTTCTGGGTAGCCCTTTTCTTTGAATTTGTTTTTCATTTCTTTGCTTGCTTCCAGGAAGGATTCTTTCTGTGTGCAGTTCCTTCGCAATCTCCTGAACTGCCCTTTGGGTATGTTTTTTAGCCAAGTGTTGTGGTGGTTGCTTTTTTTGGACAGTGCATTGTTTCCACTTACTGTTTTGGTGTGATTGCGGGTCTCCAGTTCGCCATTTTCTATAAATATTTCAAGGTCCAAGTAAATCACCAGTGATTTGCTGGTAGTTGACGTGAATTCTAGGCCGCAGTCATTGATGTTCATATATTCGAGGAAGGTCTGAAGTTCCTGTTCCGGGCCGTCCCAAATAAAAAACAGATCATCTATGTATCTTTTCCAACATATCAGATGTTCTTTGTGGGGGTTGTTGTTCCATATTTTTTGCTCCTCCCACCAGGCCACGAACAGGTTGGCATAACACGGTGCAAAGGATGTGCCCATTGCCGTCCCCTTTATTTGGTTATAAAATTTGTCTCCATACCAGAAATAGTTATGGGTAAGGATAAAATCTATCCCATCCATTATGAAGTTAATCTGTTCATTCTTTATGTCTGTCATCGTTGATAAAAAATGTCTCGTAGCTTCACAACCCTTATCATGACGAATGCATGTGTACAGAGACTTGATGTCACTTGTACACAGAATCATTGTTTCTTTCCACTTGACTGTTTCAATGTATTGTAAAATGTTCATTGTGTCCTTCACATAGCTCTTCTGTGAGGACACTATTTCTTGCAAGAAGGTATCAATATATTTCGATAAGTTTGTAGTTATTGAATCTATTCCGGAAACTATGGGGCGTCCGGGTGGGTTTTTATCGTCTTTGTGAAGTTTCGTTAGATGATAGAACGTTGGTATTTTGGGGTTTTCGTTTATCAGATACATAAATTCTTTTTCTTTTAAGATTCCCATTTCTCTTCCTTCCTCAAGTATTATGCGTAATTCCTGTTGGTATTTCTCTGTTGGATCTTTCTTCAGGATGATGTATGTTTCTTTGTCTTCGAGGAGTTTTTCTGCTTCTTGTTGGTATTGTTCAATGTCCATTACCACTAGCCCTCCTCCTTTATCAGCTGGTTTTATTATGCGGGTTCTGTCTTCTTTCAGTTGTTTGGCTGCTTCTTTCTCTCCTTTTGTTAGGTTGTAGTGGATTTTTTCTTTGTCTGGTAGGTTTCTGATGTCTTCCTCCACCAGGCATTGAAAGGTCTCTATGTGGGCTCCCTTGATATGTGCTGGGTAGAATATTGATTTAGGTTTGAATTGTGTGTGTTTGAACTCCTCTATTGGTTCTATTTTTTCTTGCTGTGTTGTTATGTTGAAGAATTTCTTTATGCAAAGTTTTCGTACAAATCTTTGTGTATCGATGTACAGATCGAATTTATTGATTTTTGAATGTGGGGCATATTTCAGGCCTTTCTGGAGGAGTGAAATCTGGTCTTTGCTTAGTTCTTTTTTGCTCAGGTTAAAAATGCCGATATCTTTCGGGTCTTCTCTGGTGGTTGGTTTTATGTTCTTTTTGTTCTTTTTTCCACCCCTGACACCCCTTCTCCTGGGCAGGGTTCTGTTCTCGATCTCTTCGTTGGAACTTCTGTCCAGTCTGGGGGTTCGTCTTCTTCCCATAGGTCTTCTAAAAAATCAGTTTCGTATTCATCATTTTCATTGTCAGTTTCCAATGTTCTTTTTCTTATTGGACGTTTTTCTGTTTCCTGCCCATGTTTTTTTCTTTCAATTATCTGCATCAAGTCTGAGTGTTCAGATCTTTCTTCCATGTTGGCTGCTGCCATTCCTTTTCTGAAGGATTCTCGTATGATCTTGTATGGATTATTTTCTCTGTGGATGAAGTTTTTAGAAATATAAGGTTTATATTCTCGTGTTTGTTGGATATATGTCGGATTTTGTTCTATTAATGGTTTTCTCTGGGTTCTTCTCTGCTGGTTTTGTTGTGTGCTTCTTCTTTGGAATTGTGTTTTTTTGTTGGGTTCCCCCTGGCTTAATTTTCTATTTCGATCTGATTTGCTGTGAAAAAGCGTATTACCATTTCTCCTTCTTTCTATTTTGGGTATCGTTTTCTTTTCTTCCAGATCTCTGTGAAATTTTCTCTGTTTTTGTTGTATTATGTCATCCTCTATTTTTTTCATTTTGACATTTGTCATCTCCATTAAGTTCTTATATTCCACCATATGTTGGAGGGGTATGAATTTTTCCTCGAAACTTTTTATGTTTCCATTTATTTTGTGCAATGATGCTTTTCTGTCATCGATGATTAGTTCGATTAATTTCCTGGAACAATTGTCCAGTGTTTCGTTCCATTTTATAAAGAAATCTTTCTGGTGTGGTTCAAAGGTCAGATTTTTGTTTAATCTTAGTCCCCTTGGAATTAGATCTTGTTTCAAATAGGTTTCTAGCGTACTGACCTCCCACCACTTTTTTATTTCTTGTACGTAATTTTTCTCTAATTTTAGGAACTGTTCACAAAAGTGTTCATCTTCCTCTGTTGGTGCTGGTGGTAGTCCATTTATAGAGAAGATGTCACTTAGGTTGTTTCTGCTATTATGGGTAATGTAATTGGTCATGGCGGCAATTTGCAATGTTACAACAATTTAGGCAAAAATAGAAAAAAAGTGCTCGTTGCGCCTGGGTAAGTATATAGCTGCTCTGTAAGAATATATTAATTTGGGAGGTATGGGAACAAAGCGCTGGTGTTATAGATAGGACATACGGTGACGTACAGGGATAGAATGGGGATAAGATGAGAGAGGTAGACGTTAAATAAAATCAAATAAAAAAAGGTATTTAAATAAATATAAGAATAAATAAAAAGAATAAAATGCAATAGAGAAAGAAAAATTAAATGAACAAATGAAAATAATGAATAAGCAAAATAAAAATAAAAATAAAAATAAAAAAATGCAATGCAACGATGTTTACACTCTTTTACGTGTTTTGTTTGAGAACCAAGTCCGGAGCTGTATTGTAATAGAAGTATTTGTCCGTGGTGGGTGCGAGGCACTGGGGGAGCTTGTGACCTAACTATCCCTTACTTGTAAGTGAGGTAGACGGTCTTCTTCTGCCGCAGTATGCACTCGCGGCTCTCCTCTCTCCACGTTATCGGTAACTTCCGGTATTCGGCTTTGCGCTTCCGGTCCTGGCTTCGTACGTATCCAACGCGTTTCGAGCAGGGCTCTTAATCATGGATGCTGGTACTGTCTCCAAGGACCTCCTTTTATCCTTGGTTTGTTAAAAAAACTTTTGAAAAACTTTATTTAAACAGCTAAAAACCGGACGATATTTCCGGAAGTGGGGGCTGATTTTGGCGGTAATCTCGTGGCTTCCATTATTCATGCATTGCAAATGAAAAAATAATAATAAAATAAAATAAAAATATAAATGAAAAAATAATAGATAAACACAAAAATAACTAATAACAAAAGAAAAATGAAATAAAATAAAGATAAAAAATAAATAAATAAAAATAAAAATAAAAAATTTATTAAAATAAAAATAATAATAAAAATAAAATAAAATTAATAAAAAATAAAACAATAGGAAGAAAATAAGGTATAAAGAATGAGGATGTGAATAAAAGAGAGAGAGAAAGGGTGGGATTGGGGAAACATAAATTAACGTATTTCTGACTATGAATAGTGGTTCATGTTTATAGAAAGCTTTTTAGATTGATATCTATATTTAATCCTGAGGGTGACAAGGTTTGTAGTTGGTATATCCACTTTGTTTCAGTCCGTAAAAGGTTCTCGATGTGGTCACCTCCTCTCCAATGTTTTTCTACTTTCTGGATAGCCATATATTTCAATCCTGACGGATCTTTATTGTGGTGGGTTGCAAAATGTTGTGACACACTGTGTGTCTCAAGTCCATGTCTGATATTGTACATATGTTCTCTTATACGTATTTTTAATTTTCTTTTTGTTTGCCCGACATACTGCATGGCACATGGGCATTCGAGGAGATAGATCACACTCTCTGTCTCGCATCCCAAGTGGTTTTTAACTTGATATTGTTTTTTTGTTTGGTTAGAGGAGAATTCTGTTATTGGTTTAGTTATTGTTTTTTTTGTGTCTTTGCATGGCATGCAGTTTAGGCAGTGGAAGAAACCTTTACTGTTTTTTGTTCTTTTTTGTTCTATTGGAATGTAACTGCTCGTGAGTACTTGTTTGAGGTTTTTTGCCTTCTTGTAAATCATTTTTGGTTTAGGGGGAATTATGTCTCTGAGGTTTTCATCCAGCTTCAAGATATGCCAATGTTTGTTTAGGATTTCTGACACTTTATTATGGTTATTGCTGTATTGTGTAATGAAGGCCAGTTGGAAATTTTCTGTATTGTTGTTTTTTGTATTGTATTTGATTAGATCTTCTCTTTTCATTTCTGCTATGTCTTTGATTTGTTGGTCTAGTTCATTTTCTGGGTAGCCCTTTTCTTTGAATTTGTTTTTCATTTCTTTGCTTGCTTCCAGGAAGGATTCTTTCTGTGTGCAGTTCCTTCGCAATCTCCTGAACTGCCCTTTGGGTATGTTTTTTAGCCAAGTGTTGTGGTGGTTGCTTTTTTTGGACAGTGCATTGTTTCCACTTACTGTTTTGGTGTGATTGCGGGTCTCCAGTTCGCCATTTTCTATAAATATTTCAAGGTCCAAGTAAATCACCAGTGATTTGCTGGTAGTTGACGTGAATTCTAGGCCGCAGTCATTGATGTTCATATATTCGAGGAAGGTCTGAAGTTCCTGTTCCGGGCCGTCCCAAATAAAAAACAGATCATCTATGTATCTTTTCCAACATATCAGATGTTCTTTGTGGGGGTTGTTGTTCCATATTTTTTGCTCCTCCCACCAGGCCACGAACAGGTTGGCATAACACGGTGCAAAGGATGTGCCCATTGCCGTCCCCTTTATTTGGTTATAAAATTTGTCTCCATACCAGAAATAGTTATGGGTAAGGATAAAATCTATCCCATCCATTATGAAGTTAATCTGTTCATTCTTTATGTCTGTCATCGTTGATAAAAAATGTCTCGTAGCTTCACAACCCTTATCATGACGAATGCATGTGTACAGAGACTTGATGTCACTTGTACACAGAATCATTGTTTCTTTCCACTTGACTGTTTCAATGTATTGTAAAATGTTCATTGTGTCCTTCACATAGCTCTTCTGTGAGGACACTATTTCTTGCAAGAAGGTATCAATATATTTCGATAAGTTTGTAGTTATTGAATCTATTCCGGAAACTATGGGGCGTCCGGGTGGGTTTTTATCGTCTTTGTGAAGTTTCGTTAGATGATAGAACGTTGGTATTTTGGGGTTTTCGTTTATCAGATACATAAATTCTTTTTCTTTTAAGATTCCCATTTCTCTTCCTTCCTCAAGTATTATGCGTAATTCCTGTTGGTATTTCTCTGTTGGATCTTTCTTCAGGATGATGTATGTTTCTTTGTCTTCGAGGAGTTTTTCTGCTTCTTGTTGGTATTGTTCAATGTCCATTACCACTAGCCCTCCTCCTTTATCAGCTGGTTTTATTATGCGGGTTCTGTCTTCTTTCAGTTGTTTGGCTGCTTCTTTCTCTCCTTTTGTTAGGTTGTAGTGGATTTTTTCTTTGTCTGGTAGGTTTCTGATGTCTTCCTCCACCAGGCATTGAAAGGTCTCTATGTGGGCTCCCTTGATATGTGCTGGGTAGAATATTGATTTAGGTTTGAATTGTGTGTGTTTGAACTCCTCTATTGGTTCTATTTTTTCTTGCTGTGTTGTTATGTTGAAGAATTTCTTTATGCAAAGTTTTCGTACAAATCTTTGTGTATCGATGTACAGATCGAATTTATTGATTTTTGAATGTGGGGCATATTTCAGGCCTTTCTGGAGGAGTGAAATCTGGTCTTTGCTTAGTTCTTTTTTGCTCAGGTTAAAAATGCCGATATCTTTCGGGTCTTCTCTGGTGGTTGGTTTTATGTTCTTTTTGTTCTTTTTTCCACTCCTGACACCCCTTCTCCTGGGCAGGGTTCTGTTCTCGATCTCTTCGTTGGAACTTCTGTCCAGTCTGGGGGTTCGTCTTCTTCCCATAGGTCTTCTAAAAAATCAGTTTCGTATTCATCATTTTCATTGTCAGTTTCCAATGTTCTTTTTCTTATTGGACGTTTTTCTGTTTCCTGCCCATGTTTTTTTCTTTCAATTATCTGCATCAAGTCTGAGTGTTCAGATCTTTCTTCCATGTTGGCTGCTGCCATTCCTTTTCTGAAGGATTCTCGTATGATCTTGTATGGATTATTTTCTCTGTGGATGAAGTTTTTAGAAATATAAGGTTTATATTCTCGTGTTTGTTGGATATATGTCGGATTTTGTTCTATTAATGGTTTTCTCTGGGTTCTTCTCTGCTGGTTTTGTTGTGTGCTTCTTCTTTGGAATTGTGTTTTTTTGTTGGGTTCCCCCTGGCTTAATTTTCTATTTCGATCTGATTTGCTGTGAAAAAGCGTATTACCATTTCTCCTTCTTTCTATTTTGGGTATCGTTTTCTTTTCTTCCAGATCTCTGTGAAATTTTCTCTGTTTTTGTTGTATTATGTCATCCTCTATTTTTTTCATTTTGACATTTGTCATCTCCATTAAGTTCTTATATTCCACCATATGTTGGAGGGGTATGAATTTTTCCTCGAAACTTTTTATGTTTCCATTTATTTTGTGCAATGATGCTTTTCTGTCATCGATGATTAGTTCGATTAATTTCCTGGAACAATTGTCCAGTGTTTCGTTCCATTTTATAAAGAAATCTTTCTGGTGTGGTTCAAAGGTCAGATTTTTGTTTAATCTTAGTCCCCTTGGAATTAGATCTTGTTTCAAATAGGTTTCTAGCGTACTGACCTCCCACCACTTTTTTATTTCTTGTACGTAATTTTTCTCTAATTTTAGGAACTGTTCACAAAAGTGTTCATCTTCCTCTGTTGGTGCTGGTGGTAGTCCATTTATAGAGAAGATGTCACTTAGGTTGTTTCTGCTATTATGGGTAATGTAATTGGTCATGGCGGCAATTTGCAATGTTACAACAATTTAGGCAAAAATAGAAAAAAAGTGCTCGTTGCGCCTGGGTAAGTATATAGCTGCTCTGTAAGAATATATTAATTTGGGAGGTATGGGAACAAAGCGCTGGTGTTATAGATAGGACATACGGTGACGTACAGGGATAGAATGGGGATAAGATGAGAGAGGTAGACGTTAAATAAAATCAAATAAAAAAAGGTATTTAAATAAATATAAGAATAAATAAAAAGAATAAAATGCAATAGAGAAAGAAAAATTAAATGAACAAATGAAAATAATGAATAAGCAAAATAAAAATAAAAATAAAAATAAAAAAATGCAATGCAACGATGTTTACACTCTTTTACGTGTTTTGTTTGAGAACCAAGTCCGGAGCTGTATTGTAATAGAAGTATTTGTCCGTGGTGGGTGCGAGGCACTGGGGGAGCTTGTGACCTAACTATCCCTTACTTGTAAGTGAGGTAGACGGTCTTCTTCTGCCGCAGTATGCACTCGCGGCTCTCCTCTCTCCACGTTATCGGTAACTTCCGGTATTCGGCTTTGCGCTTCCGGTCCTGGCTTCGTACGTATCCAACGCGTTTCGAGCAGGGCTCTTAATCATGGATGCTGGTACTGTCTCCAAGGACCTCCTTTTATCCTTGGTTTGTTAAAAAAACTTTTGAAAAACTTTATTTAAACAGCTAAAAACCGGACGATATTTCCGGAAGTGGGGGCTGATTTTGGCGGTAATCTCGTGGCTTCCATTATTCATGCATTGCAAATGAAAAAATAATAATAAAATAAAATAAAAATATAAATGAAAAAATAATAGATAAACACAAAAATAACTAATAACAAAAGAAAAATGAAATAAAATAAAGATAAAAAATAAATAAATAAAAATAAAAATAAAAAATTTATTAAAATAAAAATAATAATAAAAATAAAATAAAATTAATAAAAAATAAAACAATAGGAAGAAAATAAGGTATAAAGAATGAGGATGTGAATAAAAGAGAGAGAGAAAGGGTGGGATTGGGGAAACATAAATTAACGTATTTCTGACTATGAATAGTGGTTCATGTTTATAGAAAGCTTTTTAGATTGATATCTATATTTAATCCTGAGGGTGACAAGGTTTGTAGTTGGTATATCCACTTTGTCTCAGTCCGTAAAAGGTTCTCGATGTGGTCACCTCCTCTCCAATGTTTTTCTACCTTCTGGATAGCCATACATAGATGATCTGTTTTTTATTTGGGACGGCCCGGAACAGGAACTTCAGACCTTCCTCGAATATATGAACATCAATGACTGCGGCCTAGAATTCACATCAACTACCAGCAAATCACTGGTGATTTACTTGGACCTTGAAATATTTATAGAAAATGGCGAACTGGAGACCCGCAATCACACCAAAACAGTAAGTGGAAACAATGCACTGTCCAAAAAAAGCAACCACCACAACACTTGGCTAAAAAACATACCCAAAGGGCAGTTCAGGAGATTGCGAAGGAACTGCACACAGAAAGAATCCTTCCTGGAAGCAAGCAAAGAAATGAAAAACAAATTCAAAGAAAAGGGCTACCCAGAAAATGAACTAGACCAACAAATCAAAGACATAGCAGAAATGAAAAGAGAAGATCTAATCAAATACAATACAAAAAACAACAATACAGAAAATTTCCAACTGGCCTTCATTACACAATACAGCAATAACCATAATAAAGTGTCAGAAATCCTAAACAAACATTGGCATATCTTGAAGCTGGATGAAAACCTCAGAGACATAATTCCCCCTAAACCAAAAATGATTTACAAGAAGGCAAAAAACCTCAAACAAGTACTCACGAGCAGTTACATTCCAATAGAACAAAAAAGAACAAAAAACAGTAAAGGTTTCTTCCACTGCCTAAACTGCATGCCATGCAAAGACACAAAAAAAACAATAACTAAACCAATAACAGAATTCTCCTCTAACCAAACAAAAAAACAATATCAAGTTAAAAACCACTTGGGATGCGAGACAGAGAGTGTGATCTATCTCCTCGAATGCCCATGTGCCATGCAGTATGTCGGGCAAACAAAAAGAAAATTAAAAATACGTATAAGAGAACATATGTACAATATCAGACATGGACTTGAGACACACAGTGTGTCACAACATTTTGCAACCCACCACAATAAAGATCCGTCAGGATTGAAATATATGGCTATCCAGAAAGTAGAAAAACATTGGAGAGGAGGTGACCACATCGAGAACCTTTTACGGACTGAAACAAAGTGGATATACCAACTACAAACCTTGTCACCCTCAGGATTAAATATAGATATCAATCTAAAAAGCTTTCTATAAACATGAACCACTATTCATAGTCAGAAATACGTTAATTTATGTTTCCCCAATCCCACCCTTTCTCTCTCTCTTTTATTCACATCCTCATTCTTTATACCTTATTTTCTTCCTATTGTTTTATTTTTTATTAATTTTATTTTATTTTTATTATTATTTTTATTTTAATAAATTTTTTATTTTTATTTATTTATTTTTTATCTTTATTTTATTTCATTTTTCTTTTGTTATTAGTTATTTTTGTGTTTATCTATTATTTTTTCATTTATATTTTTATTTTATTTTATTATTATTTTTTCATTTGCAATGCATGAATAATGGAAGCCACGAGATTACCGCCAAAATCAGCCCCCACTTCCGGAAATATCGTCCGGTTTTTAGCTGTTTAAATAAAGTTTTTCAAAAGTTTTTTTAACAAACCAAGGATAAAAGGAGGTCCTTGGAGACAGTACCAGCATCCATGATTAAGAGCCCTGCTCGAAACGCGTTGGATACGTACGAAGCCAGGACCGGAAGCGCAAAGCCGAATACCGGAAGTTACCGATAACGTGGAGAGAGGAGAGCCGCGAGTGCATACTGCGGCAGAAGAAGACCGTCTACCTCACTTACAAGTAAGGGATAGTTAGGTCACAAGCTCCCCCAGTGCCTCGCACCCACCACGGACAAATACTTCTATTACAATACAGCTCCGGACTTGGTTCTCAAACAAAACACGTAAAAGAGTGTAAACATCGTTGCATTGCATTTTTTTATTTTTATTTTTATTTTTATTTTGCTTATTCATTATTTTCATTTGTTCATTTAATTTTTCTTTCTCTATTGCATTTTATTCTTTTTATTTATTCTTATATTTATTTAAATACCTTTTTTTATTTGATTTTATTTAACGTCTACCTCTCTCATCTTATCCCCATTCTATCCCTGTACGTCACCGTATGTCCTATCTATAACACCAGCGCTTTGTTCCCATACCTCCCAAATTAATATATTCTTACAGAGCAGCTATATACTTACCCAGGCGCAACGAGCACTTTTTTTCTATTTTTGCCTAAATTGTTGTAACATTGCAAATTGCCGCCATGACCAATTACATTACCCATAATAGCAGAAACAACCTAAGTGACATCTTCTCTATAAATGGACTACCACCAGCACCAACAGAGGAAGATGAACACTTTTGTGAACAGTTCCTAAAATTAGAGAAAAATTACGTACAAGAAATAAAAAAGTGGTGGGAGGTCAGTACGCTAGAAACCTATTTGAAACAAGATCTAATTCCAAGGGGACTAAGATTAAACAAAAATCTGACCTTTGAACCACACCAGAAAGATTTCTTTATAAAATGGAACGAAACACTGGACAATTGTTCCAGGAAATTAATCGAACTAATCATCGATGACAGAAAAGCATCATTGCACAAAATAAATGGAAACATAAAAAGTTTCGAGGAAAAATTCATACCCCTCCAACATATGGTGGAATATAAGAACTTAATGGAGATGACAAATGTCAAAATGAAAAAAATAGAGGATGACATAATACAACAAAAACAGAGAAAATTTCACAGAGATCTGGAAGAAAAGAAAACGATACCCAAAATAGAAAGAAGGAGAAATGGTAATACGCTTTTTCACAGCAAATCAGATCGAAATAGAAAATTAAGCCAGGGGGAACCCAACAAAAAAACACAATTCCAAAGAAGAAGCACACAACAAAACCAGCAGAGAAGAACCCAGAGAAAACCATTAATAGAACAAAATCCGACATATATCCAACAAACACGAGAATATAAACCTTATATTTCTAAAAACTTCATCCACAGAGAAAATAATCCATACAAGATCATACGAGAATCCTTCAGAAAAGGAATGGCAGCAGCCAACATGGAAGAAAGATCTGAACACTCAGACTTGATGCAGATAATTGAAAGAAAAAAACATGGGCAGGAAACAGAAAAACGTCCAATAAGAAAAAGAACATTGGAAACTGACAATGAAAATGATGAATACGAAACTGATTTTTTAGAAGACCTATGGGAAGAAGACGAACCCCCAGACTGGACAGAAGTTCCAACGAAGAGATCGAGAACAGAACCCTGCCCAGGAGAAGGGGTGTCAGGAGTGGAAAAAAGAACAAAAAGAACATAAAACCAACCACCAGAGAAGACCCGAAAGATATCGGCATTTTTAACCTGAGCAAAAAAGAACTAAGCAAAGACCAGATTTCACTCCTCCAGAAAGGCCTGAAATATGCCCCACATTCAAAAATCAATAAATTCGATCTGTACATCGATACACAAAGATTTGTACGAAAACTTTGCATAAAGAAATTCTTCAACATAACAACACAGCAAGAAAAAATAGAACCAATAGAGGAGTTCAAACACACACAATTCAAACCTAAATCAATATTCTACCCAGCACATATCAAGGGAGCCCACATAGAGACCTTTCAATGCCTGGTGGAGGAAGACATCAGAAACCTACCAGACAAAGAAAAAATCCACTACAACCTAACAAAAGGAGAGAAAGAAGCAGCCAAACAACTGAAAGAAGACAGAACCCGCATAATAAAACCAGCTGATAAAGGAGGAGGGCTAGTGGTAATGGACATTGAACAATACCAACAAGAAGCAGAAAAACTCCTCGAAGACAAAGAAACATACATCATCCTGAAGAAAGATCCAACAGAGAAATACCAACAGGAATTACGCATAATACTTGAGGAAGGAAGAGAAATGGGAATCTTAAAAGAAAAAGAATTTATGTATCTGATAAACGAAAACCCCAAAATACCAACGTTCTATCATCTAACGAAACTTCACAAAGACGATAAAAACCCACCCGGACGCCCCATAGTTTCCGGAATAGATTCAATAACTACAAACTTATCGAAATATATTGATACCTTCTTGCAAGAAATAGTGTCCTCACAGAAGAGCTATGTGAAGGACACAATGAACATTTTACAATACATTGAAACAGTCAAGTGGAAAGAAACAATGATTCTGTGTACAAGTGACATCAAGTCTCTGTACACATGCATTCGTCATGATAAGGGTTGTGAAGCTACGAGACATTTTTTATCAACGATGACAGACATAAAGAATGAACAGATTAACTTCATAATGGATGGGATAGATTTTATCCTTACCCATAACTATTTCTGGTATGGAGACAAATTTTATAACCAAATAAAGGGGACGGCAATGGGCACATCCTTTGCACCGTGTTATGCCAACCTGTTCGTGGCCTGGTGGGAGGAGCAAAAAATATGGAACAACAACCCCCACAAAGAACATCTGATATGTTGGAAAAGATACATAGATGATCTGTTTTTTATTTGGGACGGCCCGGAACAGGAACTTCAGACCTTCCTCGAATATATGAACATCAATGACTGCGGCCTAGAATTCACGTCAACTACCAGCAAATCACTGGTGATTTACTTGGACCTTGAAATATTTATAGAAAATGGCGAACTGGAGACCCGCAATCACACCAAAACAGTAAGTGGAAACAATGCACTGTCCAAAAAAAGCAACCACCACAACACTTGGCTAAAAAACATACCCAAAGGGCAGTTCAGGAGATTGCGAAGGAACTGCACACAGAAAGAATCCTTCCTGGAAGCAAGCAAAGAAATGAAAAACAAATTCAAAGAAAAGGGCTACCCAGAAAATGAACTAGACCAACAAATCAAAGACATAGCAGAAATGAAAAGAGAAGATCTAATCAAATACAATACAAAAAACAACAATACAGAAAATTTCCAACTGGCCTTCATTACACAATACAGCAATAACCATAATAAAGTGTCAGAAATCCTAAACAAACATTGGCATATCTTGAAGCTGGATGAAAACCTCAGAGACATAATTCCCCCTAAACCAAAAATGATTTACAAGAAGGCAAAAAACCTCAAACAAGTACTCACGAGCAGTTACATTCCAATAGAACAAAAAAGAACAAAAAACAGTAAAGGTTTCTTCCACTGCCTAAACTGCATGCCATGCAAAGACACAAAAAAAACAATAACTAAACCAATAACAGAATTCTCCTCTAACCAAACAAAAAAACAATATCAAGTTAAAAACCACTTGGGATGCGAGACAGAGAGTGTGATCTATCTCCTCGAATGCCCATGTGCCATGCAGTATGTCGGGCAAACAAAAAGAAAATTAAAAATACGTATAAGAGAACATATGTACAATATCAGACATGGACTTGAGACACACAGTGTGTCACAACATTTTGCAACCCACCACAATAAAGATCCGTCAGGATTGAAATATATGGCTATCCAGAAAGTAGAAAAACATTGGAGAGGAGGTGACCACATCGAGAACCTTTTACGGACTGAAACAAAGTGGATATACCAACTACAAACCTTGTCACCCTCAGGATTAAATATAGATATCAATCTAAAAAGCTTTCTATAAACATGAACCACTATTCATAGTCAGAAATACGTTAATTTATGTTTCCCCAATCCCACCCTTTCTCTCTCTCTTTTATTCACATCCTCATTCTTTATACCTTATTTTCTTCCTATTGTTTTATTTTTTATTAATTTTATTTTATTTTTATTATTATTTTTATTTTAATAAATTTTTTATTTTTATTTTTATTTATTTATTTTTTATCTTTATTTTATTTCATTTTTCTTTTGTTATTAGTTATTTTTGTGTTTATCTATTATTTTTTCATTTATATTTTTATTTTATTTTATTATTATTTTTTCATTTGCAATGCATGAATAATGGAAGCCACGAGATTACCGCCAAAATCAGCCCCCACTTCCGGAAATATCGTCCGGTTTTTAGCTGTTTAAATAAAGTTTTTCAAAAGTTTTTTTAACAAACCAAGGATAAAAGGAGGTCCTTGGAGACAGTACCAGCATCCATGATTAAGAGCCCTGCTCGAAACGCGTTGGATACGTACGAAGCCAGGACCGGAAGCGCAAAGCCGAATACCGGAAGTTACCGATAACGTGGAGAGAGGAGAGCCGCGAGTGCATACTGCGGCAGAAGAAGACCGTCTACCTCACTTACAAGTAAGGGATAGTTAGGTCACAAGCTCCCCCAGTGCCTCGCACCCACCACGGACAAATACTTCTATTACAATACAGCTCCGGACTTGGTTCTCAAACAAAACACATAAAAGAGTGTAAACATCGTTTCATTGCATTTTTTTATTTTTATTTTTATTTTTATTTTGCTTATTCATTATTTTCATTTGTTCATTTAATTTTTCTTTCTCTATTGCATTTTATTCTTTTTATTTATTCTTATATTTATTTAAATACCTTTTTTTATTTGATTTTATTTAACGTCTACCTCTCTCATCTTATCCCCATTCTATCCCTGTACGTCACCGTATGTCCTATCTATAACACCAGCGCTTTGTTCCCATACCTCCCAAATTGAGAAAATCATTTAATGGTCGGCAACCATCGAATGATTTTGTCCCCGCATGCAAGGCTGCGAATGGATGTTTATGCTAAACATCTATTTGCATGTGTACGGGGAAATCGGCGTGCTGGGGGCGGGTGGTCGTTCATTTGTGCAGGCGGCGCACAGATGATATGCAAAGCTGAGTGTCAACCATATTGACCCCCTATATACTTTTTGGGGGGTAAATGGACTCAGAGACCTCCAATTAGTAAGAGTCCTCTATAACATCGGACATCACTAGAAATCTTCACAATGGGATTGCACCTGCAGACATCTACCACTTATAAACTCTGGTTGTTTGTAGTAAATGCTATATAGTTTAATCTGTCTTGTTCTCTTTTATGCCTATTGTTTATGTTTCCGTGACATAATTAGCATTAACTGTATTGATGCTTATAGAGTGTGCAGTTTCTAGACCCCACATTTTGCCATTTAATACGTATTTTCACCTCTATCATGTGTTCATCCCCTAACTGACATAACTGTCAACTTACAGTTGTGAATTGATTGGCTGGAGCACTATTTATCATACACAATGAGTTTTACCGCTGCTAGTTCCCATCTTCCACAGGGAACCTGCTCCTGACGGCTGCCGCTGCCATGATCCCCGACGCGATGAGGTGAGTCTGGGGGGGTAGGGGGAGAGAGCACACGCCGGAAAAAAATTAAATCGGCGCCCCTGCCCCTATCTATCTGGAATCCTCCTATCATAGAACTTCTACCACAGAATGTAGCTTGCCACTTCCTCTCTGGGATACAGGAAAAGTAGAAATGAATAATTATTTCTAATACATATTATTACAATGGATACATTAATGTACCCTACATTTGCAGCTAAATTACCTGATAAATTTGTGGCAAAATGTACAAAGCAGAAAGCAGGAACCAGATCCTGTGATAAATTTATAAAAACAATGAAGAGTAACAGGAGCCAACACATCACATACTGTATCCACTGAGGACTTATACAGTTGGTAAATTTACATAGATGGAGATAAAGTCGATGGAGATAAATTTCCAGCCAATCAGCTCCTACTTGATCATTTTCAAACGCAGTCTGTAGCATGGCAGGTAGGAGCTGATTGGCTTGTATTTTATCTCTGTCCAAGACCTCTAAGTTTGAAACATTTTGCTGTTGTTTGGGGGGAGACAGGATCCATTTTCCAAAATGGAGGTGTGTCAGCCATTGCTGGGAAAAAATGAGGAACAAATCCCTGTTGGAGCGTGGAGATTTCATGGCCTCTTGGTAATATCTGTGGCTGCTGGCTTATATCATCGCATGAATCATGCAGCCAGCTGTGTTGCAGATGATCCCTTGCTACACCTCAAATGCAGAGGTAATGTTAAAGTAAACATTAGCCCCGGTTCCCAATAAAACAGAAGATCAAATAAATAGGTGCTTCTGCATCTAATGAATTCATTAATCCTTCCTTATTTTTAAATGTGGATTTCGAGGCTCTCTTTGTGTTTTTCGTGTAGTTCTAAGTATTTCCAGACTAAATGTCATTATTATCAAAGTCGTACTTATCGCTTAAATTAGAATTTTTTGTCTCCTCACAATAAATTCCTTCTCTGTTCTCCCCACTCCAGCACTGAGACTTTTCTCACCTTCTATAAATGCAATATCATCTTTAGATTTAACTAAGTTTTGTTGTAAGTCAAGAATTTTAATATCCAGGTTCAACCTGCCTTGTTTCTTCTGCTTGTTAATTGGCTTCATTTCGTTCAAAGAACATTTGGATATTATTGTAATTCCCCTGTGTAATGAAATCCATCTTAAATGTATTGAAGGTTGGTATCTTTTTGATTTTCAATCCATTCAATTCTTTGCAACCTCAAGTAATTTTCCAGGCTAGGATTACAATCAGTTTCTGTTTACTATTAACATTCATTTCCCCAAATTATGGAAACAGGGTTTTTTATATCAGTTGCTTTTCATGAAATATTTGTGTACGCTACTGTCAATTCTACAGTAGCGTACACAAATTCTTCTCTGTCAAGCTGGAAAAAAAAATCAGAAAGTTTGCTATGTTTCTGTGCTGTCTGCCTGTTTTTTATCATTGTGACATTAAAATACTGGTATGTTTTGTACTGTCTACCTGTTTTGTCACTGTGATATAAAAAGTCTGGGATGTTTCTGTACTGTCTGTCTTTTGTGTTATCGAGATAACGGTAAACTGTTATGTTCCTGTTTTGTCTGTTAATTGTGTCATGTTGTTATATATAGACTGGTATATTTCTGTTGTGTCTGCCTGTTGAGTCATTGGGCCAGATGTACTAAGCTTGAAAAGTGATAAAATGGAGAGTGATAAACCAGCAGCCAATCAGCTCCAACCTGTCATGTCACAATCTGTGTTTGAAAAATGACAGGTAGTAGCTGATTGGTTGGTGGTTTATTATAGATAATGTACGGAGGGGAGGGGGTGCACAATTTCTAGTTTTGCAGATTAAAGTAAACTATGTAGGGTTATAAAATCCGGCCAGGATGTCACCACTTCACAGAGGAACTTAAGCAGGCTATAGACTTGGGCTGGTAAATGGAAAATTAGATTCAATGTAGATAAATGTAAGGTCATGCACATAAACCAGTTTGCTACATATAAACTAAATGGTATAGAGTCAGGTAAGCACCTAGGGGGTAGGGCTGGTAAAAATCTGGCCCGCTGCAACCACCAGAGTGCAATAATAAGTGTCCCTGAAAGGCTGAGCTCCTTGTTACTGCACTACAGCATGTGGAACTACAACTACTGTATAACTAAGGGAACCTTTTTACCATCATGGGGGCGGATGGCTGGCATTTCCTTTGTGATGTCAGATACTGGGCCGTGTGGGGGCTGAGCCACTGCAAGAGAGTGGATCACAGCGGCACACCAGTTAAACTTCACTCTCATGCTTTGGCAACCCCTGGTGTCTGACGTAAAAAAGGAAATCCCAGCCGTCTGCCCCAGTGACTCGGGCGAGGTTTCCTCAGCTGTGTTGCATAACTGGTTAAAAAAAGTTAAATAGCACCTACAGTAGGAACAAAGGTAAATGCTACAGGCGTGGTACCAGCATGACCTGCCTGACAAGTTGCTTGGGTGCCCTGTATGGGGATAAGGCTGCTATCTGTGCCCAGAGAGGGGTAAAAACTGCCGGGGGAGGAAAGAAAAGCTTAAAACTGGGCTATCTTGGTCCAGGGGAAAGAGTAGGGAGGGGAACTGGTACTGTATTTGTGCCCAGAAAGAAAGAGGAGTTGCAAATATGACTGATAACAGCATGATACTGGATGTTGTTTTTTTGCCTCACTGTTTTTTTTATTACTGGACTATATTTATATATGTGAATTTTAGCTCATACTGTGTGGCATAATGTCAATTTTGGCTCAATCGGGGTGGCAAAATGTGAATTTAGGAGCATTCAGTGTGGCATTACGTGAATTTTGACTCCTTCTGTGTGAATTTTGGCTCATTCCGTGTGGCATAATGTGAAAGGGGCAAGTATAAGTGGGTCTACTATTGCTTAATGTATATAAAGGGTATATAGGGCCTTATTCTAGTTCACTCTTCGAGGCAAATTCCTTCTCAAATGGACAAAGCCATGTGCACTGCAGGTGGGGCAGATATAACATGTGCAGAGAGAGTTAGATCTGGCCCTCTAATATTTACTGGAAGCGTTAAGTGGTCCTCAGCTAAAATAATTGCCCACCCCTGACCTAGGGGTACAAATTGACAATAAACTTAGCTGTACAATTGTAGTCACTGTCAAGTGGCAGCAGCCAAGGCAAAGAGGATACTTGCCTGCAAAATTATATTACCACTATAAAAAGCAATAGTAAGGCCCCACCTGGAATTAAATGTCTACAGTAGTTATACACCTTAAAAGAGATATTGTAGAACTTGAAATGGTTAAGAGAAGGGCAACTAAATTGATTAAGGGTTCGAGTCACTGGACTATGAAGAACATTGGCTTTTAAGAGGAGACCTGATTAAAAATTCCTCAGGCAGGGTTGGGTGGACTCGCAAGGCTGCGAATTCAACCAGAATAGAATCCAAAGTCAGTGCAGCAGACTAGATTGCATCGTTTTTTAGCAGTGGTGTAGATAGGTGCCACGGTGCCTGGAGCAAGGGCGTGTCCCCCCCCCCCCACCAATTTGTAGTAGGTGGGGCTCTTGTGCGACAAAAAGGGGGTGCTGCCTAACATTATACCACACAGTAATGCCCATTGCACATTTTAGCGAACTTCGTAATACCCATTACACATAAAGCCACATGCCGTAATGCCAATTACACATAAGGCCACACATGATTACCATTACATACAGTGGGCTAGATTCTCTAAGCTTCAAAAGTAATAAAATGGAGAGTGATAAACAGCCAGCCAATCAGTTCCTACCTGACATGTCACAGACTGTGTTTGAAAAATGTCAGACAGGAGCTGATTGGCTGGTTGTTTATCACTCTCCATTTTATCACTTTTGAAGCTTAGAGAATATGTCCCTATATCACAAACCATAATGCCCACATTACATACTATATAACAAACCGTAATACCCATTACACATAAAGCCGCATGCCTTAATGCCAATTACACATAAGGCCGCATATGATGCCCATTACATACTACTGTATGTTGCCAAGGGGGACTAAATAGCTTGTTGCCAAGGGGGACTAAATAGCTCATTGCTAAGGAGGAATGCAGTCCACCCCCCGCCCAGTCCCCGCTGTGCCCGGCTGAGCTGCCCTGTCCACCACTATTTTCAATGAAGTCTCCCGCTGGAGCACTAGCCAATAGGCCCAGCAGCCACCAATGCTGCTTCTAATTGGCTGCTAGACTGCAAGCGCCTATTGACTAGTGGTCCAGTGGGAGACTTCATTGAAAATAGCGGTGGTTGCAATGGTTGTTGCAATGTTGAGTCTGAAGCATACATAGACTGGCTGTGGGTTAATGGCACAGAGAAAACAAGGCCAACACTCTCCCGATGTATAGAACAGTGCTGGTTGCTGCCCACACTTAGCCCCAAAAGGAGCTTAGCATGTCAGTCATGCTGTGGCAGACACGGGGCTCAAAGAGATACAGTATGTGTAAAATGGGGGAATCGGTACATCTGTCAGAATGAACTTAGGTCTACAGTCATTAGGTCAACCCCACTAGGTCGACTGGCAGGAAGGTCGACCTGACTTAAGGTCGACATGGGCCAATGTCGACATGACTTAAGGTCGAATTTGCATAAAGGTCGACATGAGGAAGGTCGACTGGTCATACGGTCGACATGGGTTTTTCACTGTTTTTTATCCGAATGTCGACACAGTCGACATGGACACAGTTGGCAATGAGAATCGGACCCTCGCATAGCTTGCTTCGCTCGCAATGCTTCGGGCACGGTGGCTCGCTTCGCTCGCCACAGCTTTAATAACCTCCTCCATGCCCTAGTGGATGGTAGGGCATGAAATACAACCTGTCGGCACATGTCGGCTCAAAAAACAGTGAAAAACCCCATGTCGACCTTATGACCAGTCGACCTTCCTAATGCCGACCTTTATGCAAATTCGACCTTAAGTCATGTCGACCTTGGCCCGTGTCGACCTTAAGTCAGGTCGACCTTCCTGCCAGTCGACCTAGTGGGGTCAATCTAATGACTGTAGACCTAAGTTCATTCTAATAGATGACCGCATCCCAAAATGGGTCTTGTACCTGCACAGACACCCTTAATCTTCGGATTTATACGTAAACCACTGGGATTATATATACAAATCTGAATTAGGCCCATAAAGCAGTTTGCATTTTATGTAGTGT
This sequence comes from Crinia signifera, assembly GCF_055691185.1. Classification (NCBI taxonomy): domain Eukaryota; kingdom Metazoa; phylum Chordata; class Amphibia; order Anura; family Myobatrachidae; genus Crinia; species Crinia signifera. Next base: position 85,543,449 of record NC_139217.1, read on the forward strand.
GCCTCATTGCATACTCTATTCTTACATGGGAGCATTGTTTCTTTAATACTAACTTTACAATTTATATAATAATATGAGAGATACAGTATTTGTGAGTCTGCAAAAACATGAACTGTAGCTTGTAACTTTTACTGTCATTCCTTTATTCAAGTGCGTTGATGGACATTTATTTTTAGAACTAGGGTTGGCTGTGCAGGAATAATGATACAGTGCACCATTATGTCTATACTGCGCTCTGCAGCCATAAAAGCGTTTACAAGGACCCCATAACACGTGTTGTACTGAGGCCCAGGAAGCTTCAGTTACATGAATGACATTGTTATTATCACAGCTGCTGAATGAAAAATTCATGCCCTTAATAGGTGTCCATAGGTGTCTAAACACTTGGTACCGGTTGATAGATACTCTAGATAGACAGTGTCTAGACAAACAGTCAAAAAGTCGATATGCAATAGGTTGACAGGGTCAAAATGAAAAAGGTCGACATGCAAGAGATCGATAGGATCGACATGGGAAAGGTAGACACATGACAAGGTCGACATGATTTTATTTATCTATGTCGGCATAGAGGAAGAATGTGTGTGCTGAGTGTCGCGAGCGAATCGAGCCATGGAAGGGTATGCGTTACACTTATTGGGGGTCCATGTCAACAAATGACGATGACCTTTTTATGCATCTACCTTTTTCATGTTGGCCTTTTAACCCTATTGAACTCTCCCATGTCGACATTTCCTATGTTGACCTTTTCATACTGTTGACCTATTGTATGTCTATTCAGATCGCTTAGAAAAGAGTACAAAATAACTCCGCGTGTATGCCCCTTAACACACACACACACACACACACACACACACAAATGGGTCAATAAGTGCATCTATAGATTGTAAGCTTGCGAGCAGGGCCCTCATACCTTTGACTGTCTGTAAATATCCAGTTTGTTGTATCACTGTCTCCTTTGTAAAGCACAAAGGAATATGCTGCGCTATATAAGAAACTTAATAAATAAATAAATCTGATAGTGCATGCTATTACTGCCATTATCTGAGATGTACGGTATTACTGCCATTAGCTGAGATGTACGGTATTACTGCCATTAGCTGAGATGTACAGTATTGCTGCCATTAGCTGAGATGTACGGTATTACTGCCATTAGCTGAGATGTACAGTATAGCTGCCATTAGCTGAGATGTACGGTATTGCTGCCTTTAGCTGAGATGTACGGTATTGCTGCCATTAGCTGAGACTTATGGTATAGCTGCCATTAGCTGAGATGTACGGTATTGCTGCCTTTAGCTGAGATGTACGGTATTGCTGCCATTAGCTGAGATGTACGGTATTGCTGCCTTTAGCTGAGATGTACAGTATTACTGCCATTAGCTGAGATGTATGGTATTACTGCCATTAGCTGAGATGTACGGTATTACTGCCATTAGCTGATATGTACGGTATTACTGCCATTAGCTGAGATGTACAGTATTACTGCCATTAGCTGAGATGAATGGTATTACTGCCATTAGCTGAGATGTACGGTATTACTGCCATTAGCTGAGATGTACGGTATTACTGCCATTAGCTGAGATGTACGGTATTACTGCCATTAGCTGATATGTACGGTATTACTGCCATTAGCTGAGATGTATGGTATTACTGCCATTAGCTGAGATGTACGGTATTACTGCCATTAGCTGAGATGTACGGTATTACTGCCATTAGCTGAGATGTATGGTATTACTGCCATTAGCTGAGATGTACGGTATTACTGCCATTAGCTGAGATGTATGGTATTACTGCCATTAGCTGAGATGTACGGTATTGCTGCCTTTAGCTGAGATGTACGGTATTGCTGCCATTAGCTGAGATGTACGGTATTGCTGCCTTTAGCTGAGATGTACAGTATTACTGCCATTAGCTGAGATGTATGGTATTACTGTCATTAGCTGAGATGTACGGTATTACTGCCATTAGCTGATATGTACGGTATTACTGCCATTAGCTGAGATGTACGGTATTACTGCCATTAGCTGAGATGAATGGTATTACTGCCATTAGCTGAGATGTACGGTATTACTGCCATTAGCTGAGATGTACGGTATTACTGCCATTAGCTGAGATGTACGGTATTACTGCCATTAGCTGAGATGTACGGTATTACTGCCATTAGCTGAGATGTACGGTATTACTGCCATCAGCTGATATGTACGGTATTACTGCCATCAGCTGATATGTACGGTATTACTGCCATTAGCTGAGATGTACGGTATTACTGCCATTAGCTGAGATGTACAGTATTACTGCCATTAGCTGAGATGTACGGTATTACTGCCATTAGCTGAGATGTATGGTATTACTGCAATTAGCTGAGATGTATAGTATTACTGCCATTAGCTGAGATGTATGGTATTACTGCCATTAGCTGAGATGTATGGTATTACTGCCATTAGCTGAGATGTACGGTATTACTGCCATTAGCTGAGATAAATGGTATTACTGCCATTAGCTGAGATGTACGGTATTACTGCCATTGGCTGAGATGTACAGTATTACTGCCATTAGCTGAGATGTACAGTATTGCTGCCATTGGCTGAGATGTACAGTATTACTGCCATTAGCTGAGATGTACGGTATTACTGCCATTAGCTGATATGTACGGTATTACTGCCATTAGCTGATATGTATGGTATTACTGCCATTAGCTGAGATGTACGGTATTACTGCCATTAGCTGAGATGAATGGTATTACTGCCATTAGCTGAGATGTACGGTATTACTGCCATTAGCTGAGATGTACGGTATTGCTGCCATTAGCTGAGATGTACGGTATTGCTGCCATTAGCTGAGATGTACGGTATTGCTGCCATTAGCTGAGATGAATGGTATTACTGCCATTAGCTGAGATGTACGGTATTACTGCCATTAGCTGAGATGTACGGTATTACTGCCCTTAGCTGAGATGTATGGTATTGCTGCCATTAACTGAGGTGTACGGTATTGCTGACATTAGCTGAGATGTATGGTATTGCTGCCATTAGCTGAGATGTACGGTATTGCTGCCTTTAGCTGAGATGTACGGTATTGCTGCCATTAGCTGAGATGTACGGTATTGCTGCCTTTAGCTGAGATGTACGGTATTGCTGCCATTAGCTGAGATGTACGGTATTACTGCCCTTAGCTGAGATGTATGGTATTGCTGCCATTAACTGAGGTGTACGGTATTGCTGACATTAGCTGAGACTTATGGTATAGCTGCCATTAGCTGAGATGTACGGTATTGCTGCCTTTAGCTGAGATGTACGGTATTGCTGCCATTAGCTGAGATGTACGGTATTGCTGCCTTTAGCTGAGATGTACGGTATTGCTGCCATTAGCTGAAATGTACGGTATTACTGCCATTAGCTGAGATGTACGGTATTACTGCCATTAGCTGAGATGTATGGTATTACTGTCATTAGCTGAGATGTGCGGTATTACTGCCATTAGCTGATATGTACGGTATTACTGCCATTAGCTGAGATGTACGGTATTACTGCCATTAGCTGAGATGAATGGTATTACTGCCATTAGCTGAGATGTACGGTATTACTGCCATTAGCTGAGATGTACGGTATTACTGCCATTAGCTGAGATGTACGGTATTACTGCCATTAGCTGAGATGTACGGTATTACTGCCATTAGCTGATATGTATGGTATTACTGTCATTAGCTGAGATGTACGGTATTACTGCCATTAGCTGAGATGTACAGTATTACTGCCATTCGCTGAGATGTATGGTATTGCTGCCATTAGCTGAGACTTATGGTATTACTGCCATTAGCTGAGATGTACGGTATTACTGCCATTAGCTGATATGTACGGTATTACTGCCATTAGCTGAGATGTATGGTATTACTGCCATTAGCTGAGATGTACGGTATTACTGCCATTAGCTGAGATGTACGGTATTACTGCCATTAGCTGAGATGTACGGTATTACTGCCATTAGCTGAGATGTATGGTATTACTGCCATTAGCTGAGATGTATGGTATTACTGCCATTAGCTGAGATGTATGGTATTACTGCCATTAGCTGATATGTACGGTATTACTGCCATTAGCTGAGATGTACGGTATTACTGCCATTAGCTGAGATGAATGGTATTACTGCCATTAGCTGAGATGTACGGTATTACTGCCATTGGCTGAGATGTACAGTATTACTGCCATTAGCTGAGATGTACAGTATTGCTGCCATTGGCTGAGATGTACAGTATTACTGCCATTAGCTGAGATGTACGGTATTACTGCCATTAGCTGATATGTACGGTATTACTGCCATTAGCTGATATGTACGGTATTACTGCCATTAGCTGAGATATACGGTATTACTGCCATTAGCTGAGATGAACGGTATTACTGCCATTAGCTGAGATGTACGGTATTACTGCCATTAGCTAAGATGTACGGTATTGCTGCCATTAGCTGAGATGTACGGTATTGCTGCCATTAGCTGAGATGTACGGTATTGCTGCCATTAGCTGAGATGAATGGTATTACTGCCATTAGCTGAGATGTACGGTATTACTGCCATTAGGTGAGATGTACGGTATTACTGCCCTTAGCTGAGATGTATGGTATTGCTGCCATTAACTGAGGTGTACGGTATTGCTGACATTAGCTGAGATGTATGGTATTGCTGCCATTAGCTGAGATGTACGGTATTGCTGCCATTAGCTGAGATGTACGGTATTGCTGCCATTAACTGAGATGTACGCAGGGCCGGCGCCACCACTAGGCAGGACTAGGCATTTGCCTAGGGCACCGGCCATTGGAGGGCGGTACTGAGCCGCCGAGGTACCATAGAGAGGTACCAGAAAGCAGGGAGCGGGGAGCAGGTGAGTCTGTAATCCTCCCTCTCCCCGACCCCCATCCCTCCCGTTAATCAACGCTGCCCCCCGCACCCTCCCCCCCCGTGCCGCATCGCCGCATCGCACCAACGCCCCCCCCTACAGCATTATCGTCCGCACTCCCCCCCCCCCCCGACGGGCGACGGGCGGTGCGGGGGGGCTTTTGCCTGGGGTGGGAGCGGGGAGCTTGCACCGCCCTGGATGTACGGTATTGCTGCCACTAGCTGAGATGTACGGTATTGCTGCCATTAGCTGAGATGTACGGTATTGCTGCCACTAGCTGAGATGTACGGTATTGCTGCCATTAGCTGAGATGTACGGTATTGCTGCCATTAGCTGAGATGTATGGTATTACTGCCATTAGCTGAGATGTACGGTATTACTGCCATTAGCTGATATGTACGGTATTACTGCCATTAGCTGATATGTATGGTATTACTGCCATTAGCTGAGATGTACGGTATTACTGCCATTAGCTGAGATGAATGGTATTACTGCCATTAGCTGAGATGTACGGTATTACTGCCATTAGCTGAGATGTACGGTATTGCTGCCATTAGCTGAGATGTACGGTATTGCTGCCATTAGCTGAGATGTACGGTATTGCTGCCATTAGCTGAGATGAATGGTATTACTGCCATTAGCTGAGATGTACGGTATTACTGCCATTAGCTGAGATGTACGGTATTACTGCCCTTAGCTGAGATGTATGGTATTGCTGCCATTAACTGAGGTGTACGGTATTGCTGACATTAGCTGAGATGTATGGTATTGCTGCCATTAGCTGAGATGTACGGTATTGCTGCCTTTAGCTGAGATGTACGGTATTGCTGCCATTAGCTGAGATGTACGGTATTGCTGCCTTTAGCTGAGATGTACGGTATTGCTGCCATTAGCTGAGATGTACGGTATTACTGCCCTTAGCTGAGATGTATGGTATTGCTGCCATTAACTGAGGTGTACGGTATTGCTGACATTAGCTGAGACTTATGGTATAGCTGCCATTAGCTGAGATGTACGGTATTGCTGCCTTTAGCTGAGATGTACGGTATTGCTGCCATTAGCTGAGATGTACGGTATTGCTGCCTTTAGCTGAGATGTACGGTATTGCTGCCATTAGCTGAAATGTACGGTATTACTGCCATTAGCTGAGATGTACGGTATTACTGCCATTAGCTGAGATGTATGGTATTACTGTCATTAGCTGAGATGTGCGGTATTACTGCCATTAGCTGATATGTACGGTATTACTGCCATTAGCTGAGATGTACGGTATTACTGCCATTAGCTGAGATGAATGGTATTACTGCCATTAGCTGAGATGTACGGTATTACTGCCATTAGCTGAGATGTACGGTATTACTGCCATTAGCTGAGATGTACGGTATTACTGCCATTAGCTGAGATGTACGGTATTACTGCCATTAGCTGATATGTATGGTATTACTGTCATTAGCTGAGATGTACGGTATTACTGCCATTAGCTGAGATGTACAGTATTACTGCCATTCGCTGAGATGTATGGTATTGCTGCCATTAGCTGAGACTTATGGTATTACTGCCATTAGCTGAGATGTACGGTATTACTGCCATTAGCTGATATGTACGGTATTACTGCCATTAGCTGAGATGTATGGTATTACTGCCATTAGCTGAGATGTACGGTATTACTGCCATTAGCTGAGATGTACGGTATTACTGCCATTAGCTGAGATGTACGGTATTACTGCCATTAGCTGAGATGTATGGTATTACTGCCATTAGCTGAGATGTATGGTATTACTGCCATTAGCTGAGATGTATGGTATTACTGCCATTAGCTGATATGTACGGTATTACTGCCATTAGCTGAGATGTACGGTATTACTGCCATTAGCTGAGATGAATGGTATTACTGCCATTAGCTGAGATGTACGGTATTACTGCCATTGGCTGAGATGTACAGTATTACTGCCATTAGCTGAGATGTACAGTATTGCTGCCATTGGCTGAGATGTACAGTATTACTGCCATTAGCTGAGATGTACGGTATTACTGCCATTAGCTGATATGTACGGTATTACTGCCATTAGCTGATATGTACGGTATTACTGCCATTAGCTGAGATGTACGGTATTACTGCCATTAGCTGAGATGAACGGTATTACTGCCATTAGCTGAGATGTACGGTATTACTGCCATTAGCTGAGATGTACGGTATTGCTGCCATTAGCTGAGATGTACGGTATTGCTGCCATTAGCTGAGATGTACGGTATTGCTGCCATTAGCTGAGATGAATGGTATTACTGCCATTAGCTGAGATGTACGGTATTACTGCCATTAGGTGAGATGTACGGTATTACTGCCCTTAGCTGAGATGTATGGTATTGCTGCCATTAACTGAGGTGTACGGTATTGCTGACATTAGCTGAGATGTATGGTATTGCTGCCATTAGCTGAGATGTACGGTATTGCTGCCATTAGCTGAGATGTACGGTATTGCTGCCATTAACTGAGATGTACGCAGGGCCGGCGCCACCACTAGGCAGGACTAGGCATTTGCCTAGGGCACCGGCCATTGGAGGGCGGTACTGAGCCGCCGAGGTACCATAGAGAGGTACCAGAAAGCAGGGAGCGGGGAGCAGGTGAGTCTGTAATCCTCCCTCTCCCCGACCCCCATCCCTCCCGTTAATCAACGCTGCCCCCCGCACCCTCCCCCCCGTGCCGCATCGCCGCATCGCACCAACGCCCCCCCCTACAGCATTATCGTCCGCACTCCCCCCCCCCCCCCGACGGGCGACGGGCGGTGCGGGGGGGCTTTTGCCTGGGGTGGGAGCGGGGAGCTTGCACCGCCCTGGATGTACGGTATTGCTGCCACTAGCTGAGATGTACGGTATTGCTGCCATTAGCTGAGATGTACGGTATTGCTGCCACTAGCTGAGATGTACGGTATTGCTGCCATTAGCTGAGATGTACGGTATTGCTGCCATTAGCTGAGATGTATGGTATTACTGCCATTAGCTGAGATGTACGGTATTACTGCCCTTAGCTGAGATGTATGGTATTGCTGCCATTAACTGAGATGTACGGTATTGCTGACATTAGCTGAAATGTATGGTATTGCTGCCATTAGCTGAGATGTACGGTATTGCTGCCATTAGCTGAGATGTACGGTATTGCTGCCATTAACTGAGATGTACGCAGGGCCGGCGCCACCATTAGGCAGGACTAGGCATTTGCCTAGGGCGCCGGCACCTGGAGGGCGGTACTGAGCCGCCGAGGTACCATAGAGAGGTACCAGAAAGCAGGGAGCGGGGAGCAGGTGAGTCTGTAATCCTCCCTCTCCCCGACCCCCATCCCTCCCGTTAATCAACGCTGCCCCCCGCACCCTCCCCCCCCCCGTGCCGCATCGCACCAACGCCCCCCCCCCCCTACAGCATTATCGTCCGCACTCCCCCCCCCCGACGGGCGACGGGCGGTGCGGGGGGGCTTTTGCCTGGGGTGGGAGCGGGGAGCTTGCACCGCCCTGGATGTACGGTATTGCTGCCACTAGCTGAGATGTACGGTATTGCTGCCATTAGCTGAGATGTACGGTATTGCTGCCACTAGCTGAGATGTACGGTATTGCTGCCATTAGCTGAGATGTACGGTATTGCTGCCATTAGCTGAGATGTATGGTATTACTGCCATTAGCTGAGATGTACGGTATTACTGCCCTTAGCTGAGATGTATGGTATTGCTGCCATTAACTGAGATGTACGGTATTGCTGACATTAGCTGAAATGTATGGTATTGCTGCCATTAGCTGAGATGTACGGTATTGCTGCCATTAGCTGAGATGTACGGTATTGCTGCCATTAACTGAGATGTACGCAGGGCCGGCGCCACCATTAGGCAGGACTAGGCATTTGCCTAGGGCGCCGGCACCTGGAGGGCGGTACTGAGCCGCCGAGGTACCATAGAGAGGTACCAGAAAGCAGAGAGCGGGGAGCAGGTGAGTCTGTAATCCTCCCTCTCCCCGACCCCCATCCCTCCCGTTAATCAACGCTGCCCCCCGCACCCTCCCCCCGTGCCGCATCGCCGCATCGCCTCCCCCCCCCTACAGCATTACTGTCCGCACCCCCCCCCCCGACGGGCGACGGGTGGTGCGGGGGGGCTTTTGCCTGGGGCGGGTGGGGAGCTTGCACCGGCCCTGGATGTACGGTATTGCTGCCACTAGCTGAGATGTACGGTATTGCTGCCATTAGCTGAGATGTACGGTATTGCTGCCATTAGCTGAGATGTATGGTATTACTGCCATTAGCTGAGATGTACGGTATTGCTGCCATTAGCTGAGATGAATGGTATTACTGCCATTAGCTGAGATGTACGGTATTACTGCCATTAGCTGAGATGTACGGTATTACTGCCCTTAGCTGAGATGTTTGGTATTGCTGCCATTAACTGAGATATACAGTATTGCTGCCATTAGCTGTGATGTACGGTATTACTGCCATTAGCTGATATGTACAGTATTACTGCCATTAGCTGAGATGTATGGTATTGCTGCAATTAGCTGAGATGTACGGTATTGCTGCCATTAGCTGTGATGTACGGTATTACTGCCATTAGCTGAGATGTACAGTATTACTGCCATTAGCTGAGATGTACGGTATTGCTGCCATTAGCTGAGATGTATGGTATTACTGCCATTAGCTGATATGTACGGTATTGCCGCAATTAGCTGAGATGTACGGTATTACTGCCATTAGCTGATATGTACGGTATTGCTGCCATTAGCTGAGATGTATGGTATTGCTGCAATTAGCTGATATGTACAGTATTACTGCCATTAGCTGAGATTTATGGTATTACTGCCATTAGCTGAGATTTATGGTATTGCAGCCATTAGCTGAGATGTACAGTATTGCTGCCATTAGCTGAGATGTACGGTATTGCTGCCATTAGCTGAGATGTACGGTATTACTGCCCTTAGCTGAGATGTACGTATAAGACAATCAAACTTTTTCACATTATATCTGACACACAAGTGGATTGTAACTTCAAGGTTACAATAAGTGCAGATATAATAGTGTATACAATGGCATGAGTATCCTGATAGGTGGGGAGGTTATATTGAAAAAATTGTTTAAAATCTTTACCACTTATCTACAGTACCTGTGGTAGATTGACGTGTCACATATCACAAGGAGCACACCCACGAATCAGGATATTAAGCAGGATACTGCCACTTGCTGAACACCACAATTATAATAACTGAAAAAGAGGCTTCCCATAGCCTAAATTTTTAAGATGAAAAGCACCTTATAAAAGTATTACTACTAAAAGTGGCACATTTGAAAAAGAGAGGTATTTTGTGACCTACACTAATATGAAAATACTGTTAATATGTTTATATACAATTATTAAAACTATAACTTTTTTTGCCATACTAGATAGAGAAATCGGTGATGTAGATGGTGTGGCAGCAGGGTCATAAAAACTATGGGCTCTACTATATTGGGGATAAGGCTGCTCCTGCGCTAGTCTTTGGTAACCTGGTTGTGAGGTGTTTCTCTTTATTAAGCATTCAAGGAATGCAAGTGGAGGTTTTGAGATTCCCTGGTAAGGCGCTCTTGCATAGACATTATCTGATTGACAAAGGATTGCTGTATTTCCTTTTCTGCGGCTATGAAGCATTCTTGGCGGGCATCCTCATGAGCCTGCATCTCACAGAGCTGGCCCACCAAATGTGTAGACATGGCTTTCACCATCTCCACGCCTCGTATCTTTCAGCACTTAAAGATGATGACAGACTCCCAGGATTGTTATGGCAGAATTGCCAAAAATGTTGGAGCATGCCTCATAAAACTTCCACTCGTATGCATGTAACTTGTTAATTACAGTACTTGTTCCTGGGACCTTTTAATTCCGGGACTGGCAAGTATCTTTGTGATATTATGATACACAGTTGCATCCATGACTGTACCTGTCATTTGGCGCATTATTTCCTCCTCATCTCGGATGTCCAATAGCTCCTGGACCCCCTCATCAGACCACTTGGTAGCCACTCACTCACAGACTTCTCACTCTGTGCTCTGTCACTGTGTAGTCTGTCTGTCCAGCTCAGCAAACAGTTGTGACAGCCTCTCTACCTCTACAGCATGTGCTCTACCCAGTGGCCTGTGTGAGTGCTCAGCTCTGTCCACCACTGTGCCAGCTCCCAGCCCTCCAAACAGTGAGAAGCAGCCTCTCCAGAATGTGCTTCTGCCCAGCGGCCTGTGTGTGCCCACCTATATCACCACTGTGCCAGCTCCCTGGTCTCTGAACAGCAGAAGCCGCTACAGCATATGCTCTGGTACCTGGGCAATGACATCCGCAGCCAATGTCCAGGAGGGACAAATCAGCGGATTTTGTCAAATCCCGGGTCTAAAAAACCGGGTAAAAGCTGTTTCCACATCAGCCTACCCGCTTAAAACCCTGCTTGTTTCCCGGGTAAAAATCAAGGGTCACTTTACCCGGGATTCTTGACTTGTAGCAGTTTTCCCTGAAACAAATCGTGGGTTGGTGTGCGTGTTCATGTGCAAAAACTCGGAATTTTTTTGTCAGGGAAAAAGCGGTATAAAAGGAGGTTGCTGAGAGTTGACAGCGATTACTGTGCTCAGACAGCAGTCATAGTGACTGCAGCAAATCACTGTCCTTGCAGATTTCTCGGTGGTGCCCTATATGCATTAAACAACCTAAGAGATTTATAATGCAGGGCAACAGGAGATAACAACTTATCTTGCAGGCAGGGCCTTCTCAACAGCTGAGAAGGCCCCCGTGCAAAACAATTCACTGGACCCCACACATTGGGGCAGATGTATTAAGCCTTAACAAGAGATAAATGGAAGGATGATAAGGAGAGATAAATGTCCAGCCAATCAGAACCTTACTGACTTTTTTCAAACACAGCCTGTAACATGGCAGTTAGCAGGTGATTGGCTGGATGTTTATCTCTCCTTATCATCCTTGCATTTATCTCTTGTTAAGCAGTGTATGCTGCTGGGACTTAAAGTTCCCATAGCTGCAGTACATACAGTATTACACACCTCCCCCTTCCCCCATGTCCTCATCGATGGCGCAAGCTCCAGCACCGGGTAACACAGCAGCTGGCTGAGCCTGTGGAAGGTGATGAGACTGCCGCTGGGTCAGTGCACACTGGAAGTCCGCTCCCAGCTCACCGAGCCTGGACTTCTCTGCCGCCAGGTACGAGGACTGTCGGATCCCCACCGTGTACACAGCCGGGTGCTCGCACAGCAGCAGCATGCCCATGCCGCCCGGCACCCACATCGCTGTTCGGCCAGCACAGCTCCTCCCACGGCAGGCAGCCAGAAGCTGGGGAGGGGGGAGAGACCGGGCGGAGCACTCCCCCCTGTGCATGAGAAGGGGAGACACAAAGAAGTGCAGCTGGGGAGCAATGACCTCCCCCTACACCCCAGTTTCAGCCCTGCACTGACACCCCTTGCCCCGCTGCAACCCCGGGTGCTCCCTGGCAGGTAACTAACCTGCCAAGGAGTTGTGTTGGTCATGGGCCCTTGGAATCCTGGGGCCCTTGGGCAACTGCCCATTGAGCCCAATGGAAAAGACAGCTCTGCATGCAGGATCCGGGAAGGTAGGCAACTAGGTGGCATCTTTTGATCCGAGTGGCTGTCAGTTACCATTTTTTGGACAGCATTTTTTTTCTATAAGGTTTAAAACTAAATAAAACACATAAAACCCTCAGTCTGTTTCCCGTCTACCCATTATTTTCTATATTAAACTTTCTAGTACAGTTCAAAATAGTAATTGTGGAGAAACACAGTAGATCATGCATGTGTGTATGACTACAAAGCAACAACAGTTTTTCTTTCTGTTTTATCAAATTTTCTGAATAACAAATGAACAAGTAACAAATCCAATATCGGCCTGTGGGGCTGATTCAGAGGTGGGCACTATTCCCATGTCTTTGACTGTGTGACAATATGCAGGTGACTTGTGTAAATAGAACCTTCCTACCTGCTACTCTGTTCTGCTGCTGTATCTGAAGATGCAGCATCAGATCATCCTCGTGAATATCGGACATCTCAGATTAATTCACATACTGAAAATGTCTATTGATATCACACTTCATGGGCCAGTGATGCTGCATCTAAACATGCAGCCATTGGCTTTGGCACACCCAGAAAACATGGCCAACATGCCTTTGGGATGCTTCCTATAGCGCCCTCAATGCCAGGAGCAGAGCCAGGGCCGGATTAAGGGCCTCATGGACCTGGAGCTAAAAATGTTCAAGAGCCTATTAAAAGAAGTGGATGAGGTGAGGCCAATGCCATATAGGCATGTACTAAAACCCAAACCTTAAACACCCTGACGCCTCCCTAAATATAAAAAAGTACAAAAATTGCATAAATGTGTAAAATAAAAATGCAATTTGATACTTACGATTTATCGCCAACCATCTGGCAGCTGGTGTCTGTCTGGTGCTCATCATTCTGTGATGGTGCTGGGCCTATTTTCTATTTCTATGTTGAGGCCTGGAGCTGCAGCTCAGGGCTGCCACTAGAAATTACGGGGCCGGGACAGATTTCTAGTCCGCCCCCCCCCCCCCCTTCAGTTACCGCTGCCACCTGTGCTGCCTCACACACACTGGGCACGCATATTCCCCCCCACCCCGGGCACTTTTAGTTAACTTTTGGTACCTGTTCTTAAGGCCGGGGACTGGGTCTGGCAGTTCTTCTCTCTCTCCATATCACGGACACCGGGACACGTAGCATGCAGCAGTCTTGTGACTGTGCTGCTGCGCTGCTCTTGGGTTGACGTCATGACGTTACGCCGCTGCCGAGTCCCGGCGACTGTAGGATGCATGATGTGACTGTGCAGTGAGTGCGCAGTCACAATGTGCCGCCAGGCTAATCAGCTCGGAGCCGGGCGGCGAGCGGGCCGGACATGGGGGCTCAAGCCGGACAGAGACAGTGAAGGGGTGGGCAACTGGGGAGAGTTGCCCGGGCCCCTACCCCCCTGTCGGCGGCCCTGCTGCAGCTCATAGGCAAACGTAGGGAAGGTTTCTGGTTGCACAGAAACCCCCCTCCTCTTGCCTTAAATTATGACAACAATTACACTGGTATATAATATGATCAATAGAGTTGCCACCACATCAGTGTAATGGACAGAGCTGTTGCACATGCCCTGTGGGTGGCGGAGCAGCTTCTTCTACCAAGTTTGCTGTGTGTGTATGGATCAAGCCCTCAAACATCGCAATAGACCAGAGAGTATCTGCCAGGAGGAAGAGACAGGAGCATTAACATGAGGTGGGAGAATGTGAGCATAGAAAGGGCAGTTCTGGTTCTATTATGTTTGTGTATTTATTTAATATATGTTTAACCTTTTCCTGACCACTTATATTATTTAAATGTTTGAAACAGCCGATACTATAGACCATCTGTACTGTTAAATATTAATACTGTATTCCATACTATAACCAGTGTAGAAAAAGTCAAATTTTCAGGACTGTTACCGCTCCCCCAGACTCGCGTACTTACTCAAATGCCCTGCAGAGTGGGAGACTGTGGATTAAATTTGGAAATCCCCCTCTAAAAATCCTGCATTTGCCACTGCAGCTCCATCCGCCCCATTGTTAATCTGGCTGTGGGCATGGCAATTATGATGCAGTATTTGGGTCACTGCGATTACATACATAGTTACATATAGTTACATAGTATTTAAGGCTGAATAAAGACTCGCATCCATCCAGTTCAACCTTGGTGTATTAGCTTCATCTCTTGTTATACGTAGTGTATTCTGATATGAATTGCAGTGATGATCCTTCACATAAAGAGATCTAAAAAAAAATCAGAGATCAAATGAATGTACATCTCCAAATCAGGCCCTGTATCAACAATATACTATTTTATTTTATGGCTGAATATTTTGGAATTAGGAATCATACAGTATGTCTACAGTATGTGTTAATGTACAGTAGCAGGGGTGAATATGATTGCTTTTTAAGTATTTCTTGAGAGCAAGGACTGACTATTTATATAATCTATGCTAAGCACATTATATGACTGCTTTATGAAACCAAGAGGTCAAGTGCTTATATATATTTCAGTAGGGTAAATGCAACACTAATTATTGAAGAGGATAACTTTGTGTACTAATTACTGGTCTTTAGTTGACCTCTTTTTTTCCTAGTTGTCACAAAAATGTGACTATACGCACAATGCACAAGGCTGACTACATTAAGTGAGTTCACACTATCTGTAATGTGAAAGGTTCTAGATCAATGTTAATTGTGTCAATGTAATGTATACAGTAGGCCAAATGTAATAGGGTGTGAGAATCCGAAAGATTTTGGGAGAGTTTTCCCATATTTTTAAAGCGTCATTTAATTACATGGCAAAATCAACCTGTTTTTTCAGTGTAAATACATTTGGCCAAGTATTTTTGATAATCACAGGTTTACAATCCAGATCTAATTGGTCCTCAATCACATGATACAATCAGGGGCCCATTGAAAATTCAGAGTTTTAAAAATATATTTATGATCTACAGGCAGTGAACTATTATTTCACCTATGAATTTACTATGAAACAGTGACATAATTCCATGCCTCGGGGATGTCACGTTCCTTGGTTGTATAGTAATCTGACATTTAAATAGGTTACATTTTTGCAGTTCCTTTTCATAATATCAAAGTTTTTTTATTTGCCCATGTCAATGAGATTCAGCAGAAACAGATTTATTCAATGTAGTACAATTTGTTATAATGAATGATTTTGGTGATCTTTTTTTTCTGGTTTTAAAGTGAATTGTTTTTTAACAAAGCTGGTCATTTTACATTTTTTTGAGCTGACATTTGCCGACAGGCGGTATTTCATGCCATACCATCCACTAGGGCAGGGGTCCTCAAACTACGGCCTGCGGGCCACATGCGGCCTGCTGAGGACATTTATATGGCCCGCCAGACTTCCTGCACCTTTAAATACAAACACAGCCTCTGCCCGTTTTTATTCCACCAAAAAGATGGCCACAGGAGGGCTGCGCGCATGCCCGACTGCACCCAGCTCCTCCCATGGACCTTTTTCTCCCGTCCATGGGCAGGACGCCCTACGTGCGGTGTGTCGGGCTGCAGCAGGAGGCAGGGAAACAGCTCCTGCTTCCGTTCATGTCATACACCAGGCTTCGCGGCCAAGCAGCCCCGACGCTGGGCTGTATGTCTGGCGGGCTGCAGCAGGAGGTAAGAAGGGATAAAGCTCCCTGCTCCCTGACACCCCCCCCCCCCCCAACATGAAGATGCGCTGATATATAGAAGTCGAGGAATGGTGCGCGGCCACATAAAAAAACCACACACCACTTCCTCATGTTTTCCGGTGGCCACTGGCTGCTGCTGGCCTGGGTAGCCTTGGTAGAACAGCGCCAGGCTGGTAGTATGTGCTGGCATGTATTCCACCGTGCTGCGGGCAGGTGAGGCAGAAAGGTCTGCGGCTGTGGCGGGGGAGCTGTGTAACTAACTAGAGATGGTACACGCAGCTCCCGGCCACCGCTTGTGATCCTAGACATGAGCAAGCGCTGGGGTGGGAGACTGAAGAGGCAGCAGTGCTGTTTCTGCTGGGAATGCAATGAGCATGTAACCCTTGGGGTACAAGCATGTAAACACCCTGTAAAGGCAGATAATAAGATATATGCAGTGTGCATAGGAATTTGTTCATAGTTTTTGTTTTTACTATAGTCCGGCCCTCCGAAGGTCTGAGGGACAGTGAACTGGCCCCCTGTTTAAAAAGTTTGAGGACCCCTGCACTAGGGCATGGTGGGAGAATAAACTAGTGTGCCAAGCGTAGCAAGGCACCGCACCCGAAGCATAGTGAGTGTAGTGAGACATGTGAGGAGATGTTGCTGTTTTTTTAGTGTCGACATTTGTGTAAAAAAAATTATAACCCCATGTCGACCTTTTGACTGTCTACCTTCTCCATGTTGACCTAGCCCCATGTCGACCTTCATGCATGTCGACCTAGTGGTGTCGAGCCAATGCTTGTCGACCTAGTTGCTGTCTTTCTTATGATCTATACTCTTTTGGCAAGCTATCCTTCATTAAATGAATCTTCATGTGTCTACTGATCAGCCAATTAGTGGTTAATGGTAATACATAAGGTATAGAACACAATAAATATATATGAGAGGCTGATAGTAATGGAGAACTTGCCAGGTCTGCATCTAACTTCAACCTCCACACATGGAGGTGATGGTGATGGGGGTACAGATGACTTGATGTTATTGCTAGTGGACACAGGCAGGTTACCTACTGTAATTCTGGTGCTGGGTGGCACAGGTGATCTGATGCTGTTGCTAGGAGGCACAGGCAGGTGACCTAATGCTGGTGCTGGGTGGCACAGGTGATCTGATGCTGTTGCTAGGAGGCACAGGCAGGTGACCTAATGCTGGTGCTGGGTGGCACAGGTGATCTGATGCTGTTGCTATTAGGCAAAGGCAGGTGACCTAATGCTGGTGCTGAGTGGCACAGGTGATCTGATGCTGTTGCTATTAGGCAAAGGCAGGTGACCTAATGCTGGTGCTGAGTGGCACAGGTGATCTGATGCTGTTGCTATTAGGCAAAGGCAGGTGACCTAATGCTGGTGCTGGGTGGCACAGGTGATGTGACACTGATGCTAGGGGGGAACAGGCAGGTGACCTAATGCTGGGTGGCACAGGTGATGTGACACTGATGCTAGGTGGCGTTCAGATTCCCGACGATGGAATCCCGACCGCCAAAATCCCGACACTTTCTCCCTCCGTGGTGTCCACAACACCCCTGGAGGGAGAATAAATTAGCGTGCCGAGCGTGGCGAGACACCGTGCCCGCTGCGTGGCGAGCCCGCAAGGCAGGTGACCTAATGCTGGTGCTGGGTGGCACAGGTGATGTGACACTGATGGGGGGGGGAACAGGCAGGTGACCTAATGCTGGGTGGCACAGGTGATGTGACACTGATGCTAGGGGGCACAGGCAGGTGACCTAATTCTGGTGCTGTGTGGCACAGGTGATCTGATGCTGTTGCTATGGGGCACAGGCAGGTGACCGGGATGCAGTTTAAATCCCGGCGGTTGGGATCCTGGCGTTCAGATTCCCGACGATGGAATCCCGACCGCCAAAATCCCGACACTTTCTCCCTCCGTGGTGTCCACAACACCCCTGGCGGTCGGGATTCCGGCGTCGGGATTTTGCATACTGAATCCAGGTGACCTACTTCTGGTGCTGGGTGGAATATGTGATCTGATGCTGTTGCTAGGGGGCACAGGCAGGTGACCTAATGTTGGTGCTAGGTGGCACAGGTGATATGATGGTGTTGTTAGGGGGCACAGGCAGGTGACCTAATGCTGGTGCTGAGTGGCACAGGTGATCTGATGCTGTTGCTAGAAGGCACAGGCAGGTGACCTAATGCTGGTGCTGGGTGGCACAGGTGATCTGATGCTGTTGCTAGGGGGCACATGCAGGTGACCTCATTCTGGTGCTGGGTGGCATAGGTGATCTGATGCTGTTGCTAGGGTCACAGGCAGGTGACCTATTGCTGTTGCTGGGTGGCACAGGTGATCTGATGCAGTTGCTAGGGGTAGGGTTACCAACTCATCCCTTTAATCCGGGACACATATTAATTACACAGGTTCTGTGGCAGTTTAAAACCAGGTGAAATGCAGTCTTGAGGTGTGGCAGTTTAAAACCAGGTGAAAGCCAGCCACAGAACCTGTGTAATTAATATGTGGCCTGGATTAAAGGGATGAGTTGGTCACCCTAGCTAGGGGGCACAGGCAGATGACGTAATGCTGGTTCTGGGTGGCACAGATGATCTCCAGAACAAAGATGGATCTGTTGGCGCTCAACTTGTATGTCCCACAAAATTTTTGCTAGTGATGTAAGAAAATACAAATTAAAAAAGTGTATAAGTGACACAGTAATGGAATGGGTGGGTGATGGGGAAACACAAGAATCCCATAAGAACTCGTACCAAAACTCTCAGTGAGGTAGGAGTATACAAGTGTATAAAGGTTTCTTTATTGGATCACCCGTGTAAATGACATAGGATAATATACCGATAAATAATGGCAATCTCCAGGTGATCTGATGCTGTTGCTAGAAGGCACACGCACGCACACACACACACGCGCACTTGCTATTCAGAAATGAGCCTATGCATTTATCATCTGATTTCAGTTGCGTCTCCTGCACCAAGGATGGAGTTGGTGCAATTGCAGACACTAGTAAGGATAGATGCCCTCACAACCAGAGGGCTGGAGGCAGTGCGGTGGCATAGATGCCCCAACTCACAATGCAGGTGGATGCTTATTAATTTTTGATTGCTGCAAGAAATGGGAATTGCTGCCTCTTTAAGTAATTTTAATAATTATTATGTATTGTATCTTTGTCTTCGCTATTACCAGTGGTTTTACAGATTCATCTTACGTTTCTATTTACTGTCAGTAACCTGCAGATAATAACACGGATGTTACACAGCCAGCAAAACGTTCACCAACTGTATGTCAATTAAAATATGCCACAACTAGGCTCCTTCACTGGCACCTGGAACTGCCTACTGTCCCCCACATACACATAGCATACTCTTGCTGATGATTGTGGCTAGGACCTGCTGACCACTTAAGGAGGTCGGGGGCTACAGTTACAGACATATTTATAATGGGTACAGGGTGTGCACTGCATATGGGCTTATAGGCCCAGGAAAGCCCTGCACTGTACACAATGCACCTACAGTACTTACCTTGTACCGGCAAAGTAAGTATACTTTCGGTGCAGGGTGTATGGTGACATATTTAGGAAGTGTGCAGTGAAGCCAAAGACTCTGCCAGAGCCTGTGCTCTCTTGCATTCATCTTTACGAACATCACTGGGAAGATGGTGCTGCGGAGGAGGGACCTGCTCACTGGCACAAGGTAAGATTAGGGGTAGAGGAGTAGGGGCTCAGAGAAGGGGACTGGCTGCACACTGGTTCCTTGGGACATTTATACACATATGGCTGTAGTGTAGCAGGCAGAGCTGATGAATAGATTACAGCAGTGGTTCCCAAACTGTGCGCAGTGGCACCCAGGGGTGCCTCGGAACACTTGCAGGGGTGCCCTGGATTGGTGGTCCAATTATTTATGGTCAATATAACAGGCAAACCCAGTGCTGGTGGCTGCCACTCATAATCTATGTGGACTGTCATATGATCCCATACATTTCCAGATTTTTGTTCCCACCACACAGATTGGACCCAGCTTTACTGTCTGTGCTCATATTACATCTGCCTCACCTGCAGTGCAGCATGGTCTTGACCAGTTGCTTGCTTTTTTGCTTGGCTTGCAAATTTGAATCAGACCCTTAAACCAGTGCAGGTCCAGTAACATTTAGTAACATATTTCCTGGTGTCTTCTTTTATTTTGAATGCATACCTAAAAAACATTAATACTTCAGCTTTCTCCGTATCATCTGCAATCTTCTATCCTATTTTATATTTTAGAGGCCAATTATTCTGGGTTGTATTTTTCTTGCTTTTATTTGCTGGAAAAATGTTTTGGGATTAGATTTGCTGTCTTTTGCTTGACACACAGGTGTTTTTTCCTGGCCTAATATCCAATTCGATTAACAGAGATGAACAGTGGGTGAATGGGGAAATCACACCTTGCAGTCAAAATGCTTTTAATACAACAGAGTAATTACTACTTTCTTCTGTTCATGGTCCCTTATCTGTTGTCCTGAAAAGCATGGATGCATGCAGTGTGTGTTTGTCCAGTCAGTCATTAAGGGGGACATTTACCAAAATGGATTCGTAGAAAAAAGGTGTATTCGTAGGGAGAAATACACCTTTTTTTTACGAATTTGTATTTTCGGGATTTACAATCCCAAAAATACAACAATTCGTAGTCCTAAAGATGGAACATTCGTATTTGTAGTTACAAATACGAATGTCTACACCATCGATAGAATACGACAGAAATCACCATTCAAAAGAATGGTGGTTTCTGATTTACTAAGCAGCCGTATGGATAATACGGCTGCTTAGTGGTGTAAAACACCCACGCAAATACGACAGGAAAATAGAACACCATTTTCATGTCGTATTTGCGTTTTTGCCTGCACGGATCAGTCAGATCCGTGCAGGCTTCGGTGTAAAAAAATAGAAAAAAAAATAAATTAAAAAAAAAAACGGCGTGGGGTCCCCCCCACAGCCGAAACCAGCACCAGGCTGACGGAGCCTGGAGCCGGTAATTAAAAATCAGGGAACCCGACAAATAGGGGTTCCCCGATTTTTAACAACCAGCCCCAGGCTCCTGCTCTGGGGCTGGTTCCCAAAATACGGGGGACAAAATGACTAGGGGTCCCCCGTATTTCAAGAACCAGCCCCAGGCAAAACCAGCCAGCGGGTAATGCCACAGCCGGGGGGAGACTTTTTATGCAAGTCCCCCCGGCCAAAGCATTAACCCTACCGACCAGTCAGCCTGGCCAGGGGCCCTGGGGGAGTGGGGACCCCCCCAATAAAGGGGTCCCCCCCCTCCAGGACTTACCTGACCAGGCTGAAGCCTGGTGCTGTCCTCGATGCCCCTGGGCGGTGGGCATCGAGCTGATGGTTTTGTGTAAAAAATAGAATAAAAACCATTGTTTTTTACTGTGGCACTACAAGTGCCAGCAAGCCTCCCCAGCAAGCTGGGACTTGGAGAACCACAAGTCCCAGCCTGCTGGGCATTAAAGGGCCCGCTGGGTCTTGTAGTGCCACCGTAAAAAAAATAGTTAAATAAAACACACTGACACCCGTTTTAAATAAAAGTTTAATACACACATTACATACATACTGATACTTACCTTTCTTGATCCCGTAGGTAGCCCTGGTCCTGATGTCCTGTGTCGTCCTCCAGGTCCATGTCGGCTGTCTGCGTCGTCCTCCAGGTCCATGTCGACGGTCCGTGTCGTCCTCCAGGTCCATGGCGGTGTCCGGGTCCGAAGAAATCCATGTTGGAGCTGTGGAAGGAAATCCTACTCACCTGTTCCTGCGCTGAAGAAGTCTTCTCTTGGTCCGACGTAGTCCAGGTAATCTTCCTGCTGTCGCCGGTCCCCGCTGTCTCCGCTGTCCGTGCATCGCGCTGAGGAGAGATGCTGAAGTTTCATATTCGGCGCCTCTCCTCAGACTGAATTCCATTGGCCGCCTAGCAGGCCAATCAGGAGCCGAGAAAGTCGGCTCCTGATTGGCCTGCTAGGCGGCCAATGGAATTCAGTCTGAGGAGAGGCGCCGAATATGAAACTTCAGCATCTCTCCTCAGCGCGATGCACGGACAGCGGAGACAGCGGGGACCGGCGACAGCAGGAAGATTACCTGGACTACGTCGGACCAAGAGAAGACTTCTTCAGCGCAGGAACAGGTGAGTAGGATTTCCTTCCACAGCTCCAACATGGATTTCTTCGGACCCGGACACCGCCATGGACCTGGAGGACGACACGGACCGTCGACATGGACCTGGAGGACGACGCAGACAGCCGACATGGACCTGGAGGACGACACAGGACATCAGGACCAGGGCTACCTACGGGATCAAGAAAGGTAAGTATCAGTATGTATGTAATGTGTGTATTAAACTTTTATTTAAAACGGGTGTCAGTGTGTTTTATTTAACTATTTTTTTTACGGTGGCACTACAAGACCCAGCGGGCCCTTTAATGCCCAGCAGGCTGGGACTAGTGGTTCTCCAAGTCCCAGCTTGCTGGGGAGGCTTGCTGGCACTTGTAGTGCCACAGTAAAAAACAATCGTTTGTTCTATTTTTTACACCGCTATCAGCTCGATGCCCACCGCCCAGGGGCATCGAGGACAGCACCAGGCTTCAGCCTGGTCAGGTAAGTCCTGGAGGGGGGGGACCCCTTTATTGGGGGGGTCCCCACTCCCCCAGGGCCCCTGGCCAGGCTGACTGGTCGGTAGGGTTAATGCTTTGGCCGGGGGGACTTGCATAAAAAGTCTCCCCCCGGCTGTGGCATTACCCGCTGGCTGGTTTTGCCTGGGGCTGGTTCTTGAAATACGGGGGACCCCTAGTCATTTTGTCCCCCGTATTTTGGGAACCAGCCCCAGAGCAGGAGCCTGGGGCTGGTTGTTAAAAATCGGGGAACCCCTATTTGTCGGGTTCCCTGATTTTTAATTACCGGCTCCAGGCTCTGTCAGCCTGGTGCTGGTTTCGGCTGTGGTGGGGACCCCACGCCGTTTTTTTTTTTTATTTATTTTTTTTTCTATTTTTTTTACACCATGCAGCCTGCACGGATCTGACTGATCCGTGCAGACTGCTAGAAATAATTCGTATTAGCAGCCGTATATACGGCCGCTAATACGAATCATTACACCATCGGAGGGTTACAAAGCAGTCGTATATGACTGCTTTGTAACTGATCCTCCGGAACACGACTTTGCATACGACTTAAACAGTCGTATGCAGTCGTAGGGAAAATACCAATACGAAAAACTAGGTTTTTCATATTGGTAAATTTCCCCCTAAATGTCATTTTCCATTCACTGTGTGTTAAATACATCAGGACTTGGACAAGCAAATAGTGCACAATCTTGGAATTGAAGAAGAATGCTGAAAGTGTAGAATATTGCTTTATTTGTAGCCTTCGAAAGCATGCCAAATACATACAGTATAAATAACAATAAAAATTCTGATACATACATGCACACATGCTACAAAGGTACAGTATATATTTATAAAGAAAGACAGGTCAGGGGCAAACAGGATTTGTAGAGGTGGGAATTCCACGTGCCTCATTATAGAGTGTGCCCAGCACATGGAGGGGCATAGTTGCCTACCCTCCTGAATTCTGCAGGAGACTCCCTGAAATAACAGCAATCTCCCTCTCTCCCTCATTAGTCTAGCAATCGGTACTTATGTAATATCTGGGCTCCCGTTTTTCTTATGAGACCGTGTCCCCTCGCCACGCTTCGGGCACGGTGGCTCGCTGCGCTCGCCACACTATATAAAATCAACTCCATGCGTAGTTGGATAGTAGGGGTATGAAAAAATGGGGTGGATTTAACATGGGAGCCCAGATAATACATAAGTACCTAGCAATCTCCCTCATTTCATCTAGCCCACATTACACTGTTACATGTTTGGGAAAAAAAGGGGAAAAAAAGGAATGATACATTTACATTGAATTATCAGCACCATTTCCAGGCACTTGACCAAGTATAGTTGCTGCTTTGGGGCTCATCTACATTTGTATATAAGTTATTTTAAAAGATTCCTGTCAGGTGTAGCAGTACACACCCACGCTCTAGGTGCCACATTCACAATCTCTCCATATAAAGAATTAGACATGCCCTTTGGGTGGAGCATGACACACCCCCTTAATGGGGCGCTGTGCAACATTCTACTACCAACTATAATCTCCCTAAAACTAGTTTTCAAAAGTAGGCAAGTTTGTGGAGGGGGCATAAGTAGCTATGGGTCTTATTCTAGTTCACTCTTTCTGACAAAATCCTTCTTAGATGGGCAAAATTATGTGCACTGCAGGGGGGGTTGATGTAAAATGTGCAGAGAGAATTAGCTATGGGTGAGTTATTTTGTTTCTGTGCAGGGTAAATACTGGCTGCTTTATTTTTACACTGCAATATAGATCTCACTTTAAAGTAAAACCCCACCCAAATCTAAAACTGGTACTTGTGTATTATCACGGCACCCACGAAATCGGCCGAAAATCTGCCACAAATCGCATGGAAAAATCGGATGCGATTTTGCGGCCGATTTTTGGCCGATTTATCACTTTTTCCGGCCGATTTGCATGCTGTTCCATCATTGCACACCTTGTACACCCCGATTTTCCATCGTAGTGCATCACATGCAATATAGTGCATGTGAAACGATTCGATTTGTAATTGTACAATCACCCTGATGGGTGCTTACAATGTTAAATGCACCACCCCTGTTAACGCCACCCCCACTATCAGCGCCAACCCGAAGCATGGCGAGCGTAGCGAGCCCGCGAGGGGCGGCGGTACGCGTCCTCCGACCTTTTCATACCCCCACTATCCACGTCGGCGTGGAGTTGATTTCAGATAGTGTGGCGAGTGCAGCGAGCCCCGCGAGGGGACGCGGAATACATGTAAAGTAATCCGCGTCCGCTCGCCACGCTTCGGGCTCGGTGGCTCGCTGCGCTCGCCACACTATGTAAAATCAACTCCACGCCGACGTGCGAGCCCCGCGAGGGGACGCGGAATACATGTAAAGTAATCCGCATGCGCTTGCCACGCTTCGGGCTCGGTGGCTCGCTGCGCTCGCCACACTATCTAATATCAACTCCACGCCAATGTGGATAGTGGGGGTATGAAAAGGTCGGAGGACGCGTACCGCCGCCCCTCGCGGGCTCGCTGTGCTCGCCACGCTTCGGGTTGGCGTTGATAGTGGGGGTGGCGTTAACAATGGGGGTGCATGTAACATTGCGAATCACATAGCATCGCATGCCACTTGCTGGCATGCGTTGCTATGCGATATTTAATTGTACAATCAGGGGCATTTTCCCGAAAATCACATCGCATACCATCGCATAGTACCTGGGGGTGTGCAAGGATGGAATAACATGCAAATCAGCAGGAAATGGCCGAAAATCGGCGAAAAATCGCAGATCAAATCGGCCAAAAAAAATCGGTAGAAAATCGTCTGATAAATCGGATGCGATATCGGATGCGATTTAGATGAAATCGGGTGCCGTGATAATACACAAGTACCCTAATTCTCTCTGCACAAGTAACATCTGCCCCCTGCAGTGCACATGGTTTTGTCCATCTAAGAAGGATTTTGTCAGAAAGAGTGAACTAGAATAAGGTCCTATGTTCTCAACTGATGCACTAATGGTTCCACACAGTTCCTTTTACTGCATGTTGTTGCTGCAGCTTTAGTAAAGTTGTATAATACAATCTAGCTCTTGTATATACAAATCAATTAGCAATGGGTCCACAGACGCAGATGCAGTTGACAGATGTCCTCTGTAGAAACAATAATTTCATACTCCTTATTGCGCCTTAAAACAGTGTATACCCAGAAAACAGAGAAAAATAACCACCCAATAGCATCCCCCCAAACATAACCCTCGCCAGTAGGGTGCTCTGTTCTGGGACCTCACACTTAATGTATCATTGCCATCACCTGTGAAAGTGTGTATATTTTAATACAATGCCACTACAGTCCCTGTTGGTATAGTGGCCAGGAGTCTGAATTATTTTGTCCATATAGGGGGTGATTTTGTTTGACTCGCAATTATGTGAGTTCGGCCTCATCCAATGTTCTAGGGACTGAGTCTATTATGCACATGTGCAGCCCCCTTTGCGAATGGCTTCGGCATCTTGCATACAGATGGAGCCGCCGTTGTTCATTGCCGGTGCCCGCCAGATCCTCCCCTCTGCGAGCGACGGCGGAGGGGACTAGGACGCACGTGCATGCCACGTGCACGTGCGTCCCAGTATCACGGTGGCTGGGCAGCGTCTCCCTGCCCGTCTCCGCTTCGGGGAGATGGGCAGGGGGGGGTTGGGGCAGCAATGGGGACCGGGGGGGGGGGGAAGCGGCGGATGGCAGCGGGCAGCTCGTTGTCACGGAGCGCGTGAGCGTCTCTTGCGCGCGCACCCCCTTGTGGGAGCTGGACGCTGGCGGGGGCTGACGGTACTTTCGCCAGCCCCTGCAAGGACGACAGCAGCTCCATCCGTAGTTGCTGAACCGTACAAAAGCATTGGGGCAGGCCGGGGCGGATGGCGGCAGGAATGGGGCTCAACCACGGTAACTACAAACAAGAGAAGGCAGCGCTATTGAAATTGAAAAATGTTTATTCTATAATACAATACAGTTTTTTTTTTTTATAAACGTTTTATTGTAGTTTTTTTTTGAAAATAGAAAAAACAAAACAACTAATAATAAAATACAAATACAGGTATACTGTTACATCAAAAGAGGTCTCCGGCATGCAGTGTACACAGTCTCCGGTCTGCTCGTCTAGCAATCTATGAATACAAATTACTAAAGCATAACTTGTCGGTAGTAGACAATACAACCGTAAAAATTTTTGAGACTAATACAGGCCTAACTAGGACGGAGAGATGGAGAAGTAACTCAGGGGTGGCCACATATGTGGCACCCTGCCATGTAACGGTGGTTAATTTTCTGCCGTTATTTCAAATTGGATTTTTCTCCCAACGTAACATAGCGTTGGCCATAAACCGCCAACTGAACATTTAAACACATACGAATAAAGAGGGAAGGAAGGGGAAAAAAGGGGGTGGGAGGACAAGGAAGGGAAGTTGACAAGTAAATGAGACAATACAGCATTCACTGTGAGATAAAGAAAAGTGGTACTTCTTTACTTTCACGGCGCCACTCTAGATAGGACAGATAGGATACTAGATAGGATACGATTTGTATGCGATTTGACATAAGATATCGCATAAGATATAGGATAGGTCAGATAGGACAGATAGGACAGATAGGATACTAGATAGGATACGATCTGTATGCGATTTGACATAAGATATCGCATAAGATATAGGATAAGATTTACTATCCATTTCATTACCCCACTATCCACTAGGGCGTGGAGTTGATTTTATATAGCGTGGCGAGCGCAGCGAGCCACCGAGCCCGAAGCGTGGCGAGCGCAGCGAGCCCGCGAGGGGCGGCGGTACGCGTCCTCCGACCTTTTCATGCCCTACTATCCACGTCGGCGTGGAGTTGAGAATAGAATAGTGTGGCGAGCGCAGCGAGCCACCGTGGCCCGAAGCGTGGCGAGCGCAGCGAGCCCCGCGAGGGGACGCGTATAACTGTGAAGGTATCCGCGTCCCCTCGCGGGGCTCGCTGCGCTCGCCACGCTTCGGGCCTCGGTGGCTCGCTGCGCTCGCCACACTATTCTATTCTCAACTCCACGCCGACGTGGATAGTAGGGCATGAAAAGGTCGGAGGACGCGTACCGCCGCCCCTCGCGGGCTCGCTGCGCTCGCCACGCTTCGGGCTCGGTGGCTCGCTGCGCTCGCCACGCTATATAAAATCAACTCCACGCCCTAGTGGATAGTGGGGTAATGAAATGGATAGTAAATCTTATCCTATATCTTATGCGATATCTTATGTCAAATCGCATACAAATCGGATCCTATCTAGTATCCTATCTGTCCTATCTGTCCGATCTGTCCGATCTGTCCGATCTGTCCGATCTGTCCTATCTGTCCTATCTTCCTATCTGTCCTATCTAGTGGCGCCGTGAAAGTAAAGAAGTACCAGAAAAGTGTGTGTGTGGGGGGGGGGGTTCAGAGTGTGATTGATACTATGTAGCATGATCCAAGTGGTATTTTCGAAAATCTTCTGAATGGAAGACTGTATTTCTGGGTCTAATGATTGAATAAAGAAGTCCCACTTAGCATAGAAGCGAATCACACTTTTCTCTATGTCATGTAGGGATGCCTGACGTTCATAATACATGATTTTCAGTAATGAGTGTTTCAACTCCGTAAGCGACGGGGTAACCCTGTGGATCCAGTGGGTCAGGATCAGTTTTTTAGACTGCACCAGTATCAAGCTAAGAAGTGGTATTATCCTTTTTTTATGCGGTCCAAGTGTCCAATTTTTAAAGTTAAGGAAAAGGATGGGGATGGGATCATATGTGAGTTGCAGGTTAAGTAAGGTATTCAGGAAACCCAGGACTTTCCTCCAGAAAATTCTAATCTTGCCGCATTCCCAAAAATAATGGAAAAGGGTGGCCCCTATTATCTTGCATTTAGGACAGAGACCCAGATCTCCCGGAACAAAGTGGCTCCTTTGCCGCTGTGATACATAGGCCCTGTTAAGGAATTTCGAGTAATACAATACAGTTTTAATATACCGGCTGGCAGAAATACCATAAAATTAATAAGTAATGGTATTTCTTCCAGCCGGTATATTAAAAATGTTTTGTATTATAGAATAAACATTTTTTCAATTTCAATAGTGCTGCCTTCTCTCATTTGTGGTTTCTGGTTAACTTTTCAGAAGGCAGAAGAACCACCTTGCACCTGTACTTTTTCACTTTTATGACACCATCCTGATGAAATGGGTGTGGGTTGTTAGGTCTACAGAAACTAGGTCGACAAGCATTGGGTTGACTCCACTAGGTCGGCAGGCAGGAAAATCGACATGGGTCTAGGTCGACATGGGTCATGGTCGACATGTAAAAAAAAAGTATGGAGGGTGAGTCATAGGCGCTTTGGTCTGATGTATAGATATTAGTAAATTTCTGATCCCAATGTGGATAAAAAATACATATTTATTGTTGTTTTATAGAACAAAAATGTTCCAGAAAAAAAAGAAACTGTCTCTTTAAAAACATGTTTAAAAGTACATGCAAGTAAAACACGATCCAACTATACTATTTCTTCAACAGGTCCTCACTGGGTAGAGTGCGGTGGAAAAATAATACAAAGTGTGTACCTCCACTGCCGTGCTTTCAGTCTTTTATTTTTTAGTTGTGTCTCTTAGCTGCAAGAGAAAAAAGTTATAGCAGAGCTCGCCTCCTCTCCACCCCAGCCGTGGTCCCGGATTCCAGCGGTACACTAGGGGCAGGTCTGTTGTCCATCTTCTGTTTTTTTGGCCGATTCCCAACAATGCAGGCACAATAAACAGTTCTTATAATAATGGGACCCGTGTGGCACAGCTGTGCCTTGAAAAAGATCCCTAAGCATATTGAAACGCGTTGGCATCGGGTGGACGTAGCCACTCTCGTTTTATTAATTGTATCCATTTATCCATTGGTTTGCCACTCATACAACATATTTAGATCCTGGAGGATCATTCCACATGGGTCCCGCTTTTGTACTGCCCGCGGATCGCATTGCACGCAAATCGCTTTCAAACCGCATGCGTTGTGATGCGATCCGCCCGACAACGCATCGCATTGCACGCTGTTATCGCAACGTGTATGGGCACCATTAGTTATAAGAATGTATTTATTTATTTAGGAGTTTTCATTATCTAATCCTGTGTTCCAACGAGCCTCAAGGGCTCTATGGCCAATAGTCCAAAAGTATACTGATTTGGTGGGCCTTAAAGACCATAAACCCCTGTTAGCATACACTAGGGGGAGGAATCCAAGAGATCTTCTTGTCCATGTTGACATCACAAACTACCAGCCTACTATGGGGGGATGTTCTAAAATCCACACCCAAGCTCCGCCCCCTATCGCCGCACATCGCATTCATAATTATCGCATATGCACTAACATATGCAATAATTATGGCAAAGGACAGCTCTTGCGTTGAGAGCTGTCCCTTGCGGTGAGAGTCAGCGGGTCCCATGGGGACCCGGCGGCTCTCCCCTCCCTCTCTTACCCGGTGCTGCTGCGAGGGGGGGGGGGGCCTGGCTCTCCTCCTCCCTGCACCCAGAAGAGGATCAGTGCAGGGAGGAGGAGGTCACAGGTCCAGGCAGCACCACTCTGTGCTGCCCGGACACAGGTGGGAGGGGGGGCGATGTGGGGCGGGGCGGTGGTGGGTCGGTGCGGGGCAGCAGAGGGTTGCGGTAGAAGTCCATAGGCTTCTATGGGGCATCGCCAGATATTTCTGGCGATGCCCCCCGCCACGGTAGCCCGGCGGGGGATGCTTAGTGCATCCCAAAATGCGGTAAAAACCCGATAACTGGGTTTTTACCACATTTTTAGCTTAGAGAATCTCCCCCTATATCCCCCAATGTTTATGTGAAGCCCCCTGGGTGCTACAGCTGTGGCATCTGTGCTACCTGTAAATTTATGGTTAGTTGTAGAGAGTTCCAACACCCCCACTGTGCCAAGAAGTATGACATCAGGTCAGTCCTTACGTGTTCGTCCACATACGTGGTGTACATTATCTTGTGCCCCTGTGGCTTGAGGTATGTGGGCCAGACTACACGTAAATTCAAGGAGAGGATTGCTGTCCATAGGTCGGCCATCCACCTCACTTT
This sequence comes from Crinia signifera, assembly GCF_055691185.1. Classification (NCBI taxonomy): domain Eukaryota; kingdom Metazoa; phylum Chordata; class Amphibia; order Anura; family Myobatrachidae; genus Crinia; species Crinia signifera. The sequence continues at coordinate 85,574,261 of NC_139217.1, forward strand.
GAAGGGAAAAGAGGTAGACCAGCCGGTCCCTCCTCATTTTAAACAAGCAGGTCACTCTTAAATGATCAGGTCCCCTTAAACCTACGGGGTGGTGATAGGGCCAAAAGGCTCCTGATAAAAGAAACCCAGTGGATCCTGAGGTTGGGTACTACTCGACCTGGGGGGACTTAACGATAAAATTAACTGGAATAGCTTGGCCTAATGCATTATCCTTTTTCTCTTGTGTCAGCTTTTGGTCCTGATTTCACATTCTATGTCACTATGGCCCTTATTCTGATCGGTGCGGCCGGAGCCGATTATGCGGCCAGGACCGTGCGTGCGAAACCCCGCCTTCCATACGGATCGCCAACTCCGTCCGTATGCGGTAAGAAGCTGTCCGAACGGACCGCACGTGTATTTTACACGGAATACGCCTCCTCCATCTAAGGGAACCTCCCCCATCATTCGATGGTCGCAGACCATCGAATGCAGGACCGTGTGCTCCACCAGCACCCGCAACCTCAGACCACACGGACATTTTTCCGTGCAAAAGCAGGGATCTGGGCGGGCAGCTGACATCCGGCGATGTCATATGTCCGCCCCCTACACGTGCGTCACGGCCGCATTACCATACGTACGCCCAGCGTTTTCATGGGAACTCCCATGAAACGCGGGGCGTATGCATATGGTAATGAGCCCAAATAGCCCTTCACGCCCCTCTCCACCCCCTGTTCGGAGTGTTCACATTTCATGCGGGATTTGGCCGTACGCCCCGCTCGCACATGCGCAGAGACGCCTCTGCACATGCGCAGACACAAAACATCGGCGGGCCGAACGCACGCGGATATATCCGCACCGATCAGAATAAGGGCCTATGTGACTCCTATCTCAGTATACACTTTTTTTTTTGCAAGTTTTTTATTATGTCTTTATTATTATTGCATCTTTTATATTATTGGTTATGGTGTTACATGTATCAATGTATATTCCAGTCACTGTTGTCCCTGTTCCGTTTCAGACACGCTGGCAGAGATGGTTCTATGACTCCGTAGGATGCGCTGTTTCCCCTAGCTAACTGGTGGAACACGGAAGTGCGGCTGTGGAACGCAGGAGATGCGCTCCAGACCTGACATCTGGCGTCTAGCAGGAAGTGACTTCCAGTGGATGGATTGGCGGCGCCTGGCGTGTGGGGATGGAACAGGTGAGTATATGTGTATTTAAGTCTGTCTTGTACATTGCATTTCTTGTTGTTCACACGTTGTCTGTGAGTGCTAATCAGGGCCGGTGCTAGGGTGTCCGGCGCCCTCCTGCAAACTATATATTTGCGCCCTCCCATATTCAATATAGGGACAGTGCACACAAATAAAGGGTTTGGTATCATAAGGAAGGGGCATAGATGCACTGTAGTACCACCAATTTAATGACACCATAAAGTAGCACATTTTAATTTACTTCACATATGGTGAATCTGATTCACAATACACCACATAGTAGTGTCCCTTATACACAATGCCCACATAAGTAGTGCCCATGAAACGTAATGCCAACAGTGCTGCCACTTAAAACACCCACAGTAGTTTTGCCCCATATACATAACTCCCAGTAGTGCAGATTCGCATATGATGGGCAAAAATAGGGGGGTAGATCTGGAGAGAGAGGGGCAGATGCTAGAGAGAGAGAGAGAGGGGGTATAGATGTGGGGAGATGGGGTACATATGCTGGGCAGGGAGAGGGGGCAGATACTGCGCAGGAGGGGGGACAGATGCTGGGCAGGGAGAGGGGGCAGATACTGCGCAGGAGGGGGGACAGATGCTGGGCAGGGAGAGGGCGCAGAAACTGGGCAGGGAGAGGGATGACAGATGTTGGGCAGGGAGAGGGTGGCAGATACTGGGCAGGTGGGGGGGGCAGATGCTGGGAAGGTAGATGGGGACAGATGTTGGGCAGGGATATGAGAGCAGATACTGGACGAGAGATGAGTGACAGATGCTGGGCAGGTAGAGGGGGCAGATTCTGGGCAGGTAGAGGGGGCAGATTCTGGGCAGGAAGAGGGGGCTAATACTGGGCAGGGAGAGGGGGCAGATACTGGACAGGGAAAGGGGGGCAGGGAGAGGTGGGACAGATGCTGAACGGGGAGAGGGGGCAGATACTGGGCAGGGAGGGGGACAGATGCTGGGCAGGGAGAGGGGGGCAGATACTGGGCAAGAGTTGGGACAGGTGCTGGGCAGGGAGGGGGGAGACAGATGCTGGGCAGGAGGGAGAGCGTATGTGGGCAGGGAGAAGGGGGCAGATACTGGGCAGGAGGGGGGACAGGTGCTGAGCAGATACTGGGCAGGGATAGGGGGGCAGATACTGGGCAGGAGAGGGGACAGATGCTGAGCAGGGAGATGGGGGGTACAGAAACTGGGCAGGGATAGGGGGGCAGATACTAGGCATTGAGAGGGGGGACAAATGCAGGGCAGGGAGAGGTACTGGCTAGGGAGAGGAGGACAGATGCTGGGTAAGGATGGGGTAGGAGAGATGAGGGGAGAGGGAGAGAGAGAGGCTGCAGAGAGACAGGAGCTACAGAGGCAGAATAGGCAAGGTGCTGGGTGCAGTAACTTACAGAGGAAGCGATGTGCTGTGAGATCCTTCCTCTGTGTTCCAGGGGTCAGTGGAGATTAATGATATGCTCCACCAATCAGGTGATCTCTTCTAAACAGTATGTGCCGAGCTCCTCCAATCACTGCTCGGCACATGCTGTCCTGACCCTGATGCAGAGATCAGGGGGAGGGGCTCAGCACCGCAGTGAGGAAGAAGGAAGGTGCAGACCAGGACTTCCCCTGCTGGTGCTGCTGTCCTCCGGAGTGTCCCGACCCCACTGCTGCTGCTGCACTCATCCCTCTCTCCCCTCTGCTGCCAGTGCTGCTGCCTGGCTGTCACACACTGTGACAGGCGCAGCAGCGCACATCCCATACTGTGCACACAGTGCAGTGGCAGACTCGGTAGAGTCGCAGAGCAGGGAAGCGCCTATGGAACACAGCGCCTCCCTGCTTTGCAGGCTCTGCTGAGCGGGTAGCGCCGGCCCTGCAGCACGCTAATATATGTTATGCTCACTCCCTGGTGGAGTCACCCCTACATGAGTGAAGGGAGCCACCCTGGAGTGAGTATAACTTATATGTGGCTGAAATAGGGAGTAGAGTCAGGTCAGAAACATACAGCACGCTAATATACGTTATGCTCACTCCCAGGTGGAGTCTCCACTACCTGTGAGCCACCCTGGGGTGAGTATAACTTGTATGTGGCTGAATCGTTCACAGATATATCGCGTTGGAGCATCGTGCTGTGTGTACTGGCGATCCGCCAACCGCCCATACAGCCGTGGGAGCTATCAGTGATTGACAGCTCATGCACCCGCCTATTTGGGATGTCAGTCCTGATGGATAGTGCAGCCTGTATGGAGAACACACATTGCCTGATCCGTCTGTAGATATAGCTACCAGCATGTACCCAGTTTAAGCCTGAGGCTTCTACTAATCTGCGACTGACTATGGCTGGCAGTAGTCTGCGCTGTCGTCAGAGACCGACCCCAAAAACATCTGGGCTTGTCTGCACTATATCAATCACACTCAGAAAACGGCAGGTGTACACCCCTAATCGCCGGCTTCCTGTCAGTCAAACTGCGACAGCACTGTGATTGGCAAGCGTCCGTATTGTCATTTGCATATTGATGTCACGCACGCGCAATGTGAATACTGCGCACAGACAGCCGGGCGATAACCGCTCAATTTGTGTTTTATGCACCCGAAAGAATTGTCTACAGCGCTGTGGGAAGAGAAAAGTGTGTGGTGTACAATCCCGCAGCCACCAAGATGGAGGGTTGCCTGCCCCCAAAAACTGGTAAAATTGGAAAATCAAGGGACAATGAAATATAAATAAAAACACAATTTATCATCACAAAAAAACCCACCTAAATAAATAAAATAAAATATGAAATGTAACAATCCGGTCTTAGTACTAAACATACACATGTACAAATATGTGTTTACCTCCCAGATACAGCAAAATAGTGATAATCACGTTAAAAGGTATTAGATCATTTGCTGGAAAGATGTATAAATCCCAATATATGATTTGCATTTACTAATATGCCCAAAGGAAATAGAGTCCTTAGTTAGTGAATGGCATCCAGGAGATAATATACCAGCTGATAATCAGCATAAAGTCACCGGGAAATCCTTACGTTTATGTTTACATTTGAGGGGTAATAATGAGCAGCACATACAATCTATTAGATCCGATCCGATGCACGGGAGCGCGCATCGGGTCGGATCTAATGTCAAACACATGCGATTTCATCCGATATATCGGCCGATGTAATCGGAATCGGACGAAATCAGGCGAAATCGCACTAGTGTATGGGCACCTTAAGTTACCTCCAATGTTTGTAGCCGGTAATAGATGATAGTCGCAGGGGTGTCTGTAATTGCTAGAAATGTGCACAGAGTCTCCTGACAGATGAATCTGGCTCGCACGGTTCCTTTTATGCACACGTAGAATTACCAACGGTCCTTAGACTGAGACCCCGTATGTGGAGCAGAGACGGCTTGTGAGGACTTCCGCTGCACCGCCATGAGTATCGAGTTTTGCATGCCGTTTGGTCTGCCGGTGTCATAGGAGAGTGGGGGGCACAGCCCACTGCTGGGGGTGGGGGGACCCCGGACGAACGCTGGCAGGCTGCTGTAGTAGGAAAACATTTTTTCCTGTCAAATGCTGATGGGCCTATTTGGATGAGGGGCCTGGAGCTGCAGTTCCATCCGCCCCATTGTTTATTCGGACCTGCCCCTACATAGCGTTACATCGTAGCCAGTGTGAGAAAACCTCTTGCGTTATTTTAAGTGTCCCCCCCTTCCAAAACACCACCCCACCATATTTTGATGCTTTCCAAAAATTTTTTTTTTGAAATACCTGAATATGCTAATACTGTGCCTCTCATTGGTGCATTTTAACATCAATCACCATAAGGGGCAAATATCAGATACAATATATAATAAGCATATTCCCCCAGTATCAGTTGGAGCCTATGTATTACTAAGCTGCAGGCTGGCGAGTAGTGATTTGGGACAGAGCAGATGTTAGGGGAAGATGTGATGGCAATGGGACAGAGATGCGATTTTACCATGAGACATACCAGCCAACTGCCACTATTGCTGCCACACAGTCCCAATCTGTGGCCTCGCAGGGGAGGTGCCTATGGGGTAGTGGGTGGGGCTTTATTATAAAATCTGTAGAAATATTGTGTAAACTACTCAATACATTCATGGGAATACATATTCTCAATGGCTGGTTTTCTCTATGCCAGTAACCAATATGGCCGCCGGAGTGCAGTGCTGAGAGCTGATTGGCTATTTTGAATCATTGGGACAGGTATAAAACCCATGCAGACTGGACCATCAGTGGCATTTGATGAGTTGAAGTGATTGATGCAGTTGATGCGGATGTGCTAAACTCTTGCCTCTGGAATAGCGAACTAGACTGTTTCGGCATCTAGTGTTATACTTCCGGCTTTGGATACTGATATACAGCGCACAATAAAATCTGTGCTTTCCCTGGAGTTTTTTATTTTATATTTTCCTTTGCAGCATCTAACATCTGGAGATGAGCAGACGAGAGCTGAGAAGGCTCCTCCAGGACCAGAGAAGATGGAGGAGCCATCATGAAGATCCTGGTAAGTGATGTTAAGGGCAGTGATTCTATACTAAGGGGGCAATTTGTCAGGGCCTGGGGAGAGATGAAGTACCAAACCGCCAGCTCCTAACTGCCACCCAAAATGACAGTAAGGAGCTGACTGGCTGGTACTTTATCTCTCTCAACACTGTACCTTTCTAGATGCTGTGATAAATCTCCCCCTCTGTCCTCTCACCCTGTGTGGCATGCGGGCGGCAGTTGGAGTTAGCTGCACATTAGTATATGTCCTACCTTATACTCTGGGGGAGATTCATGACAGCTTGGAGAGAGATAAGATGGGGAGAGGTAAAGGAGACCATTTATCAGTGAGTTTTTGTGATTTAAAACCCAATGTGTATGATAAGTGTTGCTCCAACCAATCAGCTCCTGCCATGTGTCTGAAAAATGATAGTTGGGGCTGATTGGCTGGATTTATCATACACATTGGGTTTTAAATAGCTAAAACTCATGATATATGGGCCCCCAAAGTGATGTATGTACTAAAACTTGGAGAGATATATAGTGGACAGAGAATGACTGCCAACTAAGCATCTCCCAACTGCCATTTTACAAATACATCATGTGACATGCCAGCTAGGAGCTGATTGGCTGATACTTAATCTCTCTCTCTAAGCACTGATAAATCTCCCTCCATGTTATTGTACCCTATGTGGCATGCGGGTGACATTTGGAGATGTGGCCCCCATACATCAGCAATGAACTGGGGCAATTTGTCATTTTACAGATGATTGTGTAAATGAAATCTACAATGTACGGGGGTCACAGATGGCAGATTCTGATCATAGTGATTGGGATTGGTAACACAGGTTTTCATACAATCTAATATATAAAAGCAAAAATGTGTCTGTCCTTCTGTCTTTCTATACAAATCCACAATTTACAAGGGATGACCGTGACACTTTACAAACGAGCGCATTAAAACATGGCTGAGGCAACTAAAAAAATTCCAAATTAAAATGAATTACTGTTAATGTTTTATTAATTAAAAACCACCATTTTTGCTGTACGCTCATATCTATGTTCAAGCATAACTCCGGAATGACTGCAGCAATTTACACCGGACTTGGTACACATATTACTTACAATCTGGGAACAAACACTGTGGTGGCTGAGGCACTAGCACAGAGTATTTCAGCAGAAAGCATAACTCCAGAATGGCTGGAGCAATTTACACAAAACTTCGTACACATATGACTTACAATCTGTGAACAAACACTGTGGGGGTAAGACGGCCCTAGCACCCCTAGGGATTGAGGCACCAGCACAGCATAACTCCGGAATGACTGCAGCCATTTACACAAAACTTCATACACATAAGACTTACGATCTGTGACCAAACACTGTAGCGGTAACGCACCCCCAGCGGGGAGGCACCAGAGTATTCCAGCAGCTACATAACTCTGGAATGGCTGGAGCAATTTACACCAGACTTGTTCTTATATAAATTACAACAAGTGAACAAATACTGTGGGGGTAACACACCACTAGCACCCCTAGAGGGAAGGCACCAGCACAGAGTATTGCAGCAGACAGCATAACTCTGGAATGACTGCAGCAATTTACACCAAACTTGGTACATATATAAATTACAATCTGGGAACAAACACTGTGGGGGTAAGACACCCCTAGGGCTGTGTCAGCAGCACAGAGCTTTTCAGCAGACTGCATAACTGGAATGAATGGAGCAAGTTACACCAAACAGTACTCATATCAATTACAATCTGTGAACAAATACTGTGGGGTTACCACACCCCTAGCACCCCTAGGGGTGGGGCAGCAACACAGAGTATATCAGGACATGCATGATATCAGAGGTGTACCTATATATTCGTGGGCCCCATAGCAAAAGTTTGGCCCCCTATTTAGCAACTGATGGTGATAAATGTATGTAAAACATAGGTACTTGTGGAGTATCACGGCTCCCACAACCTGCATTGAATGCAGATCGTATGCTAAAAATCGCATCGCATCGCATGTGGCATACGATGGCATGCGATGCAATGTTTTACCGATTTTTGACCATTTTTGCTCAAAAATCGTATGCCATCGCATGGCATCGTATGCCATATGTAGTGGCATACGATGGCATACGATGCGATACGATGTTTTACCGATTTTTGAGCATTTTAGCTCAAAAATCGTATGCGATCGCATCGGATGCCATACGATGCCATACGATGCGATGGCACCCGATTTTACACTGAAATGCATCAGAATGCATTGAAATGTGTATTAAAGTAGTGAAATGCCCCCAAATGCCATTTTTGATAGTGCACCACCCCCACTATCAACATCAACCCGAAGCGTGGCGAGCGTAGCGAGCCCGCGAGGGGCGGCGGTACGCGTCCTACGACCTTTTCATACCCCCACTATCCACATCGGCGTGGAGTTGAGAATAGAATAGTGTGTCGAGCGCAGCGAGCCACCGAGCCCGAAGCATGGCGAGCGCAGCGAGCCCCGCGAGGGGACGCGGATACCTTCACAGCTATACGTGTCCCCTTGCGGGCTTCACAGGTATCCGCGTCCGCTCGCCACGCTTCGGGCTCGGTGGCTCGCTGCGCTCGCCACACTACTCTATTCTCAACTCCACGCAGACGTGGATAGTGGGGGTATGAAAAGGTCGTAGGACGCGTACCGCCGCCCCTCGTGGGCTCGCTGCGCTCGCCACGCTTCGGGTTGACGTTGATAGTGGGGGTGGTGCACTATGAAAAATGGCATTTGGGGGCATTTCACTACTTTAATACACATTTCAATGCATTGTGATGCATTTCAGTGTAAAATCGGATCGTATGGCATCCGATGCGATCGCATACGATTTTTTTAGCTAAAATGCTCAAAAATCGGTAAAACATCGTATCGCATCGTATGCCATCGTATGCCACTACATATGGCATACGATGCCATGCGATGGCATACGATTTTTGAGCAAAAATGGTCAAAAATCGGTAAATTAATGTATCGCATCGTATGCCATCGTATGCCACTACATATGGCATACGATGCCATGCGATGGCATACGATTTTTGAGCAAAAATGGTCAAAAATCGGTAAAACATCGCATCGCATGCCATCGTATGCCACTACATATGGCATACGATGCCTTACGATGGGAGCCGTGATACTCCACAAGTACCAAAACATATTACTACACAGCAAAGATGGGCCCCTTCAGCTCTGGGCCCCATTGCACCCTTGCACATATGGTAGTTACGCCCTTGCATGATATGTCAGCATACCTCCCAACTTTCTGTGCCCGAAAAGGGGGCAAATTAGGCCACGCCCTCGTTTTCAGTCATGAATAGATGCTGTGCGCATGCACAGCGTCTATTCTGTGAGATTGGGGGGGGGGGGGATTCCCAACTGCCCACCCCCTCCGCAGCGGGACACTGCCGGCCGCGGAAACGTCCCCAAAAATCGTGACGTTCCCGCGTTTAGCGGGACAGTTGGGAGGTATGTGTCAGTGATGACAGGGCTGCATGTGACAGGGACAGTGACATGATGTGAGGAGGGGAATGGAGATAGCAAGTAGAGTCTATGGGGGGGATCTTGCACTGCACACCCTAATTGTACACACACATCGAGAGGTGCTATCATGCTGGGACTTAGTAGTTCTACAAAGAAAGGACACTACAGTGCTGTTGCCCATGCTATAATAATTATAATAAGCTCTGCTTTCGGTACTCTTTACTTATCACGGCGCCCACGATTCTGATCGCGGTCATCGCGGTTAAAAAATCGCGGCCATCGCATGCACTAAAAAAAAACGGGTGCGATGCGACCGACGCGATGCCCGCGATTTCCCATAGGGAACAATGTTAAATGTCTCAATTGACCCGTTTTTCTGTTCAATGCCTCAATGGCCGCGATTTTTCCATAGGAAACAATGTTAAATGGGCCACACAGCCCAAATAGGCACCCTGAAGTGTGAAATGGCCCCCACAATTGTTAACGCCACCCCACGATCAACGTGAACCCGAAGCGTGGCGAGCGCAGCGAGCCCGCGAGGGGCGTCGGTACGCGTCCTACGACCTTTTCATACCCCCACTATCCACGTCGGCGTGGAGTTGAGAATAGAATAGTGTGGCGAGCGCAGCCTGCCACCGAGCCCGAAGCGTGGCGAGCGCAGCGAGCCCCGCGAGGGGACGCGGATACCTTCACAGGTAAACGCGTCCCTTCGCGGGCTTCACAGGTATCCGCATCCGCTCGCCACGCTTCGGGCTCGGTGGCTCGCTGCGCTCGCCACACTATTCTGTTCTCAACTCCACGCCGACGTGGATAGTGGGGGTATGAAAAGGTCAGACGACGCGTACCGCCGCCCCTCGCGGGCTCGCCACACTTCGGGTTCACGTTGATCGTGGGGTGGCGTTAACAATTGTGGGGGCCATTACACACTTCAGGGTGCCTATTTGGGCTCTGTGGCCTATTTAACATTGTTTCCTATGGAAAAATTGCGGCCATTGAGGCATTGAACACTAAAAACGGGTCAATTGAGACATTTAACATTGTTCCCTATGGGAAATCGCGGCCATCGCGTCGGTCGCATCGCACCCATTTTTTTAGTGCATGCGATGCCCGCGATGGGCGCCGTGATAAGTAAAGAGTACCCTGCTTTCTAATATTGTGCAATAACAAGGTTCTATATACAGTATATTATAGTATAGTAATACTAGTTTGGTATTTATGCAGATTTATGGGGGGCTTTTTGAGGGTAAAAACATAGTATGAAGGATGCACAAGAGACGATGGGCCAAATGTAATAGGGTGAGAGTTTCAGAAAGTGAGAGATTTTGGGAGAGTTTTCCCTTTTTTTTTAAAGAGGCAATCATTGATAATGCAAAACCAGGTTAATTTTGCCATGTCATTTATTGCTGCTTTAAAAAAAAGGGGAAAACTCTCCCAAAATCTCTCACTTTCTGAATTTCTCACCCTATTCTCATTTGGCCCGATGTCACCTTTCAAGAGTCAGATCTGAAATCACTGATATATATATCATAGTTACCTCCCCTCCTGCATTCTGCAGGAGACTCCCTGACATAGCAGCAATCTCCCTCATTAGTCTAGCAATCTCCCTCATGTCACCTAGCCCACATTACACTGTTACATCATAGTTACCTCCCCTCCTGCATTCTGCAGGAGACTCCCTGACATAGCAGTAATCTCCCTCTCTCCCTCATTAGTCTAGCCATCTCCCTCATGTCACCTAGCCCACATTACACTGTTACATCATAGTTACCTCCCCCTGCATTCTGCAGCAGACTCCCTGACATAGCAGCAATCTCCCTCATTAGTCTAGCAATCTCCCTCATGTCACCTAGCCCACATTACACTGTTTTATCATATTTACCTCCCCTCCTGCATTCTGCCGGAGACTCCCTGTCATAGCAGCAATCTCCCTCACTCCCTCATTAGTCTAGCAATCTCCCTCATGTCACCTAGCCCACATTACACTGTTATATCATAGTTACCTCCCCTCCTGCATTCTGCAGGAGACTCCCTGACATAGCAGCAATCTCCCTCACTTCCTCATTAGTCTAGCAATCTCCCTCATGTCACCTAGCCCACATTACACTGTTATATCATAGTTACCTCCCCTCCTGCATTCTGCAGGAGACTCCCTGACATAACAGCAATCTCCCTCTCTACCTCATTGGTCTAGCAATCTCCCTCATGTCACCTAACCCACATTACATTGTTAATTGTTTTGGGAAAAAAGGAATGAGAGATAGATACATTTACATTGAATCATTTCCCAGCACTTTACCAAGTATAGTAGCTCTTACTAACTGCTTTGGCCTCATCTACATTTGGATATAAGTCATTATAAAAGATTCCTCTCAGATGTAGCAGAACACACCCACGCTTCTAGGAGCCACGTTCACAATCTCTTTTTACATTCTCTCCATATATGGAACTAGACACACCCTTTTAGTGGAGTATGACACACCCCCTCAATGGGGCGCTGTGCAAAATTCTACTACCAACTATAATCTCCCTGAAACTCATTTTCAAAAGTAGGCAAGTATGATATATATCTGTAATGTATGGGCGCAGATTGAAGAATCTCAAAATTGGGGAAGGGATCTCTATATTGGGGGGGGGGGGGGGGTGATGACAGAATTTGTGAAAATAATTTTTTTGATGAGTCTGTGAATCATTTCTTTGTGGTTACTAGTGATGTATGGCGGCCACAGCGATGTATGGGGGCCACAACGGTACATGGGGCCTGATTCTGGTTCAGTTGTAGTTTTCCAAACAATTGCAGAAATGCAACTGCTGACTCCAGCATGCGGAGGAGCGACCAGCACAGGACAAGGCCGCCCGCTGGCTGGGTCCCTCCATGTGATGAGATTGCAAACTATAAAAACAAAACAACAACCAGTAAAAATGTATTTTAATTTGAATTTAATATTTAACTTTGTTAAAATGTACAAATAACATATTGTATACATATATTGGTGAACTGGATTATTGGCTATTTGGACTTGTGCTATTCTATCTTAGGAGCTGAGTTTTCATGTTTGGAAATTGCCAAGTTAGCAAATGGATAAATACATATAAAAAAATAAATCAAAACACAAACACCTAAATGTTATTGCTGTAATTATTTTGGCTACTATATAATGTATATATTTTCAGATGACGCTTCGGAGACCGTGTTTGAGGAGCGGCTGCGGTCTGAGCGCAGAAGAGGAAGAACTCGCCAGCAACATCATGAGCAGCCGTCATCAGGAGAAGCATCTGCTCGTCTGCAGCCAGAGGACAGAGACAGAAGCCGTTCTCCTCCACCTGCTTCTGCTTCAGCGAGGGACAGACCAGGCCCAGATCATCTTCCCGGGCCAAGCCATTTTCACCAACCCTGTCAGCAACCAGCAGAGAATGGGCCGAATCTCCCAGCCATCGTTTCGGAGATCAACTTCATCATCACGTCGGCCATGGTGCTTGAGATCAGCGGGCGGAACCTCCCAGCCTTCATGCTATTTTTCGGCGGACCAGGTGAGGATTTCCAGGTCATGGAGGCGGAGATCACCAGCAACAATCTTCCGGCCAGGATGGTGGAGATCAGCGATCTGAACAACCCTCCCATGGTGGCAGACATCTGCGGATTCCCAGCTCACCATGCTACGGAGGAGGAAGCTGCAGAATCCTGTGTCATCTGTCTGATGGACTTCGTGCCGGGAGAGCTGGTCGCCGTCCTGCCCTGCAGCCACATTTTCCACGCAAGCTGCATCTACGAGTGGACGGACACAAACCCCAGCTGCCCCGTGTGCCGAGGACCGTGCATCCCATCGCCGGTCATGTTTCGGATCTCCTGAGTACGGCAGGAGGATAAAGATCTACATCACCATACAATCAGGTAATTCCTCCTATATCTCTCTGCTGTTATCCTGTTTCCTTCTCTCTTCCCTCTTTTTCTCACTCTTTCCATATTTCTCTGTTTCTTTTCCTTCTCTTCTCTCCTTTCCATACTATCACAGCTCTCTGTGCAATTCCATCAGCCATCTTCTATCTCCCCTGCTCTCCCCGCCCTCCTGCGGCATGGAGCAGATGTATTTGCAGACACAGGGGGAGATTCTCTAAACTAAAAATGAGGTAAAAACCCTGTTATCAGGGTTTTTGCCACATTTTGGGATGCTCTAAGCATCCCCCGCCGGGTTACCGCGACGGGTGGCATCGCCAGAAAAATCTGGCGATGCCCCATAGAAGCCTATGGGCTTCTAACGCGAACCCACCGCCGCCCCACACCGACCCACCGCCTCCCCGCACTGACCCCCCCCCCCTCACCTGTGTCTGGGCAGCACAGAGCTGTGCTGCCCGGACCTCCTCCTCCCTGCACTATGATCCTCTTCCGGGTGCAGGGAGGAGGAGAGCCCGGTGCAGCAGCAGCAGTGCCGGGTAACAGAGGGAGGGGGGAACCGCCGGGACCTGCTGGCTCACCACTAAGGACAGCTCTTAATGCAAGAGCTGTCCTTTGCCATAATTATCGCATATGTTACAGCATATGCATTAATTATGTATGCGATGGGCGGCGATGGCCGGCGATGGGCGGCGAAGCTGGGCTGCGGAGGTAAGAACATCCCGCCCCATAGTCAGCATACTGGGCCTGATTCTTGCCCTGCGCTGTAGTGATGCACTGGGACGGCGAGAGTGTGTTTGGGGGGGGGGGTACTAATTACCCGGGCCTGGGCTTGCTGGAGGGGCCCGCCGCTGACCCTGGTCCGACCACCCTCCACCCCTCCCCTTCCCACTCTGTCCCTCCTGGGCAGCAGCACACACCAGGCTGAGCGTGCCGTGTCAAGGATTTTGCTTACCTGCTGCGTTCCTGATAATGGTATCAGCGTTGGATCCCCACTTGAGGTCCCGGGTGATTGTGGTCCCCAGGAACTTGAAGGAGGTCACTAGCGAGTCCCCGTCTGTAAGCCGATGCATCCCTGTCCTTGATGAGGCCAATGACTGTTGTGTCATCGGTACATTTATTGATATGAACTGATTGTGATTCAGAGGTACAGTTGTTGGTATATAGAGATGAGAGCAGGGGTGAGAGCACACAGCCCTGTGGGGCACCAGTGCTGGTTAACAAAGGTTGTGGGGTGAATTCCCTGCTTTAACCACCTGCTTTCTGTCTGTCAGGAAGTCCACAATTCAGGAACAGGTGGCTTCCTGGACCACTTGGCAGATTAGTTTTGGGAAGGGGATGCTGGGGATGATTGTAGTGAACAACAACACGACCTTTGCATAGGTGCTGGGTATGTCCACATACTGGTGAATGTAGTGTAGGCCCAGGTTACCTGCATCCTCAACACACCGATCCGCTTGATAGTTGAACTGAAGGGGTTCTAGCTGGGGGTCATGTATCTTTGGGTTCGGATGTTCCTGGGTCATGGCTCGTGCATATGGACTTTTCTCCGCTCACAAAGTATCAGTTTGGGTGGTTTTTTAAGCATTGGGTGTAGCGTGTCGACCACTCATCTTGGGACTTCAGAGCGCACGCATTGCGGATTGGCGCAGCTACTTCAGCAGCAGCAGGTTTTACGGTTCCAGAAATTCGAGCTAAATTTAGATGGGAGTTCTATTGAAGATGGGATGTTGCCCATAGCAACCAATCAGATTCTACTTTTTATTTAGTTTGCACCATCTAGAAGATAATAGATAGAATCTGATTGGTTGCTACGGGCAACAACCGCTTCTTCAATAGAACTCCCATCTTAGTAAATGACCCCCTAAGGCCTTGGGCTGATGGAGATCGGCCAGTTACACACGTTATATTAGGCCGTTGCTGTAACTAGTAGTTACAGTTTTGTGTTCATCTTTCAGTCTGTTACTGGGGTGTTATGTCCAGCGGCAGCTCCATGCTGGATGGGGGCTGCTACTGGCCGTGATGCCAGCCCCCCTCCACTGCCCCTGCTGATGCCCGCTGTGGTCACGGGACTGGCGCATGCGCAGTCTTGTCCTTGGTATCAGGGGCAAACGCAGGATTTTCAGAAGGGGGTTTCCAGAGGGGCGGAGCAAAGCACAGAGATGGACACTTAGGTGACCCAGTATATGCCGGGTCAGTTAAAGTATTATAGATAGACCAAATGTATATAAATAATAATAATAATAATAATAATAATATATACATACAGGGGCGCCAACAGCAGTGTAGACCCCTGGGCATGGCAATGTATTGGGGCACCTACCGATCCTCCAGAGGTAGGGGTGGGGGAAGCTTTGATGTCCCCTGGGTGGTAGGGGGTATTATATCAACCGCTCAGCATGTAGGGCCTGGATCAGTAATTTCCACTAATTACCCCTTTACTGCACAGATGGTGGGAGATGAGGTGGGAGAAGGGGGCATTGGGCTGAATGAAGGGGCCCCGGATACA
Organism: Crinia signifera; assembly: GCF_055691185.1. Lineage (NCBI taxonomy): Eukaryota > Metazoa > Chordata > Amphibia > Anura > Myobatrachidae > Crinia > Crinia signifera. The sequence goes on from NC_139217.1 coordinate 85,589,827, forward strand.
TAACTTCCAGGGTGGTAGAGGATGTTTAATACGCTTATTATTCATAATTTTCTGGTGGGAGGACAGCTTGCTTGACTGCAGATATCTCCAATTCCCGGAAATAGATTTCTTAGATTTTAATGGAATTAAAAACTAGCCAACCCCCCCACCAAATGGTGTTGGGGACGAGGGGATCAGAGTTCAGGAGGCAGAGCAATCTGCCAACAAGTATATAAAACGGGATGCGGTCAATTTGCCGGCGGTCGGGATCCCGGCGTTCAGAATCCCGACACTGGAATCCCGACCGCCGAAATCCCGAAACTTTCTCCCTCTGTGGGTGTCCACGACACCCATAGAGGGAGAATAAAATAGCGTACCGAGCGTAGCGAGGAACCGGGCCCGCTGCGTGGCGAGCACAGCGAGCCCGCAAGGGGGGGCGATCCACGTCCCCCCCATGTCGGGATTTCGGCGGTCGGGATTACAGTGTCGGGATTCCGACCGCCGGGATTCCGACCGCCGGCAAATCGTATCGGATCCTATAAAACTACATACCAGGTGTGTGGAGCCGGAGCAGTAACCAGCTGCTGGAAGGCCAATTTCTCTGGTTCTGGGAACAGTAGATACAAGCTACTAGTGTCCATCAAAGGGGGAGAGTCCCGGCTTTTGGAATATACCCACAGAAAAACTCTGTCAGACAGCACCTGAAATATCTGACTGGGAAGAGCAATTAACAAGCTTGGATGGGGACCACTGCTTTGAAGTCAGATATCTCCGGTTCCCAAGGGCCGATTTTTAAAATTCTTGTACCCATGGAAAGAGGGGACCCTCAGCTTTCAGCCTAGGGTCCTTAGACTCCTGGGGGGATTTCTGGGTACTCAGAAACCCCCCCTGCGTGCGCTACTGCGGTATTACACATTCACATACCCTGGATTTTATGGGCTGCAGCCAAAGCAGCCAATAGAGGCATCCCGGAGGGAGGGAACCCCTCCCAATGGGACTGCCTTGGGTGACTGGCAGGTGGGACATCCAATAGGAAGTCACTACCAGTCACAGTGCAGCCAGTACAGTCTCACAGGCTGCATCTGGCTCCACTTGTCAGTAGGGATGGCCATCGTTGCCATTGCCATCAATGGTTGCCATCGATGGCAATTCTGCAACTGGCCATCGATAGTGCTAAACTATGCAATGGATGACCATCGATATTTTTACATATCGATCATCATCCATTGTGTTTGATTAATTGGCCTTCAGGCCAATCAAAACACGGGGGGCGGGGCTTCGCGGGTGTCGCGGGCGGAGCTATGCTCAGTGTCCAGGCACTTTGAAAAAAAAAACCAGCAAAACCTTGTTTTGCTGTTCCATCGATGGAGGGAATCCATCTGGTTCTCCCCCATCGATGGCAAAAGTATTCGACATCGGCCATGAACCATCAATGATTTTGAATCATCGATGGTCGATGGCCATCCCTACTTGTCAGAGCACAGTGGTGGATTTTAGCTGGGGGGCTGCAGTCCTGAAACCCATAGGTAAAATCCACCACTGGTCATGTCCAATGTCGTTTGTCTTGTGTTTGTCTTGTCTGTTCCCCTGTCCATCCTACTCGGAGATTAGCTACTCGCCATTGTTGGTAATGGGAGTCTTGAGGGATTTACAATTTTTGCCTGTACTGACGGACTAATTTGGCTATTTACAATTACACAATTTGGTTCTAGGTCTGTCCCTCAGCAGGCTTTTATTTTACCTCTTGCCGAGTTCACTTGTGTTTCCCTACCCCCCCCCCCCCCCCCCATTTTCCCCTCTGTGTCTTCATGTGTGTTAAGGCCACTTTAGCTGAGTTGCCAATACAATTAGTAGCATTTTTTCTTTTGGCAGATTCTCCGATATATCAATAATCATTTGTATATTAATAAACAGCTGACGCTTCTCTGCCAAATCTACGTCTCAGTGTCTTTATTCCATTACAGTATAAGGGTAAGTGACCTGCACCCATGACACCCCTCGTCCGATAGAAGGTTTAGGGACCAGAAAACCTCCATAGGTCTTATGCACAACTTTACATTATGGGCAACCTGTGTTTCCACAACAATTCTAGAACTACAAGTCCCAGCATGCTACAGAACATAAATAAATAAATCTGCTTCCCGATGCACAAAGTCACGGTTATCGGTGCTTTGCGCATGTGTAGGACCCGTTCCTGTGGGTCCCGTGGTGTAGGGTGCCAGACTGTCAGTGACTGACAGGGGCCTGATTCAGACCTGCTCGCTAAGCAGCGTTCTTTCAATGGTCGCCGACTTGTGACATCAGCCACCCACCCCGAACAGGCATTGGCCCATCTGTGTTCCCAGCATTTTAATGGGGGCGCCCATAAAACGATGGGTGTTCCCCTGCCCGAGGCCACTCTCTGCCCCTTCCCTCCCTTCAGTGAGTGACACCTGGTGTTTGCACATCGGGTCTGCACATGCGTATTCTCCCTCATACGCATGTGCAGACCCGCAACATTGAGCCGGCCTGAATCACCCCCATAATGCAATTTTCACGGGGTGCACGCGAGGGGATGGGGGGGCGGGGGTGAGGGGTAGGGGAAAGGGGTCTCCGTATGTAAAGACATGTCATTTCAATGCTTTATAGGTGGGGGGAAGAGGCCGGGATGTAAAGGTGTCCATACACTTAGGCGGCATCTCTGACGGGAGGTACCCGGGCGGCAGAACTGCATATGATACACATTATGCCGTCCTTACGCATACGTATGCAATCCCAGCCAAGCCTGCTGAGATGTGACAAATCTATTGTGCATCAGGTGCAATGCACACAGGACAGCGCATCGCTGAGGATTTGCCCTGGTGTATGGGCACCTTTAGTCACATGGGTGCTGCAAGTCGGCCAGTGGTGTGTCAGGGATCCGATGCTGCGTCCTAGGGCACAGCTCAGATCACTACTGCAGCAGGAGCCGTCTACTGGTAACCATTCAGTGTTTACAGAGTGGATCACTTGTTTCTCAGCACCGCCGGTATCGTTATATTGGCACTGCCACATATCGTATAGTGCGTATGGGGCATTACAAAATGTGTTCTCAGTTAGGCCTCGTATCTCCAGCATTCGCTCACCTTGTGCACTGAAGGCCGGGGAGAGACAGGTGGTCCTGTAGGATGGGCACTTTCTTCCAATCAGCGGGCAAGGAAAGCTACTGCCAATACACTGGGCACATATCAGGATGAGCGCTGGGGGGGAGGAACGGAGACAGTGCAGGATTACAGCGTTATACAGGAGGACAGACAATGATGGTTATATAAGGGCATCACTGGTATTCATGGGAACCTTTATTTATATGGTGCCACAGGGTGTACACAATGTTATACAGTAATACATAGGATTCCATAAGCCATAATACAGCCAGGGCTGGTGCAAGGTTTCATGGCACCCTAGGCAAAATTCTGCCTTCTGCGCCCCTCCCCGCCACCTGCCCTAACCACCCTTAGTCAAAATAGTGAATGTGGCAAAGTGAAAGACAGTTCTGCCCGCCCACTGAGCTGTCAATCACCGGCAGCTCTAGTGCACGCGTATGGGTGGTTGGTGGATCACTCGTGCATACAGCATGGAGTGCCGATATATCGGCTATCGGTGATACTGTACAGGCAACGCAATAGGTCTGCCAACTAAACCATTGACAGACATATTGATGGTACACACTGACTGATGGTCCAATATATAGGCCAGTACATATGAATATATACTGGCCGATATATATCGATGGACCATTAGGACTGAGACTCATACAAAGAACCTGGCACACACACATGTATGTATGTCATCGTGCCCTACGGGCGCTCTTCACACTGGCATAAGGGGCTGCGCCCCCTTAATTTGTAAACGTTTGTATTGTGAGAAATATGGTTAGAATTGTATGAAAGATGCCCTTTATTCAGGGCCGGTGCAAGGGTTCTTGGCACCCTAGGCAAAACTTCTGCCTACTCTCCCCCCAAACATCCACTTTCCCAGTCATTCAGGTGGGGGAGGTTAGAATTAAGCACAGGGGGAGGGGTAGGCTGTGGGAGGATACAATTAGGCACAGGGGGAGGGGTAGGCTGTGGGAGGGGAGGTTAGGATTAGGCACAGGGGAGGTTAGGCTGCAGAAGGGGAGGTTAGGATTAGGCACAGGGGAGGTTAGGCACGCGGGAGGGGAGATTAGGCACAGGGGAGGTTAGGCTGCGGGAGCGGAGGTTAGGATTAGGCTCAGGGGAGGTTAGGCTTCGGGATGGGAGGTTAGGATTAGGCACAGGGGAGGTTAGGCTGCGGGAGGGGAGTTTAGGATTAGGCACAGGGGAGGTTAGGCTGCGGGAGGGGAGGTTAGGATTAGGCACAGGGGAGGTTAGGCTGCGGGAGGGGAGGTTAGGCTGAAGAAGGGGAGGTTAGGATTAGGCACAGGGGAGGTTAGGATTAGGCACAGGGGAGGTTAGGCTGCGGGAGGGGAGATTTAAAAATGTGTGAGTGAAGAAGAGGAGGAATTAGGATAACTAAATCCACCCTTCACCTAATGGAATGGTTTAGATCCGCCCCTGCTATAAAGATAAGAGCCAGCCACAGGGAATGCCTTCTAGGAGAACAGCTAGCCTGCTGCACCCTCCACCCCCCCCGCATCCATGGCCCCACACCCTCTCCGTCTCCCCGCAGAGGCTCCATGTTCGGTCACTCCCCCAACACATCATGGTTGTTTCCTGGCACCATTGTCGAAGCACCCTGGAGCCGTTGCTTCTCCGCCACTTCGGCCTCTAGGCGGGACACGGGGGCGAGCACGGCACTCAGACTCACCATTGAGCCGCTGATTCTCCGCCTCCATTTTGCCAGTTGGGACAGGACAGGGGGCGCGCCGCTGAGCCGCGCGAAGCACCAGAGCACACGGTGCTCCTCGAGCTCTCTTTCTGCTGCAGCTGCTGTATAACTGGAGACAGCCTCCACAGCGGGGGTGGGGCACGGCGCTGAGCCGCGTGAAGCACCAGAGCACAAAGTGCTCCTCAGACTCACTGCTGCCATGTTGACACTGACACTAGTGTGGAGCAGGGGGTGGGTGGGCGGCTGCTGCCTGATTAATGCGCTGATGCCGCTGAAACATATTTTAAAGAAAACCCGCTGAGCAAAAAGTGGCAGCTCAAGGGCGCCCTCCAGCTGCAGGCGTCCTAGGCAGCTGCCTGAAGCTGCCTAGTGGTAGCTCCGGCCCTGACCGCATTTGCTGCGTAGTTCTGCTAATATCTTGAGATTTAAATTGGCCACAAGTCTCATCCTTTTCCAATTAATTGTCCACATGATCAGATCGTCTTCCTGAGCGCATCATTACTTGGTTATAAGAATCACTGAAAGGTTTGCGTGGAACATAGAATGATAGAGTAAAGGTCCATACACACTGGGCGACTATGGCCACACGGGCATAGTCGATGGACAGCGATGATGAGGATCATCGCTGTGGGGAAAGCTGCTCAGTGCATACACACTGAGCGGCTTTCCCCCTGCCCGGCACCGACGGAGGGGGGAGGACGGCGTTGCATAGCGCAGCGCTATGCAAAGCCGTCCTGAAAACCACTCATCTGCTGGTATAACCAGCAGATGAACAGCTTTCCCGGCGATGTTGCCGGAGCGCGCAGCAGCGCTCACCGCCGGGCCATACACACTGGGCGGCTTTGAGCTGAAAGCCACTCAAACCTCCTGTTTTGAGCGACTTTCAGCTCAAAGTCACCCAGTGTGTATGGGCCTTTACAAGGACCTTCCCCAGGAGAGAACACAAAAGGGATCGCATGTGCTTAATCCTAATACAGCAATGCTAGCTTATCCTACAGATCTGTGTTCACAATAATTATCCCATTCGGATAAAGTTAATTTATTATACACAAGGTATTATTTGTATATTCAAACTCAATTATTAGGTGCTAATTTAAAAATAATTAGTGTTAATCAATAATAACGACTCTAATATTGATAATGGAATTTGATAAGCTGCAGGCTTCTAGTGTGTTGATGTCTACACACTGGATAATTTTGATGCTGCTTGGATTTCTAGGATATACAAACCAGCTTAAATTTTTACACAAAAATATGGAAGCACTGAGTTTACTACTTGTTATACCATGTATGAATTCACACTTTTCCTTAATATAATAATATTTATTTAGATAATATAGATAGTTTCAATATGGTGGCCACCACAATTAAAAAGCATACATTTGAATATATAAAATAGCAAAATATGTACATCAAAATATCTTTTTGATGAGAAAAATATAAATGGAATAAAAATATATATAGAAAATCCATACAATTATATAATAATGTTGCTGTTATTTCCAATTAGATTAATCTGCAGTATCAATCTAATGGGCTTCTAGTTGGCAGTCTTTAATAAGCCAAAATGCACAGTCAGAGATTGGTGATGTATAACTTTCGCATATAGCTGATGAACGGGTAAGTTGCCACAAATAACCACTGCGGCACCGGGCTTTCCATACTCACAGCAGGGGTCCCGGACAAGATGTTAATCGTCTGGAAGGTGAGCGCACTGCCTCCCTCTTAGGCGCGGATCACTCAGCACACATACCAGCTGCAGCCAGCACCCGCAATGCCCCCGCGATATGTGCTGAGCAGCGGCTCACCTATGCTCATAGACAAAATGCTGCGATCTTAGCAGGAAAGACAGCGGATGCACTGTATCATTGTGGGCAGGACCGCGCACCGTGATCACTGGGGGGCATACATATGGAGCGGTCAGTGCTTCATTTCTAGTCATTTCTAGTCCGATCACTTAGAAATGGGGCTGAAATCGCCCCACGTGTAGGCCCCTTAATGCTCTCTGCACGTGTTACATCTGCCCCACCTGCAGTGCAGCATGGCTTGGTTCATAGAACAAATTTGTCCAGCGATCAGATCTGAATTAGGCCCAAAGCCCAGGAGGTATCAGTAACCTTAAATGTGCCGTTACTGTGTCTGACTGACCCTTACGCAGGGCTGTGAGGAGAAATCCGGGGAGATATTGCCCCTAAATTCTGCTGTAGGGCCAGAGTACGAGCCTTAAGGCCCCCATACACTATGCGATTTGGTCCCGATTTCACCCGATTCAGATGGATAGGGCAGTGAAATCGGGCCAAATCGCAGGTATAGACACCCGGGCCGACCCAATGCTCGGTCCCGTGCACATCGGCAGCGGTGTAGCTAGGCGCCATGGTGCCCGGAGCAAGGGCAAACAAGTAATTTGGTGCCCTGCTCTCTCTCTCTATGCTCCCCCCCCCCCCCCCCCCCACACACACACACACCACACACATACAAAAAAAACCCACTGTTAACAGATCTTAATAGATCCTGTTTGGAAATAAAACTTGCCCATAAAACTACATATGGTGCAACATTCCCAGGACACTGTATATGCTGGGACATGTAGTTCTTCATGTTAAAACACACATATATGAACACTGCCACCCCTATTTGAAAGGTGACTCTCATACAAATGTAAAATAAATATCCACTCATGTTATGGCTCCATCTCCTCCCCCCCACCCCCCCCCCCCGTGCAATCGTGTGGGGGGCACCATTAGGAGGTGCCTGTGCACCACTGGCACCCCCCGTGCACATGCCTATGTACTAACTACTGCTGCCGTGGAAAGTGTCCTCCAGATTTTTGCATACCTTACCGCCTCCCCACTGCCCGCGCTGGCCGTCTGCAGGTCCTCTATATTCAAGGCAGTGTCTCTGCTACCGCCTCCTCTCCGCAGCGTGCCAGTCTGCTGCTGCCGTGCGCGATGTGACATGACTAGTGCACGAGAGGGGTCTAGTCCATGTCAAGCGCCGGGCCAGAGTGCGCATGTCTGGATGGAGTTCAGGATGCAGCCCACACGCTACATGGTGGCAGCAGACTGGTACGCTGCGGAGAGGAGGCGGTAGTAGCAGAGACGCTGCCGTGACTATAGAGGACCTGCAGACAGTCAGCACCGGTGGGGAGGGGGCAGTAAGGTATGCAAATGATCGCGAAGAAGGACACTTTCCGCGGCAGCAGTAGTTACTAAATCTCGACTTAGGCTTTCCACAGCAGGGGGCGCCCTGCAAACAGTTTGCGCCCGGAGCACAAGCTCCGCCGGAGCCACCCTAGCTACGCCTCTGCGCATCGGGTCAGAGTCGGGAGGTCGGACCGGCTGCACATAACATTTGCTAAATCTTATGTGCAGCCGGGCAGGGGACACAGGCGGAGGATGCTGGCAAGGGAGATGGGCAGGGGGAGCCGGAGCAGGGAGCTGTCAATGGGGGGGGGTGGACGCTTCTAGTAGCGCAGAGGCAGCGGATGCTGCGGGGGACACAGGCGGCGGTAACGTAGAGGCAGGCAGGGGGAGCCGGGAGCTGTCAGCGCTGGAGAAAAAAAAAAGCCCATACAATGAATGGGCAGACTGTGATTGGCTGAGCGCTCTCTCAGCCAGTCAGCAATTGGCTGAGAGAGCGCTCAGCCAATCACAGGCCGCCCATTCATTGTATGGGCTTTTTTTTTCTCCAGCGCTGACAGCTCCAGGCTCCCCCTGCCTGCCTCTACGTTACTGCCGCCTGTGTCCCCCGCAGCATCCGCTGCCTCTGGGCTACTAGCAGCACCCCCCAGCCACCTCGCAGCATCCTCCACCCGCCACCTGGATGTCCCTTGCCCCCCTGCTCCCTCCACCTTGTGTAGCTCCCCGGGAGTTGCAAATGATACATCGCATGCGATGTATCATTTGCAAAACTTGGCACATCAGTGCCTAATCGTGTGTCCCCCTCCCGGGGAGCTGCAGGGGGAAATCAGGTCCGACTTGTCCTTAGGACAAGTCGGACTAATGTATGGGGGCCTTTACACCATTATATGTGGGGGAACCAGATGTCTCCTCCCCCTGTGCAGTTTGTGACATATTAGGGTGCAGCAGAGGCGTAACTCTGGGAGGCAATGGAGCCATCTGCCGCCGGGCTCCTGCTTCCAAGGGGGCATCTTTCCTCCCCTGTGAGTTTGAATCAGTTAACTGAAAGCTGTCAATATAATTTCTGTGGCTGTCTCCCCCTTCTAACATCATTTTTGCAATTGTAACACAACAAAAGACCTGTCTTACTGGAGACAGATACCATACCGATTAAGCTACAGTATTTGGGGGGCACCAATATTTATCTTGCCTCCGGGCAACTGGGATGAACTTACGCCACTGGGGTGCAGTCTATGTAAATGATCTGATGCAGCATCCAAGTATTATGCTATGCTCACTCCCGGGTGCAGTCATCCCTACATGAGTGAAGGGAGCCACCCTGGAGTGAGTATAACTTATATGTGACTGAAATAGGGAGTAGAGTCAGGTCAGAAACATACAGCATGCTAATATACGTTATGCTCACTCCCGGGTGGAGTCACCCCTACCTGTAAGCCACACTGGGGTAAGTATAACTTATATGTGGCTGAAATAGGGAGTAGAGTCAGGTCAGGAACATACAGCACACCAGGGCCGGTGCTAGGGTGTCCGGCGCCCTCCTGCAAACTATATATTTGCGCCCTCCCATATTCAATATAGGGACAGTGCACACAAATAAAGGGTTTGGTATCATAAGGAAGTGGCATAGATGCACTGTAGTCCCACCAATTTAATGACACCATAAAGTAGCACATTTTAATTTACTTCACATATGGTGCCTCTAATTCACAATACACCACATATTAGTGTCCCTTATACACAATGCCCACATAAGTAGTGCCCCTGAAACGTAATGCCAACAGTGCTGCCACTTAAAACACCCACAGTAGTTTTGCCCCTTATACATAACTCCCAGTAGTGTTAGTTAGTGCAGATTCGCATATGATGGGAAAAAATAGGGGGGTAGATCTGGAGAGAGAGGGGCAGATGCTAGGGAGAGAGAGAGGGGGTATAGATGTGGGGAGATGGGGTACAGATGCTGGGCAGGGAGAGGGGGCAGATACTGCGCAGGAGGGGGGACAGATGCTGGGCAGGGAGAGGGGGCAGATACTGTGCAGGAGGGGGGACAGATGCTGGGCAGGGAGAGGGGGCAGATACTGCGCAGGAGGGGGGACAGATGCTGGGCAGGGAGAGGGTGCAGAAACTGGGCAGGGAGAGGGATGACAGATGTTGGGCAGGGAGAGGGTGGCAGGTACTGGGCAGGTGGGGGGGACAGATGCTGGGAAGGGAGATGGGGACAGATGTTGGGCAGGGATAGGAGAGCAGATACTGGACGAGAGATGAGTGACAGATGCTGGGCAGGTAGAGGGGGCAAATTCTTGGCAGGTAGAGGGGGCAGGTTCTGGGCAGGAAGAGGGGCCTAATACTGGGCAGAGAGAGGGGGCAGATACTGGACAGGGAAAGGGGGGCAGGGAGAGGTGGGACAGATGCTGAACGGGGAGAGGGGGCAGATACTGGGCAGGGAGGGGGACAGATGCTGGGCAGGGAGAGGGGGGCAGATACTGGGCAGGAGTTGGGACAGGTGCTGGGCAGGGAGGGGGAGACAGATGCTGGGCAGGAGGGGGAGCATATGTGGGCAGGGAGAATGGGGCAGATACTGGGCAGGAGGGGGGACAGGTGCTGAGCAGGGAGAGGAAGGCATATACTGGGCAGGGATAGGGGGGCAGATACTGGGCAGGAGAGGGGACAGGTGCTGAGCAGGGAGATAGGGGGGACAGAAACTGGGCAGGGATAGGGGGGCAGATACTAGGCATTGAGAGGGGGGACAAATGCTGGGCAGGGAGAGGTACTGGCTAGGGAGAGGAGGACAGATGCTGGGTAAGGATGGGGTAGGAGAGATGAGGGGAGAGAGAGAAAGGCTGCAGAGAGACAGGAGCTACAGAGGCAGAATAGGCAAGGTGCTGGGTGCAGTAACTTACAGAGGAAGCCATGTGCTGGGGGATCCTTCCTCTGTGTTCCAGGGGTCAGTGGAGATTAATGATATGCTCCACCAATCAGGTGAACTCTTCTAAACAGTATGTGCCGAGCTCCTCCAATCACTGCTCGGCACATGCTGTCCTGACCCTGATGCAGAGATCAGGGGGAGGGGCTCAGCACCGCAGTGAGGAAGAAAGAAGGTGCAGACCAGGACTTCCCCTCCTGCTGGTGCTGCTTTCCTCCAGAGTGTCCCGACCCCACTGCTGCTGCTGCACTCATCCCTCTCTCCCCTCTGCTGCCAGCGCTGCTGCCTGGCTGTCACACACTGTGACAGGCGCAGCAGCAGCGCACATCCCATACTGTGCACACAGTGCAGTGGCAGACTCGGTAGAGTCGCAGAGCAGGGAAGCGCCTATGGAACACAGCGCCTCCCTGCTTTGCAGGCTCTGCTGAGCGGGTAGCGCCGGCCCTGGGGCTAATATCCTGAGGACGGGGAGTTGTCCCCGAAAGCGCTAGATATTGTGCTAAGCCCTAATACACTTTTTTGGTGATTACTTGAGTCCATGTGGAGTCATTGGATTCTTTTATTAAAAGTTTCGTATATAGCGCAGCATATTTCGTTGCGCTTTACAAAAGGAGACAGTGATACAACAAACAGGTTATTTACAGACAGTCAAAAAGTAGGAGGGCCCTGCTTTCAAGATTACAATCTATAGGGAAATAGGCATTGGTACAATGCCTGAATGACTGTCGGGCAGTCATCCAGCACCCATGGCCAGACTGGCCACCTGGCACTTCTGGCAAATGCCAGAAGGGCCGATGGCCTTGTGGGCTGCTTTGTGTAGAAAGTTCTCAAAACATACAGCATGCTAATATACGTTATGCTCACTCCCGGGTGGAGTCACCCCTACCTGTAAGCCACACTGGGGTAAGTATAACTTATATGTGGCTGAAATAGGGAGTAGAGTCAGGTCAGGAACATACAGCACACCAGGGCCGGTGCTAGGGTGTCCGGCGCCCTCCTGCAAACTATATATTTGCGCCCTCCCATATTCAATATAGGGACAGTGCACACAAATAAAGGGTTTGGTATCATAAGGAAGTGGCATAGATGCACTGTAGTCCCACCAATTTAATGACACCATAAAGTAGCACATTTTAATTTACTTCACATATGGTGCCTCTAATTCACAATACACCACATATTAGTGTCCCTTATACACAATGCCCACATAAGTAGTGCCCCTGAAACGTAATGCCAACAGTGCTGCCACTTAAAACACCCACAGTAGTTTTGCCCCTTATACATAACTCCCAGTAGTGTTAGTTAGTGCAGATTCGCATATGATGGGAAAAAATAGGGGGGTAGATCTGGAGAGAGAGGGGCAGATGCTAGGGAGAGAGAGAGGGGGTATAGATGTGGGGAGATGGGGTACAGATGCTGGGCAGGGAGAGGGGGCAGATACTGCGCAGGAGGGGGGACAGATGCTGGGCAGGGAGAGGGGGCAGATACTGTGCAGGAGGGGGGACAGATGCTGGGCAGGGAGAGGGGGCAGATACTGCGCAGGAGGGGGGACAGATGCTGGGCAGGGAGAGGGTGCAGAAACTGGGCAGGGAGAGGGATGACAGATGTTGGGCAGGGAGAGGGTGGCAGGTACTGGGCAGGTGGGGGGGACAGATGCTGGGAAGGGAGATGGGGACAGATGTTGGGCAGGGATAGGAGAGCAGATACTGGACGAGAGATGAGTGACAGATGCTGGGCAGGTAGAGGGGGCAAATTCTTGGCAGGTAGAGGGGGCAGGTTCTGGGCAGGAAGAGGGGCCTAATACTGGGCAGAGAGAGGGGGCAGATACTGGACAGGGAAAGGGGGGCAGGGAGAGGTGGGACAGATGCTGAACGGGGAGAGGGGGCAGATACTGGGCAGGGAGGGGGACAGATGCTGGGCAGGGAGAGGGGGGCAGATACTGGGCAGGAGTTGGGACAGGTGCTGGGCAGGGAGGGGGAGACAGATGCTGGGCAGGAGGGGGAGCATATGTGGGCAGGGAGAATGGGGCAGATACTGGGCAGGAGGGGGGACAGGTGCTGAGCAGGGAGAGGAAGGCATATACTGGGCAGGGATAGGGGGGCAGATACTGGGCAGGAGAGGGGACAGGTGCTGAGCAGGGAGATAGGGGGGACAGAAACTGGGCAGGGATAGGGGGGCAGATACTAGGCATTGAGAGGGGGGACAAATGCTGGGCAGGGAGAGGTACTGGCTAGGGAGAGGAGGACAGATGCTGGGTAAGGATGGGGTAGGAGAGATGAGGGGAGAGAGAGAAAGGCTGCAGAGAGACAGGAGCTACAGAGGCAGAATAGGCAAGGTGCTGGGTGCAGTAACTTACAGAGGAAGCCATGTGCTGGGGGATCCTTCCTCTGTGTTCCAGGGGTCAGTGGAGATTAATGATATGCTCCACCAATCAGGTGAACTCTTCTAAACAGTATGTGCCGAGCTCCTCCAATCACTGCTCGGCACATGCTGTCCTGACCCTGATGCAGAGATCAGGGGGAGGGGCTCAGCACCGCAGTGAGGAAGAAAGAAGGTGCAGACCAGGACTTCCCCTCCTGCTGGTGCTGCTTTCCTCCAGAGTGTCCCGACCCCACTGCTGCTGCTGCACTCATCCCTCTCTCCCCTCTGCTGCCAGCGCTGCTGCCTGGCTGTCACACACTGTGACAGGCGCAGCAGCAGCGCACATCCCATACTGTGCACACAGTGCAGTGGCAGACTCGGTAGAGTCGCAGAGCAGGGAAGCGCCTATGGAACACAGCGCCTCCCTGCTTTGCAGGCTCTGCTGAGCGGGTAGCGCCGGCCCTGGGGCTAATATCCTGAGGACGGGGAGTTGTCCCCGAAAGCGCTAGATATTGTGCTAAGCCCTAATACACTTTTTTGGTGATTACTTGAGTCCATGTGGAGTCATTGGATTCTTTTATTAAAAGTTTCGTATATAGCGCAGCATATTTCGTTGCGCTTTACAAAAGGAGACAGTGATACAACAAACAGGTTATTTACAGACAGTCAAAAAGTAGGAGGGCCCTGCTTTCAAGATTACAATCTATAGGGAAATAGGCATTGGTACAATGCCTGAATGACTGTCGGGCAGTCATCCAGCACCCATGGCCAGACTGGCCACCTGGCACTTCTGGCAAATGCCAGAAGGGCCGATGGCCTTGTGGGCTGCTTTGTGTAGAAAGTTCTCAAAACTTTCTGCAGTAGCGCTGAGCCCGTCCTGCTGCCTCGAGTCCTGTGTGCCGCCGCCCCCGCCCTCCACATCATTTGCATATTGATGCGGCCACTCCTGAGCCCACCCCACTGCCTCCTGGCTGCCCGTCACTATGCGCCGCCCGCCCCGCACATCATTTGCATGACTCGGTCACTCCTGAGCCTGCCCTGCTTCCTCCTGGCCGCCCGTCACTATGTGCCGCCTGCCTCGCACGTCATTTGCGTGATGCGGCCACACCTGACCTGCCGCAGGCGCCGCCATCCAGATTACAATTCAGGGGCGGGAGAAGCTGCACGGTGCCATGGTTGAGTGCTCAGAGCCAGTCACGTGGTGTAGTTGGAATGGATCGATCCTACTGTGCCAGTGCCAGTGCTACAGTGCAAGACTACTACTAGTAAGTGTCCTGCTTGTTTTTTGTCTATGACTAGTCCTGATTCCTACTCCTAGTACCCTACCCTACGCAGCACCTCTGACTTATCTCTGCTGCCTGTGGCTGCTGCAACCCACACTGCAGTCTGCAGTGCAGACTCAGTGAGACTTCTTCACTGACTTCTTATCTGAGATAAGGTAAATTTGCACCCAGCCTACAGCCAGCAGGAATTGCCATGGCACATAATAATATGTAATGGGTATAAGGATTGTGTCATATTCTATGGGCGTTACGGTGTTTTTCATAATGTGTAATGCCTCTTTTTTGTGATGCCACACCTCCTTTCCATGAGACCATGCCCCCTTTTCCCTGCCATTGTCCCGCCTGCTGCACATGGGCCTGTGTGCTCAAAATGCCAGGGCCAATTTCTGGTCCCAGTCCGGCCCTGTCTGTGGCCATTATATTTGTGTTGTCTATACGCTTTTTGAGCCGATGTTAGGGAATGCACTTCCAGGTCATGGGTGGTATAAATATAGGTGCAGTGGCACCCATGTGTATCTTGAAAAAGGTCCTAGCTAGGACTGAAGCGTCAATTTTGTTTCTGGCATTTTGCCTGATTTTTTTTTACAGCAAGACTGGTAGTGTAAGTGCACTTCTTCTAGATTTACTTATGCTACGTCTGGACTATTAAACTGGCTCTGATCTGGTTAGCTACCCCAGCACCGTTGATCATAGGCGAAACTAGGGGGTGGATACAGTTATGTTTCACTTCTGGTCAGATGCGAGTTATCTTTCTGTAATTCCCACCTTACACTGTCTGTCCTTTAATCACTGTATTTTGATGTATCGCAGCTTCTCTATTTGGGTGCGGTAATTGCACTGATTCTATAAGGTCAGAGCCTGCATGTTGCCCTTTTGTTTTATATTATTACAGCAATATTTAGTGCAGTGTCACATGGCACCTATTGGCTTGTTCTTATTTTTTTGCAGTCAATGTAGCTATCATTGTATGCTACTTGACTGACTATGAACGGACTGGACTACATCCAGTGTTGGACTGGGGAAAAAAGTGGTCACTGGGGGGAATGCCGTGGTAGGGGCCTATGTGTAACAGTGTGGTCAGCATAGGCGAATGCACTGGACCACCCATTAGCCCATTTTGTAGCTGAGGGATGGGGCTTTCCAACGAGCCCAGCCCTGTGTCTCTAGCCCCCTGGGAACCGGAGATACTGCCAGGCAAAGATATAGCGGGTCCCATGTTATCGGATAACATGGGACCCGCTAATTCAACGGCTACCAGTTCCCCCTTAGGCATCACTGAAGCTCGAGGTTGATCTCAGTCGAACCCAAATCGCTGGGCCTTCAATCTGATACCAGGCTGGATCCATATGGGTCAATACAGATTGGGGGAAGGGGGAAAGGGGAAAGGGATTTTATTCCGCACTGAAAAGGTCCTTTTGTTCGCCTTTTTAGGCTATATCTGCTATCACTTTATTATTCAATACTCTGTTTCTTTGGGATATTTGTTTATTGATCTAATTGAAAAAGAGAGGTGGTGATACCCTTCTCTGGTACATTGGTATATAAGGAAAAAGGGGGGGGGGGCAGTAGAGAAAAAATGGGTGCACACAGATAGCTATATTAGGCTTCCAACTGATACTAACACACTTAAAATTTAACTTTTATTAGACACAATGTAAAAAAGAAGTGTACTTATTACACCTTCTTATTAGAACGATAGTATAGAAGTGCAAAAAAAGTTTTGAAAAAGTGGTTAAAAAAATCGGGATGTGGATGCTCTATTATATTTATGTCTCACTGACTTCTTGTGCCTCCTCTCTCTATCACTTGTGGGAGAGGATACTACTTAGTATGTGCTGGTTAGTTCTATCTCTGACCTTGGTGTTTCATCTGTCTGCTCCTACTGTATTTCCTATTACCAGCAGTTTGCCTAATACTGCTATATGAACAGTATCCTATTGCAAAGTTGCCCTTTTGTGTTCAAGGCAACTTTGTTAGGGATAATTGGATACAGTTATGTTTCACTTCTGGTCAGATGCGAGTTATCTTTCTGTAATTCCCACCTTACACTGTCTGTTCTTTAATCACTGTATTTTGATGTATCGCAGCTTCTCTATTTGGGTGCGGTAATTGTTCTCTATTTGGGTGCGGTAATTGCACTGATTCTATAAGGTCAGAGCCTGCATGTTGCCCTTTTGTTTTATATTATTACAGCACTATTTAGTGCAGTGTCACATGGCACCTATTGGCTTCTTCTTATTTTTTCGCAGTCAATGTAGCTATCATTGTATGCTACTTGACTGTCTATGAATGGACTGGACTACATCCAGTGTTGGACTGGGGAAAAAAGTGGTCACTGGGGGGAATGCCGTGGTAGGGGCCTATGTGTAACGGTGTGGTCAGCATAGGCGAATTTAGAGGGTGGTCCGGGGGTGCACCCATTAGCACATTTTGGAGCTGAGGGATGGGGCTTTCCAACGAGCCCAGCCCCGTGTCTCTAGCCCCCTGGGAACCGGAGATACTGCCAGGCAAAGCTGGAACGTTTTCCCTATAGGATAACATGGGACCCGCTAATTCCGACCCCCACCCAGTTCAACGGCTGCCAGTTCCCCCTTCAGCATCACTAAAGCTCGAGGTTGATCTCAGTCAAAATCGTTGGGCCTTCAATCTGCTACCAGGCTGGAACCATTTTTTTTCACTGTTTATGTTCTTTGAGGGCAGATTTCTCTGAATCCAAACAGCCCAGTTTCACGGGACCTAAATCATTCGAAGCCAACTCAAAAGTTCTTCAATATGATACTGGTCTCATGTAAATAAGTCAGTTGGTTCCGAAGATATAGCTGGTTGGTTAAAGGGGGGTAGGGAGAGGGGATTGGTTGTCTCTCCCCCTCGCACCAGAAAATGCAGGGACTAGGCTGGTGTATAAGGGGTCAGCCTGGGAATGTCTGTTGTGAAAGGGGTATTATTTCAAACAGCCGTGACCTGCAGTGCTCTGAATACAGCCGGGCAGCCCCCTGCTCTCTGCCCAGCTGTCAATGACTGTGACCCCTGCAGCTTCCGCTCCAATTCTTCTCCCCGCTTTCACCTCAGCTCGCCCTCCATTTAATCAGGTGGTGCCGGCGCCCGGCGTGCTCCCCCGACGTTACGCACAACAACAGCACGCACAATATTTCAAATGTCCTCTCGGCTAGAGGGGACACCAGGAGGGGAGTGGGAGCGTGCTCTGCGCTGCGCTCTGCTCCTCTCCCCATAGAAGCAGCTGCACCACCCTCCATCTCTCCCTGCAACAGCAGCGAAGGCTCATACATTTTTTTACAGTAAGTGGCACTTTTGGGGGCATTGCTTAAGGAACGCTACAAGTGGCGGTATGTGGGGGCATTACGCATAATGTGTGGCTTAATGTGTAAGGGGCATTACGGTGTGCCGCATCATGTGTAAGGGGCATTATGTGTGCAGCATCATGTGTAAGGGGCATTATGTGTGCAGCATCATGTGTAAGGGGCATTATGTGTGCAGCATCATGTGTAAGGGGCATTATGTGTGCAGCATCATGTGTAAGGGACATTATGTGTGCAGCATCATGTGTAATGGGTACTATGGTGCGCGGCATCATGTGTAATGGGTCCTATGGTGTGCTGCAAAGTTATAATGCTTTTAAAAGTAGGTGTTGTGATTAACAAAATGCAAAGTGAAGACTTCCGGTGGGCGGGGCGCCAAGAGCGGCCGCATCTTAAACAGCTCCTCTATCAAGAAGAAATCTATCCATCTCCATCACCGAATATAACATATCCAAAGGTTACCTAATGAAAGATATTAGGAGCAAGGAACACACTGACCCTGCAAACACCCTCTGAGGAGCTAAAAACTATCCTGCCACCGGAGTCTGGCCCGAACAAGCGGAGGCCCGCATGACCGCCCAGCCTTGGGCGCGAAACCTGGCGTGCTATCAAGCCAGCCAAAGGAATACGAACCAACCATCCCCACATCGCAACCCCGATCCCTGGCTGGGGACAAACCGAGCAGCTGCGACTGAACCCTGCGTCCCCGAACCCGAGAGCAGCGCCTCCCCCCCCACTCCTGCCTGGAGACGACAGGGGCACGGACCGCGAAACTTCAACTAGCGCGAGGTCACCGGGACAAGCGGCTCATTACCGGCATTCCCCCAGAAGACCCCTCCGAAGAACAGGTACGGGGAACACTCAGCCCCAACTGACCTGCGGCCGCAGGAGGAGAGCGCAGCCATCTTGGAGGTGGCCGAAGACGACACAGACGGAGAGTGCAGAGGCGCCGGGACCGGAGAGCCAGGGGAGCACACTTCGGGCAGCGGAGATCTGCCGGGCGGCGGTTCAGGCGCAGACAGGGAGAAGACGGCGGGGTGAGCACCCAGCGGAGGAGGAGACGCGGGCACAGAACGAGAGGGGAAACCCCCCCCCAGGCTGAAAGGACCTGCCGAGCAGCGACCTGAACAGCGTGACATCCGCTGACTGGACGGCTGCAGAGAGCCCTGCACAGAAGCAGCGAGAGCAAAGGCACCGACACCAAACCACAAGAGGAATCCCCTCCTGACCGAAAGACCCGCCGATTCAACCTCAACTGGCTACAGCGGGAGAGGCGGAAAGGACAGCGGCAAGGAGACGGTAACAAAAAAAAAAAAAAAAAAAAAACCCAAACCCAGACCCCCTGACCCTGGCCTGGGCCCCTCTCCGGTTACTTGCCCACCAGCCCACCCTTCCCCCCTTACCTTTCCTTATTGTACTGCGGCACAACCTCTGACACATGATCTGAGATCAGTGATCATAGAGAGCTGGGGGAGTCCCGCCTGATTAACTGACACTGAGCCCTACCTGGATACCCCTTAGCCCTCCATGTGAGGAAAACCAGAGGATCTGCCCACCACCTAGCCCACTGTGCCAGTTGGCACGCCGGATAGGAGAGGGGACACTATCTAGACTCAAAAACAACACTCCCCAGCCAGCCCAAACCCCCCCCCCCACAGCATCCAAGGGGGATTTACCCCTCATATCCTCCCCATAAAGACACTGGAACATTGAGCCCTTGCTAATAACTTTTGGGGACCCAGACCACTAATACCCATTGTGGAAAGAATCCACACAAGATACCTATATGCCACAAGAAGTACCGGGACTACTTTCAATAGTTAAATGATACTAATACCTATTGGTACAGCGATACACTGCTAACCCCATTTAGAAGCCCGCATACAACGCCCAACCTCATTGCTGGACTTTAAAGAACTGCAACACAATCAAGCCAAG
This sequence comes from Crinia signifera, assembly GCF_055691185.1. Classification (NCBI taxonomy): domain Eukaryota; kingdom Metazoa; phylum Chordata; class Amphibia; order Anura; family Myobatrachidae; genus Crinia; species Crinia signifera. Next base: position 85,609,592 of record NC_139217.1, read on the forward strand.
TATAACGCCGGCAAAATTAATCATAAACTGAACATCTAAGGAACTCTATTGCAGAATACAGGTTTGATAAGACACAAAGGCATCTGGCAGAACAGTGCGTTCTCACGCTTTCTCTTTCTCACCAGAGAACCATAGCTATTCACTGCTTATACTCTGCTGCCCTCTAGGGGAACTTACTCAAATTACAAACACTCTAAACCAGGGGTTCCCAATCTTTTTTGAATCACGGCACTCCAGAGTATCAGAATTGTTCCACGGCACCCCTAGGTGTAGAAAAATAAATATTACATTAAGTAGATTCATATGTTTATATGTGCTGCTTCTTAGGTTCAGTTATGTGTTAAAGAGCATGATTTGCTTCTGATAGTACAGTTTATGATTGGCAGCCACCAGCACTGGTTTTGTCCATAAATAATTGATCATAAATAATTTGAATTGGTCCTGGACGACCTACCCGAGGCACCCCTGCAAGTGTCCCGAGGCACCCCAGGGAGCCACGGCACACAGTTTGGGAACCACTGCTCTAAACAAATTCAACTAATAGGAGCTGAAGCAAAGTAGAAAGTATACGGTTACAATTAGATATTTTCAAGAATTGTTTGTTCTATATTGTTTTCCTTCCCACCACAGGGATTACCTGGAACCACGGGTGACCCTTGGAGGGAAAGAGTGTCATAAAAATTGCTTACTTATTCTTTTAATTAAGTCACTGGTATATATAGTCTGATAAATTCTGGACACGAGGCAACCCCCCTCAGCACCTCACCAGCGAGGCTCCTAGCATAACAGAACACATATTATAGCTAAACCTAATATACTAAACAAAGGCTGCGGCTTCTTCAAGCCACGAATTATCATTCTACCAAAGCCCATAGCATATTAACAATGCTGCCATATTATAAAATGTATTGAACCGCGGCGGACCGCATGGGATCACCACTCCCACAACGTCTCACATAAGATTTCTCCTGCTCGCCATATAATCTTCTAAGTCCTAGCAAGGCAAATCCCCTGTTTTTGAGTAGCCCTCCAGGGCATGGAAAGATACCTTCGCAAGGTAATCCATACCACTCCTGATACAAACCCTACACCAAAAAAAATGGGCAAAAAAACTTAACAACAGGGTAAACAAACCCTTCCATCCTCATCCTATAGCGAGGAACTGGAAGATAATAATGAAAACCCATCTGCAAATCTCTCCACAATGCAGGCCCCATCTACGGTAGTAGACATGGCCCATGAAATTTCTAAAATTCTCATGCCACAACTAGAAAAAAAACTAGACACCCTCCAGTCCTCATTCGACGCAGCACTGGCCAAAATTGACACCAACTCTGCTAGACTGACCACAGTAGAAAGCAGGGTTAGCGACATTGAGGATCAAACTCACAGTATGCAAAGGGACATTACATCCCAATCCGACGCTGTGCAATCTCTGCTGGCCAAAATAGACGATTTGGAAAATCGTAATAGACGGAGCAACCTACGCTATGTGGGGATCCCCGAGCAGATCACAGGCCAATCCCTTGTGGACCTAATTACAGTAACTATCCCTGAAAAGTTACAGATTTCAGACCCGACTATACTCCCATATGTAGAGAGAGCGCACAGGATAGGCCCGGATAGAGCAGCCCAGAATGCCAGATCAAGACCAGTCATAGCTAAGTTTCTAGACTACAGAATGAAAGACAAAATCCTTACAGCATACCGTAAAGTCCCCTCTTTGGAGGTAAATGGCTTCAAGATCCTGATCTTCCAGGACTTCTCGGCCACAGTAACACAAAAAAGACGGGACTTTGCAGAGGTCTGCCGCTGGCTGCACAATCATAATGTAAAATTTGCACTATTATATCCTGCAAAATTAAGGGTTGAGGACGGGGGGCAGGTACGCTACTTTATCGACCCCCAACAAGCCAAAACCCATTTTGCCATACAAGCTGACGAAGCTCACCCTCCAAATAGATGACATAAGGCAGCCAACGTCATGCAAACTGGAGAGAATTTACCCTGAGATAGTTGGCGCAAGCCACATGCAAAGGTTATTGCTATTTAAAAAAAAAAAAAAAAAAAAACAGATGGTAAACAAAATTTTATGGAAATGAGCAGGTACATAGCTTCATAAGGGAGTGGAATCCCATTATACCCTTTAGTTAAATTAATTTAATTACATGTTACATTTTGGAATACATTAGACGCGCACCTCAAAGAAGAGGATGCCCGTCATTGGTTGGTTTTCAATAGGAAAAGTTAGAAATTGGTGGTTACAGCACTATTTGTTTGTCAAAATGCTTTGTTTAAATTTTGTTATGTTTTGCTCTCTCTCTCGGCCTCTCCTCCCTCACCCAGGCGAAACGCCCCTTTTACTCTTCGCACCCACCCCGCTTGCTGGGACGGGGATTGGTGCACAGATGCAGGAACAACTTCCAACACATGATCACGCCCGGACGGGCATAGGCTAACACAATGATAGACCCCAACAACACCAATACCACAACAAGTACACCTAATACTCTAAAATTCTTATCATGGAACGTTGGGGGGCTAAATTCAGTGGTTAAGCGTAAGCGTGTCACTACACACCTAAAAAGATTCAACCCTGATGTAGTTCTCCTGCAGGAGACGCATTGGAAAGAGGGGGAAATTGCCACACTACGCGCCCCATGGATAGACCAATGCATAACGGCTAACTTCAGTAGGAAGGTCAGAGGAGTGGCTATAATATTCCGCAAAAATGTAAACTACACTGTTCTGTCAACCATAACCGATCCAAATGGTAGATACATCATCATGGACGTGGAAATCTGGGGCAACAAATACACATTAGTGAATATATACGCACCAAACACAAATCAACAAGACTTTATAGGGAAGATAATTGGTCTACTATCACAACGCTCGAACTACTCCATAATATTAGCTGGAGATTTTAATTCTGTAGAAGACCCGACCAGAGACAGACAACCAGCCCAGCGAATTAACCAGACAATATGGACCCAATATCAATCTCTCAAAACAACACTACAGCTGACAGACATATGGCGTCTACTTAACCCCACAGACAACACATACACATTTTACTCAGCGGCTCACAGCACATGGTCACGCATAGACACACTCTATTTAGCAGATCATCTGACTTCTAAAGTGGTCAAAGCAGATATCCACCCTATACTGGTCTCGGACCATGCCCCTATCACACTCCAAATAACGCCATCATTTAATTATGGAGGCAGCAGACAGTGGCGCTTCCCGGCGTACTTATACAATTCAGACAAATTCAGGAAGTTCTTATTGGCGTCCTGGATGAATTACCAGGACGACAACATTGAATCCTGGGACAATCCTACTATATTCTGGGGCGCATCCAAAGCAGTTTTAAGGGGTCAAATCATAGACTATGTATCAAGGCAACGTAAAGCAGCCACAGCCTCCTACAAATGCCTCTCAAATTCAATGAATTCCGCCCTGCAAAACTATAAAAATAACCCTACATCAAACTTACTACTTAAATACCAGGAAGCAAAACAACTCCTAGATACACATTTATTGGAACAGGCCAAAAAAGATGTACTTTACACAAAACAAAAATTCTTTAGATGGGGTAATAAGGCCGGCAAACTATTAGCCAACATGTCCAAACCCAAACACAAACGTACATATGTAACCGCCATACGCAACCCACAAACCGGTCAACTATCTACCAGCACCCCCGACATACTCAAAGAATTCGAAAAATATTTCACAACGTTATACAGAGATCACACAGTAGACCCCGCAAGCCGAACAGATATATTTCACGACTTACACCTCCCAAAACTAACCCCATCACAAAGCGACTCACTGACAGAACCCATAAATATAGAGGAGGTTTTAAAGGCAATCACCTCTTCCCATTTAGGGAAATCCCCCGGCCCAGACGGCCTCTCAAACGAATATTTTAAACTCCTTCAACACCAACTAGCCCCGGCACTTACAGACCTATTTAACAACCTCCTCACACACCACACTCCCTTCCCACATTTAACAAACACGACCACCATATTATTACCCAAACCACAAAAAGACCCTCAACTAGTGGAATCCTACAGACCCATTAGTTTAATAAACACAGATATCAAATTATTGGCCAAAATCATAGCAGACAGGATGCAAACAATACTCCCTGACCTCCTCACACCAACACAACTAGGATTTATTCGCGGAAGGCACTCAGTGAAAGGTATTAGAACAGCCATAGCGGCGGTGGCATCATCCACCCTAACCAACACCCACACCAATATTCTACTAAGCCTTGACACCATAAAAGCCTTTGACACGGTTCTGTGGTCCCACCTCTTCCAAACCTTAGAACAAAGAGGCTTCAACACAAAGTTGATTGGCTTTATTAAATATCTATACAACTCCCCCACAACTAGAATCATGATAAATGGTACCCTGGGTGACCCAATAGAGATGTACAGGGGCACCCGTCAGGGCTGCCCCTTATCACCTTTGTTATTTAACCTGGCATTGGACCCATTTTTACGCCTCCTGGAAGCCGACTCCGTCTTTAAGGGCATATCAATCGGATCCAAAGTCGTGAAACTCACCGCCTTTGCGGATGATATCTTATTATACATTTCGAACCCGACTGAATCTCTCCATCATATTATTCAACTATTTGAGCACTTCAAAGAAATATCGGGCTTCGCAATCAACATGCAAAAATCCAAGGCGCTTTCCCTAACACCGCACCCCTTACCCACTGATTTCACTAAAAGTGTACCATTTGTTTGGGCTACCAATTCATTTACTTACCTAGGCACACAAATTCCCCGATATCTAGGACAACTCTATAAAATAAACTATGGCCCCATATTCCAACAAGCCTACGAGGAGCTAAAAAATTGGAAAAACCTACCCATCTCCTACATTGGGAGAATAAATTTAATCAAGATGGTTACATTCCCACGAATAATGTACCTACTGCAGGGTCTGCCCCTGTATATCTCCCCAAAGGACATCAAAACTTTTAACAAAAATGTCAGAGAGTTCATATGGAACAATGGCAGACCTAAAATAGGCCTAATAAAACTACAACAGCCTAAATGGAACGGTGGCTTGGGCCTACCAGACATTAGGCAATACAATAAAGCCACAATGTTCCGTTACCTTTCGGACTGGTTAGCCGGGACAGAATACTACACGTGCACCTCCCTGGAGAGAGAGCTGGTTCCGGGGAGATGCCTGCTGTCATTCCTACACCTTCATGACCAAGAGGTCCCTAAACAGACACAAGAAAACCCTTTGATATGGAACACAAAAAAAACATGGCATTGGGTGAGAAGCCAAGCAGGTTTAAACTCACACAAATCAATACATCTTCCATTCATAAACAACGCAGATTTCCAGGAAGGGTCTGCTACATACCCATTTAATATATGGAGAGTGGGGGGCGTCACGGGCATTGGATCATTGGTGGACAGATCAGCACGCAGACCCCTAACCTTCTTAGAGGCAGGAGAAAAATTCCCTTGCTTAACGGGACACCCTCTGGCCTTCCTACAAGCCCAACACTACGTCTCCACGGTAGTTCGCCACTTCTCAGACAAAGATTGGAGCAATACCATTGATACCCTCCTACTGCAACCACCCCTTGAGAAAAAAGCTATATCCTGCTATTACCAACACTTCCGAACCATTCTAGACTATACATCTAGTAAGCAGGGCATGGCTCAATGGACACTTAAATTCCCACAATATGACACGGATGACCTAATAAAATTTTTACTAAAATCCTGTAAAACATTACCCTCTTCCTCATATGTTGAGATGTTCCTTAACATATTCCACAGGGCCTACCTATCACCTCATCGGAGCCATTTAATGGGCCGAACAAATTCAAGCGCTTGCTATAGATGTGGGGAGCTAGAGGCGGATCTCTATCACTGCTTCTGGGCATGCCCAATGGTCAGAAGCTTCTGGCTCCAAATAAAGAGGTATGCAGAAACCCACCTAGTAAACTATGTCCCATTTGTAGACGACTGGGCAGTGTTAGGCGTAATCCCCCCAGACCTAAGAGTAACAAAAGGTTGTAGAGACCTACTACTCGCCATTAGTGCAGCCGCAAGAAAAACCATACTACAAGAATGGACATCAGCATCTCCCCCAACGTTCCCTTTATTTAAACATAAACTTTTTCATCTTTTTAGAATGGAATGGGTCGAGACCACTTTAAGTAAGGAATCTAGGGTCAAAAATTTTTTCTCAATGTGGGAAAGTTATATAGCCACATTGTCTTTAGAGGTGAGGCAACAAATACAAAAAAGCCTAAAAGACACATCCTGGTATCTGTTACGCGTGATAGCTGAAGATCATCCTGTGGCTGTGACATAGTCTCCTCACCTCAACACTTGATCGTTGTTCATCTTGCTTCCCCTTTTCTTTTGGGGGCTAGCGGGGGGAGAGATGGGGTGGGGGGGGGGAGGCGGGAGAGAGGAGCACATTTTTGTCTTTTATTTTACAGGTCCACTACTGGACTTATTTGTATTTATGTTTGTTATTCAGTTTCTCTAAAATAACATTTTGTATTCATAATTAATCTAAAATGTTGCTAATATCAGCGAATTACTAGAACATCGTCCTGTGAAGTAATATTAATCGATATAACACACCCACCTGTGAAAACTGAACAAAACAACGATAAGTACATCCTGAATATAATAGATACGGAAGATCAAATATTGTGAAACCAAAAGCCAAAGCCACAATGTGATGTATAAATTTACTTTATTGAAATGATGTTCAACTTTTATAACAGAACATTTTGTAATGTACATGAAAGTGCTTAATAAAAATATTTTCAAAAAAAAAAAAAATGCAAAGTGAATCAACAGAAGATAATTCTAAATCAAACCAATATTTGGTGTGACCACCTTTTGTATTCAAAACAGAATCAATTCTTGTAGGTACATTTTCACACAGAAAACTAATTCTCTACATTAACAACTTGTTGGCCATTCTGTCATGCTGAATCCCAATGCATCTCATAAATCATCACAAATAAGAAAAACTACCATACTTTTATGTACCAATAGAATAGTATTATTAGATTAAAAAAGCAAACAATCTAAATTATTTTATTCAAAGTCAAACACTAACTCATTTTTATTATACCTGATATCCCACTGTGTACTAGCAGAATACAGTACGGTGACTGGGCCAGATGTACTAAGCTTGAATAGTGATAAAATGGAGAGTGATAAATCATCAGCCAATCAGCCCCTAACTGCCATGTCACTGGCTGTGTTTGAAAAATAACAGGTTGGAGCTGATTGGCTGTTGGTTTATCACTCTCCATTTTATCACTTTTCAAGCGTAGTACATCTGGCCCATTATGTCTATCTCCAAACTGTTCCGATTTATGCTGGACAATCCCATTTTTAGGAATATCCCGCTGTCTCTCTATGGGCTGCAATATCTTGTGATTGTGGTGTGCTGTGTGTATGAATGTGTGTGTGTGCGGGTGGGGTGGGGGTGGGGGGGTTAGTCAAGAGGCTCCATTCCCCTCACTGCTGTTTAATTTATGGAGACAGAGGTACTGAGGAAACATGAGGTGTAGCTCACAAGCTCTTCATTCCCATGAGGCCACACCTCCTTTATTATGGTCCATGCCCCCTTTTCAGGTGTATGAAGGAGTCCCTACTAAAAAATCCCAGATGTTGGGAGGTATTCTGTATATACATAATTCTTAAATATGTTCTTCTTTAGTTGGGACATATGGGAAATTGGGTCAGAGAAATTCATGCTGCTCTCCACACATCAATGCAAAGTTCTGGCTACTCAAAAATATATTGAAGCAACATAAATGTCAATAATTCAGTTTTTCCGAATGTCAGCATTTTGAAATGCATTAGGATTCTGAATTTCATCTCTATTGATCCATCACTGGATGCAGTTTTTTAGGCGTTCGAAAAAACCTTGACAATAAAGTTAATTAAATCCACAGTGATGCAGTTCGCTGGTCTCCATAAGCTCCAAGTGGGCATCACTGATTGTTAACATAGTTTTGCTATATATTCTTTGGAGAAAAATTGGCATATAGAATTGATGCAAGAACCTCATATAAAAAGTTCTAAAATTAATTCCAATGTTATGTTTTGACCTTAGTAAATATAGATCTGTTACTGGCCTGAGCATAATATTGCAGTTTTTGTTCAATATTAATAGTATTATGATTTATTTATACAGATCTTGTATTTTCTGGAGTGCTATGTATTTATGGAGTAATAAATGTACAAACATTACATCTGTAATAAGATACGTGGGAGTCGTATAACAAGATTACAGTATAAAGATATACTAGAAAATAAAATATTTGTGTTGAGGTGACCTTACTACGATTGCAGATAAAAACACAAGAATACAATACTGAATCTGGCCTATTCTTATTGGTATTGATTGGTATCTGCCATCAGATTACTCAGCAGTACAACACATAAGAAGACAGTTGTATAAGCCTCGTGCAGATAAAGTGAAAGGTGATAATGCACCAGCCAATCAACTCCCAATTGTCATTTTTACTTTCTTATTCCACACACCTGCCCCCATTAGTAATGCCACACACCTGCCCCCATTAGTAATGCCACACATGCACCTCACATTTCCACACACCTGCGCGCCAGCCTTGAAAATGGCGCAGATTGCAGCCCCATGCAGTCACGGCGACTCACCCATCCTCGACGGAGGCGTTGCGGCTGTAGTGACATGGTGGGGGTGGGTGGCTCAGCGCTGCTGTATGTGTGTCCGATGTCGGCTGTGTGTACGCACTGCACCTGCTATGCACAGGCTGAGTGTCAGCTACACAGGACTATGCCACACGCACACACAGCTGCCATCGGACACACATACAGCAGCGCAGAGCGACGGGCCAGTCAGGGACGCCTTTTGCCCACCCCTGGTTTAAACATTAAAAAATATGCTATACAGCAGAGATAAATCCACATAAATGTTAGAACAATATAACAAGACTTGAAGTTAAAAAACAAGAAATTCATCGGGAAAATGTTCCCGTTTCTCACTATGTGTCTCTATAATGCAGCTTTTGCTTACCTTCACTTACCGTTCTATTGCCTTCTTTCTTCTGATTTCTTCTCTTCTGTCTTCTGACTTGTCCATCACAAGTGGGATGATCTGACATGAGATGACCACATTTTGGCATCATTTTCAATTTGGATTATTGGGGGGGTGGACGCGAACAGCTCGAGAATGCCTCAGATAAGGTAAGTTCGGGGACATTCCGATCTCTAGGATCCAAACGTGCTCATCTTTCATTACACTCATTCAGGCAGCATTGCGCCACTAAGGTCAGAGATCCTACATTCGCATACTTTTGGCCATACAGAAAGAGACAGCTCCTACAGAATTTTGATATGGAGCTGGCCATGAGCTATTCGTACCTTGGGGACAGTTTGTAAATTGGGAACGGGCACAAGCAGTTGCTCCTGATTGGCCCCTGAGCTTTGATTGTCTTGTGTCCAGCTCCAAATTTGAAATGGGTGTGGTATAGGGGTCCGACAGTCGGGATCCCGACAGTCATTATACCGATGTCAGGATCCCGACTGTCCGGACCCAGACAGCATGGTGAGCGCAACTAAGCCCCTTGCGGGCTCGCTGCGCTCGCCATGCTACGCGAGCCACCTATTCTATTCTCCCTCTATGGGGGTTGTGGACCCCCACGAGGGAAAATAGCAGGTGGCCGTCGGGACGACCCCGTCCGGCACCCATTTAAAATGCCAATCAATGTGCTCTGTTGCTGGCAGCGAGAATAATGCAAAGATTTGCCCACTGTGCCCCCAGAGCCAACTTGCAAAGAAACATGCAGGGTACTGGCAGGTGGCTAGCCACATACATGGTTCTTTACAATATGAGCTTTGTGAAAATGCAGTATAGGAAGCATAACAATAATTATACAGAGTACACTAACATGAATACCACCCATACCTAACACAAAATATTGTTGTTTTAAAACAATAAATCAAAATCTTGTATGAATGTTATCCTTGCAAATCTAAACACATCTAGTAACACAGAGATTCAGCATTCTATGTTTGTGTTTCTATCTGAAATTGTAGTAAGGTCACCGCAATGCAAACAATTAATTTTCCAGTATAGGATGGTGGGTAAATAATATAGCAGTAGTTGGCAAATATAAATGATTGTAAAGAAATATTATTAAATGGAACAAAATATGGATGAAAAATAAATATACATTAAATACAAAAGAAAGAATAATAATAAAAACTAACTAAAAATATGACAAATGTGTAAAGTAGAGAAGTTTAGAGTGTTAGAAGAGAATATTTAGTGCATATATGGAGAAGATATAAATACTGCAATAATGAGATGAATAGTGTAGAATTATCCTTAATGGGTTACAGTAGGTGGGATAAACTATTGATAACAAGCTGTGAGTCTTTTTAAGTAACATATAATTGGGAGCTGGTTAATGAAAATCTCTAAACTTAAATGGTAAAACAAAATGAGTACAGAAAGAGAACTCGGTCAAAGAATAATGAAAATGAAATAATGGCATATGTTAAATATAAGTCATTTCGAAACAGTAGGTTTCCCATAATTTAGATAATGGATAGATGTGTATATAAGTATAATGATGGGGAAATAAAGAGCTAATGAGATATAGTAATTGGCAGAAAAGGACATAGATACAAAAGCAAGAAAAGGATCTAATGACATAAATTATAATATGGCCATGCACCTGCTACTATGTAGGATATGTGTAAAACTGAGCACATGCACATAATGTGCATGTGCTAGATATATATATATATATATATATATATATATATATATATATATGGAAAAGGGTAAGGTCAGAGGGCGTTAATGCATAACTTTTAACAAGCAATTATCTCAAGCAAATTTTTAAATACTTTTTAATTTTAGTATAAAAATACACGTGCTACATACATTCAGTCAATCTGTCATCAACAAAAAAAAGAGTTACCGAAGCAAAATTACAAGATGACGGCAATATAATCATCAGATTAGATGTAAAAACTAACGCGTTTTGTCAAACATGAATTCATCAGGGGTAGATGTACAGAAGGTTTGATTGGTAACTATAACTGCAATCATAGTACATAATCAGGTGTCATTTATAGTATAGTATATATAGTAATGATGAGGAGTCGTCCGTTTATAACTAATCAGGATAACCGACCATGCCTATTAGTAATAAAAGTGTATGTCTGTAACTTTACATTTTATTTGAAACAGAAAATGTGCTCAATGATTTATATTGAATATTTGTTATTTAAGTGGCTATGTACATTTTGGTTTTAGTAGCTATGTACATTTTGGTTCATTAGGTGGCTATATACATTTTTATTTAAGTGGCTATTTACATTTTGGTTCATGTTTTATCCATTATTTGAATATTTATATATGACTATAACTTTAGTCTATTTAACATATTTAACATATTTTGTTTGATGTTTCCATTATTAAAGTTCATGCATGTTCTAGTAAACATTAATTATTAACCTCTTAGTATAGACCAGCCTAAATTAATATGTCAAAAAAATAATAGTGAATCCAACATTAAATTATACTCACTCTATATGTCCAATTTAGGTGAGCTCATTAGCTCTTTTGAATTACAATATCATCTTTAGGGCTAGATGTACTAAGCTTGAAAAGTGATAAAAGGGAGAGTGATAAACCACCAGCCAATCAGCTCCTACCTACCATGTCACAGGCTGTGTTTGAAAAATGTCATGCATTAGCTGATTGGCTGGTGGTTTATCACTGTCCATTTTATCACTTTTCAAGCTTAGTACATCTCGCCCTTATGCTGATGATACTAAAAACTACATTTCCTCCCCTGACCTCTCATCTGCTCTCTTCACTCGAAGATTCAACTGTCGCTCTGCTATCTCTTCTTGGATGACCCAGAGCTTTCTTGAACTTAACTTGTCAAATCTGAGTTGATCAGTTTCCCACCCTCCCACCCTACTTCACCTCTCACAATTTCATTATCTGCTGATGGCACTACTATCTCCTCTAGTCTCAAAGTGCGCTATTTTGGAGAATCCCTTGACTTTTCCCTCTCCTTGAAACCACATATTCAGTACCTCTTGCAAACCTGCTGTTTCCTGGCTCAGACCCTTTCTCACCTAGGATGATACTAAGACCAATAGTCACTCACTGGTCATCTACATACTGGACTAGTGTAATATTTATGTGTGGCTTTCCTGACAAATGCCTCTCACTACTCCAATCTATCCTCAATGCTGCAGCCAGACTTACGGGTATCTTGGTCACCAAACATACTACATCTACCTCTGCCTTCTTACAAGCCCTGGCTCCACTTCCCTTTCAGAATTCAATTCAAACTTCTCACACTAACTTAAGGCCCCCATACATTAGTCCGACTTGTCCTAAGTACAAGTCGGACCTGATTTCACCCTGCAGCTCCCCGGGAGGGGGACACACGATTAGGCACTTGATGTGCCAAGGTTTGCATATGATAAATCGCATGGATTTATCATATGCGGTCCCCGGGGAGCTGCAGGAGGAGGGAGCCGTGCGGGGTAGTCATCAGCGGGCGGGGGATGCCGGCTAATAGAGAGCCGAGCAGGGGGAGGCTGCATAGGGAGCTGGGCAGGAGGAGGGTGACAGCGGGAGCAGCGCGTCAGGCAGGGAGGATGACGCTGGCTGCCGGGCAGCGGCGGGAGCCGGGAGGAACACAGATAACTTGAAAAAAAAAGCCCATACAGAATGACTAGCAAGCCATTGATTGGCTGAGACCTCTCTCAGCCAATCGCTGAGAGAGGTCTAGCTGGATGTGAGAATAAGGTTTGCTAATCCTTATCAAATTTTGTTCATACAGGCGCTATGAGATATTCCCAATTTGTATATTATAAGCACAAAGATTTTAGAAGACTGCTTACCATTTAGAGATCTCAAAACACAAAGGGGGTTATTTTGGTTCACTCTTTCAGTAACACAGGGATGGATAGCCTTCACCTCATGTAGGAATAAAGAAGAAAAGTATGTTCTATATCGGTGCACCAATTAGTGAATGTGAACCAGTCTCCTACTCTATAGTGATAACCTCGCACTAATGACTTCTAACGATCACCATGACAACCTGATGCTCAGGAACCATGTGTGATAGGATCAGTACGAACACGTGATGTGCCTCTACCAGGTTACCTTGCCAACGATATACAATCTAACGTCATGTCCAATGGATTACACACCATTGGACCGGAACACGCGCGCGTCATGGGTGCGCCCGCGCCATCACGTACACCAGCTAGGTTACCATGGCAACGACGCAAGACGCACAACCGGGGCAGAGGCACGTCACGAGCGCGCCCGTATCCACACGCTTGGAAACAGTGTAACCATGCCAACGATACATAGCATTAAGCATTCACAGGACACCGTACAGGGGTCCGTCACATACGAGGCTCCTGATTGGACAACAACTTTTCCCGCCAGAGTCTGTGGGGGCACCTCTGACTACACGCACTGTAATTGGAACATTACACATTACTATAGGTATATAAACCCTGCTTGCGCTCAGACAGGTTGGCCCTGAGGAAGCTAAAATCTGCGAAGCGCGTGCCGGCTAGCGGTGTGCGGGCAGATGTTTGCACCTGTTTGTTATTTTTCTTACTAATGTATTCTAGAATTTTGTTGAACAGTGTTATGCCGCTACAGCCCTTCTAAGGGAGTTCACTGAAGCCAGCTATGGTCCACTTGGAGGCGACTCCATTGGACCAGCACAGTGAATAACTTAGAGGCAGCACCTTACAACCACTCTGACTCCCCTATTAGGCACACCATACAGCCAATGGGAGATCTCTCATTTCATGGTGCAGCACCCCCATCTATCTTTAAGTGATTCAGAGCAGGATTCTCCTGTAGGAGACAGAGTGATTTTCACCCATACGCTATAACTACTATTAAGTGTATGCCAATCCATTTCTGATTATCACTATTAATGATATATTATGCTTTAACTGGCATGAGTGAATTTGTGGTCTATAGAGCACCATTATAAGAGGTTTATACCCGCTCTTACTCATACATACTTGATTCTCTGGTCTAATTTAGCCCATCCAATCATGAGTACACTGTTCCAAAGTTGAATCAGCACATTTAACAGGTTCTTTCACAAACATCTGCCTGCCACCTTAGTTTTTAAGAGTGTTACCCCACCCTTGTTTTGTTGTTATATGTATTTTTTATCTCGCAGTTCTTAAAATAAACCCAATAAAAGTTAAATTTTAAAAAATCTTTATTGGTGCACCGATATAGGACATACTTTTCTTCTTTATTCCTGTCCAACTTTTGTGTCCGAGGTAGCACACCCCCATTCGTGTTACTGTTACTTCAGTTCGTATTCTAAATACTGAGGGGGTCCTCCAAATGTATACTATCTGTCTTGTGCGACCTACCACAAACCGCTCTGTATCTTCACCTCATGTAGCCTGTCAGATTTGACAGTGACCAACTAGCAATGGGAGCCGTACAGCATAGGGTAATCACCGTACTCAGCGTCAAACCATGGTCCGTTTGGTGGTGGCAGTAGGCTTAAGCGCGCTTTTGTGCAGAAGGTGCCTTTCCTCAGAAGAAGGTGCTTACCAGATGCTGCCTGTCCCTGTCATTGCCAAGAAAGCTTGTTTATGTTGTTCTGGTGCTCCCAGATTTAATATACTCTGGCATCCCCAGATCCTGCTGTATTCAAGCTAAACTGACGTCTCCGCATTCTGCTGCACCTAGCTCCCACTACTATCAGTTCCAGCACTTTGGGTGAGATTTAATAGGATGAGAGATTCAGAAAGTGAGAGATTTTGTAAGAAATCTCCAGTTTTTTTAAAGCGGCAATCATTTACACTGCAAAATCAAACTGGTTTTGCAGTGTAAATGATTGCCCCTTTAAAAAAACTGGCGATTTCTTACCAAATCTCTCACTTTCTGAATCTCTTATCCTATTAAATCTCACCCATAGAGTCTGCAAGCAGCCTATACTTATTCTTTGTCTCAGGCTTTCCACTAACCATCACAGCCCACCACGGTCACGACTGGGTCCACAAAACCCGGCAGTTTTTGACACAGGCAGTAATTGAAGAACTGGTTTATCGAGGAATGTTTGCATGTTGTGAGACAGATGGAAAAGTACCGGTAGATATGGACAGGGTAAAGAAGAACAAGAGCATGTGGACATTGAGGGGAGAGGAGTTTTTATGAAACAGAGATGAAAGGACAGTTTGGGGGGTAAAATGAAGGGAGGAATTTCTTGATTGTTGGTGTCCGTTTTACCTTTGCATTAAGGCCATTGGAAATGAACAATGAAGGACTAGAGTAACCATTTTACTGTCACCATGGCAGCTGGATTAATTTATTACACAATTTTACTAACTATCCATCCCTGACATACTGTACATCCTAAGGGCCTGATTCAGAGATTGATGCCAATGCAGCTACAGTACCAGTGCAATTTTCTATGCAACACAATTGAAGATATCAGCACGTGAAGCTGAAACCCAGAGAAGAAAAAGATGCCTCATGTGTAATTGTATACAGATTTGCAGCCTTTGTTGTAGGGGGGGGGGGTTCCAGGGCACACCCAAAACCATCAATTCTCCAATGACGGACTGCTGCCAATGATGTACAAGTCAACATGCCACCCATTTACCCACCTGCCCAGGCTCCACTATCTTACTCAACTAGGGTTTATCCACTTTATCATGCAAAGGGGCTGATTCAGAGATTGATGCCAATGCAGCTAGGGTTTATCCACTTTATCATGCAAGTGTCTGAATGTCCGCGGAGCACACATGTCTGCAATGACTTGTTATGTGTATGAATGACTCTGGTAATGAAGTGTGCAGAGAGAGAACAGATGGACAGAGAAGGATGGGGAAGTACAGAATGCCGATTTCTTGGAGTATTGCCCTAAAAGTAGAACTGAGAACTTTACGCTGTGATGATAGGCCTGTCCAGCACAACAATGATTTATGGGAATGTTCCCACAACCTTGCTCATCTCTACAAAATAATAGTACTAATAGTACAATCAGAAAAATACAAAACTGCAAATCTTTGGAAAAAGACATTCTTTCATTAAAGCGTACAGTATATTCATGTGATGTGCTTTGTGTCTTGTAAATGATTAATACATAAACTGGCAAGGCTGAGGAGTGTATTGGGACCTTCCTAATGCTAATCAAATTCAAGGAAAGAGGAGAGTAGAGGAAGGGGGGGGGGGTGGAGAGAGAGAAATATCACATTGCTTAATAAGCCTGCAGATACAAAATGTTTTCCATCGCAGATTAGAAATAAAATATTTCTCTATTCAATTTTAAAGTATGAGTCACTTAATTGTCTTAATTGAAATATTTTCTCTCTTCAAAGTATTACTCATAATAGCTATGTTGCATATCACAAGAGTTAAAATGAAAATAATATTAATACTGCTGCCTTTGAGCAGCATGATCAAGATGGCGCCGCTGATGGCTGCCTAGGAGCTGTGCAGCTCAGCCAAATATGTTCCATGTGTGATAACTGTACTGTCTCTCTGCTTGTATTGTTACCTTCCTGGCTGTTTCGGCGACCAGTGGCGCCGCTGATGACTGCCTAGGCGCTGTTCAGCTTGGCGGGTATGTGTTCCCTATGTGATAACTGTACTGTCTCTGCTTAATGTTACCTTCCTGGCTGTTGCAGCGACCAGTGGCGCCGCTGATGGCTGCCTAGGCGCTGTGCAGCTCGGCGGGTATGTGTTCCCCACATGTAATGTCTTAATGTAATGTATGTAATGCCTTCACCCCCCCTTCATCCCTGCTTGATGCTGCACTGTAAATCCACAAAAAATTCCTAGTGTGCGCAAGCATACATGGCCAATAAAGTTGATTCTGATTCTGATTATTATGGAGTTTTGCATCATTTTTAATGGCCATTATGATACGTGTGGTATAATATGTAATGGACATTCTGGTGTGTGGCATAATGTGTAATAGGCATCACGGTAATAGGCATCATATTTCGTGTAATAGGCATCATATTTCGTTCGTCCACCCACCTATTTTTAGTATGTTAACTCTTATGAGCAGGGCCCTCCTTCCTCACGTACTCACCCTACCTCATTACCTCACCTGTGCTCCTGTCCTGTTCTTCCCTTCCTCTACTTCATCTTCGGTCTCCTTGACTATTTTGACACCTACTTCTGAACTGATGCTGATTTTAGTTCTACCAGCTATACCCCTATTTATACTGTATCTTTCTACACACCCTGTACGTTACCTTGTAATTTGTTTTTTTTTTTGCTATGTACGGCGCTGCGGACACTTTGTGGCGCCTTATAAATAAACGTACTACTACTACTACTACTACGGTGTGGCATAAAGTAATGAGTATTATGGTGTGTGATATAATATGTAATGAGCATTATGGTGTGCGGCATAATATGTAATGGGCCATACGGTGTGTGTAATCCTGGCACAGTGTGTCTAAGGGCCTCTACCTGGCACCTGAGGAGCTTTAGCTGGCACAATGTGTATATGTGGCACCAGTGGCGGATTCAGGGGGGGGCACCAGGGCACGTGCCCCCCTGTCATTTATTTTGTAGCTGAGGACCAGGGCTTTCCAACGAGCCCA
The DNA here is from genome assembly GCF_055691185.1 of Crinia signifera. Taxonomy (NCBI): domain Eukaryota; kingdom Metazoa; phylum Chordata; class Amphibia; order Anura; family Myobatrachidae; genus Crinia; species Crinia signifera. The sequence continues at coordinate 85,627,261 of NC_139217.1, forward strand.
GCCCCGTGTCTCTAGCCCCCCGGGAACCGGAGATATCGCCTGGCAAACCTGTAACGTTTTTTCCCCATAGGATAATATGGGACCCGTCAATTCTGACCCCCACCCGGTTCTAACGGCTGCCAGTTCCAACCCTGGCATCACAGAAGCTTGTGGTTGATTTCATTCAATTCCAAATCGCTGGGCCTTCAATATGATACCAGGCTGGTCCAAATCGTCAATGTAATTTCATGGCTGTTCATGTTCTTTGAGGGCAGATTACTCTGGAACCAAACGTTCCAGTTTCACTGGACCAAAATCATTCAAAGCCCACTCAAAAGTTCTTCAATATAATACTTGTCTCATGTAAATTGTCAATTGGTTCCGAAGATATAGCCGGTTAAATGAGATAACTGGTTAAATGGGGGAGGGGTGGTTTTCTCTCCCCCTGACACCAGAAAATGCAGGAACTAGGCTGGTGTAAAAGGGGCCAACCTGGGAATGCATTTTCTGGTGTGAAAGGGGTATTATTTCAAATAGCCGGGACCTGCAGTGCTCTGAATACAGCCAGGCTCTGCCACTGTCAGTAGCTATCACTTCTGCTGTCCCCCATTTACTATGAGCATGTATTCCCCCTTGGCAATGAGCATGTAATCACACATGACAACAAGCATGGAACCTCTGGCAATGAGCATGGAGCCCTTGGCAATGAGCATGTAAAAAAGCAGCACTTATGTAGCATAATTTTTAATAGGCATTATGGTGTTTGGCATAACACATAATGGACATAATGGCGTGTAATTTAACGTGTAATGGACATTATGGTGTAAATGTTTAATGCGAGCCTTTGGTGGACAATGTCCCTGTTTATGAAGTGTACTGTGAATTTTGGCTTAATCTGTGTGCCATTATGTAAATTCTGGCTCAATCCATGTGGCATTATGTGAATTTTGTCTCAATCCGTGTGGCATTATGTGAATTTTGGCTCAATCCATGTGGCATTATGGGAATTTTGGCTCAATCCGTGTGGCATTATGTGAATTTTGGCTCAATCCGTGTGGCATTATGTGAATTTTGGCTCAATCCATGTGGCATTTTATGCATTTGGCTCAATCCGTGTGGCATTATGTGAATTTTGACACAATCCATTTGGCATTATGTGAATTTTGGCTCAATCCGTGTGTGTTATTATGTAAATTTTGGCTCAATCCATGTGGCATTATGTGAATTTTGACACAATCCATGTGGCATTATTTGAATTTTGGCTCAATCCATGTGGCATTATGGCAATTTTGGCTCATTCCATTTGGCATCATGTGTAAGGGGCAAGTATAATGGGGGTCTAGTATTTTGTTGCATAATGTGTAGAAGTTGTATATGGTGTTGACACGCCCCCTGTTAAGTGGCCACACACCCTTTTCCGGAGCGCGCCTTCGGCGCGTGCACAACTACATCCTTTACTTTTGTCGCCATGGTGGGCCTGCGTACTTTAAATGCCAGGGCCTATTTTTAATTCCATTCCCACACTCTCCTGCCGCTTTCTTAGCATGTACACTGGCACCACTAACACCGCCCCTCCCCCACCCAAACACTTTTTTATCATGGTGCCCCCCCTGTCATTTTATCCTGGATCCGCCCCTGTGTGGCACTACTGTGTGGTGTAATGTGAATTGGTACTAATATGTGACCATGCACCTTCCCCACAAAGCCAGGCCCTAAATTTTTGGTGTGCACTGTCTCTATTCTTAGTGCATATGGGAGGAGGGGGCATCAATTCCTTTCTTGTGACAGGGCACCAGACTATCTAGTTACGACATTGCTGCTATTGGGCCCATTATGTGTATAAGAGTCACTACTATTACAGGTACGATACACCTTTCCTTTCAGCATGCGCCTTTGGCTCACACGGTCTCTTTGTGAAGTATAGGAAGGCACACATTTATAGCATACAGGGGGGAGCCGAACACCCTAGCGCCTCCCCTGTCTGTGGATGAATGATCGCTCAATGTGAAATATACTTCTTGCTGTGTTGTGTTTATTCTAATGTGCGTCATAAGGCCATTGCAGGAATACAGTATATGACTGGAGCCTGGACAATACCCTAGCCCTTCATAGTATTGTGAAATAAGGGGATTACAGTTAAAAATACATTTCCATTGTTTCAAATTGAATTTCAATGTGGACTTTTCACTTAATTCTTTGCCAGATTTTACATTTCTTTTTCTTCATGTCACAGATTGTCATACATGTTTTTTCCAGAAAGCTTCCTTACCCCACCTCTCATAGCAGTTTAATTATCTGCCTGCGTGCACAAGACATGTCAAATGTCTCTCTGTAGAGGTTCTGTCAAAAATGTCTTCATACAGAATTCATTAAACCATCTCTCAAACATCTCACAAATCTCCGTCTTTGCCGATGGGTTTTCAGCTTTTGCCTCTATTGTATGTCAGAAAACTCACAATTCCCTTTGTGCTGTTAAAGAACGTTAATATTCTGTAGGCCCCTCTAAATGGACCTAACCTTCATACACAATAAGTTCACATGTATTTATTTATAAAGTATTTTCCAAGTATACAGTACAATACAGGTCGGCTCTCATTATTATAAGTATAGAAGCAAATAGGCCGCCTGTGAAGCTTTCAGTGACTCAACAAATTCACTCATTCACTTCATGTTAATATTTGTTCCCATTCATTCCATGCTTGCAATCAGTGCTGGATTTTTCACTCAAGTAAAGTCTTCCTCCTGCAGGGACTGCCTAGTGGTGGCAGTTATGTCCTATAGCAAAATGCTCCATGTTAATCCTAGGCACACGGCAGTCCCAGGGGATGAGTTTTCTCTCCCTGGGAAAGCCAGTCTGCCTTCAATAGGAGAGAGTGCACTTCCCATGGGAAGCTACTCCCTCGCTATAATGTCAATCATATCTGGCTTCCATGGGCTGCAACTGATGCAGTCTGTTTAGCAGTTAAGCACTGCCCCTGGACATAGGCCAAGCCCCCAGCCATAAGCCCACCCTACTTTGGTTGGGCCTAAACCCCACCTCACTGTGATGTCAGCCGTCAAAGACTGTAAGGGCAGGGAGGAGAGGACAGCAGGACCTCCCCTTCCCTGTCAAGAATGTAATGAGCTGCCACTGTTTATATACATCATTATTTTTAAACAATCCTTTATTTAAAAGGCTCCTACATGCTGTCAGAAACCGCAGTGCGCGTTCACATCTGCGCACTCATCTGTGTTCCTTTCCCGCTTGAGGTGCAGGCCCCTGTCCTGTGCCGTCCCCGGGTACTCTCCATGGCAGGATCTGAGTGGCATTACCTTGAACTCTTGCCAGCATCCCATGCTGGTCCCGGGCCAGGCCCACTAGACTCTGTTGTCCAATGATTTCCCTGTGACTTTGATTCTCTGACCTGTGCACTGACCCATGTAACGATAACGATAACAACGATAACAATTTATTGTCATTGCAAGCAATATAAAAATTTGACCAGCAACGAAATTACAGTCCAGAACACAGAAGGAAAACACTTAACAATCAAGATTAAAATCAGTAATTGCCATAGGGAAAAAGCTATTTCTCATACGTGTAGCTCTAATCTTGGGGAACCTTAGCCGTTTCTTTGATGGTAAAAACGATATAATTATGAGGATGCGAAAGATCTTGCATAATACTCTCTCTCTTATGCCGGCAGTTTTTAACAAAAATCTCCTCGGTAGAGGGCAAATCACAGCCAATGATGGTCGCTGCAGAATGAATCACCCTATCCAACTTCTTAAGATCTTTTTTTGTACTATTACCAAACCAGACCACAATGCAATAGGAAATGATGCTCTCAATTACACCTCTATAAAACCTAATCAAATTTCCCTGAGAAAGTTTTGCCGCTTTAAGTTTCCTCAGAAAAAATAACCATCAGAGTAATAGTTACAGACCAAGTAAGATCCTGTGAAATAGTTACCCCCAGTAACTTAAAATCCATAACCCTATCCACTACCAAGTTATTAATCTGGCCCATTACCCCTGCCTTGAACAACTTCTCTGATTCCTGTGTGTATCCAGTCCTCAGTGTTCCAAGGCTCTAGGATCCTGTCCAGAGTCCCTGTGGTTACCCTGTGCGAAACACTGTGCAATCTGCTGCTGATATTAAAGCTCCCTGGCTCTCCTCAACTGCCAGGTTACCTTCCTCGCTGTCTTCCATCTCCAGCTCCCAAGGGAAGAGAATAGAAAACTCCAGCATCCCTCAGCGGAGTTTGCTGCTGCCCTTAAAGGGCCATACCATCTGCGACTTCCAAGTCACAGGTGTCTACTCTGCAGTTCCTGTATCTTCCGTGTCGACTCCCAGGTCATCAACAAGCTACAGTGGACTCCCAGGTCGTCAATATCCCTCTGGCTCCCAGGCTGTCGACTTCCCTCTGACTTCGAGGCTGTCTACAGTGTTGCGTCGACTGCCAGGTCGTCAACACTCCTTCCGGCTCCCAGGCTGTCTACAGTTCTTTCCTGGCTCCCAGGTCGCCAAACCTTCCGTGCTGGCTCCAAGGCCGTCGACTGTTCGCCGGCTCCCAATACACTGTCATCTCTCTGGCCTCCCAGGCCAACGCAGACCAAGTTCCAAGCTCCAAGCTCACTGCCACTAGTCACTATCCACCTCCTGTGACTGGCCAGTTAGCTGTGGGGAACTCAGGTCAGAGGGCCGCGACCTCGCCACCGAACGCAACCACCTTGTGGGGGTCCCTGGTGAAAACCGCGCCTCTGAGCAGAGTCTTGTTAACTACCCCTACCTAGCTGTGCCCGCAGTTCCAGTGATACTCATATGAACTGTCCTTACTTAACCCCTTCCTGACACAGCATGTTTTTGCCTTCCTGACAGAGCCCTTTTTTTCAAATCTGACATGTATCACTTAAGTGGGGATAACTTTTTTTTGCTTTTACTTATCCCAGTGATTTTGAGATTGTTTTTTCGTGACACATTGTACTTCAAGTTAGTGGTAAATTTTTGTCGATACAGTCTGTGTTTTTTTGTGAAAAATACCAAAATGTCGGAAAAAAATGGAAAATTTAGCAATTTGCAAAATGTTAAATTTTCTACTTGTGAGACAAATAATCATACCACTCAAAATAGTTAATAACTAACATAGACCATATGTCTACTTTATGTTTCCATCATTATTTCAACTTCCTTTTAATTTTTTTGGACACTAGGAGGCTTACAATATGAATAGCAAATTTTCAAATTTTCAAGAAAATTTCAAACACTGATTTTTTTAGGGACCAGTTCAGTTCTGATGTGACTTTGAGGGACTTGTATGTGAGACACCCCCATAAATGATGCCATTTCAAAAACTGCACCCCTCACAGTATTCAAAACAGCATTTTGGAAGTTTGTTAACCCTTTAGGTGTTTCACAGGAATTAAAACAAAGTGTAGGTGAAATTTCAAAATTTCATTTTTTTTGCAGATTTGCAATTTTAATACATTTTTCTAAGGAACACAGTACATTTTACTAGAGAAATGTGACTAAAAATTGATTCCCCCAATTCTTTTGTTTTCATAAATATCCTATATGTGGCCCTAGTGTGCACGGTGACCAAACCACAGGCTTCATAATAGAAGGAGCACCTACTTGATTTTGGAGCCTCCTTTTTATGAGATTATTTTTTAGGCACCATGTAGGTTTCTAGGCACCATAAGATGCTAAAAGTTAGGAACCCACCCACAAGTGACCCCATTTTGCAAACTACACCCCTCAGGGAATTCATCTAGGGGTATAGTGTACATTTCAAACACCCAGGGGTTTCACCAATTGTGGTACAACTGGGCAGTGAAAATGAAAAATTATTTTTTTTACACAAAAATGCAGTTCTGGCTCCAAATTTGTCATTTTCACAAGGAATGAAGGAGACAAAGCACCCCAAAATCTGTGCCCCAATTTCTCCCGAGTACGGCAATGCCTCACATGTGACCAAAAAATACCAATTGGGTGCATGGCAGGACTCAGAAGGGAAGGAGTGATTTTTGGATTTTGCAGCTCAGATTCTGGTGGAATGTTGGTGGGTGCTATGTCGCATTAGCAAGACCCCCGAAGCACCAATACAGTGGAACCCCCCCACAAGTGACCCCATTTTGCAAACTACACCCCTCAGGGAATTCATCTAGGGGTATAGTGTACATTTCAAACCCCCAGGGGTTTCACCAATTTTGATACAACTGGGCTGTGCAAATGAAAAATTACATTTTTTACACAAAAATGCAGTTCTGGCACAAAATTTTTCATTTTCACAAGGAATGAAGGAGAAAAAGCACCCCAAAATCTGTGCCCCAATTTCTCCCGAGTATGGCAATGCCTCACATGTGACCAAAAAATACCAGTTGGGTGCATGGCAGGACTCAGAAGGGAAGGAGTGATATGATTTTGCAGCACAGATTCTGGTGGAATGTTGGTGGGTGCTATGTCGCATTAGCAAGACCCCCAAAGCACCAATACAGTGGAACCCCCCCCACAAGTGACCCCATTTTGCAAACTACACCCCTCAGGGAATTCATCTAGGGGTATAGTGTACATTTCAAACCCCCAGGGGTTTCACCAATTTTGATACAACTGGGCTGTGCAAATGAAAAATTACATTTTTTACACAAAAATGCAGTTCTGGCTCAAAATTTTTCATTTTCACAAGGAATGAAGGAGACAAAGCACCCCAAAATCTGTGCCCCAATTTCTCCCGAGAATGGCAATGCCTCACATGTGACCAAAAAATACCAGTTGGGTGCATGGCAGGACTCAGAAGGGAAGGAGTGATATTTGGATTTTGCAGCACAGATTCTGGTGGAATGTTGGTGGGTGCTATGTCGCATTAGCAAGACCCCCAAAGCACCAATACAGTGGAACCCCCCCACAAGTGACCCCATTTTGCAAACTACACCCCTCAGGGAATTCATCTAGGGGTATAGTGTACATTTCAAACCCCCAGGGGTTTCACCAATTTTGATACAACTGGGCAGTGAAAATGAAAAATTTAATTTTTTTACACAAAAATGCAGTTCTGGCTCCAAATTTGTCATTTTCACAAGGAATGAAGGAGACAAAGCACCCCAAAATCTGTGCCCCAATTTCTCCCGAGTACGGCAATGCCTCACATGTGACCAAAAAATACCAGTTGGGTGCATGGCAGGACTCAGAAGGGAAGGAGTGATTTTTGGATTTTGCAGCTCAGATTCTGGTGGAATGTTGGTGGGTGCTATGTCGCATTAGCAAGACCCCCGAAGCACCAATACAGTGAAACCCCCCCACAAGTGACCCCATTTTGCAAACTACACCCCTCAGGGAATTCATCTAGGGGTATAGTGTACATTTCAAACCCCCAGGGGTTTCACCAATTTTGATACAACTGGGCTGTGCAACTGAAAAATTAAATTTTTTACACAAAAATGCAGTTCTGGCTCAAAATTTTTCATTTTCACAAGGAATGAAGGAGACAAAGCACCCCAAAATCTGTGCCCCAATTTCTCCCGAGTATGGCAATGCCTCACATGTGACCAAAAAATACCAGTTGGGTGCATGGCAGGACTCAGAAGGGAAGGAGTGATTTTTGGATTTTGCAGCTCAGATTCTGGTGGAATGTTGGTGGGTGCTATGTCGCATTAGCAAGACCCCCGAAGCACCAATACAGTGGAACCCCCCCACAAGTGACCCCATTTTGCAAACTACACCCCTCAGGGAATTCATCTAGGGGTATAGTGTACATTTCAAACCCCCAGGGGTTTCACCAATTTTGATACAACTGGGCAGTGAAAATGAAAAATTACATTTTTTTACACAAAAATGCAGTTCTGGCTCCAAATTTGTCATTTTCACAAGGAATGAAGTAGACAAAGCACCCCAAAATCTGTGCCCCGATTTCTCCCGAGTACGGCAATGCCTTACATGTGACCAAAAAATACCAGTTGGGTGCATGGCAGGACTCAGAAGGGAAGGAGTGATTTTTGGATTTTGCAGCTCAGATTCTGGTGGAATGTTGGTGGGTGCTATGTCGCATTAGCAAGACCCCCGAAGCACCAATACAGTGGAAGCCCCCCACAAGTGACCCCATTTTGCAAACTACACCCCTCTGGGAATTCATCTAGGGGTATAATGTACATTTCAAACCCCCAGGGGTTTCACCAATTGTGGTACAACTGGGCAGTGAAAATGAAAAATTAAATTTTTTACACAAAAATGCAGTTCTGGCTCAAAATTTTTCATTTTCAGAAGGTATGAAGGAGAAAAAGCACCCCAAAATCTGTGCCCCAATTTCTCCCGAGTAAGGCAATGCTTCATGTGTGACCAAAAAATGGCAGGACTCAGAAGGGAAGGAGTGATATTTGGATTTTGCAGCTCAGATTCTGGTGGAATTTTGGTGGGTGCTATGTCGCATTAGCAAGACCCCCGAAGCACCAATACAGTGGAACCCCCCCACAAGTGACCCCATTTTGCAAACTACACCCCTCAGGGAATTCATCTAGGGGTATAGTGTACATTTCAAACCCCCAGGGGTTTCACCAATTTTGATACAACTGGGCAGTGAAAATGAAAAGTTACATTTTTTTACACAAAAATGCAGTTCTGGCTCAAAATTTTTCATTTTCATAAGGTATGAAGGAGAAAAAGCACCCCCAAAATCTGTGCCCCAATTTCTCCCGAGTACGGCAATGCTTCATGTGTGACCAAAAAATGGCAGGACTCAGAAGGGAAGGAGTGATATTTGGATTTTGCAGCTCAGATTCTGGTGGAATTTTGGTGGGTGCTATGTCGCATTAGCAAGACCCCCGAAGCACCAATACAGTGGAACCCCCCCACAAGTGACCCCATTTTGCAAACTACACCCCTCAGGGAATTCATCTAGGGGTATAGTGTACATTTCAAACCCCCAGGGGTTTCACCAATTTTGATACAACTGGGCAGTGAAAATGAAAAATTACATTTTTTTACACAAAAATGCAGTTCTGGCTCAAAATTTTTCATTTTCATAAGGTATGAAGGAGAAAAAGCACCCCAAAATCTGTGCCCCAATTTCTCCCGAGTACGGCAATGCCTCACATGTGACCAAAAAATACCAGTTGGGTGCATGGCAGGACTCAGAAGGGAAGGAGTGATTTTTGGATTTTGCGGCTCAGATTCTGGTGGAATGAATGGTGGGTGCTATGTGGCATTAGCAAGACCCCCGAAGCACGGTGAAATGATGAACCTAATAATCCATAGATGTGTGATATATTTTAAAACACTCCTTTATACATAGGCCGGGTTTGTCGGGGCAAGTGTCACACTGGAAAATAGTTTGCTTTCTTATTCCCTTTTTATAGCAAACTTTGCACCTTTTTTGTGTCCTGCCCTTTTTTCCAGTGGAGGGGATTTCATCAGGAAAATGCTGCCCTGGTACAATACGGGGGCCAGTACTAGAAGTACTGGGGCCCTCTGCCTGCTGGTTCCCAAATATTAGGCCCTTTATGACTTCCTCTTGAAAGTGCATAAATGTCCCCCTCTGGCTGGTAGAACGGAATAGCACGTAAGCGTTATACAGTGCCATCTGGATGATATACACGGCCAGCTTCTTGTACCAGATTTTTGTTTTCCGCAGGGCACTGTACGGCTTCAGTACCTGATCTGAAAGATCCACTCCGCCCATGTACCTATTGTAATCCAGGATACAATTAGGTTTTGAGGTGTGGGTACTGGTACCTCGTACAGGGACGGAGGCGGTACTGTCTCCGTGAATTGTTGTCAGTATAAGGACATCCCTCTTGTCCTTATATTTGACCAACAACATATTTTCGGTGCATATTCCCCTGCTTTCACCCCTTCTCATTACTTGGGCAATGTGCGTTTTTGGGAGGCCTCTTTGGTTCTTGCGCACAGTACCGCAAGCTGCTGTACCTCTTGAACCAAGGGCCTTAAACAGGGGGATGCTGGTGTAAAAGTTATCCACATAGAGGTGATAACCTTTATCCAGGAAGGGGTGCACTAAATCCCAGACAATTTTTCCACTAACACCTACGAGGGAGGGGGGGCATTCTGGCGGTTCAATTCTTGAATCCTTCCCTTCATATACCCTAAACCTGTGGGTGTACCCTGAGGTGCTTTCACACAGCTTATACATTTTTATGCCATACCTTGCCCTCTTACTGGGAAGGTACTGGTGGAATTTAACCCTTCCTTTAAAATGTATAAGGGACTCATCTATGCAAATGAATTTATCTGGGATGTACATCTCTTCAAATTTGGCACTGAAGTGATCAATGACCGGCCTGACTTTGAATAGCCGGTCAAAGGTGGGATCATCTCTGGGTGGGCACTGTGCATTATCATTGTAATGCAAAAATTTAAGGATTAACTCAAAACGATTCCGGGTCATGGCCATACGGTAAAGTGGGGTGCTGTACAGAACATCTGTACTCCAATATTGCCTAATTTCTGGCTTTTTTACTATGCCCATATGAAACACCAGACCCCAAAACGTCATCATCTCTACTGCATCTACAGGGGTCCACCTAGCAAATGATGACGTGGGGTTTTGAGCAATAAACTGCTGGGCATATAAATTAGTTTGGTCCACCATTAAATTTATAAAATCATCAGAGAAAAATAATTTGAAAAAGTCAATTTCTCTGAGACCTGTTGAATCAAATTGGATTCCTGGGATGGCCAAAAACTCAGGAACCTGGGGCTCAAAATTGTCTGGTGGTGGGGTCCATACGAGATCAATTATTGGGGGGGGGGTCTCAGCTGCTCTACGGGGGCGTCTTTGAGGGGGTCCCTCATCACTAGAGGAGGAAGAGGAGCTTAAGATGAATCCTTCAAATTCCCCGCTTGCCTCACTGGCTGTGTCAGAGTCAGAGGCAAGCATGGCATATGCCTCCTCCGCTGAATACATTCTTCTGGATGACTGGGATGACATTTGGGATGACATTTGGGATGACATTTGGGATGCCATTTTTATTTTTGTGTTTCTGGTAGTGAAATGTTTCAACACGTGTATAGTGTAGGGGGGGTACAAACTTTATTTCAATGTAGTATGTAGTGTGTAGTGTGTATGTAGTGCAGAAAAAAAAAAAAAAGGCCAAAAATTGAGCACAGATGTTGGTCAGTAACGTCCGTCACTGAACAGCGCTCAAAGGCAACAGGAATTTGATCAAACAAATTTGATCAAAAAAAATTAAAAAAAGACCCCACAGCACCCTCAAAAAAAAAAAAAAAAGGTGATCAGTGATGCGACACTGATTACCAGTGAGGGGCAGCAGGTGCACAACCTTTGGTGCAACTGACAGTGCAACTGGCAGGTATATATAAAAAAAAACACCCTGCACCCCCAAAAAGTTGCTGATCAGCACAGATATACTGATCAGCACAAAAGGGGGGGTAGCAGACACAAAATATAGCACTCTCTATCACTCTCTGTCACTATCTCTCTCTATCTATCTCTCTCTATCTATCTCTCTATCTCTCACTATCTATCACTCTATGACACTGCAGCAGCAGCACTGACAGTTATATATATATAAAAAAAACCCTGCAGCCCCAAAAAGGGGGGGTAGCAGACACAAAATATAGCACTCTCTATCACTATCTCTCTATCTCTCTATCTCTCACTATCTATCACTATCTATCACTCTATGACACTGCAGCAGCAGCACTGACAGTTATATATATAAAAAAAACCCTGCAGCCCCAAAAAGGGGGGGTAGCAGACACAAAATATAGCACTCTCTATCACTATCTCTCTATCCCTCTATCTCTCACTATCTATCACTATCTATCACTCTATGACACTGCAGCAGCAGCACTGACAGTTATATATATAAAAAAAAACCCTGCAGCCCCAAAAAGGGGGGGTAGCAGACACAAAATATAGCACTCTCTATCACTATCTCTCTATCTCTCTATCTCTCACTATCTATCACTATCTATCACTCTATGACACTGCAGCAGCAGCACTGACAGTTATATATATATAAAAAAAAAACCTGCACCCCCAAAAAGGGGGGTAGCAGACACAAAATATAGCACTCTCTGTCACTATCTCTCTATCTCTCTCTATCTCTCTCTATCTCTCTCTCTATCTCTCTCTATCTCTCTATCACACTGCAGCAGCAGCAGGAAGTCACAAGAAGTCAGATCCAGGAAGCATCCAGCACGCTACAAGCAGTGATCAGGTGATCAGGTAAGGTATTTGCAAGGATCAGGTAAGTATTTGCAAGGATCAGGTCAGTATCACGGCAGATAGGCACGGTGACCGCTCTGCACGCAATTCCAGACCGGAATGGCGTCTGCAGCGCAGTCACCGTTAGTTTAAATGTCGCGCCTTGGCTGTGATTGGTCCGTGGGTCCCACGGACCAATCACAGCCTTGGGGGCAGGTGGGGTGAGGTGTCGTCGTCACCGATGACCCCCTCATGCCCCCTGACGCCCGGCGGTGATTGACACCTGTGTTACCGAGCGTCTGATTCGCTGGTAACACAGGAAAACGCTGTGAATGGCTGTTCACACTGAACAGCCAATCACAGCGATCGCCGACGGGGGGGGGGGCGGCATCGCAGCCCCCCCTGGGCATGCAGGGACTCTGTCACTCTAGACGCAGTGACAGTTTAAAGTCATGACGTACATTTATGCCATGTGTCGGGAAGTACATCCCGACCATGACGTAAATGTACGTCAAATGTCGGGAAGGGGTTAAAGCCTCCCGTGTTCCAGTTCCCAGCATCCTCCACTGGGCCACTGCTGCCACAGCCGGGAACACCAGAGACCCGAGCCCTGATACATGCAATATGACACAGTGCTATACAAGGCCAGCAACAGAAATCTTGGGGCCCGGTACACGGATATCTTGGAGGCCCCCACATATTCAGTATGGACATATGCACATTATGAAATACTGTAAATGGGATACAGTATAATACTGTATATGTTTCTGACAGCTATGTGACTTTTGGTAAGCATCACCACTATATACAGTATTCCCACAAGAGTGAGATGACTCATTATGTACTAGTTCACGCTAAGTCCCTTCATTATTATGAAACTTATACACATGAAACTGCGTAATGCCTTTTGCAAGCCTCTCCAACAGTCTATAGCAGTCACATAAATATATATACTGGTTTAAAAATGTCACTAGATGGATGACTCATGTATGACTACAGCTATCCGCATGCCAGAAACACCATACATACATTTACCGCTCAAGCAGTCTGTATTTTAAAATGCTATTATAAGAAGAGGCCGGCATAGATAATAAGACCCGCTACCCATGCATCATAGAAATGCCCCCTCTGTACGGATGCAGTCCTGCTAGTAGAATGACAACAGCCCTGCAGACCATGCAGCCATCAACAGGACTGTTACTGTGTCCCATGCTGCATGCAATGCCATCATCTGGATGTCACGGCCCGGCCGCAGCGCTTACAGGTCCGGACTGTTCGGCGAGGGTTGCAGTGCTTCCTCCCGGCGGTCCGGCGGGCCTGGGTCTCATGCTGCTGGCGGCCGCAGCACTTCCTCCCTGCTCCCATGTGTCAGGCGCGCCGGCGTGCACTTTTGTGTTTATCTCTTTTTTAGGCTTAATACATCTGCCACATAGCCTTGTTTGGCATTCCATTCTGCACCAAGCTCAGAGGCTTTTTCTCAAAATACTGTATGCATTTGATTTGCATCACTAATGTCACAAAAGTAGAATGTAAGGGTACACTGATCACTGGCACTGTAATTTCATATATTATTGTGTGTGACTAAAGGCCTGATATTGGACTGGATGTACTATTACAAAAGGGGATAAAAACACTCTGTTTTCAGGGTATTACAGCATTTTCATTATGTACTGTGACCTGGATGCTGGGTCTCATATGCTGAGGGTTTATAGGGCAAAATCTGGCATTACCCTATAACAGATAATGGCCCTGATTTTAGCGGGGCCGGGCCCACCAGCTTTGGTGAAGTCGGTGGTCTCCTTTAATGATGGCGGTAGCCAGGCCTGCCCCATTTGGTGATGTTAGTGGCCGGGCTTGCCCCCTTTGATGAAGTCTGCGGCCCGGTGTGCCCCCTTTATGCTGGCCGCATGCAACACCGCCCTGCCCTGCCCAGTTCCTAGAAGGAACACTATCAGCACTGTACAAGAATCCTATTGGATCCCTTTCAGCACTTCCACAGCTGCTGCATCACTCTGTGCATGTACATAGGGACTCCAGGGTCACACACCTAGTAGTCTAAGGACTGATGGCCATTGCAAAGCATCACCACGATGGATGGCGGGATATACCATAAGAGGTTGATACATTGCGCACCTAGAGTTGTATGCAGTGGATGTGCAGCAATATGTGTATGACTCAGACAATTCCTAATGTATGAATATGTTTAAACTTCATGAAAGCATTTTTTAAAGACTTAGAGCAAGATGTATCAAGATTCAAAAGTGATAAATTGGAGAGTGATAAACAGCCTGTCACGGCTCGGCCACTGGCGGGCGGGGGTCGTGGCCACTCACCACGCCACTCCTGGCATCTGCTGGGGGTCTGGCCAGGGGTGTCTGGCAGGCGGCGGGAGTCAGCAGCTTCTCTGGGGTTTGGCGGTGCCCGTGCTGCGGGGATAGTTTCGGTAGCTGGGCGCCACCATCTTGATGATGTCAGCTGATGACAGGGGGCCTCTTATGCCCTCTGTCAATTAGCCTGACCTATCCCAGTGCTACTGGGCTCACAATTCCCACCAGCTGCTGAGTGCCTGTGCTGGTGCAACTTCTAAGTTGCATGCACTTAGCACTGAGCCACTATCAAAAGCTGTAAAGCACTCCAGTGTTCCTGATAAAACCCTGTTAATTTCTTTGTACCCATGACCCTTTTCCTGCCTACTCAGAGTCCCCGTCACCAAGCCTGGTTCCTGAGTACTCCGTTACCCTTGGTTCCGTCCTCCCTGAAGCCAGTTAGGCTATCCTGTCTTCATTATTTCACGTCCAAGTTACCTGCGCCAAGTCGGCATCCTGAGTTATCCTGCTTTCAGTTCTCATTATTAAAGCCAAATCGGCCCTTTTAAGTTCCAGTTTGCTCCTGAAGTCAGGGCCGGTGCAAGGGTTCTTAGCACCCTAGGCAAAACCTCTGCCAACTGCCCCCCCCCCCTTACCCCTTCGGAAAACTTAAACACACATATATATATATACACATATATATATATATATATATACACATATACATAATATATATATATATACACACACACATATATATATATATATATATATATATATATATACTGTATATATACAGACACAGCCATGTAATGCACATATGCATTATAACCCCCTCCCCCAGGCAGCCACTACTGCAGGTACCAGACACCTCATCAAAGAGCAGCTTACTATGGCCCTTATTCTGGTTCGTGCGGTACGGCCCGCGTGCGGCCGTACCGCCGATGTTTTCCGTCTGCACATGCGCAGAGGTCAATCTGCGCATGTGCAGGCGAATTCGCCGCACATAACGTTAGTACGCCGCAAAGGGGGCGTATAGGGGCGTGAGGGGCTTCATGCCCTCATTTCCCTATGTATACGCCCCGCGTTTCATGGGCGTTCCCATGCAAACGCGGGGCGTACGCATGGTAATGAGGCCATGACGCAACTCATGGGGGCGGAAAGCTGACGTCGCCGGATGTCAGCTTTCAGCCCCCATACAAGCTACCACACGGACGATTGTCCGTGTGGTCTCAGCTTGCGGGAGCTGCCGCGGCGTGCGGACCTGCCTTCGATGGTCGACGACCATCGAATGCAGGGGGCAGCTCCCACCATGGTGGAGGCGTACGCCTCCACCATTTTCATGCGGATCGGCAGCCGTCCGTGTACGGACGGCCGTGCCGATCCGTCTTGTAGGCGGGGATTCGTCTGGTGCGGTCGGAGCCGCATATGCGGCTCGACCGCACCAACCAGAATAAGGGCCTATGTGTGGGGGGATACTGCTTAGCTTGATGAGATGCCACTTCTGCCGGCAAGGAGGCACCGCTATTGGTTCTGCGGGGAGCCTCCACAGTGCCAATGTTGTTGGACACTGCTGGCTGTAATGAGAGGCGGGGGCGGTCGGTGTGGTGAGGGAAGGCTGTTGTCTGACGTGGGAGTGCTGTTACAGAGCTGCGGGTCTTCCCTCCTGCCTTCCACTTTTTTTAATGCTGGTGAGAGAAAAGAGGCTGGATGGGACCTGCGGCGCAGCTACATTTAAATGATAAATAAGGAGCGCCCTCTAGTGGCCAGCGCCCTAGGCAGCTGCCTAAAGCTGCCTAGTGGTAGCTCCGGCCCTGCCTGAAGTTATCCGCCCAGGTGGCCATTTCTGTTCTCCCGTCTCCTGCCTCCAGTTCCGGTGTCTCGACCTACATCCAGTCCCATTCTTCTGTGAGTGCTTGTGGCAAAGGGTCGCGACCTGCTGTCCGGACGCAGCAAAGTCCAAACTCCCTTGCGGGGGTCCCTGGCAAAAACTGTCGGGCAGTTAGAATTCGCTCCTTTGCCAAGGAGTCCAGCCAAAACTCACAGTCGGTGTGTATATGTGTAGGTCTTACATAATGGTCAAGCTACAAGCAACCAGCGCTATTTTTCTGGCGGAACGCTCCGGAACGCCGTTCCTGAAGTTCTGTTAAAAAATTACCTCACCAGGAACGGCGTTCCGGAAGTTCTAATCAGTGCAGCACAACCTTCTCTCTCTGCCTCCGCGGCGGCCGGGTGAATGGACTTCCGGCGACCAGCCCCTTGGCCTCCGACTCCATGGATGCACACACATGACGTCAGTGTGCAGTGTGCATCCATGGTGACTCCCGCCTGCGGCGCATCCATGGTGACTCCCGCCGCACAACTGAGACACGCTATCCCGCCCGCCTGTCGGCCTGACATGGGACGCACACTGTTCTGCCTGCCTGCCTGACCAAGGAAGCGCACTCTCCCTCCCTCCTGTCTGACCTGGGATGCGCACTCTTCCTCCGCCTGCCTCAGCCTACATCTTTCACTGGATTCTGATCCCTGCAATTGTCTAGTACAGTAGAGAAAGTTAAACCATTATAATTCAATTTTATCTCACTGCTGTCTGTTGCTGTCTGAAATATCTGAGTGTGGCATATGTATAATGGGCATCATGGTGTGTGAGCCTTATGTATAATGGGCATCATGGTGTGTGGGCCTTATGTATAATGGGCATCATGGTGTGTGGCATATGTATAATGGGCATCATGGTGTGTGGCATATGTATAATGGGCATCACGGTGTGTGGCCGATATCTCCCTGTGATGATGAGGCTTGGAACTCACCCCACTGATTGACCGGCTGCATTAGCTGTGTACATGGGTCACGGGCCCATATCACGCGACCGCTTCCGCCCCACGTGTTCATTGTCTGTCATTATAATTGGACCTCGCTCTAAATGTGTGTGCAACTATGGTAACTAGCCTATCTACGGAACAACAGTTTAGTATAATCTGACCAATGATATCGCATTGACCTTTGAATCCCCTGATAATAAAGTCACAGATTGCATTATTTTGTTTTTTTTATGAACGTTTTATAGATACATATTGCCTCCTTGTTCATCTATATATCTCTCCTCCCTTTTTTAATATAACGTTTGAAACTGTTACTGTGATTGAATCAGCACAGGTGCACCCAGTCTCTCATTATAAGAGATGTATATAAACCCTCAACAAATGCCTAACAATATCCTTTGATAAAGCTGCACTTGGCTGCAGCGAAACGCATCAGCCACCAGTGCACCAGCCACCTACCTGCTACCGAACTGCCAAACCGGATCCAGACCAGCTGCCACCGGAGTGCTTTCCATCTTTTTACCGCTTTTATGGAACTTTGGGGAAACTCCCTCACTGCCATTTGATGGACTCTGCTGACATGCAATCCTAAATGGAATAATCCACATTTGGACTACCTTTGCGGTAAGTATATCTACACCTCCACAATACTAAGGAGACTTTGTTGCTTTTCCGGAGAATTAGGCGGTATACTAGGAATGAACCCCTGATTGTTGGCAGCCAATCATTTGAGGTGCTGGTGCATATGTTTATTTTAATTTGTATGTGCACTATATGTCTTTATTAAGTTTGTAAATTGTATTATTGTTCAGCGCTACTATTTTTGTGTATTTTCATTTTTCAAACTCAGCCTGCAACATAGCAATAGTGCTTATACTGGTGATATATATATTTTGTTCCTGCCTGTTGATAGTGGACAGCAATGGGCTTTTGTGCCATGAGCATACATGACAGCCATCTTGTTAAATGGATCTCTTAATACTTCTTTGATATTCCCTTAATTAATAAAAACCTTAAAGCAATTTTACCTATTGAATTGTAACTTTTTCATTTTGTAATAGCTGTTTTTATAATAGTTTACCTTGTACACATTAAACTAATGTACCTTTTATTTTGTTAAATACAAATTAGATTGATTCCAAGTAAATCACTTTGAGAAATGTTGAAACACATTTAATAGACAAACACGCTATGAAAGTTAAATCTCATGGATATTTATAATCCACATTTAAAGTTAGATTTCAAATCACACAGAAAATAGCAATATTTATTCATTCATTTCAAGTGCGCATAAAATATGCGACCTAATTAAAAAATGTAAAAAAGCATAATCTCAGTAGAAACTCACAATATTTCATTCTGTATAAAATGTGGAAGGTATTACTGCTATTAGTATTATACAAAAAGTTTCCTACGAGTCTCTAAATCACTAACTTTCGCTATGCTCGGTGCAGATGATGTAGCCCCTCACTCTGGGGAAAGTAATATGTAAAGCAGTAAAATGTGAATTTATTAAGAATCATGTTTGCCCGAGATTGAATTCTCAAGCATCTTTGTCGAATTATTCAAACACTGATATTTACTAAAAGCAAAAATTTTGCAAGGATACAATTCTCACAAAAATGATTAACAATGATCAATCATGCATTACACATGTTACACTGGTGCAAACCCTGGAGTAGTCAGCCTGTGCCGGCATATTGGGGGCCCACACCCCAGACCCATACCCAGTGTTAGGGACCCCCAGTGACAGAGATGCCTTGACGTACGGCCTGGGGGCTTAGCCCTATATCTGCAGATATATGCAACCAAGATCTCTGTATTATCTGATTATTATATGTATATTTCTCATTCAGTGTGCAATTGGGATACAAACTGTTTTTTTTTCCTAACCAGATTTACCCCTCCCTGTTGGCACCTGAATGATATTACCTCTGATTGAGCAGCTTGCCAATAAAAGTGTTGTGCAGTTGAGAGAGGCATAGATGGGTCAGCATTAGGAGGGATTGCTGACACCTGAGTGCCATTGGAGAAGCCAGGGGTATCTCCAGGTAAGCTGGCTCTCAGATGTTGTAAGCCATTATCATGTGGCCTTACACTGGGCTATTAGGCCCAAAAATTTGTTATTGTGCATGGGATGGGTTTGGGAGTGTGATTCCCTCTTTGTTGGTATGGCTGGTCTGCTCCAGGGTAGCACACCCTAACACTTTATTAACATTTATGTTTTTCCCTATCACATTGTATGTATTATTTTAACCACACCTTCACCTCCTTACATAGCACTTATGTGCTTCTTATTTAACACCTACTAATTTTCATTTGTGTGCTGCCCTGGAGTAGTCAGCCTGTGCCGGCATATTGGGGGCCCACACCCCAGACCCATACCCAGTGTTAGGGACCCCCAGTGACAGAGATGCCTTGACGTACGGCCTGGGGGCTTAGCCCTATATCTGCAGATATATGCAACCAAGATCTCTGTATTATCTGATTATTATATGCATATTTCTCATTCAGTGTGCAATTGGGATACAAACTGTTTTTTTTTCCTAACCAGATTTACCCCTCCCTGTTGGCACCTGAATGATATTACCTCTGATTGAGCAGTTTGCCAATAAAAGTGTTGTGCAGTTGAGAGAGGCATAGATGGGTCAGCATTAGGAGGGATTGCTGACACCTGAGTGCCATTGGAGAAGCCAGGGGTATCTCCAGGTAAGCTGGCTCTCAGATGTTGTAAGCCATTATCATGTGGCCTTACACTGGGCTATTAGGCCCAAAAATTTGTTATTGTGCATGGGATGGGTTTGGGAGTGTGATTCCCTCTTTGATGGTATGGCTGGTCTGCTCCAGGGTAGCACACCCTAACACTTTATTAACATTTATGTTTTTCCCTATCACATTGTATGTATTATTTTAACCACACCTTCACCTCCTTACATAGCACTTATGTGCTTCTTATTTAACACCTACTAATTTTCATTTGTGTGCTGCCCTGGAGTAGTCAGCCTGTGCCGGCATATTGGGGGCCCACACCCCAGACCCATACCCAGTGTTAGGGACCCCCAGTGACAGAGATGCCTTGACGTACGGCCTGGGGGCTTAGCCCTATATCTGCAGATATATGCAACCAAGATCTCTGTATTATCTGATTATTATATGTATATTTCTCATTCAGTGTGCAATTGAGATACAAACTGTTTTTTTTTCCTAACCAGATTTACCCCTCCCTGTTGGCACCTGAATGATATTACCTCTGATTGAGCAGCTTGCCAATAAAAGTGTTGTGCAGTTGAGAGAGGCATAGATGGGTCAGCATTAGGAGGGATTGCTGACACCTGAGTGCCATTGGAGAAGCCAGGGGTATCTCCAGGTAAGCTGGCTCTCAGATGTTGTAAGCCATTATCATGTGGCCTTACACTGGGCTATTAGGCCCAAAAATTTGTTATTGTGCATGGGATGGGTTTGGGAGTGTGATTCCCTCTTTGTTGGTATGGCTGGTCTGCTCCAGAGTAACACACCCTAACACTTTATTAACATTTATGTTTTTCCCTATCACATTGTATGTATTATTTTAACCACACCTTCACCTCCTTACATAGCACTTATGTGCTTCTTATTTAACACCTACTAATTTTCATTTGTGTGCTGCCCTGGAGTAGTCAGCCTGTGCCGGCATATTGGGGGCCCACACCCCAGACCCATACCCAGTGTTAGGGACCCCCAGTGACAGAGATGCCTTGACGTACGGCCTGGGGGCTTAGCCCTATATCTGCAGATATATGCAACCAAGATCTCTGTATTATCTGATTATTATATGTATATTTCTCATTCAGTGTGCAATTGGGATACAAACTGTTTTTTTTTCCTAACCAGATTTACCCCTCCCTGTTGGCACCTGAATGATATTACCTCTGATTGAGCAGCTTGCCAATAAAAGTGTTGTGCAGTTGAGAGAGGCATAGATGGGTCAGCATTAGGAGGGATTGCTGACACCTGAGTGCCATTGGAGAAGCCAGGGGTATCTCCAGGTAAGCTGGCTCTCAGATGTTGTAAGCCATTATCATGTGGCCTTACACTGGGCTATTAGGCCCAAAAATTTGTTATTGTGCATGGGATGGGTTTGGGAGTGTGATTCCCTCTTTGTTGGTATGGCTGGTCTGCTCCAGGGTAGGACACCCTGACACTTTATTAACATTTATGTTTTTCCCTATCACATTGTATGTATTATTTTAACCACACCTTCACCTCCTTACATAGCACTTATGTGCTTCTTATTTAACACCTACTAATTTTCATTTGTGTGCTGCCCTGGAGTAGTCAGCCTGTGCCGGCATATTGGGGGCCCACACCCCAGACCCATACCCAGTATTAGGGACCCCCAGTGACAGAGATGCCTTGACGTACGGCCTGGGGGCTTAGCCCTATATCTGCAGATATATGCAACCAAGATCTCTGTATTATCTGATTATTATATGTATATTTCTCATTCAGTGTGCAATTGGGATACAAACTGTTTTTTTTTTCCTAACCAGATTTACCCCTCCCTGTTGGCACCTGAATGATATTACCTCTGATTGAGCAGCTTGCCAATAAAAGTGTTGTGCAAACAGTATAGCCAAGTATTGTACCGCTATCTAGCATTTAACAATCCACATTCACAGGCAGAAATAGTGCTGTCATTTTATCTTAAAATTCTATAACACAGGTTGACAGGTGGATATTTATACCCAAGTCAGCCAATCCAACAGGGAAGGTAATTACTTGCAGAGTTAACACCTACCTGTCCAATTAAACCTCTTATACATTTTTATTTTTACAATGTTACTCGCAGTAAACAACAAAAGTAAACACATAATTAGTTATAAATAAAAAAGGAAAGTACTGATATATAAAATATTTTATGAAAAATATACTTATACAAAACAGGAAGTTTAAGAGCTACACTTTTAAAACCAAGTCCAGCAAATAAGCCTACAGTATGTTACAGGCAATAATACACAAGGGGGGTTATTCTGTTTGGTACGGTGAAATGTACGTACAGTCCGTCACACCGTGCGTTTTCCGTACGCTCATGGTGAGAGTAAGTCCGCCCACAGAACAGCTGCACATGGACGGTCACAGACACCGACAATGGGGAGCGTACGCCACCATGCATGGACAGATCTCCCTCTTAGCCACCAATACCTGGCGTACATCAGAGCGTATGCCACAGTGCACGGACGGATCTTGTCTGTTTTCCCACCGACAGGGGTGGATTGGGAATTAAAACCAGCCCGGGAAATATCTTGAAGCATCCCTAGAGGGGGGAGGGGGGGGGGGGGTGTTGTTGCGCGTCGGCGCGCTCAGGTTTTTTTTGGGGGGTGGGTGGTCTATCAATATGGGGGTGTGGTCTATTTCAACAATGCTAAGCCCAATTTTTTGCCGGCGGAAGGCTGGTGGGAGGTAATAGCCGTGGTGAGTGGCTGTGCCTCTTTGGACACAGTCTCCAGACGGGTTTCTGCGCATGTGCAAACGTATGGTGTGTGCACCCACGGCGAACTTTCAGTTCGCTGGGTACACGCACCCATGGCGGCGTGCGGGGGGCTGAGATGGGCGGGGGGTGCCGGGCTGCCCCATTGCCATATGGGAACGCCCAGCGTTCCATGGGCGTTCCCATGAGAACCGCCACTGTACACACACACTTAACGAGGGCACAAAAAACTTCAAACAATTTGTATTCATTAAATATAGATCACTTGAACACATAAAAAAATAAAAATAATGCCAGTCATCTTACAGCTCCTCTTTGGCGAGTCTGCACGCTGCCACTTCCATGTTATAGCCTAGGCAGTCGGCACTCACTCCTCAGCCTTCCAACGTTGCAGGCAGCCTTGTAGTGGGCGGGTGCGCGGTGACGTCACCCGCACACCCGCGATCGCGATGCGGCTACCTCTGCATAACAGCTGCGGGAGGAGCTGCGGGAGGAGCTGCGTGCGGCCGCGCATGCGCAGCAGCCCTCCCGCAGCCATCTTGACTGTGGTGTGGAACAACTCGAGGCCGGCTGCGGCCATCTTTAAACAGGGCAAAATACACAGAGATGCTGCGGCCGGCCCGGTTAAGGCGGGAGGGCGGCCCTTTACACTAAAAAATATGCCCACACCAGTTGCTGACAGTAGGGACGCTGCATAATGCGCACACAAGTTGCCTACAGTAGGGTCGCTGCATAATGCCCACACCAGTTGCCTACAGTAGGGACGCTGCATAATGCCCACACCAGTTGCCTACAGTAGGGACGCTGCATAATGCCCACACCAGTTGCCGACAGTAGGGACACTGCATAATGCCCACACCAGTTGCCGACAGTCGTCAAACTGCATAATGCCCGCACCAGTAGTAGTGCTGTGTAATGCCAGCACCACCACTTTATTTACCTTAAAAGCTGGCTGGCAGGCTTGCTGGCAGTGGATCTACTTCTCCTTTCTTTCATTAATTATGCTCCCGTGTAGCTCCGCCCCTTCCACTCGCATAGCCCCGCCCCTTCCACTCGTGAAGCTCCGCCCCCTTTCCACAATGTGCTGTCATGACTGATGAGTGATGACATTGCAGGGGTTTGGGAGACAGGCGGGAGCTCGGCTCTGTGCTGCCGGCGCTGCTGTCTCTAATGCAGTCAGTGTGACTGTGTGACAGTGAACTGGCAGCTGGCAGCAGTAATGTACAGCTGGGAAAGCGCCTCTCATGGCCAGCCGCTCCCTGCACTCATAGCTTCCTCACACCGGGCCGGTGACACTGCAGAGAGAGACAGGACCGCGGGAGCAGCTGCATGCTGCCGAACATGCGCACCAGCCCTCCCGCGGACATGTTTACTACAGTTGCAGCCATATTTGTTTGGGGCAAAGTCCGCAGCCCAGCCTTGGAGGTGAGCAGCCCCTTTATGACTTTTATGGGCCGGCCCAGTTTCCCGGCAGGCCAATCTGCCCCTACCCACCGACACCTTCCGTATATCTGAGTGTACGCCACATGCAAACATGTTCTAATATTGTTCAAAATAAGACTTTAGAGTGTGATAGGCAGATGTTGGGATCCTGTGTTAGAGATATGTGATTGCAATAATGTGCTTGGTGGCATCTTACATACAAAGTGTGCTACATAAAGTTCATAGCAGATATGAAAGTGCATAACGTATGTTCTTGGGGAAAAAAATACAGATTGTGTGCAAAATAGTGGCCATGGCCTTAGGACATTGCTCCACCATTGCAAGTAGAAATTGAGTCCAAAAACATCATTGTTGCTCTTAGACGTGATTTATGTGTATTTTTCATAAATAAAAACTGGCATGTTTGTGTTACAGTTAAAAAGTTGACACATGTCGACTCCTGTGAATTGAGTGTCCTGCTTTTTAAAGGAGAAAAAAACACTTTCTGAATGGGGGTAGATGGTTATAAAATAACTAACTAAAATAACATATATAACCAGGTATTAGAATGAATATTACCTACAACCTTTACATGTAGAGAAGTGTAGAAAGATACGCTTCCAATGTGTTTGAGGGCTGTGTGTGGCTTGCAGGTAGTGAAATAATGGTTTTCACTTAATAGCCTGCAGCATTATTTCATTCAGGTGTATGTGTTCGACTAGTAATCAGCGTTAATTAGCAGACCCAGGCATCCGCTTTCATGCGGTATCTCTAGGGGTGGTCATGAGCAATCTTTGGGCCCAAATGCACGGTGCATTCGCCGTTCGAGGCGGTTGTGGCACCATGCATTTTGTGCGCACACCCCCATGTACGCCCATGTTTACGCCCAGTGTTCCTCATTATTCCGGCCGCTGCCATAAAAACGCCCACATGCCGCCCACAATGACCGTGTACTTGCGGACAGGTTTTTTCGCACGGAGAGACCCGTCCGTGTGAGGTCACCGCACATGCGCATTGCGAAAGATACGCATGCGCAGATGAAAAAAAAGCCAGATTCCCTCGTATACGGTCCCACCGTACCAAACAGAATAACCCACAAAGTTCCAGATTCCAAGATTTCTTGGTACGAGCAACCCCTGACTTATTCATATATACTGTGGTTGTGTAAATTAATAAAAACTTATTTTTTGCACTATGGAGTGCCCCTCTCTTCTTTTATTTTAACATGAAAATACAGTATACTTATTGATTTAAATCTACTGTTTCAGGTAGATCATCAGGAAAATATCTCATTCTAAAAAATCCTGCAAGCTTCAAGTTGGCATACCAGAAAATAACCTTCTCCTCCTCTGTCTGTGTTTATACTATTAATAACAGCTGGCACCTCCCCAGATTGGAAAAAGAACAAAATGAACCTGTGTGGTTCTAAGCAGCGCTGAAGTAAAAATAGAAATGTAAACTGTTGGTTAAAGTAGAATAGTCAATGTCTAAAACAATTGGATGATCTTTACAAAAGCTGTTTAATATATTTTAAAACATACATATAGTTAAACACAAATAAAAGTAGAATGACACCTTATTAAGCACTGCACACAGAAGGGGAAATTTACTAAAGGAAATTTGTAAAAAATAGGTGTATTTGTATCCAGAAATACACTTATTTTTGTTATTTACTATCCCCAAAATACGGCAATTCGTATTCGTATTGATAGCACATCAATACGACTACGAATTGCCGTATTTTCAGGATAGTAA
Source organism: Crinia signifera (assembly GCF_055691185.1). Lineage (NCBI taxonomy): Eukaryota > Metazoa > Chordata > Amphibia > Anura > Myobatrachidae > Crinia > Crinia signifera. The sequence continues at coordinate 85,653,174 of NC_139217.1, forward strand.
ATGTCAAAAATGAGTGTGAAGCAAGAATACACTGGTTCTTTTCCTATATTGCCCTAGGGGTGAGACAATGAAAATGCATACCTCCCAACAGTCCTGATTTTAGCAGGACAGTCCCGATTATTAGGGCCTATCCCACCCGCGGACGGCAGTGTCCCGCGGTGAGGGGGGCTGTTGGGAGTCCCCCCTGTCGGCTGCTAAGCAGCGGGGAATAAACGCTGTGAGCATGCGCACAGCATCTATTCCTGCAGCCAGGGGGCTGGGGGCATGGCTAGAGGCTCAAAGAGCCTCTGGGTCATGCCCCCATAGCGTCAAAATGGGGGTGTGACCTCGCGGGAGAGCTGCGAGTATAGACCACGCCCCCGAAATTAGGCCACACCCCCGAAAATTTCGGCGCGCATCAGCTATGTCCCGGGTCCACCACCGTGAAAGTTGGGAGGCATGAAAATGTCAGGAAATAAATGGTGTTTGATATTTACCACTCCGTTTTGTAGAGAACTTTCCACTTCATTATGAGTCCTCCGATTAGCAGGCAAGTTGATTATTTGGGGGACGTAGCAGTTCCCTGATGTGCCGTAGGAGGTATTTGTATCCAATTGGGTGTATGAGTCCTCACTGGAGATGTGACCAGATGACAGTTGGATATTGTCTGGTGGTCACTGGAGGTGACTTTGAGTTATTCTCCCCAAAATGGATGCTGGTGTGGAGGAACAATTCCCAAGGACAGCAGTGGTCGTGGAGGGTTCTTGTATAGATAGGGCTGGTTCAGACTCCTCAAATTGTGTGCTCTTAGAGCTTGTGCAGGTAGCGGGTTGGATGTGATGTTTGGTAAACGTCAGGGGTTTCTACATGCAAAACATTAATGCTGATTCAGACAATTATCATATCATGATTTGATATTCTAGAATAGAGCAGTGCTGTAATATCATGATGTCCAGCCAAGGATGCCTTAAATAAAATAAGACCCCATTACTATAGAGGGCAGGGCCAAACACATATGAAAATGTGGCCATACAGTACTCCACTGTGATAATTGGTATGCTTCTGAAGGAGTGTGGTGAAACCCTATAGGGTATGTAGTGTGGACTCTGGTAGGCCCAGGCTTTATGCAAGACACATAAAACTCAATCTCTACGAACCCCTTTACAAATGATCATCTTATATAGAGGACAATAAGCACTAAGTATTTTCTATTGGAGTGGAAGGCCTAATTAAGCAACAAAAGATTGAAAAGTGCTTATTAAAACTTAAATATTATTCTGATTCACCTTAAAATGACACTATCACTGCTACTCTAAGGGGCCGGTTTAGGATCACTCAGTGACGCCAGCCCCGATAGTCGCGTGGGCACCAAACGGTTTCAGCAAGTTACAGAATCGCCGGGCCATTTGTTGCAGGGAGGGAGGGCCGGAAACAGCGCTGGAGCAGGGGGACACCCAGCATTTTATGGGCATTCCCCTGGGAATGCGGGTGGGTCATTGCCTGCTGGGGACAGGTGGCTGAGGTCATATGGCATCAGCACCGCCCCCTCTTTGGCGGACACCGAGGAAAATAGAAGTCAGTTCAGAGTTTTATTTCCTGGTAGGTGACCATCAAATGACTTCTCCTGCTACTGGCTGCATGCGAGGGGATGCATTCTCTTCGGTGGCGGGGTGCGGCGGGCGTGCAGCTTAAGAGACTCACTAAGCGGTGAATGACTGCTGCTTAGCGAGCCTTACTGAATCCGCCCTAAAGCGCTAATGCAATCAATAAAACATTCTTTCTAATACTGAGGTTACTGATAATGTCATTTGAGCCGAGCCCCATTCAAACAAAGGTACAAATGGAGCGCCTGTCAGCCAGCCTTTAGAATGGACAGATCTCCAGAGCTGGCGTAGGCTGGTGGACAGGAGCTCCATCTGTCAGCACTGCAGCGGGAGTGGATTCCCTGGTCATCTCTGCATCAGGGAGACGGATAGGGTGAGCAGGGGCTGCGGTGGCGCTACGGGGAAGACGGGGGAGCAGTGGGGAGCTGGTGGAGGGCGACGGCAGGCTCCGAAAGAAGGGGGCATGCAAGAATTCCATGCACGAGTGCCCCCTTCTGTCGGATGGCGCACAGCGGCAGTTGGCGATTCTATCACCAGGTGCAGCTCCATTGAGAACTGCTTCATCTGTAAGTATCACTATTTCCTTTACCAAATGTAATAAAATAAAACATTTATTATGTGATTTTGTATATTTTGTATATGTGATATAGTTTACATTTATTTTGTTGTACGCACTGTCACTTTATTGGCATCTTACTTTATGCCCTTAGGTGAATCCTGGTCCAGGGAATCCATGCGTGTCAGCAACGCGGAAGTGAGGGAAGCTCCGGCTGCTGGCGTGCGTTCCAGAGGGAGACGCGCCTAGTGATGACGTCACCAGGAAGCACGCTGAGCCGCGGGAGTGCTCTGACTACACGCCGCAGACTCCGTGGTAACACCTGGTCCAGGTACCGGAGCAAGTACAGCTTATACTTTTGGTGGAGTGCCGGATTTCTTCCTTTGCTATATATATATATATAGCAAAGGAGTGCCATATCATCTTACGCTGCTGTCTATATATATATATATATATGTCTAGTCTAGTGTCTCTGAGTCTCCGAAACACTGCCATCTGCTGGCAAAGAGTGAAACTACGGGGGAAATTTACTAATATGAAAAACCTAGTTTTTTGTATTAGTATTTTCCCTATGACTGCATACGACTGTTTCAGTCGTATGCAAAGTCGTGTTCCGGAGGGGAATGTACAAAGCAGTCAGATACGACTGCTTTGTAACCCTCCGATGGTGTAACCATTCGTATTAGCTGGCCGTATATACGGCCGCTAATACGAATTAGTGTAGGCAGTCTGCACGGATCAGTCAGATCCGTGCAGGCTGCAAGGTGTAAAAAAAAATAGAAAATAAAATAAAAAAAATAAAAAAAAACGGCGTGGGGTCCCCCCCACAGCTGTAACCAGCACCAGGCTGAAAGAGCCGGGGCCGGTAATTAAAAATCAGGGAACCCGACAAATAGGGGTTCCCCGATTTTTAACAACCAGCCCAGGCTCCAGGTCCGGGGCTGGTTCCCAAAATACGGGGGACAAAATTACTAGGGGTCCCCCGTATTTTAAGAACCAGCCCCAGGCCAAACCAGCCAGCAGGGTAATGCCACAGCCGTGGGGAGACTTTTTATACAAGTCCCCCCGGCCAAAGCATTAACCCTCTGACCAGTCAGCCTGGCCAGGGGCCCTGGGGGAGTGGGGACCCCCCCAATAAAGCCCCACCCCCCTCCAGGACTTACCAGGTCAGGCTGAAGCCTGGTGCTGTCCCCGGTGACCCTGGGCTGTGGTCACCGGGCTGCTCTTGGTGTAAAAAAAAAGATGAATAAACTATTGTTTTAAACTGTGGAACTATGAGTCCCAGCAAGCCTCCCCTGCAAGCTGGGACTTGGAGAACCACAAGTCCCAGCCTGCGGGGCATTAAAGGGTCCGCTGGGTCATGTAGTTCCACAGTAAAAAAAATAGTTAAATAAATACACACTGACACCTGAAAAATAAAAGTTTAATACATACATTACACACACACACACACTGATACTTACCTATCCGTAGGTAGGTCCCAGAGTCTTGATCGGGTGCCTTGTCCTGGTTCCGGATCATGTCGTCATTTTTCACCATGTCGATCCTTATGTCGGCGTCGGCGTCAGGTCCGAGTCCGAAGAAATCCATGGTGGACGACCTGGGGAAGGAAATCCAACTCACCCAGGTCCTTCATGGAAGTTCTTCTGGCTTGGTCCGACATAGTCCAGGGCTTCTTCCTTCTTCTTCCATCTTCTTGCTTCTTTTTCAAGCTGCCGGCGACTCCAGCAGCTCCCCGACTGTCAGAGCCGCAGAGATCCTTCCTCCTCGGCGTCTGTACTAAGAATGACTTCTGGCCAATCAGAAGCCGCCTAGCGGCCAATCAGGAGCCAGGAAAGTCGGCTTCTGATTGGCCAGAATTCATTCTTAGTACAGACGCCAAGGAGGATCTCTGCCGGGGACATAAGCTCCCCGGCATCCCCCACGATTCTACCAACGGAGGGTGAGATACTAAACCTGCTATTAGTGCCGCATTTAGGGCACCACTCTACCAATTCTACTAACTCTGCTTAAAGCTGTTTAACCGCTGACTGACTGTGCTACTGGCTAACTTGCCATAACCTCTCCCCCCCCCCCCCCCGTCACTACTAACCCTAATAAGTGACTGCAACTAACCACATTTCCGGAGCTCCTATCTACCCCTATTTTGCAAACGTGATCTACAGTATGGCCATTTAGGTATTCTAATTGTTTATTGTATCGTGTAACTTTTTTTAATTGTTATTATTAATTGTCTGTATAACCGATTTTACTTTTTATTTACATAAAATTGATATATTCATTGCGGTGTGTCCAGTGTTATTCTGTCCAGTGGTATTCACACTAATTAGTCTATCTAGCAGCGCAGGGTGGTTTAAAAACCCAACCCCATTGTGTGTAATGTATGTATTAAACTTTTATTTTTCAGGTGTCAGTGTGTATTTATTTAACTATTTTTTTTTACTGTGGAACTACAAGACCCAGCGGGCCCTTTAATGCCCCGCAGGCTGGGACTTGTGGTTCTCCAAGTCCCAGCTTGCAGGGGAGGCTTGCTGGGACTCATAGTTCCACAGTTTAAAACAATAGTTTATTCATCTTTTTTTTTACACCAAGATCAGCCCGGTGACCACAGCCCAGGGTCACCGGGGACAGCACCAGGCTTCAGCCTGGTCAGGTAAGTCCTGGAGGGGGGGTCCCCTCTCCCCCCAGAGCCCCTGGCCAGGCTGACTGGTCAGAGGGTTAATGCTTTGGCCGGGGGGGACTTGTATAAAAAGTCTCCCCCCGACTGTGGCATTACCCTGCTGGCTGGTTTGGCCTGGGGCTGGTTCTTAAAATACGGGGGACCCCTAGTAATTTTGTCCCCCGTATTTTGGGAACCAGCCCCGGACCTAGAGCCTGGGGCTGGTTGTTAAAAATCGGGGAACCCCTATTTGTCGGGTTCCCGGATTTTTAATTACCGGCCCCGGCTCTTTTAGCCTGGTGCTGGTTACAGCTGTAGGGGGGACCCCACGCTGTTTTTTTTATTTATTTATTTATTTATTTAATTTTTCTATTTTTTTACAATAAAGCCTGCACGGATCTGACTGATCCATGCAGGCTAAAGCCAAATATGACAGGACAATCAAGGTGTATTTTCCTGTCGTATTTTCGTGCCTGTTTTACACCAATCAGCAGCCGTATTATCAATACGGCTGCTTAGTACATCAGGAACCACCATTCTTTTGAATGGTGATTCCTGTCGTATCCTATCGATGGTGTAGACATTTGTATAAATACAAATCCGAATGTCCCATCATTAGGAATACGAATTGTTGTATTTTCGGGATAGTAAATCCCGAAAATACAAATGTGTAAAAAATAGGTGTATTTCTGCCTACGAATACACCTATTTTTTACGAATCCATATTGGTAAATTTCCCCCTACATCTCATTCTCACACATGCACAAAAACAGAAGGATGTAGACTAGCTTTCTAAGCTTTTGCTTTGAGCATTTCTGCAGAGGCATAACTTTGGCATCCTCTGCTGCCAGGCTCCTGCTCCCAAGAGGGCACCTTTCCTCCCCTGCAAGTTTTAATAAGTTCATTGAAAGTCATCAATATCGCTTCTGTGGCTAACTCCCCCTTCTAGCAGGACCATGGAAGTCACACTCTCTTTATCTTACACATAATTTCAATAACATACATACTGTACACGCATACATATATTTATATAAGGTAGTGTGTGTGTGTGTCTGGGGGGGGGGGGGGGGGGGGGAGAGCGCACCAATATTTATCTTGCCTCCGGTCATCTGGGACGAACTTACTCTACTGCGTATCTGGGTACTGTTGCATTGGTTATGTGGCCAGTGTGCTTGCGTATGGTGAACATGGTTCTATGTTGTATACTTTACCTTTTTATCCTTTCAATGCTACATTCTCACTGTTCTTAATCCAAGCAAGTCAGTCCCCACAGTATTTCTAGATTTATACAGTACTCTGGAAATGGACTTTACTTGTCATGAGCCACATCTTAACAAACCTGCGCTTGCTTAGTTCATAGGTACTCTAGCCATAATGTGATGGTGCTCCAGAGAATTATAACTGGATTTATTGCGTTTTTGGGGATTGAAAGAGGTATGTCAACTATTACAAAATCTGTTCTGCATGTCGTCTGAATTCATCTAGTTATCATGGTCAACAACTTAAGTGCCTATTTACTATGGATTGCATATATAATGTGATCTGGACAGGCACAGGGGCTCCTAAAGGAGCACGTTACTGCGATGAGCTCTGCTGGATGCCGGGGGTCTACAACTGCGCAATCAGTTCTAGCCCCCAGCTGGCCATGCGGTCTGTGCTGCTCAGCTTGAGGCTTCTATAGGTTACATAGTTACATAGTTCTAGCCCCCAGCTGGCTGTGCGGTCAGTGCTGCTCAGTTAGAGGCTGCTATGGGTTATTACCACCATATCAGAATGCGGCTGCAAGCGGAACAGAAGGGATCATAGCAGGTATTGGAGATTCCTGCTGCCGTCCCTCCATCATACATTCCAGAGGTACTTAATATTTGCGGCTTAATATAAAATAATAATAAATAGGCCTCTGAAACTCTCTCACTGTGCTCCAGCTGGGATTCCAAGCAGTTGTCTTAGATGTATAGGCCTTTAACCATAAATTCTACAACATTAAAGTATATTTACATATGTTACTGTATATTGCTACTGTACAGTACCTGCATTATCACTGGTACTGTTGCTTACTGAGAGTGCCGATCATTGGTGGGTTCCTCTGGGAGATCTTTGAATCCTTTTAGGATAGCATGAAAGCTGTGTCATCCCTTTATTGTTGTTGGAAACTGAGGAAGAAGTCCACTGAAAAGCTGGAATTGCAGGCACGGTCCACTGGTGGGGTGGCTGGTTGGATCCCAGGATAAAGTGCAAGTGCGTAAAGTGGCAGTTGGAGGCAAGTGAGTAGGCGCTGCTCTACTGGCCACACCCCCGATTTCACCACTCCGGAGGCACACCCAGCATCTCCCTGAGCTGCTGGCTATGTCCCCAGCCCCTCTGGCTGCAAGAATAGATGCTGTGCGCATGCACACAGTGTCTATTCATGGACAACACTAAGGGACTCCCAACTGCCCCCCCCCCCACCACGGGACACTGACGGCCACAGGAGGGATGCGGGAATGTCCCAAAACCGGGATGTTCCCATGATAAGCGGGATAGTTGGGAGGTATTTTTATATGTACAAGAGGTTGCTCTGTTGGCAAACAATATAATACTGTAATGGATATTTGGGACTAACATTTGTTATTACTGTACAAAAGCCTGGCTTTTTCCCATATTCATACATACTAATAGTTGCTAAGAAATTAGAACATTTTGATGTCCTATGAAGTGTTTTGTTTCCTCAGAAACAATGATGTCTAAATTGAAGTCTTTGTAATTGTAAAAAAAAAAAAAGAACAATTCAGATCAAGCTGTTCTATTGAACTCCATTGTAAATCTGAAGTTGAATAAAGCAATGAAGATGAAACCAATGCAAAGCAGATCTCTGCTGCTTTGTTGGGAAGTTTAGGCAGAAACGTCTGCCAGTCTCACCACAGTCTTAGCTCAGAAGTGAGTCCCATTAGTTTAAGGAAAGTTCCTATATTCTGTATCTTCTTTGAAGTTTCAGTTTTCTAGTTAATGAAAGTAAAGACTTTACTTACTTACATTGTAACTGGGAGTTAGTCCTGGCCAATGATATGAGTGCTTTGTCATCACCGTGCTTCAGTGATGGAAATAGTTTTGGGATGCCAATGGCATGAAGTGGTGAGGCCATATGATATGTTTAATATTATTATGGGGACACAAATGACATCAAGCCTTCTAACGCCGCTCTTTCTAATAATAATAACAATAATAATAATAATAATAATAAAAATGTTCTTTTCTCCAGCAGAACATTTAAGGTCACTTTACAGACAAGAAAAATAACAAAAAACAAGAAAAATAACACATTTTGCAAAGTCAAATGTTGGGTTTTAGAGCAAGTACAGGCACACACAGAAAAAAATCCCTAGAGCACAATAAGCATAATGCAGGCTTAGTGCAGTCATTTTGGGAAATAAATTGAACAGGTTATACAGTATATTCCACTTGTGAAAGGAACCAGGTCGGTCAACCATCAGCCTATGCACTACACAGGATTATGATGGGTGTTGTAGTCAATCCTATAAATTTCAACTCTGGACTATAGAAAATGTAGAAATACAAGACAGTAGTATATGTTGGTTGCTCAGGGCCGTGGACAGGGGGGTGCTGTAGGTAAAGCTGTCCTGCGCCCCGGCCTCTGGAGGGGCCCAGGCAGCTGCCCACAGCGACAGTGGCACGGTGCCACCCCCGCATCTGCACACCGCCTACCCCACCCGGCGGCACCCCAGCCAGGCACGCGCAATACACAGTGCAGCCCGCAGATCGCCGAACCTAGGACACAGAGGGGCTTGGCGCTCTGCAGGCTACACTGTGCAGTGTGCGCTCCCGAGGAGACGTGGAGGCGTGCAAGAACCAGGGCAATGCTGCAGCTAGGTAAGTAATGGGGGCGGGTGCGCGGGGGTGCCCGGACTGAAGGTCAGTCCAGCGTCCCAAGATTACTAGTGGCAGCCCTGTGGTTGCTTGTTTATTTATGAAACGAGTGACATCCTGACTATATCTATTTGGATTCATGTATATTTATGCATAACAGATAAATGTAAATTGAATATGGTGCATTTCGGTACAGGGCTGTAAGTCATGGTTTGAAAAGTCATATTGTCATACAGTATTAGCAGAGGCTGCCAAAGATGTTCATGTGTTTGTGCTGTGCATGCCATTTCACTACCCACTAGAGCTGGTGCATGCTAGAAATGGTCTATGTTTAGTTCATTTTCCAGGTCAGTGGAATTGTCTTCTTGTGAAATCTTGGAGTTGTATTTATGAAAGCAAACACTCGGAACATTTTCTGTGTGTAACAATGGTTCAAGACCAAACTGATTCTTCTGTCATTCTCAGTGCAAATACTGTAGATTTCTCAGAATTGGCAAGGTCGCAGTTAAAAATAACCCAATGTGTTATGCTGCTCATTGAGCCCACTCTTGAAGCGTGTTTCTCGAAATGAGCATGCTGGTTATGAATAGATTCTATAGATGAAAACCTGCACACTTACCTACTGTCAGAGTATGGTCTCTCTTCATATCATACCTGTTCCGAAGGACAAAGGTAATGACTGTAGCCGAGTGTTCTACAGCATGCTCTCCTGAATTACTAAAAAAGTCATTCATAAAAAAACATTGCTATTGTGTACATTTTTTTAGGGGAGTCTTCATTAGTACTTGTCCTTTATTGTACTTGACTGTAAGACTGCTTCCTGTTTTGCTTGTTTGTTTATGTACTCTGTAATTGGGTGCTGCGGATCCCTTGCGGCACCATATAAAGAATAATAATAATAATAATAATAATTAGTAAATAGAGGGAGCTGACTTAGACTAGCGATGTTAAATTGATGTAAGTTGTGGATGATGATGCAATCCACTGCTAACTGCAGAACATAACCTTCTATGTGAGTGTGACCCTGGTAGAGTTATGTACCTGATCTGATTCGTACTCTCATTAACAAGCACCGAGGGGTAGATTTATTAAGCTAGGTGAAGTGATAAAGTGTCTGATTTTTATCACCGGCCAATCAGCTCCTAACTGTTTGAAAAATGACAGGTAGGAGCTGATTGGCCGGTGATAAAAACCAGACACTTTATCACTTCACCGAGCTTAATAAATCTACCCCTCAATCCTGCTATTCGTCATTGAAGCAATAACTCTAACATTAATGATAAACTAGTGTCTCACAAACTTGTACTGTAAGCACCTATTTAGAGCATCACTTATGGAAACACTAGTTTCTTCTTGAAGCAGATGGGATGCGGGATATGTACCCACTCTTCAGGGAACTACCCAAAAAGGCATGATTCTCCAGCAGCTTCCGAGAGAGTAGATAAGTGAGTATGGGGTAAGGCCGCCTAATACTCAGCAAGCCGTGAAAACGTATAATTTGCCTGCAAGAGCAAACTCCATGTGCAGATGGTGCTGGTTCCCGGGCACCTGCTATTGTACTTTCTATGGAAATGAGGTCTTGAGTTCCAATGATGGATCTGATTGGATCCCTCTCCCAACTACTCACTGTGTGAACAATGAATGTGCGTGTGTGTGACCTCAGATAACACGTGCAGAAGTCAGTGCTGATAAGTAGTGCTGATACTAAAGTAGAAAATGTTACTGATTGGAGGGTCAGCTGCTTTTTGGATCAGCTGTCCTCATTCTGATTTGGATACTTAATCAGCCGCGGCCTCTGGGCCCCCATGATGAATAGGCCCCTTTGTATTGGAATAAACTATAGCAATATATTTTATTTGTTCACTCTAAATTTTACAAGCCATTAAGAGTTAATTTTTGTATTTAAAAATCAATTTATTTTTAACAAGAACACCATCCTTACCCTTAGCCCGGCTGTGGCAGCAGTGAGCCAGTGGAGGGTTCTGGGTACTGGAACACAGGACACTTTAAATAATGACAGTTCATATGTCACTTGGCACTGTGGACACAGCTAGGTGGGGGAGTTGATGTGACTGATCAGAGTTGCAGAGTCTATCCCCACCGATGGTTTTCACCAGGGACCCCTACAAGAAGGTTTGGACTTAGCTGCAATCAGTGGTCAGGTCGCGGCAATCTGTAAGAGTTCCCTCACCTAACGGGCCTATTACCAATAGGTGAAGGGGGATGGATGAGGACTGGAGACTGTGGTATATACTTTTGGCTTGGGAGCCGCGGACTGTGTCAGCTTGGGAGCCGTGGACCATGTCAGCCTGGGAGCAGTGGACTGTGTCAGGTTGGGAGCCATTGACTGTGTTGGTCTGGGAGCCTTGGACTGTGTTGACTTGGGAGTCAACACCCATGTCAACTAGGAAGTCGATGATGAGGTAGATGACTTGCGAGCCAGTAGTGATATCTGCTTGGTGGTAACTGGAAGGCACAGACTACTTCTAATGGAAGCTGCAGATGGAGATAGCTGGAAGATAGCCTGGCAGATGAAGGTTTATCCAGAGAGCTGGCTAGCAGCAGCAGCAGATCACAGGTACAATGAGACAGGTAAGACTGAAACAGAGAACCTGGAGCCTAGAATGCTGACTTCTGGGGAATCACTCAGTGAGGTGCCATAGGCCTGATCTATATCCCCCTGCCTGTCTGTGATTGGCTGCCAGTAGCAGAATCAATTAACTACAGGAAGTACCTGTGCACACCATGATCACATGATCAAGTGAAAATGTCAGAGGATCAAGGTTACAGAGAAATCATTGGAGCAAACTGTCATGTGACTTCAAGTGTCATGGCAGTGCCCATGCAGTGTGGGACCGGCATGGGATCAGCGTGGAATGCCCGCTAAGCCATGGGGGCTGCGATGAACATCACGCCATGGAGAGAGACTGGATACATCGCTGATCAAGGATTGTGTCGCAGGACGCACCAGCGTGCAGGTAAGGGACGTGGGCGCAGATGCGTGGCGCCATTCCTGACATACCCATATTTAATCTATGTCCAAAAACACTTAGAGTATAACTAATAAGTGCCTAAGGGGGCCGATGTACTGAGCCTTATATAAAAAATATAAAGAGGAGAGAGATAAACTACCAACCAATAAGCTCCTAGTTGTCATTTTTCACACACAACCTGTAACAATGGCAGTTATGAGCTGATTGTCTGGTATTTTTTCTTTATCCGCTACATCACTCTTCAGCGGTGTCCCTACATATAGTAACTACTGGAGCGGGAACATCAATAGTTTGTATGACTTTAAAATAGACATGTCATTATGGGTAGGGCCCAGTGTGGCCTCAAAGGTAGGAGGGTTCTGGCTGTGTGTAACATTACATTGCACCACCTGGTTCCTGCCAATAAGGAGCTGGTACTTTTGAGGTTGCCCCTTGACAGCTGACACCTGGTTGAAGCCCGCACCATTGTAGTAATATCACTGCATAGTACATCTCCCCCTGAGTATGAATAAATCCTGCACCTTCTGCGCACCACTGCGTCATCTGCAGAATTTCAGCAGATTTGAATCGTACAGCATAAATAATAGTACCATTTAAATGCACTCATGCTGAGCTGATTAATCAGTGGTCGTGTCTACAAAGTGTGCTCATACCTTAGAGAGCGTGATACAAGATTGTGTCAAATTTATGAGAAGTATTTTATATTGATGGAGAAATACGTGCCTTCTACAAAATATTTTATGTTCCAGAGGCTCTCCAAAGTTACTGGTAGAATTTGTGTAACATTTAATGTTTAACACGATTTTCAATAGATATTTTATTTCACTTATTCACTAGAATTTATTTTTTGGTTATTCTGTACAATAGACTAATTTGAAGGTATTTCCTGGAATGTGAGAACTATTTTGCTAACTAGCTACTAATATAGCTTACTAAGGGGGAATTCAATTAGGAGTGATGTTCTCACACCCAAGAGAAAGTGCGGCTACAGTATATGCCACAATTATGGTACCGCAGGTTTTAAAGATTTCTGTTCGCAGCCCGATTAGGCTTCCAGCAAAAATATGTAAGTTATAGCCGCTAGAGGGCAAAGTTCCGACGTTGTTGGTGGCGTTTCCACTCTCCCCCCCTCCCTTCTAAATGTCAGAAATCCATCTTATTTCAAATTAAGACATATTACGTATATTAATCCGTTACCAATAATTGCTCATTGTCAATCATTTTTCCCTTTGTATTCTTAAGTAAAGCCATTATGATTATTATGAATATAATTTTAATGCTGTTCTCAGAATAACTTTTTTAAAATGTAATTTTTTTCAGAAGGAGGTTATTCCTCTTCTTCTATTTATATATATATATATTTTTTATAACTATCCTTAACCCATTCACTGCTAAGAGTTTTCTCACCCTTGTACTGTGGGCCTGATTCTGAGTTGGGAATAAACCAAAGTAAGAAAAAGCATGTAATACCCCTTTTACACCGCCGCAAACACCCGGGTCAGACCCGGGTCAGCAGCGGTGTAAATGGGTCAATCCATGCCCATTTACACAGGTCCTGACCTGGGTTGAACATGGGCAGAACCTTGGTAGAGGGCAGTGTAAACGGGTACGCCAGGTCATCCGACATGGACCGCAGCGTCCTCAGGTTGGACGGGGGGGGGGGGTGCACACAGCCTCCGCTGCTGTCTGCTGTACTCTGCAGACAGCAGCGGAGGCAGGGAGGAGGTGAATGGATGCCTGTGTGCGGCATCCATTCATCTTGCAGACGGGGTCTGGGGGGGGTGTACGGGGGCTGCGGGCAGCCCAGGAGCTTACCGGTCTGGGGCCCGGCAGTCCTGGTGCTTGGAGATTATGTCATCTGCAAGCGCCAGCTAAAAAACTGCCTCCGCCGGGGGATGCCTGCAGGGTAAAGGCGTGCGCTGTAAAAGGTAACAAACGCTGTGTAACACCCGGGTTGAAGTTGGATCCAAAAACCCAGGTGACCTGGCATTTTGGTGTAAAAGGGGTTTCACTGTGCATCATGTCAGGTTGCAATGTGCAGGGAGATGTAGATGTGGGTGGGATATGTGCAAATTCTTATCTAGCTGGCAAAAAAAATGGTGAGTGAAATGAATACACTAATTGGGTGGTTTCAACATTGACAACAAAAACGGGGAAAACTCATGTTGATATTTCCATGTGTCGATCATACAGTATACGTGTTAATATTTTGCTTGTGTCAACTTTTTGTTACTGTCAACATTGTGCATGTCGACCTTTTGGTTTTGACCAAGACATTGTCCACCTAAAATACTACATTTGGTAGCAATTGCTATATTCCAACATTAAATTCATATTTGTTTTTGAATGCAGTACTGACACATTGTTTGTTTGTTGGTTTAGAGGACTTTGCAACTTCAGAAATTACCATTAATATTTTTATACATTGAACACTTAAAATGTTGACACAGTATATTAAAATCTAAAAGAAAAAAAACGAAATGAAAGAAAACAACAAAGTTATTATTTGTGGCAACGGCACTTTGCACCCTTCACAGTAATAGCAGTGACCCCTACAGTATGCGTACGTTTTGCATTTTTTTTCTTCACTGTCTCAAACTAAACAGTTATGCCCCTTTCACGCTGGACCCTCTCCTGAGTTAATTTCCTTACACAATTTTGAGTTGTCCATAAATACAGATAAATATAGTAAATACAGATGGAGGTGTTCTCATCTGAGAGGCTCCCATCCCACTTTCCGCCACATTGTAATGCAGCCAGGCGGCGGACATTCTCCACTATGGACACACAAGCATGTGAGGCGCTCGAGCGTCCATGTCTGCCGGTCTCCAGCGACCATGAAATGATTTCTCAGAAGCGGGACATGTGAGGGGATGTGTCTTTGTGACACTTCGCCTCGCATGGTTGTGAGGGGATAAGAGCAGGGCGGGGTGGGCAGCGAGTTGGTGGGCCAGCAGGGAGTGCCCTCTGGGACTCGGTAAGCTGTGAGCTTCGCAGAATACTGAGTCAACCAGAATGAGGGTCTATGTCCCTACTTATAGCATTATAAATATATTAAACAAGGTGGCTCCCAATATTAAACCTTGTGGGACTCCACTATGGACCTTATTCCAGCTGGAATGTTTGCCATTAACCACCACTCTCTGTCCCCAAGAGTATTGATTCATTGAATCAGTTATAATGGTAGTGCTGTGGCAGAACTAAATTCTTTTAGTATCGTAGGGTCTATTTTGTCTGGATCAGGAGATTTGTTACTATTTAGGTCCTGTAATCTATTTTTGACTATTTCCTCACTCAAAGTTTGGGGGCAATCAGAAGCATTCAATCTGTGGGAGAATCTCTGAAGATTATTCCCTTGTAAATACCAAAGCAAAAAAAGATATCTTTAAATATTTCCGCTATCTCTTTTTCTTCTATTACCAGGGTACCCTGCTTATTTTTTAGTGGGCCAGTCTTTTCCTTCCTTAACCGTTTCTCGTTTATATAACTGTAGAATGTTTGGGGATTAAATTTGCTATCTGCACCTATCTTCCTTTTTGCCTCTAATTAAGTCATCCTGTATTTTTACATTTCTTATTACATTCTTTATATGCAGCAAATGATTTGGGTGTCCCATCTTGTTTAAACAATTTGAATGTGTAAGTGATCTCATAAATGTCACTTACTTTAATCAGAAAATGACTGATAAGGGATGCTAAAGGGAATAGGGGTAGATTTATTAAGCTTGGTGAAGTGATAAAGTGTCTGGTTTTCATCACCGGCCAATCAGCTCCTACCTGTCATTTTTCAAACCAAGCCTGTAACTTAACAGTCAGGAGCTGATTGGCCGGTGATAAAGTACCAGCCACATTATCACTTCACCAAGCTTAATACATCTGCCCCTCAGTTACATACTGGACCCATCTTGTATCACAACCAGCTAGACTCTGAAGTTACTTTAGTGACGATTCCTTGGTAATGTATAATCTATTTGAAAGTATTTAGGTCATGCTTATTGACATGACTGACAAGAGCACATACATAATAATTGCTATGGAATTGCTATGGAATACAAGTGCACTAATTGAGAAGTACTGTAAATAGAACACTTTTTCTTCTGTTTACCTTATTGCCATTGTTTGTATTATTCATACACTGTGATCAAACCTACATTGCAGAGGAAATGTCACCTACATAATGAAGATATTTAATAAAATAATGTAGTTAAATATAAATACAATTATTTTGTATGGACACTGATATAAAGTTTATATTACTTTGGGGCTGGGTTAAAGTTTATCATGATGTGCAAATTTGCAATCCCTTACATTATGGAATAACTGTGCATGTGTACGGATTGTGGCGCGCATGCACAAGCCAAAACAGCGACACAAATAGCGAAAGGATCTAATTGCAATCCCTTTGCATGGAGGGGGTGAAGGAATAACCCTTCAAGTAGGATATGCGCTGAGGGGGAGCAGCTTGATATAAAGATTAGATATACTGTTGAATTGTGCGGACACAATTGCGGGTCAAGCGCTAGGGGAAAGCGATAAGGACAGACTTGGGAACACGAACAGTTTGTGGGGAGGGGTAGGGTTATTGGGGCTGATGCACACACAGGTGATCAGCTTTGCAGAGAGAATGCAAGAAAGAGGTAGAAGTGTAAAGAGAAAATAAATGAATAAATAAAACTAAAAAGGATCATTTCAAGGATCATTTGAATCCTTGAAAAAGCACCCATGCGGTGTGAAACGCATTGGATACTTTAAAGAGCACCAGGAGAGGAGAACAAAGCTGCTCCAGCCACCCAGAAGAACGCTGCCGCAAATCTGACACAGAAGTCGGAGCCGGCGGGTGACGTCACAGCACCCGGCCGCGAAGTCCCGCAGCTACAAACAAACGCTGCTAACTTCAAGAAGAATATCAGGGTAATATAGGGCTAGCTTCTCCTAAGACTGCGTTGCTCCCACCTTAACACAAAAGTATGTAAACATATTGGTCATTGATTTTATTCATTTACATTATTTTTTAGTTATTATTTATTTTTCATTTATAATTTTTTATTTATTTATTTATTTTTCATTTATACTTTTTTATTCTTTATTTATATTCTTTTATTTTATTTTTCTCATTTTTTTCATTTTTTTAATTTCTTCATTTTTTTCATTTTTTAGTTTTATTTATTTATTTATTTTCTCTTTACATCTCTACCTCTTTCTTGCATTCTCTCTGCAAAGCTGATCACCTGTGTGTGCATCAGCCCCAATAACCCTACCCCTCCCCACAAACTGTTCGTGTTCCCAAGTCTGTCCTTATCCCTTTCCCCTAGCGCTTGACCCGCA